>NW_027526203.1:43274089-43874089 GCF_048455015.1 Haemaphysalis longicornis | reverse complement strand
AGGTAGCGCACTTAAACACTGACACTAGCGAAAGAAACCACAAACCAAAGCGCTGGGTCAAAACTGATTTTTATTAGAACAGACACACACTTAAATACTACAGCCCAAATGCATGTGACCAGACATCATACATACGTAACAATCCAGCGCATCATTTCGAAAACATGACAGGCATGAAACAGACTGTGTGGATGAAGGCGCGTGATATATTTTACGTTACAGAGCGATTTAAAAATCCAAACTCACTCTCATGTAAATGAATCGACGGCACACTAAGGCACCACACCCCCTTTTTTCCTATATTATATGCCTCAATTATCTTGAGTGTTAATTATCCCTGTGCGCAGATAATATAACCGTTTCCTCGAACGCAGGCTCACAGTTGCTCTTAGATACGTGTTGAGCCACGTGCGAGGAGGTGTCTCCTCCTAAAGGCCTTTTGTGTTCCAGCAACCTGACATTGATACATCGGCTTGTCTGACCGATATACACATAACCACAAGGAAATGGCATAAGGTAGACAACACACTTTTTGCATAGAACAAAAGGAGACACATGCTTCACCCCGCAACCCTTTCCGGTGCCGCGCGACAAGCCTTTAAGCTTTCCGTCAACAGATCCACGAATTTTGCTAAGTTAACTAGGTGCCGAAAATACAACGCGCACACCGAAGCGACCCGCGACATTTTTCAAACCGTGGGACAAACTGTAAATATATGGGACTACGGCAGGAAATGTCTTCTCCGCCGGTGCTATATCGTCACGCATTGTGCATGTGCCCATCTTTACCCGTTTGATAAGCTTCTGAACCGTGAGGCGAATGACGTCACTTGGAAACCCGGCATCTGTTAACCTTTGAAACTGCTTGGAAAAACTAGTGCCAATCGCTTCAACACAAGACTGAAAGAGTGCCGACTGAAAACAAGAGAAAGCAATGCCGTTCTTGATCACTTTTGAGTGTCCTGAATTAAAGTTCAGTAGCGGCTTCTTAGAGCGAGGGCTATATACCCAACACACGTCGTCAGGTTTCACCTTTAACTGTATATCAAGGAACTGCAGCTTGTTTTCCCGGGGTACCTCATGCGTAAACTCTATTCCCAGATCTCATTCTGTGAACACCTGAACGATATCTGCAACAGTTTTACTCATATCACAAAATTGAACGAAAACAAGAAAATCATTTAATATCTGAACACGTTTGTGACTACCCTGCTGACGTTTCCTTGGATGTATTTGTCTATCTTTACTAAGAAAATGTTGCTCAGTACAGGCGCAACTTTCGAGCCGATACACACGCCAGAGCGTTGAAGGAACAACCTTCATGCAAAAAGTGTGTTGTCTACCTTATACCATTTCCTTGTGGTTATGTGTATATCGGTCAGACAAGCCGATGTATCAATGTCAGGTTGCTGGAACACAAAAGGCCTTTAGGAGGAGACACCTCCTCGCACGTGGCTCAGCACGTATCTAAGTGCAAGTGCGAGCCTGCGTTCGAGGATATGGTTATATTATCTGCGCACAGGGATAAGTTAACACGCGAGAATATTGAGGCATATAATATAAGAAAAAAAGTGGTGTGGTGCCTTCGTGTGCCGTCGATTCATTTACATGAGAGTGAGTTTGGATGTTTAAATCGCTCTGTAAAGTAAAATATATCACGCGCCTTCATCCACACAGTCTGTTTCATGCCTGTCATGTTTTAGAAAGGATACGCTTTATTGTGACGTATGTATGATGGCTGGTCACATGGGTTTGGGTTGTAGTATTTAAGTTTGTGTCTGTTCTAATAAAAATCAGTTGTGAGTCAGCTCTGCGGTTTCTCGTTTCTTTCGCCAGTGTCGGTGTTTAAGTGCGCTACCTACGAGATGTCCCTTATGCATTACCTTGCCCAGTTGTCACTTCTTCTACAGTATATTTCTTCTACATCTGGCTCTTTTCATCGTCCTAACTGCTACTACGACCTATCTAACCCTAGTGTCCTTGCATCGATGACGGCTGTGTGCGTTTGCAATGCCAGGATGTTCTCGTTGTACGCAAGATATTCTCTGTGCCCGAAAGAACTGCAGGGACTCAGTGGGTTCTTGGAGCCATCAACCGGACACAAAAGAAAAATCTGCAACTTCCTCCGAGCGGAATGGTGCAGCCAAGGCCGTTACTTCAAGGACTGGCTACGAGTAGCGTGCTCCGCTACTCAGGACAAACGGAGACATAGACGAACCTTCCTAGAGTGGTGCAAGACTTCGGACCAGCTGGCCAATTGGATGTGGAACTTGGTGCGGCCTACACTCCCGACCGTGAAGAAAAACCGGCCGGGCGAAGCAGGTGTTCAATTCCTGGGGTGTGTTCCCTCCCTGCTGAGCACAGGCGAACCCTCGCCTTTGGACCCAAGTTTGCTTCAGAGCCGCCCTGACCGCACCGGAGAAATTGGCACTTGCAAGGTCAGTCACGCTCCTCGCTTCTGAGGAGTACCGTCCACGGTTCACCACAGAGTGCGTCGATACTATTAGTCGTACAATAGGCTGTTGCTAAAAGCATAGCAAGGTGAAGTCTATTGTGGACTATGCTGTTAGTAATGGCCTTGGTATCCTGACCTCGGATAAGGAGGGGTTCTTTGTTGTTGCCCCAGAGGCGACCTTCCAGGAAAAGGCATGCGCGGCTGTACACAAAAACTTCAGGCTATCACATCTAAACGCGCCAAAGGTGAAGGAAGCCGCCGTTGCCTTGTTTCAGAAGCATAATCTGGATAAGTTAGTGTCAAGTGCTAATACTGCGAACGCCTTGCTCCTGGATGTATTCTTTGCGGCAAAAACACATAAACCGGAAATCCCGTTTCGTGCGATAGTAACAGAAAGAGGCACGTGGCAGAGTGTGGTTTCCTGTTACCTGCAAAAGCACTTACAAAAGTTATGCGTGAGTGATCCATTTGTTCTGCGCAATTCTGATGAGCTCGTCGAGTGGCTTGCTAGTTGTAACCCTGGTTCGTGCAATGTTTTCAGTGTTGATGTCCGGGACTTGAACTATAATATTCCACATGATGAATTGATGAAAAGTGTTAAACGTTCGATCACAGAGGGCAATGATGAGCTGAAATTTTGTAATAGTGCTGGTATTTCTGTCAGTAGTTTTTCTAGAGATTTGGACGTTTTACCTGAACTCTACGTTTGTGGACTGGAAAGGAAGGCTGTTCCTTCAACGCTCTGTCGTGTGTATCGGCTCGAAAGTTGCGCCTGTACTGAGCAACATTTTCTTAGGAAGAGTAGAAAAATACATCCAAAGAAACGTCAGCAGTGTAGTCACAAATGTGTGCAAATATGTAGATGATTTTCTTGTTTCGTTCAACCTTGTGATATGAGTAAAACTGTTGGAGAGATCGTTCAGGTGTTCACAGAATATGGTCTGGAATTAGAGTTTATGCATGAGGTACCCCGAGATAACAAACTGCAGTTCCTTGATATACAGTTAGAGGTGAAACCTGACCACGTGTGTTGGGTATATAGCCCTCGCTCTAAGAAGCCGCTCCTGAACTTTAATTCAGGACACTCAAAAGTGATCAAGAACGGCATTGCTTTCTCTTGTTTGCGGTCGGCACTCTTTAAGCCTTGCGTTGAAGCGATTGGCACTAGTTTTTACAAGCAGTTACAAAGGTTAAAAGATGCCGGGTTTCCAAGTGACGTCATTCGTCTCACGGTTCAGAAGCTTATCAAACGGGTAAAGATGGGCACGTGCGCAATGCGTGACGATATAGCACCGGCGAAGAAATTTCCTGCCGTAGTCCCATATATTCACAGACTGTCCCACGGTTTGAAAAATGTCGCGGGTCGCTTCGGTGTGCACGTTGTATTTTCGGAACCTAATAAACTTAGCAAAATTTGTGGATCTGTTGACAGAAAGCTTAAAGGCTTCTCACGCGGCATCGGAAAGGGTTGCGGGGTGAAGCATGTGTCTACTTTTGTTCCATACAAAAAGTGTGTTGTCTACCTTATACCATTTCCTTGTGGTTATGCGTATATCGGTAAGACAAGCCGATGTGTCAATGTCAGGTTGCTGGAACACAAAAGGTCTTTAGAAGGAGACACCTCCTCGCACGTGGCTCAACACGTATCTAAGTGCAAGTGCGAGCCTGTGTTCGAGAAAGCGGTTATATTATCTGCGCACACGGATAAGTTAACACGCGATATTATTGAGGCATATAATATAAGAAAAAAAGGGGTGTGGTGCCTTAGTGTGCCGTCGATTCATTTACATGAGAGTGAGTTTGAATTTTTAAATCGCTCTGTAACGTAAAATATATCACGCGCCTTCATCCACACAGTCTGTTTCATGCCTGTCATGTTTTAGAAATGATACGCTGGATTGTGACGTATGTATGATGTCTGGTCACATGGGTTTGGGTTGAAGTATTTAAGTGTGTGTCTGTTCTAATAAAATCAGTTGTCAGTCAGCGCTGTTGTTTGCCGTTTCTTTCGCTAGTGTCCGTGTTTAAGTGCGCTACCTTCAAGATGTCCCATACTACCTATATCATTTTAGACCAATTAATAAGAAGATAGATCAAGGCATTCATTTTGAATATCCTGGGAATATGATCAACCAAGCCAAAGAACAGAATTTCTTAGGAGTGTGGTTTCATGAATAATTATCTTGGCATCCTGATATAGAACACTTAGGCAATAAAATTTCAAAAAATATTGGCCTTCTCCACAGATTGAGAGGCTGAATACCGCTTTGGTTGAAAACACAGCTTTCTAACACTCTTGTCTATTCTAGGCTTTTCGCCGGGATATTAGCGTGGGGAACAACAAACAAAACAAATTACAATGGCCTTACAGAAAAAGTTCTCCGTCTATTTGCCAATTTTCACGGGCAGTATGCCGACTTGAGAACGGGTCCACTATTTTTTCAGTATAGTATGCTTAAGGCTGACCAAATTTATTATATGAAGCTTTTACATGCTATACACAAAGAAAATCTCTATGGCAAACACAACGACAATAGCAGTATATACTCTCTTAGGTGTGCCAAAATACATACACCGTAACTGCGAATAAACTACGGCAGGCAGTCTTCTCTGTTTTAACGCACCGACATACTCAACAAAGTTGGAGACCACATTGACTTCAAATGCAGTAGAAACATATCTAAAACACAGGCGAAAGAATACCTCTTAAATCAGAATATCTGCTTCAATGTCTAGAGCTGTGGATGTCGTCTCGACCTGTTTAATGCGCAGGTTTTGTAGTTGTGTCTATCTTTAAAACTCAATCATAGTTCTACTCTGATTGCCCACTTGTATTTTGTTTTACTTTACTCTTTTGTATTCTAATGTACGTTACTGTACCTTTCCCATACTGTTCTGTAATGCATTGTGTTCTATGTGTTATTTGTATTTTTGTAACTCACATTAGAATTTCTAGCTTTTTGATTCTGCCTCATCATTGTACTGTACCAAAGGGGGCTGGGGCCTCTGTCAGGCTTTGTAGCCTTTAGTCCCAGCCTGCCTCCTCGTACTTCTGAGGAAATAAAATCTTTGAATCTTTGAAACATAACATTAACGATAAACCCGGACCACTTGAGGCATTTGAGGTTTGCGGATGACATAGTTTTGCTGAGTAAAACAGCAGAACACCTGCAAAGAATGCTTGAGAAACTACAGTCAGAAACCATGACCATGTGCTAGAAATCAATCTGAATAAATCTAAAGTAATGAGGTATATAAATGCCAAAAACGTCTTCTTAAGCTTAGATAACGAAACGCTAGAAGAAGTGAAATAATATAAATACCTCAGACAGCTGGTTAATGCTCACCCCAACCACGAGGGAGAAATCTGGTGAAGAATAGGTATGGGCTGGGGAGCACTCGGCAAGCAAACCAAAATAATGAAAAGTAAGCTACCTCTGTCATTCAAAACAAAAATCTACACCCAGTGCATACGACCGGTGATGACACCCGGAGCTGAAACTTGGTGCCTTTCTGAACAATGAACAATGAACTTTATTGACATCATCAACACAATGCCGGAAGCCGGCAGAAAAAGCCATCTCAAGGACAGCTTGACGGAGCTGCGGGCCACCGTTTTGGCACCAGCGCACAACAGTGTTCTACAGTACAAAAAATACGTAGAAATAAGCCACGTAGAAATATGGCATCCCTTGCGCCATTGAAAGACTAAAAAAACAGACCACAACAGCAACAACAACAATAAAAGGAAAAGAAAAAAAGACAGAAAAAAATCTGCACTGAACAGATAAATCACTCAATGCAGGACCCGAAGGAAAATGCGAGCCCAATATAAATAGTCATGCCTTGCGTACAAACCATATACAAAAGAAAACATATAGAGTATACTATACATATAGAATTACACAAATCATTCAAAACACAACCGAAAGGAAATATCAGCTGGTTATAAATCACACCGACATATTCACTATAGCTTACACAGATAGGCATGCACGATCGATTGTATTGTGTCAATGTAATTATTTGCCAGAAAGGTACCTATTTCTTTGAAAGTGTTGGTTTCCAGCTGAAAGTTAATTTCGTGTAAAGCATTTAGTAGCCACAAAGACTGTTTGAAAATGAAAGCAAATTTAGGTGCACTCTAAACTTTTTGCACCCTTTTTGACCGAAAAGGGTGTAGCACAAGTGGAAAAACGGTGTTGGCAGCCGATTACACCCTTCTTCTTGAATCTTAACACTCTTTTCCTAGGTCTACACCCTTTTTGTGTGAAAAAAGGGTGTTGATCAACTTTAACACCCTTGGTTTTTTTAGGGTTCTGAAAGGGTGCGGAAAAGGTGATCAGCTGTTCTTGAATATGACCATGCATGCATGTATAATTTCCCTGTAAAGAAAAAGACATCTCCTTATACCCTCATCTACTCGTAAAAAATGTTCAAAAGCAAACAAAAAATTGTTCGTCCCCAACAATCGCTCGTTTTTATATACGGGGGGCCCAATCCGCAAGTTTAGCTTTGGCAAGTGAAATATCAGTTCGTTCCTTTAAAATTAAAAAGACTATAGTTGTGTGGCGAAAAGCGTGTTGACCGACTG
The DNA here is from genome assembly GCF_048455015.1 of Haemaphysalis longicornis. Classification (NCBI taxonomy): domain Eukaryota; kingdom Metazoa; phylum Arthropoda; class Arachnida; order Ixodida; family Ixodidae; genus Haemaphysalis; species Haemaphysalis longicornis. The sequence continues at coordinate 43,867,040 of NW_027526203.1, read as the reverse complement.
CAACACACTTGTGTTTCCGTAGGGTGTTGAAACGGTGGGAAATAGGTGTTCAGTCGAAAAAATTGAACAGCGGAGCTTGTGGTCGACCTAGTTTCTTCCGGTGTTGCTATGTTTTGCTGCATTTGCTAAGCTTTGCGATGGTCTTGAGAATCTACGATGAGCGCTGAGGGGTAAGGCTATGTTTAACCAGATTTTCCAAGGCATTTCCACTCCCGCCCCCCTCCCCCCACCCCCTGACTGCCGATCCAAGGGGAAAGAAGCTACATTAACCCCCAGCTATGCTGGTTCTCCAGCCTTGCTCAACCATTGTAAGCTGCGTCGATTTTTTTGCGTTTTATAATCCCAAAAAGAGTAGTGCATTTCAAATAGTATAGTAGGAGGTGCGCATACTTTTTTCATTTCTGTGATCTCACTTGAACAGGTTCCAAAGCCGGCTTCACTCTAATACCTTATCTTCGGTGGTGCACCCTTTGCAGGTGGAGTAGTTCTTTTTCTCTATATTTTTTGGCTAACGCCACCGAACATAGTTGAAGCTTAAAGAGCTGGTAATAAATTATGCCAATTTATATTGTGTGACACATCATGCGGTACAAAACATACTTCGCTTGTAGAAAATGTTCTGTCCACCCGTGTAAACCGGTATAAAATACGTCCGAAGTTGAAGACCTCTTGCACCCTATTTCTTAGTTGGCGGTCTTTTCTTACGCCCTTTTTCTTAGTTTCCAACACCCTAATTTGTTGCTTTAAGCCGTTTTGGGAAAAGGAGTGTTGAAATAATGAACACCCGTCTTCAAGGGCGTTGAGATGGCGAGGAATATTTGTTTGGTATTTGTAAAACTGTATGAATTATTCAACATAGTAACTACTCGCAGACTATTTGCAGACTATTGCAAATAGCCTGCAAATAGCATGCAGATTTGCAGACTATTAAAAAGTCTGCAAATCCGCATGCCTATTTGTATTAGCTCACATTAAAATGCATATTTTGGAATTTCGCGCGAAAATACTTTATTTTTCCGACAAGACCACCGACTTTGTCGGAGGACTTTCCTCTGCTTGCTATAAAAACAAGAGCAGATGTAATTCTAAGTAAGTATGTACTCGCTATCCCCATGCATCCCGTTGGTTTTCTTGCTCAATTCCTTGGATGGTCAAGTGTGACTTGCACGTGTTGAATCTACCAGTGTTTCATGCTGCGCTCTCGGCCCATCGACACCCTAACGGGTAGCTCCGCTTTCCACGCCCATATTTATGGGTGTTGAGCAACCTTACGCCCTTTTCTAAGGTGTTCACAAGAACACCCTTTTTTAGCCAAAACACCTTCCAAAGGTGTTCGCCGTGGGACAAAACGCTTACACCCTTTTCGGCCAAAAAGGGTGAAAGAAAGTCCAGTGTGTACGTTCAAAGGGTCATGGAACGAATTACCTGATGAAGAACACTCAGGGACAGGAAACTAGCTACCTGAATCAGAGCATGAAGTCAAGGATGTGACGGAAGCCCGTCTGGTCGGGATGCATTGCGCATCTGCGCATGCGCCGTCTCGCAAACTAAGGCATGAACTTGTGAAAGTGAAGGACAAAGTGCAAAAAGAAATGTATGTAGGAGTTGTCTACGTCATTCCTTGTGCAGATTGCCAGTACTTGTATATTGGTACTTGCCAGTACTTGTATATAACATCGCAACAATGTAAACAAGAGCCAGGTGTCGACAAGCGCCTTTGCCGAGCACTGCGATACCACATCGCACACGATCAACTGGTCTGCTTCACGCGTCTTCGCAAAGAAAAGGAATGCTACCTCACGCCTGTTACTAGAATCACTTCACATGCAGACGACCGAAAAGACGCTGAATCGCAACTCCGGAAACCTGCCGCCAATCTACGCAAGTTGCCGGCGCAGCGTTGTTAAACGTATATAAGGCGATTATTTCCCTTCAAAATTTTATTGTGACCAAGGCTTCCGTGTGGGAACCCAAACGTTAATTTCCTTCAAACAACTAACTTGTGGTCGGCGTCCTTGTCATTCTTCTTTCTTCTTCTGAATCAGAGCACAAACTAGAGTAGAAGATATTGTCACGAAGTCAACGATGACGCAGTTGTCTTCAAGGAAAACAACTTTATTGGCTATCCATATCAGACTGAGATAACCCTTGCGGCATAAAAATAAAGAATGCAACACGCGCTTCGCTGGGGACACAGATAACACAGCCAGGCGCGGCCGGGCAGTAAAAACAAAACATAAACAAACAAACCCAATGCACGGTTCGCGGCAATATCATTGTTAAAAAAATTAGTGCCCTTCCACTCGGTGAAGAAGGTGGATCTGCGAAGCTGGATGCAGTCCACAGAGTGCGCGAAAGAATGAGCGTTTGTTGGTGTTTTGCGATTGAGCATGTTTCCTAGCGAATGGTCTGAATAAAACTTAGAAGAACCCAAGCTTTATTTCATCCGAGAAACATGAAGCTGTCTGTTTCCCTCCCGCGTCATAGAAATCTTACTTTCTGTGTAACACACGGACCCAATCCGCTCGACAGGATAACGGTCATATTGGACCGTTTCCAGATGATTGCCTTCAGGGAACATATTTCAATCCAAGACGCCCTCCTTCAGATTAGGAAGACGGGATAAACAATCTAAGCGCAGCTCAAAATAAAGCCATTTTAGCAGTCGATTTAGCCAAAGGATTTGGTAATGTCACACATGACGGCATCCTTGAGGCGCTAGAAAAAACTGACTTCGGTGACGTATCCACAACAACGTGAGAACTTTTTGGAAGACCGCACCCAATGCATTGTCCCTGGATCACACACATCAGAAAATAAAAAGCCCCCAAGCAGAGGTACCCCACCGGGATCGGTACTGTCACCCATGCTTTTTAACCCAGCCATGTGTGGAGTCGCTTGAAAACAGGATAAAATAAACCTTATACGCGGATGACATTACAGTATAGATAACTAAGGGTTCTTTGAGGCACATTGAAAGCACGCCGCAAGTAGCACTAAAAAAATTGAAGAGGAGGCTAAAAGAAAATGCATCCATTGCTCCCCTGCAATATCAGAGGTTCTTCTCTAACTAGGCATACCAAGCGAAACACCCAAGGAAACGTTAATCTGACGTTAGGGGAAATTGCCATACCACAAAGAGCGGAAACTAAGGTCTTGTGGCTTCGCATCCAGATCGACTGCAAGTCTTATACAAAAATTCAACAACTTTGAAGCAAGGCAATGAGATCATTCACATGATCAAAAGAATCACCAACCATACTACTGGATTGAAGGAGAAGGAAGCCCTGCGACTGATTGATGCCTTGATAATTTCCAGGTTTAAATATCACCTCCCGTTTTAAACTCATCACAAACAGAAGAACTTAAGATAGAGGCGGTCATCAGAAAGGCTACCAAGGTTTCCTTAGGTGTACCACTGTCGACTAGCAACGAGGCTCTACTCAGGACAGGTACTCACACTACGATTGATGAGATCGTTTCAGTTCATTTAGCAAACCAAGTTCAAAGACTTTGGTCAACACAGCAAGGCAGGAACATCCCCAGCAGCACCAACTTCGATCTCACACCCCGAAAGGAGCCACACGAAGTGAAGGACCTATTTCTCGACAGAAAAATTCGAGACTTACTCAAAGTCGCCCCTTTACCCAGGAATAAGGATCCCGAAAGGAATGAGGACGGAAGACGGCAAAGAGTTAATTTTTTTCGGAAACCTGTGAAACAATCTCCAGCAAGCCAAGCAATATACTATGTAGATAATAGTTCCAGGAGATCCAAGCACACCATCGTAGTGCTGAACAGAGACCTCCATCCGGCAGTAGCTAGCATTCTCAAAAGTAGCGTCAACGTCAACACAGCAGGTATTGAACTCCACACCATTGCCAGAGCCATTAGATAGCAGGACACCTTCACACCGCATAGTCGGCATGGTACAGAACTCCAGGTGATCATTTTCACAGATTCTCAAGAAGCATGCGAGCAAATTATGCTACCCGACATAAATAAAGATACAGCAGATTTATTTAATAGTCACAGTCATCATCACAACAATATTATTTGGACGCCTGCCCACGCGGAGATGTTTGGCGAAGTTCGGAGAGACACGCCGGCCCGTGAGTTAAGAATCCGGGCATCGAACATCTCCCTGGAGAGGTCCAATTGTCGTGGCATCATGAACAATACACTAAGAGACCTTAAACTGAAGAGAAGATAATTACCTCCACCCCACCCTAACCTAGACAGGCAGCGATCAGTTCTACTGCGTCAAGCACAGACTAACAAGACATGCACTCAGCTAGACGATATTTTTTCTCTAAAGGAAGGGCACAACAGCCACCAGCCTGCAAACACTGTGTTGTATATTCCAATCAGCAATATGTCCTATGGGAATGTTCTTACACTATTCCCAGAATTCCTCACTTACACACACCGACGCAGCAGCCATATCGCATTGAGCCAAGCTGGCTGACTCTCGCCCCCACTTTTGAGGAACAATTGGCTTTAGTGCGGTACATCAAAAGCGCACTAAAGCTCAGTTCAGCATTCACTGAAGACGACCTGTAGTTTGGTTGTCTGAACCGACTTTCGGTTACACACACCGACACAGCAGCCATATCCCATAACCAAGCCTGGCTGACTCTCGCCTCCACGTTCGAAAAAGGCTTGGCTCTAGTGCGGTACATCAAAAGCGCACTAGAGCTCAGTTCAGCATTCACTGAAGACGACCTGTAATGGGTTGTCTGAAGCGCCTTTTGGTTCAGAAAAACGTTTTTTCTCTCTCTCTGACTCTCTCTCTCTCTTGGACTGTGTCAGGTACATGTTTAAGCCTCCCGTCAGCACAAGGGGCATGTCACCAGTAAGGGCATGCAACCTATAGACGCGTGTGTTCGCCACCCCCCCCCCCCTCCATTCTCAACATTTGCGTGCATAAACAGGAAACCGGTTATGAGCGCGTGCTTAGGAGTGAAAGACACTATCGAAAATATCGCTCTTAAAGCTCTTATCCTGAACAATTAATATTGGCTTGCTCAACGAGCTGGATCTTGAGGCGGGAACGGCCGTGGCAGCGGCTTTCCTTCTTTTTTTCGTCCATTCCCGCTTCTGTTCGGGCCGACGCTTCTTGAATTCCTACTTTTCTTCTTCTAGGCGATCGACATGCGTTCATCCCATAGCTAGTTAAAACCTAGAAGGCCTCAAGCTTTTTTCTAGCGAACAAAGATTTGGCTGGCAGTTTTCCTCCCACACCGTACGCATGTAACGGTTGGTGTAACACACCAACCCAGACCCAAACTGCTCAATTACGGAGGGCAGCTGACACTATTTCAGTTTCAGTTTCAGTTTATTATCAAAATGCAAATACAGTGTGCCAAAAGACATATACAAGAAGAGGTCCCAGATTTATGAACTGTAATTGGACCCCTTTTTGTTTATTGTATACAACTGATCAATTAGTATCTGTCATGAACACGAATAATATATATTGCATAACCAGACATACGCAGTAATAATAAACTGCGAGATGGGAAGCAACTCGATACATATTAAAACATGTAGGAATATCAAGTATCAGAAAATGAAGTACAAGTACATAAATACGAACACAATGAAATACTTAGAACCAATATCAACGTAAATCGTCAGAGAGAAGAAATATCCTAAGAGAATGACTAAACGATGACAAGGATGATACAGGTTTAACTTTAAAAACAAGTAGCTCCAAGCTTTTACAGCACCAAAGCCGACTTTTAATTAGTACGCACTGAAGGCAGTAGGATGTTATTTAACACTGAAAACCTAGGGCTATTAGGGTTGGTGAGGGTATGGCGGTCAGTTATGTAAAGAATACCAGGATCACGAATCAGGCGGTAGGAAATGAGGTATCGATTGTGGCTGATGAGCTGTGTGATTGAGTACAAATTAAGTTCACACAAAAGAGGTGTGACATGCCATGAGTCGTCCACGTTTAAGTCTACCACAAGCAAAGCGGCATGTTGTCTGTAGCACCATGGAACGCAGCTGTGTGTGCACGCCGCCCTCCTTCCACCCCAAAACCATGCACGCTTATATAAACAGGCAACCGGTGATGGGCGCATACTTAGGCGTGAAATACACCGCCGAACACCGAGATAAGGAGAGCAGAAAATACCTATCAGAAAGGGCGTCAGACAAGGACCCAATCATTCCAGTGATCATCACGGCATCTTTACAACAGTTATTAAGAACATTGTTTTGGGAACAGGTGGGCGTAAGGGTTAATGAAGAATAATAAATCAAACAATCAATTAATTAACTAATCAATCATTCAATAAATCAATCAATCATTTGTTTGTTGCCCGGGAATGGCCGGGGGGCCTCTGGGCTTGCGCACAGAAACAAAAACACACGAAACATGATGTACATTCTTTCAAAGAAAAAATAAGAGGATAGTAGTAGTGGTTCCACATGACGAAAACTACACATTTTGAAATACACCCGTATGAACGCACAAACAAAACAGTAGGGGTTACACATTAGGAAAATTACACATTTTGACATTCGCACACAAACACACTTACAGCACCCATTCATACACACAGGTATTGCCTAACAGTGAGGCATATCTGACTGAAGTAAACGGGGCAACTAAAAAGTGAATGAAACGAAAAGAACGAAAGCATAGCTGATTATGATGTCAAAGAATGAAAGTCAATCTAGTTCATGAACACACCGGCTAAAAGGCAAATACAGAATAAGTAAAATTACGCCAATACAAACTCACAGACATGTTTGCGAAACAGAGTGGGACAATCACTAAATATGTCCAGGTAATCCGAGTAACGATTGTACGTGCATTTTACCACGTGCATTTTTGCACGTGATATTCCAGAATACAGGTGCATACTTAAGGTGAGGGCGGCATAAGCTGAGGGCGGCATATAGGCGGCAGATTCGATTCCTTAAACTCCTTCGACAGGCGACACACAACGCCAAGCGATCGAAGAGTACTAGACTAATTACCTGGATTTGTGTAGAAAAGCTCAGTTTACTTTAGATATTGACGCCTAGTTCATTAACCTCTACTACATTCATCGTTGATGTTATAGGAGAAGATGGCAGTTTTTCTTGTGTATGTCATTACCTTAGTTTTTGGTGCGTTGATGAGGAGTTTGTTGCATGAGCACCAATGCAAAAAGGGCTAAATCGCTAGCGGAACAGCTTGCGGTGTTTGAAACAGTCCTAAATATTTTGACATCGTCAGCATATAAGGTAAAATGACAATCATAAATTACTGAGGAAACATCATTTATAAAATTGAAAATAGAAGAGGTCCGAACAGAGCCCTGAGGGACACCAGTGGTGGCCTCATAGGAAAGAGAATACTGCCCATTTACATGCCGGAAACATGACCTATCACATAAATAATTGCTTATAAGGGATATGAGGAATAATTGAATATCAAGCTGAGACAAATTTAAAATAAGTGCTCATGGCAGACGACATCAAAAGGCTTGCTCAAATCAAAGTTTACGACATCAAATGTACATTTCCCTTGCACAGCTTCCGAAGCATGCAGCATAAAGTTGGCAATATTGGTAGTGGCCGACGCCCCGCGAAAAGGTCATGGCATTCAGTTATTATTATGGTTTTTATACTGAACATGAGCAGTTTATGCAGTATGTACTCAAACAGTTTAGAAGCAGCACATTGAGTAGATATCGGTCGGTCGTTTATGGGGTCCCCATTTCAACCTGACCTAAATAATAGAACACCTCTGGTATTCTCCCAACGAACGGGGAACTTTGCAGTCTTGAGAGAAGTTGAAATATGCACGTCGAAACTGGAACAATGACATCACCAAACACCTTCAGTACAGCACAAGGAATGTCGTCAGGGCTACACGAAAATAACCATTTTAGTAGTTTTAGAGCTTTCTAAAGGATGCTTTCGGAAGCCAACCCTTCTGAGCATTTATAGTAACATAGAGACAGTCGAGGGGGGCAAGCTGCACTTTTTTCGCCGTATGCGGAACGGAATTGCTGCCGCAAGGCCTCGGCAACGTCTGATATGCTCTCTCCTTGTTCATCGATGAGATTAATGTTTCCAGTGAATTTTTAGAGGTTTGTGTAAGGACATGGCCCAATAAAGCTTTGGTATTGTGGGTTGCATAGCCTCAACCGCGGCAACGTAACACGAACTATCGAGCTTAACCTGAGATTTACAAAGAGTCCTGAGTTGACAAAACTCATTCTGCCACATTTCTCGCGCCATTTTCTTAGCTTGCTTGTGCCATCAAATTTTCCTCCCCAAACCTCGTTTCACTTCAGCAGAAAACCAACGCGGAAAATTGCCTTTCGGATTTTTTTGAGCAAAGCTGCTTAAGGCATTGTGAAAAACTTGAGTAAAAAATCGGTTTCTTCGTCAACGTCTCGAGGTTAATAATAATAATAATAATAATAATAATAATCAATCAATCCATCAATCAATGTTTATTATAGTTCCCAGGAACAGCGGAAGCCTTCATGCTGGAGCACTCAGAGGGGAAAGTGCAGAACTGTAGTACATCAACAATTTGGTTATAAACACTAAGTGAGCAAAAAAAACTACAAAAACGGCAAAGAAGATTAGAAATAAAATAGTGCAATCCAACCGACTTTACGCAATCAATTCGTGCTGGCGCACAGAAAAGGTATAAGACAGCAATGAAATACATCAACAGCTGGCAAATGAACAGTGAGTGAGCAAAAAACAAGAAGAAACTACAACTTCAAAAAAAATAAAAATACCACAGTATAATTTTAGCCAACATTACACAATCATTATAAACTATAATGTCTAGTCAATTGCAAGAAGACATCTTAAAATAAGCCTAACTATACGGTAGGGTGAGTGAAAAGAAGAAAGTCTTTACAAGATGCAGGAAGCGTAAATTCTCAGTTTCAAATGGATGAATGAAGTGAATATGGCAACTTTAAATGATGAAAACGGCAGAAAAAGAAAAAAATCTACGATAATCACAGTCGCAGTGTCAGCATAATGCACGAATAACCAGGAAGAAGAATAAGCTCGGTGAAGTCAATGCTCACGTCAGGACGATAAGTGAAGAAAAAAAGCACTGCCAAGATTAATACTACTACTAATAATATATTAATAATAATAATAACATATTATGATATATAATGATAATATAATAATCTATACACTCATAAAGTTTATTTACGTGCCCAGGAACAACCAAAGGCCTGAGTGGCGGCGCACGGACAGTTACATAAAAACAAAATACCAGAAACATATTAAAAGAAACAAACAAGCGATAAGACACACAAAAATTGAAGTAGTGAAAATGACATAAACAAAACACAGGCGGAGCCTGGGTACAGGTAAAAAAAGAAAAAAAGAAGATGCCTTTGAGGCTCTGCTTTTGTAAAGACCTCACAACAAGCAGAGCAACAAAGTTTCACATAAAGCGACAAAACCAATGACAAGAGTATAGAGACAAATGATATGACAAACAAATCACAGTAAACCATTTCAAAAATAGGCAACTATCAGTTGGTCAGAACCACGGAGAAACTAAATTCCAGCAATGGAGAAAAAAACGAACGACAGAGACATCATAGATGTTCAGCATACTGTATTCAACAGCCCAATAGAGTAAGTTTTAAAGGAACTTTGAAAGATGTCAAGGCGTTAGCAGGTTGTAAGAATTCTGTATTCTCTGCACAGGAGAATGATTCGAGTTGCGCGCAGCGGTCAAACACAAGCGATGCGACTTTGTGGGCCTTTGTGGAACAGTAAAGTCTAAACAGTTAGGCAGGTCTGCGCAAGAAAGGTCCCCATAAACAATTTTGTGAAGGAATGTAAGATCTGCACGCATACTTCTGCAGTTCAAGGAAGGAATGAGAGGAACTGTGGGTAAGTCAAAATAAGGACCGGAACTGTGAATGTGATGGCGGTGCTTAAATATGGTTAAAAACTTCTTCTGCATACGCTCTATTATTTCAAAACTAGATTTGGAGAGCCGTTCCTGGCAACAGAGGCATATTCTAACTGAGGGGTACATATTGTATTGTATAGCATCAGAACTTGACACGGAGAAGAGAATTCCTTTGAAATCCTACACACATTTGCAGGACTGCGGAGTGCTCGCCGGGTGATAAGCCTAGTATGAGGAGAAAGACGTAGGGTACTGTCGAAAAGCTCCCGAGGGCCCTATTATCCTCAACCCTTCACAGAGGAGCTCCCTCAATGGTGTAGGAAAACAGTAAACGATGGGTTTTCCGGATGTATGTGATAAACTGATTAGCACGCTTCAAAATTTGACAGTTTTGGCTGCACCAGACCCATAATAATTATAATAATAACCAATTCATCAATCAATCAATCGTTTATTAACGTGCCCAGGAACAGACTGAGGGCCTCTGTTCTGGCGCATTAAGAAGAAAAAACAGGCAATGTAAGATGACCACACCTCACAAGTATTGCAATTAAATGACGGTGTTGCTGACGCACACGCACACAAAAATTACGCACTGTTGTACACCAGAATATACATGCACCAACAGAAACACAAACACACATATACATACAAAAACAAATAGAGTGCTTGCTGTAAGGCGTGTGACACCAAGCCAGTGGTCGTCATACACAGATAATTCCAAAAATCTACAAATATGTTAACAAAGTTTAGTTGCACGGAAATGGAGTAAATCAGGATAGCTTATATGTAAGAAAAGGAGCATAGTAGGAATATACGTTTAGCGAAAATCAGACATTGAATAAAGGGGATATATGAAAAAGAAAGGATTGTGTTGTCGTCAATCATGCTCAAGTGACCGCACGTGTACACAGGGTAAAAAGGTAACTTACATGACAAGCTCACATACATGTTTGCGGAACTGTGTCGAGGAATTATTAAATACTTCTAAATATTCGGAGTAGTGATTGTACGTACACTGGAGACGAAACATGGAGCACAAACCATGTGGGAATGAAAAATGTGTCGTGTCTTCTGGTGGATTTTTGCGGCACATGGAGTGTAACATGTTGCAGCATTTCACCACAAGACTCTGCGCCGTGAATGATTTTGACCAGGAAAAAAAGATCAGCAATAATACGCCCGGAGTTTAAGCACTCTAGCATCGGTACACAGAATAACCCAAAACTGTTTTGGCTAGAAAAGCGATGATTAAGATAGATATACACTTAAGATGGATATAAATAATATATCAATGCAGACGACATCAAAAGCCTTGTTCAAATCGATGTAAACGACATCGAGTTGTCCTCTTCCCTGCACAGCTTCCGAAGAAAGCCGCATATAATTTACAAGATTAGTGGTTGTCAATCTCGCAGCGAGAAAGCCGTGTTGCTGAGATAATAATATAATTTTTACACTAAAAGTGCCTAGTGCATGTAGTACGGTCTCAGAGTTTTGAAGCAGCGCAGAGAATACAAATCGGGCAGTAGTTTTTGGGGTCTAACTTTGACCTTGACTTAAATATAGCAACAACCTGCGCAGTCTTCCAACAAGTGGGGAACTTACCGGTATTGAGTGACGTTCGAAATATACGCACCAAGACCAAATAAGAAGATCCCCTAACACCTTCAGTGCTGCAGAAGGAATGCCGTCAGGGCCGCACGAAAATGACGGCTTAACTCGCTTTGGCGGTCTTGATACAACCCTTTCTAAAATAAACCATTCTGACCTCTTATCATACTCCGGAAACACTTGAGGGTGGCAGGCTGCACATTTCTTGCCGAATACTCAACTGAACTGTTAAGAAAAGGCATTCGCAACGTCAGAAATGCTGTCACCCCCCTTGTCAATGACGTTAATATCTCCTGGGTAGTTTTTGGAAGTTTGTGCACGCACATGACCCCAGAAATATTTAGCTTTGCGTGGCGCATCAGCTTCAACCAAGGCAATATAACTGAACTATCTCGCTTAAGAAGATACTGTAATCTCTCGTTATAACGATGTTAGCGGGACGGCGTAAAATGTTCTTATAAGCGGTATTTCGATATCAGCGACCACTCAATAAAAGCTAAATGTTGAGCTTTGATTTCTCCACAACTGCAAAAAATCAAAATACAGTGTATTCAGTGAAGCGAAACTTTATTCAGGTGTATAAAGAGGCAGTGAGCTTTGGTTGTTTCCAGTTTCTGTCGGCCGCGAGCAATCCGTCTTCAATTTGACGAAGCATTGCATCAGGCTGTGGTCGCCGCTAATGCATTCAACTTTATTTCAAAGCAAGCGTAGGTACTTCCACGTTCAAGGCACGCGCCATCGTTCCGAAGTGACTGAACAAAGGTGGCGACGCAAGAGGACCTTTAGAGGAGCAACGACGTCGAAAGTGGCAGCAAGGGGGCGAGGAGTTGATATGAAGGTGAGCGAGAGCAGTGACTTGCAGACTAGACAGTCAATGCGGAGGGGCAGGCCACTTTTACAAATGATAGGAGGGGGGTGCAGGCGTCACGGAATGCTATATGAGAGTTTCCAGTGCCGGAAATGCCGTTGCTCGAGCTTGAGGTCGCATTTGTTGAGCTGGAAAAATTATTAACAGCTCATTGTGTGTACAAAGTGCAATCTTAACAATTGACAAGTTTTGCACTGTTCATTCTGTGAACACAGTGCAATCTTAACAACTGACAAGTTTTGCACTACTGGCTTTGCATGGTCACTGGGCAATTTTTTCCGAGGTGTGCATTCATGCAGTTTGCAAAATGAAAGTTTTTAGCGACCTGTTGTCGACGAAACTACCAATTCTGTGGTTCTAGTATCGGTGTTCGCGCATCGTCGCGTCAGCGCCATTGACCATTGTCTAGGAACAAACTTCAATGATCCTAACACACAATGGAACAGTTTGTCGAAAGTTGGATGGCGCGAATCGAGCGTGGCCGCTTCCAGAAAATCGCCGGGGAACACCAGAGTGCATTGACCCGCGATATTCAAAGCCTGACTCGCCGCTGGGTAACCGCCGCTCGGTGGTGCCTCCGCTCGCCACTTCGTTCTAAGCGGGTCGTGCTCTTCGTGCGCTTCGAATAAAGCCGCCTAAAGTGCATGCTTTTGCGTTAGGACAAGAAAACATTTCGAAAAAAGCGATATTTTGAGTGAAGTGATTTCGTTGTAACGAGGGATTACTGTATATACCATGCGACCTGAGTTTACGAAACTCACTCTGCCAGTTTTCTTTGCTTGTTTGTGAGCTCGATTATTTCTACCAAAGGCAGAAAGTTCAGATCAGGTCAGATGACAACAAGTACAAATATGTGCTGCTTTTTTAGTTTTTTAAGTACAAATCTGTTCAAGTCATGGTTAAAACATCGTTGAAAAAATCAGTCATTTCGTCAGCGTCATTGAGAGTGTCCATTGGTGACCAATAAGCCTCACCGAGGAAGTGAAACAAGCCAAGACGGTCCCCTCGAACGATAATAATAATAATAATAACCAATCAATCAATAAATCAATCAGTCAATCAATCAATCAATCAATCAATCAATCAATCAATCAATCAATCAATCAATCAATCAATCAATCAATCAATCAATCAATCAATCAATCAATCAATCAATCAATCAATCAATCAATCAATCAATCAATCGATCAATCAATCAAACAACCTTTATTAAAGTGCCCAGGAACAGCTGAAGCCGTCGTGATAGCACACTGAGAGGGGGAAAAAGGCCGCATCCAAATACATCAGCGGCTGACAAATAAACAACCAGTAAAAAAGGTGGGTAAGTAAATGACAATAAAAAACTCGAAATACTACAGCGAATAAAATTAAAAGTGCTATCCAACCAACATTAGATGGTTAATAGAGACTGTAAATTATGGTACATTGCAAAAACGCATGGTACAATAGCGATAGTAATAGGATGAAGCATCAATTACACAGAAACGTATGAAACAAAATGAAGGAAGTATTTGGTAACTATTCACAGAAAATGACAAGTTATAGAAACCTTTGTTACTCTGGCCTGCCAGGGCGCCTTAAAAATGTGTATGAAGAATTGACTACAGAAGTCTGTCATTGTACATACAACTAATATGCCCACAGCATCAACATCATCCCCGAACAAATAAGAACAAATTTTGTGAAAACAACGCACACATGAGGAAAATAACTGAAGAACAGGAGTGCTGTCGAAATGAAGTTAGCGCGCCACGGCTAACAGCGCGGCCACAAACCCCCCAACGGGACGGCGAAAAATATCGAGTTCCCCGAAGTGAAAGTTATGCAGGCGTTGCACACTGTCAAAAGGAGAACATCTGCTAAGTTGCGCAGCTGTGTGGAAAGGGTGCTTAAACCTTGTTGCTTTTTTCGCAACACGAAAACTGATTGATGCAAGCAGTTCCGGGCATGAAATTTTACCATGAAGCAGTTTGTATGAGATAAGAAGGTCTGAGCGGGTTCATCGGTAACTTAAAGAGACAGTTATCGGGAGATCCTCAGAGGGAAAACGATGCATAAATATTGATAAAAATTTGGTCTCTACACGCTGTACACACTAACAATTAAATCCACAGGTTCCATTTCAAATGACAGACGAATATTCAAAATGAGGAATACAAAGTGCCATAAAAAGTTTTAGAAACGAATAATGGGACTGAACGTCTCGCGAAAACCTGCATAGAGCACCAAGCGAGCGAAGCGCACGCCGAGTCAATTGAGTGACATGAGGCGAGGAAGTTAGGGCGCTGTCGAAGAGCAGTCTGAGGTCTTTGATCTCGTCGACTCTAGACAGAAGACCGTCATAAATACTGTAGCGAAAGTAAATGGGTTTCATTTTTCGGGTATAGGACATCACCTTTATTTTCGCAGGATTAAGATTTAATATATTATCTGAGCACCGTGTAGCAGAGGAAAATATATCTTGCTTCAGGGCAACCCATTCATCGATGGACTTTATACGTCTAAATATGTTGATTTCGTCTGCGCGGAGAAAAAATAGGACTTTTTAATTGCGGCTGCCACGTCATTTAAAAAAAATGGAGAACAAGAGAGGGCCAACACGGAGCTTTGGGGCACACCAAAAGTTGATTTATACAAAGCGGACATCTGCCCATTGATTCTAACGAAACTGAACCGATTGCCACAATGCCACAAGTGGTGTATCAATGCCTGACTGCAAAAGCTTCTCAAGTAACAACGCGTGGCAGACAACATCAAATGCTTTGCTCAGGTCACACTAGACAACGTCCAACAGGCCTCACACGAAAGTGCAGCCAAGGGCTCCTCCATGAAGCAGGCGAGATTAGTTGTCGACCTTCCTGACATAAAACCATGCTGCTTACTTGTAAGAAACTGCTGTACAGAACTTGACCATACCTTGTGCAGCGCTGTCTCAAAAAGCTTGGAGGCAGCACAAAGGAGAGAAACTGCTCTATAGTTTTGCTATAGAAACTGCTCTAATGATCAATCAATCAATCAATCAATCAATCAATCAATCAATCAATCAATCAATCAATCAATCAATCAATCAATCAATCAATCAATCAATCAATCAATCAATCAATCAATCGTTTATTAACGCGCCCAGGAACAGTCGCAGGGCCTTTGTGCTGGCACACGAAGAAAAAAAACAGGCAATATAAGATGCACACACCTAAAAAGTAATGCAATTAAACGACAGCGTTACTGACACACACGCACGCAAAAATTACACACTGTCATACGCCAGTATATACATGCATCCACAGAAAACACAAACACACACAGACACACAAAAACAAGTACAGTGCCTTGCAGTAAGGAATCAATCAATCAATCAATCAACCTTTATTTTCGGTGCCCGGGAACAACTCTACGGTCTTGGTACTGGTACACCATACACAAACATTCATAAAAACTAAGTAAAATCAAGACAACACAACACAGAAAACCATATATATGACAAAAACAATAAAGTAAAAATAGTTACAGAAATCCCAGAAAGCAAAACAGCAAAAAAAGGAAGCCTAGTGTTAGAAGCCATGACACTCGACCAGCAAAATGTTGAAGGCACGTGAAAAATTGAAAATTCACAAGCAAATACTCAATGAACATGGCGGAGGTAGATTATACCCATAAAAAAAGGTCTTGTAACAAATTGTTAGTAAGTTTCAAAATGAAAAAACGAAGTTCAGCGTTACAACCACTAACACTCAACCCTACAGAAATTCAAGCAACAGAAAACCAGGAAAAGTGAAACAACAAACAAGCAAGACGATGATTTGCATTCAATAAATGCGGTGAATAATAATAATATAATCAATCAATCAGTCAATCAATCATTTATTTAACGTTCCCAGGAACAACCGAGAGGTCTTGATGCTGGCGCGCAAAAAAAGAAAAAAAAACTAAGAATAACAGAATAGAACAAGATGGCTGTTCAGAAGAAAACTACAAGAGACACAATGTGTACAGAAATATTAGGACGACAGGACAAAAGTAGATTAACACAATATGAGAAATAGTCAATGATAAAGACGAAAAGTCAGATAATATACATACATACATACATACATACATACATACATACATACATACATACATACATACATACAACAATGCGCCAGATAAACATTGAACTAATTGCACATGTGTTGTTATCTTATAACGTAGAAACCTTGGAGGAAAACGATAACTGTGAGCCATCATAAACATTGAGGTCAAGAAAATAAAAGTTATAAAGACTTTGTATCCTGTTGAGGGTTGAGTGATGAGGGAGGCGGGTAGTTACAAGAAACGGCCTGCTCTGTGTTGTTTGCTTCCGCGGAATCCGAAAATTAATACTATTGAGCAGTACAGGACAGGATATAGTACCGTGAACGAGCTTGAAAAGAAAGAAGAGAACGGCGCGATCTCGCTGGCAGCGAAGTGAAGGCAGTGACAATAGTTCAACGGTGTTAGAACACGAGCCAGAGTCATTTTTAGCGAAGCGATGGGGAAAAAAATACAAAGTTCTGTGTTGTGCGTGAAAGTTTAATCTGGTCGTGTAGACACAAGCCCCCTATACAGTCTTCACCGTTTTGGTTAGTTTATGTCGGACAGAGCGGCGGTCACTCAATTTTCTCCTTTTAAAAGATGTATTCACTGCACTTTTGGAAAGGGTGGCGTTGCTCTGAGTCTCGGTAGTCGTTTATATTTTTTTCTTTCGGAGTTTCGGACAGCCATTGTGTGGAACCACTTTGTTTCCCTCCCCCTTTTCTCGAAGTGTAGGTGTTTTTTTTTCTTCTCCCGTTAGGTGCACAGATTGTAAGTGTGCGTGTGTAACGTCGTAATCTGTCGTAACTTGATGATGCCTCAAGTTTTGAGGGGACACAAAACCGGTGGAGAGTTTTGTGCCCAAAGTGGCGGCCACCGTCTACTACACCCGAACCCTGAGCTACACCACTGGTCACTTTGTAAAAGGAGGACGTTTGGCCATTGACGGCAACATAACATGATCTGTAACGAAGGTAGCTGTGCGATAGATTCACAACAGTGGTGTCAACATCAAAATGAGCAAGTTTAACCATAAGAATTGAGTGACTGACTACATCGAACGCTTTGCTGAGGTCACAGTAAATGGTGTCGACCTGTCCTCTACGGAATGCAGGTGTAGATATTTGCGTCATAAAACTGGCAAGATTAGTGACGGTTGGGCAGCCAGGGGAAAATACATGTTTATTATTATTCAATGAGTTTTTCACATTAAAAGACAGTATGTGGTGAAGGGCCAGCTCAAAAATCTTACACATGGCACAGAGAAGAGAAATGGGTCGATAATTCGAGACATCAGTTTTAGAGCCAGCCTTAGATACTAGAAAAACACGAGCAATTTTTCACATGCTAGGAAATGTGGAAGTAATCAGACAGTTATTAAATATGGTAGTCATTACTAGGACCAATATACTGCTATAAGCTTTTAGTATGGCTGAGGGGACACCATCTGGACCACGTGACAAGGATGGTTTCGAGCACCTAATGCATTCGCTGATGAGATTTTCATCTAGCGACAGAGCATTCGGTGTGCTAATTTCCAAATGTTGTTCGATAGTAGTGCTGGAGTCAGAGGCTTTATAAACGGAAGCGAACTGCGTGGCAAAACAGTCAGCGACGGCTTGTAGCTCTGTACCATTGGAGTCCAGTAGTATTAAAGGCGGTTCACTTTTGTTAGACCGCTTGCGTACGTACTTCCAGAACTCAGCCGGTCTGCCAGAGGCGCTTTTTTCTAAGTCTGCAATATATGAACTGTGATCCCGTTTATATAGGCGTTTACAGAGTTCGAAAGCATCGGAAATCTTTCTTGCAGTCGAGAGATAATATTATTAATACTAGTAGTAGTAATTACAATAATAATAATAATAATAATAATAATATAAAAATAATAATATTCAATCAATCATGTTTATTTACGTGCCCAGGAACAGCCAGAGGCCTGAGTGCTGGCGCACGGGTAGTTACATGAAAACAAAATACAAGAAACATATAGCAAGAAACCAACAAGCGACAAGAAACACAAATTGAAGTAGTAAAAATGACAGAAATAAAGCACACGCGGAGCCTGGGAACAGGTAAAAAGATAAAAAAGAAGATACCTTGTTTCTCTGCTTGTTGTAAAGGCCACTTAACAAGCAGAGCAGCAAACTTTTACAGTAATACAACAAAAACAACGGCAAGAGCATAGAGACAAATGATAAGACGCACAAATGTCAGTAAACAGTTTCAAAAATAAGCAATTATCAGTTGGATAGACACAACCGCAGAGAAAACAAATTCAAGAAAAAAAAGAACGACAGACACATCATGGATGTTTAACATACTGTATTCAACACCGCTGTACGGTAAATTGTAAAGGATTTCTGAAAGATGTCAAGGCGTTCAAAGAAGCGGTTGTAACAATTTTGTATTCTGCGCACCAGAGAATGATTGAAGTTGCGCGCAGCGGTCAAGAACGGGCGATGCGACCTGATGGGCCTTTGTGGTATCCTAAACGCTAAACAGTTAAGCAGGTCTGCGCAAGAAAGGTCACCATGAACAATTATGTGAACAAATGTAAGGTCTGCACGCATACGTCTGCAGTTCAAGGAAGGGATGGAAGGGACTATGGATAAGTCAGAATCAGGATGAAAACTGTGATTGTGATGACGGTGCTTAAATATGGATAAAAACTTCTGCACGCGTTCTATTATAGTCACTACTAGATTTGGAGATGCCGTTCCATTAAACAGAAGCATATACTAACTGTGGTATACATATTGCCCTGTATAGCATTAGAAATGGATTTGGAGAAGAGAATACCTTTGTAATCTGACACACATTTCCAAGACTTCGGAGTGCTCGCCGGGTGATGAGCCTAATATGAGAAGAAAAAGAGAGGATACTGTCGAAAAGCACCCCTAGGTCCCTAATCTCCTCAACCCTTTGCAGAGGAGCTCCCTCAATACTATAAGAACACAGCAGACGGTGGGTTTTCCGGCTGCAGGTTTAGCGTGGTTTAAATTTAGGCAGTTTTTCCAGCACCAGACCGATAATTCCGACACATCCCTCTGCAAGGCACAGCAGTCCTGAACACCGCCATTCTGCCTAAATAGTTTGACTTCATCAGCAGAGAGAAGAAAAGAAGAGTTTGTTAACACTGCTGACAGATCATTGATAAAGATAGAAAACAATAAAGGACCCAGCACGGAGCCCTGAGGTACACCACTTGTTGCAAGGTAAACACTAGACTTTTCCTAGTTAACATCTACATAAAAGGACCGGTCAAGGACATAGTTGGACAACAAGGCAACAAGGCTTCCGTCTACACCGGTCTTAGCAAGCTTGTTAATTATTAACTGATGGTTCACCACATCAAACGCTTTACTGAGGTCAAAATAAATAACGTCCAACTGGCCGTTTTCCCAAACTGCAGCCAAAGCCTGTGTCATAAAGCTTGCAAGATTTGTGACCGTCGATCGACCCGAGAAAAAGCCGTGCTTATTTGGTGTCACAACGCTCTTGACGCCGGCAGCAAGAACTTTGTGCAGAGCTGACTCAAAGAGTTTTGAGGCAACACAAAGGAGTGAGATCGGGCGATAGTTAGAAACGGCTGACTTATCACCAGACTTAAATATTTGAAAAATTCCAGCGATCTTCTATGCACGAGGAAATTTACCTAAAAGTAAGCAGTTATTATAAATGAAAGTTAAGACAGGCACAAAAATGTTGCCGTAAGCCTTCATGAGGGCTGCTGGAATTCCTTCTGCACCACATTAAAATGATGGTTTCATCCGTTGAAGGCTATCAGTGACAATTTTTTCATCGAACATAAGTGTGTTAAAATTAGAGTTATTAAACGATAGGCGTTCGTCGTTGCCATCTGGTAGTTGAACGACAGAATGAAAGTACTGAGCAAAACTGGGGGCAACATCCTCAACCTCTTCACCATCGGAATCAAGCAGGCTAACGTGTTCTTTAGACGCCTTAGAACGGCCGTGTACATACCTCAAGAATTCAGCCGGTTTCTCAGACACAGGAGCCTCTAACGATTCTATATAGAGCTGGTGGTCACGCCGGTAGAGGATTTTACAAAGTGAGCGATACCGACTAAACTTCGCTTTCCACTTGTCAAGCCCAGAACGCTTGGCGTTTATGTGGGCGCTGTCCTTAAATTTAAACGAACTTCGAAGTCCTTTAGAAAACCAGTGGGAATATTTGGAAGGAACAGGGCGCAAGGCACCGCAACAATGTGGTCACGCAGTCCATTCTTCCTTTTTCCACAGATATGGCCGATATTGCTCCTGCCTATCGCCAACGCATCAGCCAACTTCTCTGGCCACGCCAATGCTTCCGGAAGTCTCACGGACAGCCAAGCGCCGCGACTGCGGAATCTGCCTTGGATTCCGGACTCAGGACCGGCGACAGCATGCGGCGCTGACTGTGCACGTGCAAGCGCTTCACCGCCACCAGGGGCTTCGCCTATATACGGCACATCTTGGAGCAGCTCCTTCACTGGGCGCGGCGGCACCGCAACAATGTGGTCACGCAGTCCATTCTTGCTTTTTCCACAGATATGGCCGATATTGCTCCTGCCTATCGCCAACGCATCAGCCAACTTCTCTGGCCATGCCAATGCTTCCGGAAGTGTCACGGACAGCCAAGCGCCGCGACTGCGGAATCTGCCTTGGATTCGGGACTCAGGACCGGCGACAGCATGCGGCGCTGACTGTGCACGTGCAAGCGCTTCACCGCCACCAGGGGGTTCGCCTATTTACGGCACATCTTGGAGCAGCTCCTTCACTGGGCGCGGCGGCACCGCAACAATGTGGTCACGCAGTCCATTCTTGCTTTTTCCACAGGTGAGAAAACGCTATGGAAAGTGTATTCACTCTAGTGACCCGTTTTTGCTTGTGCTGCCGCGCCCACGGCTATGTTCTTTGGTGTTTGAGGTGCTTGCATTGTTGAAAGAATTGTTGTTGTTAAGCGGCGACATCGAGGCGAATCCTGGCCCTGACTTAGCGAAGATTGCCAAACAACTAAGCGAGATCGCTCTCGATATCAAAGATATAAAGGAAAAACGACTCACTGACATTGAAGCCAAACTAGATACCTTATCATCACTTGAAAGCAGGATTGTCTGTTACCAGCATCAGCTTGATTCTATGACCCAGACTATTCTTGATCTACAAAGAAAGGTTGACGATTTAGAAAATCGTAGCAGAATGCCCAATTTAATTGTTTACGGGGTGCAGGAAGTCAATGAGGAGACTACAGAAGTCCTTGAACGAGCTGTTAAAAAGAACATTTTTGAAGATATTCTCCAACTGCGCAACATTGCTATTGAAAAAAATTCTTCGTCTCGGCAGGCCAGCACCTAACAAAACCAGACCGATAATCTTGAAACTTCTGGATCTGCGACAAAAAGCGGATATACTGAAGAATGCGCACAAACTTAAAGACACCAACTTATCTATCGGCCAGGATTTTTCCCAAAGTGTACGCTTTATCAGAAAAAAGCTCTGGGACAGCGCTAAGTTGAATCGAGAAAGAAAAGAGAAGGTATCGCTATCCTTCACTACGTTATACATTAACAAAAAACCTTACGTTTGGGACGAATCTCGGGACGAAAGAGTGCCACTTAAAAAAAAAATTGAGCCAATCCACCCCGTGAATGTGGTTGGAAAGCAAAGCTGTAAACGGCACCCATAACGATTACCCATGCGACGTCACTTAAATTCATTCACATCGCTCTACAAATAGCAAAACCAGAGAGAAGTGAAATGCACTTAACCATACCATTTATTACTTCAAAGAGATATTCTTGGTAAGGTTACATCAATGCATGAAGCATGAACGGTGTTTGGTTTAGTTGTATTGGTGTAGCACAAGAGTGGAAACTTTTTTTTTATAAAATTAAAGCTCCAACCCGGTGTTAGACGATCTGTCTTGTCCGTCTCTGCGCCACGGACGGAGGCGACGAGATTTCCGACAGAGAAGGAGGAGGAGGAAGAAATACTTCTGTTCAGATTTCTGAACGGCCCAGAGTGCAGCACTGGGGAGTGATTCCTTCTTTTGTGGGGCCCATATGCAGTCCGCGCGGCCTGTGTTCTGTCCATCCGCTGAAGCTGGGTAGGTAGAGAGGGCATGGACAGCAGCATCTCCCATTGCTCTTCTTGAGTAGTTGACGGAAAGAGAGAAGGGTGCTCAGGGCTAAAGTCGCACACCCCGATTACGGGCGGAGTGTTCCTACTTCTGAGCAAAATTTACATTCAGCGTCGTAGCGATTCGGATACATTAAGTGAAGAAGTGTAGACTGTGGGAAGGAGCCCGGTTTGTATGAGCCGTAGGGTAGTTTGTTGTTCTCTAGAAACGTCAGGTTAAGGCGAAGGTACGGTCTGTCTCAGAAGGCGATAATGCTGGGCTATCTCCCTGAACGTGACAAGCGGGTGACTGTCTTCGTGCAGCTCCATAGCACGGGAGGTAAAAGCGCATGCTTGTTGGGTGGGCGTATTTGTTGCCCTCCATTGAAGCGTGAGGGGGTGTCCAGATGAGCTGAATGGAACCGTTTGGGGAGTGCAAAAAGCACGCGCAGTGCAGGTGAAGAGACCCAACCCTACTGGTAATTTCAGTAGGCTTGCTGGGAATCGATGACTACCCTCCGAACCCCTGGTTGAGCGAGCGCCAAGGTGATGGCTGCCTCTTCTGCTGCCGTCATTTCTTGGGTCCTAGGCGAGGTACACGCAAGGAGGTTGGTTCTGGAGGTAGCCACGATGATGGCGTATTGCTGCCCTCGATGTTTGGAGGCGTCTGTGTAGAAGGCGTCTGTGCATGATCCCCACCGAGGGTGGTGTTTAGCGCTTGAGCCCGCGCTTTTCGGTGACCCTCGTCATGTGAGGGGTTCATATTTCAAAGCAAAGGGAGCATCTTTAGTTTTAGTCGCCAAGAGTCTGGGAGTACGTCAAGCGGAGTGACATTCTGGGCTACCCAGCCAATCTGGTGAAGCATGCGGTTACCCATCACAGTTCTGAGTCGGACCTTCTGGTTAGAAATATGGCCTTCTATTAGCTCTTTCACCGTGTTGTGGAGCCCCGTTCTAAGCAGCCTCTGTGTGAACGCACTCATGAGAAGACCAATGGCCTGCTCGACCGCCTTTCTAATCACTATATAAAGCATCTTTATGTCTTCCTTGTCGAGAAGAAGACAGGGAGTTGACGTAAGTAACTCTCGAGAGGACAAAAGCTTCAATTAATCGAAAGGTACCGGATTCCTTTAGGCCTCGCTTCTTGGTGGCAACTCACCTGACCTTGTGTATGATTTGATTAATGCTGTTTTTGAGGCGCTGCAAGGAGACGTCACTCTTGGTGTTAGCCTCCAGATGTAGTCCCAGGATCTTGATGCTGGGGCTTGGAGTGACGGCCTGGCCATGAAGGAGTATTTGAATGTATTCCTTGGTTTGGCGTGAGGGCGGACGACAAGGAGCTGTGATTGTTTGCGTGAACACTGGAGGCCACAGGCTTTAGCACATTGGCTTACTAGAAGTGAGATGTCATGCATCAGTGCGAGCTTCCTTTAATTTTTGTAACTCTTAGCACATGAGCAAGGTGCACACAGGGCCGCTAGACGGGCGTGCGTGGTCGCGGGACGCTTTCACGTGGCATTTAGCGAGAACACAGGGGGTAAACCCGTAGATGTGCTTGGTGAGTACACCACCTTTCTTCCCAGTCTTCACGGTGGGCTCGTAGCTAAATCGGTAAGACAACGGGCTCTCGCCTTGTTAGTCTATTAGTTCCAGGTTCGATTCCCGGCGGTGCCAGTTAATTCTTTTATTTGTTCGCTGGAGTTTTCTGGTGACACCAACGGTCGCGAAAGAACCCTTGGGGGGTAGAGGTAAAAAGCTTTGCTTTAAAAACGAACCAGGCGACTCGGCAACTGCAGACCGGCCTTTGACGAGGATGCGCGCGCATTTGACAGCATCGTAAGCGTTTCCCAAAATGAAGAACGTGCAATACCTCCTATTAACGCTTTGAGGCCTCAAAAATTGTTTAAGATTCCGAACTCTGCCTCGAAAAAAACGAAGCGGCTAAGAATTATAAATGTTAACGCGAGAAGTGTAGCCAATAAAGCCGAGCAGCTCGAAATCGCCCTCCTGCAATATGACCCACATGTTACAATCCTAACGGAAACATGGCTGCATCAGGATATTACGGACGACGTAGTTTTTCCACCATCATATAAAGTCTTCCGCAAAGACAGACCGTCAAGGGGTGGTGGTGTTGCGGTTCTCGTGAAGGAGCAATTCCAAGCTTATGTTCTTGAAGACATTGTTGATCTAGAATGTATTTGCCTGAAACTAACTTGCTGGGGGAAATGCTTAATTCTGTACGCTCTCTATCGACCTCCTGATGTCTCGCCTGATTACTTACAACAGTTAGAAACTCATTTGTCCCGACATACGAACAACAAGGTTTTCCTGATAGGAGATTTCAATCTACCTGGCCTAAATTGGGACAACTTGCACCCTTGCACTACGGGCAACAACCACGTCAATTACTTATGTAATATCATGCTGTCACATGACCTGGTCCAGTTGGTGAAAGAACCGACTCGCGAGCAGGGTAAGAGTAGCTCTATCCTAGACCTGGTGTTCTTGCCGCGGAGTTTTCATGACTTCCGTTTGTCTATTGAGGAAGGGCTTTCTGATCATTATCTCGTAAACATTGAAATTAACATAGACTCCCCTGCTGATAGGTCTCAACAAGACGTGCGCTGTTTTAAAGACTTTTCCCGCTCTAATGACGCCTCTGTGATCGAACATCTAGAAACATGCGTTTTGAGCTTCGATAACCCTGACGCATGCGTACTCTGGGACCAGTTCAAGGCCATTTGCCACTTTTGTATAGATAAATTTGTACCAACAATACCGAAAAAAGTACACAAGAACACTCCTTGGATGACGCGAGAGGTCATTCAAATGAAGCGTAAGATCAAGCGATTAAAAAAATCGCGTACTGCATCTGAAGTTACCAGGAAATTGAAAAAGGATCTTGCAAGCGCAGTGAAACGGTCTAAAGATTACTACTTCAACATATCGCTGCCAAACTTTATCAGAAGCGACCCTACAAAATTTTGGAACTACATAAGTGAAAAGAAAAAGCCCATCTCCGAAATAAAAATTCGTGATGAAATAGTTACTGATCAGAGGGCCATTGCGCATCATTTCAATGACTACTTTCACAGTGTATACTCTTGCTCCCAACCCTGTAACCCAACAGCTGCAACTACTCATTCTTCAGATGCCGACTTTATTTCTTACCACGGTATTGTTTCTATGTTACTGAACTTGAAGACTAAGACATCATCAGGTCCTGATGATATTCCAAATGTATTCCTCCGCAGATATGCCGAGTCTTTGGCTAAATTTCTTGTTATTATATTCCGCGTTTCGTTCTTAACTGGAAAAGTCCTAAGCGACTGGAAGATAGCAAGAGTCGTGCCCATTTATAAAAAAGGCTGCCGGTTTTCAATAGAAAACTACCGACCTATATCTTTATTATCTACGTGTTCAAAAATAATGAAGCACATTATTGCCAACCACATAAACGATTTTCTCCAACGTAACTCTGTACTAACTGGGCATCAGCATAGATTTAGGAAAGGATATTCCACATCCACACAATTAGTCTCTGTCATACACTCCTTCGCTTCGGTACTAGATTGCAATGGCCAAATTGACGCAATATTTTTGGATTTTAGTAAAGCCTTTGACAAGGTTCCCCATCACAGTTTAATCATAAAATTAAGGAATATTGGACTTTCTAATGTTATTGTCTCATGGATAGCGGACTACCTATGTAACCGTAAGCAATTTGTCTCGCTCGGCGATGAAAAATCTCACTTTCTTCCAGTTCGCTCTGGCGTTCCCCAAGGAAGCGTCTTGGGACCATTGCTTTTCTTACTTTTTGTGAATGATATCGTATATGAAGCTTGCCCCGGTGTGGAAATGCGGTTATTTGCGGACGACTGTGTCCTGTTTTGTGACATCAGCTCTCCAAGTGACCAAGAAAACCTGTCTAAAAGTCTCGGTAGAATTGGTGATTGGTGTTCCCGCTGGGGAATGGTTTTAAACACAGAAAAAAGTGTGATAATGCGCATTACACGCAAGAAAGCGCCTTTAAGCTTTAGCTACAAGTTGGGATCATCGCCACTGAAAGAGGTCACTTCTGTAAAATATTTGAGTTTGACATTAACGAATACTTTATCATGGAACGCGCACATTGACAATGTATGTTCATCTGCGTTTCGTAAGCTGTGTTTTTTAAGACATAAACTTAAAGCCGCACCCTCTAATGTTCAGCTGTTGAGTTATTATCCCTTGATTAGACCAAAACTCGAGTACGCATGTATAATTTGGGACCCGTTCACATCTTAAAACATCAGTAAGTTGGAAAAAATCCAAAGGAAGGCCACCAGGTTCATATATTCAAAATTTTCCCCTTACGATTCCCCCTCAGACTTACTGCGTGATAATAACATTCCATTACTTCAGGCACGTCGGAAGAAACTCCGTTTAGATTTGCTTTCTCTTGTCGTCAACAGAAAACTTGGGCTAGACCCCAGTAACTATTTCATTCCTTTGCAAAGAAGGTCTACACGCCACTTTTACCCGGGAATGTTTACGCCATATTTCGCTCGCACAGACCTGTTCAAGTTCTCTTTTTTTTCCCAAACGATAAATGATTGGAACGCTGATATTCAATCCCGTTGTGTTAACTCCCTTACTTGATGTTCTCATGTTTATTGTGCATTGTTGTTTATGTTCTTCCTTTTTGCGTCTTGTTGTAAAGCGCCTGTCCTGCTTGGACCTATGAAAGGTCTGCAGTATACATAAATAAATAAATAAATAAATAAATAAATAAATAAATAAATAAATAAATAACAAGGGGTGTACTTTTCCATGCCACTTCTGAAGATTTTGGTAAAACGTCGAACTTGTTCGTCAACATCATTAACATCAAAAACACTAGACTATTCAGCAGATGAATAAAACTGATAAAGCCCAGCATTATCTCCACGCTTGAAAGCATATCGCGCGACTGCAGAATTGTCAACACCGCCAGAGCGATGCTGGGTCGCGACCGAGACAGAGACAATAAGAGGGGGGGAAACTTGTCGGGGTGCACAAGGAATATTTCGGAGGCACACACTTGTACGTTTTTTAAGTTCGAGACGCACACATCTAGAGCATTACCACAAGAGTTTTTTGTGTGACAAAACTGCTGCATGGAGGTGAACGATTCAAAATCTAATAGCATGCTGCATTTCTGCACTGCATAATGGTTTTCGTGCTCAAAGAAAAGACTGTTCCAGCGAATACCTGGGTGTTGAAGTCGCCAAGTATAATGAGCTTATGATTGGAGTGTGCATTTGAGACGTTTTCTATGGATGTGGGTGTTCGACTAAATTCATAAGGTACTACATTCGGGGATATATAGAATGCACCGATGAGTAGCTTCTCGCCCCTCGTGAGGCCTACCTGAAGCCAGACTGATTCGTCTAGGGTCTCGAGGTCAGCACGCCGCATGCACTGCACTGAATGATCAATGGCAATGAGAACCCTGCCACCTTTTTTTTTAGGTCCAGTTTTTTCTGTCGCTTCTAAAGATTTGATAGTTAGAAGGGAAATAGTCGGAGACGAGATATCATCGGAAAGCCAGGTTTCATAATCACAATAGCAGAAAATTTAGAGCATACAATATTTCTAATAAATTCAGAGGACTTAGTTCGTAGACCTCGAGTGTTTTGATAGTATATGTCGAGACTCTCATAGTTAGTGATCATTTTCAACTATTTCGCAGCTGTACAGCATACCAGGGTGGATCTTGCCTTGTTACGGCTTGAAAAGACAGCCTTTTGACCACATAGATGGGTCGCTCAGGCGCCTAAAACACTCCTCGTTAACAGTTACGCAAAAAGAATAGGAGTCGTACTTTGTCCCAAGGCGGTTGCACGACAATTTCGTAACTTGCACAGTTGACAAGTGGGCCAACAGTTGAGCACATGTGGTGTTAGCCGACAGTTTTGAAACAAAGATGGCCCTGGAGCTCGGTGGTCGGCGCACCACAACCAACTCAGAAGCTTCCGATGTACCAACGCGAGGAAAGCTTCTTTTCTTCAGTAAGTTCGGCGGCGGGCCATTACTCGCAGTTTCGGACCATAGAGGCGGAGGAAAAGGACAGTCAGAAGGGGAACCCAAATCACTCAACGCCGCACCTGGTTGACCGCTGGAGCGTTCTACGAATGCCGAAGCGTTCGTCCAGGACAGGAGGGGGCCGCCTTCACCCGCTGCACCGGCGGCGGCTGCGGGGAACGACGACCTCAAGGGGAGACCGGAGTGCGGTGACGTCACCGGTTGAGTGGAAAGGTTACAGGCTTCGGGGAAGCAGGCGGGGAAGGGGGCGCGCGGGCGAGCTCCCCTCGCAGGCAGCGAACCTCCTCACGTAGGGACGCGACGATTGCAGCCTGATGGGCAAGCCCAGCCACATTGTCTCGTCGCAGAAGCGGGTTCTCCTCGCGCTGCTCGGTGACAACATCCCCGGGAAAAGAGAGGCTGGCGCCTCTCTTAATATTAATAAAAATATAATAATAATATTAATAATAATATTAATAAAATTAATATATTAATCAATCAACCTTTATTTTCGGCGCCCAGGAACAACCCTAATATTATAATCAATCAATCAATCAATCAATCATGTTTATTTACGTGTCCAGGAACAGCCAGAGGCCTGAGTGCTGGCGCATGGATAGTTACATAAAAACAACGTACAAGCAACATATTGCAAGAAACAAACAAGCGACAATAAACACAAATTGAAGTAGTGAAAATGACAGAAATAAAGCACAGGCGGAGCCTGGGTACAGGTAAAAAGATAAAAAAAGAAGATACCTTTGTTGCTCTGCTTGTTGTAAAGGCCACACAACAAGCAGAGCAGCAAAGTTTGACAGTAATACAACAAAAACAACGGCAAGAGCGTAGAGACAAATGATAATACGAACAAATGACAGTAAACAGATTAAAAAATTGTCAACTATAAGTTGGTTAGACACAACCGCAGAGAAACCAAATTCCAGAAAAAAAGAAAAAACCAACGACACAGATATCATACATGTTTACCTTACTGTATTCATAACCGCAGTATGGTAAATTGTAAAGAATTTTTGAAAGATGTCAAGGCGTTCAAAGAAGCGGTTGCAATAATTCTGTAACAATAATAATATGATTTATTTACATACCCTAAAAGCACCGAGGGGCATTACATAGGGGGCGAATTAACACAATCAATATTCACCCGCCGCGGTGGCTCAGTGGCTAAGGCGTTGCGCTGCTGAGCACGAGGTCGCGGGTTCGATTCCCGGCCGCGGCGGCCGCTTTTCTGATGGAGGCGAAAAGCAAAAACGCCCGTGTGTACGAGATTTCGGCGCACGATAAAGCTCCCCAGGTGGTCAAAATTAATCCGGAGCCCTCCACTACGGCGCGCATCATCGCCTGCGTTGCGTCGGCGCGTTAAAACCCCAGAATCAATCAATCAATCAACACAATCAATATTGAAGACAGATATAAGGGAGAAAAGGCATGCGCAGGAAGCAAAACATCGGGACGAACTTGAACGGTAACATGGCAGGTTAAAAAATTAGGTCAAAGTCGCGTATATTTAATAGTCACTTTCAACATTGTACAATCGCTTACAATAAACGCACAGTTCTTTAGTCGAGATAGGCAAAAAGGGCTTTCTGAAATGAAGCAGGTTCCCTTATTGCCCCAATTCATTCAGGCAACGCATTTAATTCTTTGATTGACAATAAAAAGGGTGAAGTTTGATACTTTAATGTCCTTGCGAAGATGGGCGAAACCTTGTGAATGTGATCAACACGCGTGGAAATGTGATGCGCAGGAATACTGTGGGTAGCCGCGAATGAGGAATCACCAAAATATAAAGAGTGAAACAAAGACAAACGTAAAAACTTGCGTCTGGTGTCAAGGTTTAAAAGATTGAGTGTGCGTTTTAAAAGGGAAACACTGTTGAATGATGAGTAAGAGGATAAAATAAACGTGGCAGCCTTATTCTGGACTGATTCGAGGCGCTTGGTCAAAGTAGAGCTATTTCGATGCCATATGATTGATGCATATTCTAAAGATGTCCTTATCAGGGAAGTATAAGCATGCATTTTCGTTTCAGCGTTTGCGAGTGATAGTCGGCGTTTAAGGAGGCCTAACTTTTTAAAGGCTTTTTTGGTGATATATTCTACGTGCGTATCCCAAGCCAAGTCAGAAGTGAAAGAGACGCCCAGGTATTTAAAACAGTCAACTTGTTCGATCTGAAGGTTGTCAATCGTATAAGAATTCCGGTGCGTGTTGACGAGCTTAGAAAGGGAAATAGGTTTTGTTTTTTCTACATTAATGTCCATCTGCCATCGATGGCACCACTCGGTCAGCCTAATTAGGTCGGCTTGCAAAGCGTGTACATCGTCATAAGAAGTTATTTACCGATAAACGACGCAATCGTCTGCAGAGAGTCTTATTGTTGAGCCAATGTTTGCCGCGATATCATTTATATAAACTAAAAAATTAAGAGGCCCAAGCACAGATCCCTGCGGTACGCCAGACAGGACGCGCGTGGTGCTTGAGCTAAATTCATTTATTATGACATGTTGGTACTGATTTGACAAGAAATTTTCAATCCACGTCATAATTTGATCATTTAACTGCAGTTAGCGAATTTTCGAAAGTAACCGTTTGTGAGGAACCCTGTCAAAAGCTTTGGCAAAATGAACAAAAATGACATCGGTGTATTAAAGGGCATGCATGGAAGAATGGAGGTCAGATACTAATTCGAAAAGCTGCGTTTGACAGGACTTTTTATATCTAAATGCGTGTTGATTTTCGAAGAATACCTTATTTATGTTTATTTGGGACATCATTTGACTGAAGAATATGTGTTCTAATAATTTGCAGCATATAGACGTTAAGGAAATCGGGCGATAATTACTGGGGTTTGAGAGTTCTCCTGATTTAAATATAGGCACTACGTTTGCGATCTTCCATTCATCAGGGATGCATCCCGTGTCTAACGATTGTTGAAATATTATAGACAATAAAAGTGCTGATATTTGTGAAGTCATTTTCAACAGTTTTGTGTTGATACCATCAGGCCCTGGGTTAGAATTTAGAGGGAGCCTCTCAATAGCCCTAACCACGCCTTGTACGGTGATAAAAATATCATCTGATGGTAAAATAATGTTTAAATCATTATTCTCAGGGAAATCGTTTATAGGCTCTTCTTGAGTAAAAACATTTCTGAAGTGATCATTAAATATATCGGCTGCTTTTACGGGTGAGGCGATATGCCCGCTGTCATCTCTTACCGATGGAATGACCCGGCGATCCTTTAAAATAACCACCTTCCAAAATTTTTTAGGGTTGGTTGATAATAGAGTAGGTAATGTGTGATTGAAGTAATTGTTTTTAGCTTCCCGTATTGAAATTTCCGCTTTCGCGGCCGTCTCTTTATAAATTTGCCAATTGTCTGCCGTGTTTGTTTCGCCTTTGGGTATGCCCGTTTCTTTTTATTTAAACGTTTCTTTACATCTTTTGTAAACCAAGGGGCGTCCCTCTTGTTCTAATTGATATTTTTGGAATACAGATCTGCTCAACTTCCTTCAGCTTGTCACAAAAAAGCTCCAAATTTTTATTTGGTGTCCGGAAATGGAAACTGCTTTGAAATGCGAGCGAAAAAGTTTCGAGCATACTGTTCATTTTTGCTTGGTCAGCCTTTGAATAATTAAGAATACTTTTCTTGTTTGTGGTTCTACTCTGCACAGAAACGGGAAATAAACAGTCAACAAGCCTGTGATCGCTTATTTAATCTAGGACGTAAGTTTTACCACCATTAGAATCGTTCGTAAGCAATAAATCCAAAATGTGTTCACCTCGTGTTGGTTCCTCAACAAGTTGGGTTAAATGAAACATGCTCAGAGTATGAAGGAAACGAGAGCACTCATGTCGGTTTGATGACCCAGGGACAGGTTTTGTCCAGCAAATGCAGGGAAAGTTAAAATCTCCACCCAGAAAAATATTACACCTTGGATACCCGCTAGTAATATCTTCTAATGAGTCATTAAGGTTATCAATAAAATCAGGCTGATTGCTAGGAGGGCGATAGCAGGCCCCTATGACATAGGTAACACCTTTTAAACGAGCCACCACACAAAGCAGCTCTAGCGACGTCTCGGTATAAAGAATCACAGGTTGGTAATCACTTCTAATGCGACCATCAGCCCTCCCCCTCTAGATTCCCTCCTATCTTTGCGGAAAAAAGAAAAGTGGTCTGGAAGCGATAATTCATTTTTCGGGACGTCGTCATGCAGCCAAGGTTCCGTGCCTAGGATGACATCAGCAGAGCACGTGTGAATCATGGCCTTGACGGTGTCCACTTTCAGCAGTATGCTACGAAAATGTCCGAGAAGTAAAGAAAGATTCCCATTTCCGAATGACTTCTGTCGCGGGGGCGTATTTTGTCATGCTGTGGGGTGTTTAATCTGCTCGCTCAGTAAGACTACTTGATTGGAGACGCCATCATATTTAAAAGTTTTGCCGTGCAGATAAAGTTTGTTATATCGAATCAGAAAACTCTCCTTCTCGTTGCGGTTAATTTTAGCGAAATCCCTTAGCTTTTTTTCTGTCTAG
This sequence comes from Haemaphysalis longicornis, assembly GCF_048455015.1. Lineage (NCBI taxonomy): Eukaryota > Metazoa > Arthropoda > Arachnida > Ixodida > Ixodidae > Haemaphysalis > Haemaphysalis longicornis. Next base: position 43,833,869 of record NW_027526203.1, on the reverse strand, counting down.
TTGAGTTTTTGGCGAGAAGTCTTCTTCCAACCATATTTTGGGTTCATCGTTTTTTAGCATTGGCCCACTTCGCAGGACTTTGTCTCTTAGCCTGAAATTTCAAAACTTAACAATTATTGGCCGCACAGATTCTGGTCGGGGTCGACCAATGCGGTATGCTTGGTCGATGTCATCCTCCTGCAGTGTCACCCCCAAACGATCTGAAGTGAAGGTTCGTACAACGTCCATGGTTGAGGCGCCATCCTCCCCTTCAGCCGCCACCAAACCTTTTACAATGACGTTTTTCCGCCTGATGCCATTCGCAAGATCGTCCACTACATCGCTCATTTCTGCATTTGTAGTTGACATGGCTGCTTTGACTTCGGTGACACTTCCGCTGACTGACGTAATGTCGGCTTCAAGAATCGGAACGCTGCTTATCTTCTGCTCAATGGCAGTAACCCTTGTTTTCCCGTCAGCAACGTCCTGCATTATGTTCTTTAGGGCGGCGGTTATGCTAGCGAAATTTTCTTCATAGGCAGTGTTAAATATATTCAATAACGCAAGTACATCTTCGGTCCTTGGACCAGGATTGGCCTCGACATCCCCGGCACGAAGCAAGAGCAAGGCGAAGCACGTAGTGACAAGCACGAGCGGCGATCTCGGCAAAGCAACTCGCAACGATCTGGAAGATGCACTGAAGAACTCGGATCTCATGCACTGCCCACACGAGCGGCACTCAACAAAGATACCAATGCCAGCTCGGTATGTGCCGACATCAAAAACCATGGCAATAGCAGTAGAACAAAGACTTACAGGTTCATAAAGGGGGGATGAGTAGCCACTAAGATTCACAACGAAATATACAACTGGTACACAGAGGCATACCTACAACAGAGATGATGGTAAGTTTGACACTTGCCACGCGTGACCGCAAATCCCGCGTCCTGGTAGGCAGCTTGCTCCTTTTATACGGTCCGTGGCGCTGGATGCAGTGATGCTCGGGTTGACGTCACCGGGGCGCAGTCGTTCACGTTTGGCTTTAATGGCGCAGGAACCACTATCTGGAAATCCGGCAGCCAGGCAAGGCAGCGGCGCAGGCACGGGGTGGTTGTCCGATAACTATAACAGAGACGATGGTAAGTTTGACACTTGCCACGCGTGGCCGCAAATCCCCTGGCCGCAATAATAATAATCAATCAATCAATCAATCAATCAATCAATCAATGTTTATTAGAGTGCCCAGGAACAGCCGAGGCCTTGGTTCTGGCGCACTGAGGAAGACAAAATGCGGCACTAATATACAGCAGAAACACACAATATAAACAGTCAACAAGAAGAACGAGCGAAGAAAAAAAAAGGAGCAGTAAAACCTTAAGGATAATAAAAAGGTATTCCAAACACAATTAGACGATTAAGAAACTCTAATGGTGGATCAATGGCAAAAGTATATGGAACAATTGTCACAGCAGTTGGGTGAAGTAAGCAGACATAAAAACATATTCGCAGATATAGGCGAAAACACAAAGCTTCAATTAAACATGAATGTATGAAACAAAATACAGGAACTGATTTATGAAAAACAGCAACAGAAGATGGAAAGTACCAGACACATCACAATAAATCGAATGCGATGGAAAGCAAGTAGCTTACCGTAATATATGACAAGTCGATGAAGCAGTTACAGCCACAAAGTCATGAATATATTGGACTTACAAACCAGAAACAAGAACTATGAAGACATTTCATACATAAAAACCATAAAAAAAACTAAAAAAAATTGCCGAAAAGAAGAGTAATTATTGTATCACAGCTACACACCCAGTCAAAAACTCCCGAAGGGGACGTTGAAATATATCAAGTTTCCCAGAGTGACAGTTATAGAGACGCTGCACTCTTTGGAGGGGGGAATGGGTGTTGAGTGCTGTAGCATTATGGAAAGGGGGGGGGGGGTAAACCTTGTTGTTTTTTGCGAAACACGAAGGCTGACTTGTGCAAGTAGTTCCTGGCATGTGATAATACCATGAAGCAGTTTATATAGAAAAAGAAGATCTAGGCGGGTTCGCCGACAACTCAGAGAGACAGGCAATGGGAATCTGGATACTGCTAAGGCAGTCTCGGGAGGCCCAGAGGAAAAACGATGCCTGTATATTGATAGAAATTTGGTCTGAACACGGTCTATACGTTTGCTGTTAGAATGACAGGTTCCATTCCATACGACAGAGGCATATTCTAGTTGAGGAATACAAAGTGTTTTGAATAGTTTCAGGAATGAATTAGGGGACCGAAAGTCCCGTGAAAATCTGCATACAGCACCAAGAGAGCGAAGAGCCCGCCGAGTAAGTTGATCGACATGGGGCGAGAAAGTTAAGGCGCTGTCAAAGAGCACTCCAAGGTCTCTGATACCATCAACTCTAGACAGGGGGCCGCCGTCAATGGTGTAAGGAAAATAAAGGATGTTTGTTTTTCGGCTATAAGAGATGACCTTTGTTTTCTTTGGATTAAGAGTTAATCTATTCTTTGAACACCATTTAGAGAACAAGGACACATCTTTGTTTAGGGAAACACAGTCCTCAACAGACTTAATACGGTTGAATATTTTGATGTCATCAGCATAGATTAGGAACGAAGACTTCTTGATTGCAGCTGACACATCGTTTATAAAAATAGAAAACAACAGAGGGCCCAACACAGAGCCTTGGGGCACACCACTTGTTGTCCTGTACATAGCGGACTTCCTGCCGTTAACACTCACATAACAAAACCGATTGTGTAGGTAACTCCATAACAATGCCACGAGTGGTGCATCAACGCCAGACAGTAAAGCTCATTAAGTAACAACGAGTGGCAGACAACATCGAATGCCTTGCTCAGGTCACAGTATACAACGTCCAACTGGCCCCTCTCTGAAACTGCTGCGGAGGCCTGCTCCATGAAGCAGGCGAGGTTTGTTGTTGTCGACTTTCCCGATATAAAACCATGCTGGTTAGGTATAAGGACGTTTTGTACAGAACTTGATAAGACTTTGTGAAGCGCTGTCTCAAACAGCTTGGAGCAGGCACAAAGAAGAGAAACAGCCCTATAATTTGTTGCGTCAGACGTCGGGCCTATCTTTAAAATTGGACGCACTCGAGAGGTTCTCCACGTGCGGGGAAGACGTTTGTTTTTAGACAATTATTGAATATAGAAGTTAGAACAGGTACAAAAATACTGCCTTAGGTTTTAACAATGGCCGGAGGGATTCCGTCAGGGCCACAGGACAAAGATGGTTTCATGCGCTTTAGGCTCTCAAGAACCAGCTTTTCGTCTAATAGTATAAGGCTAGGGCCTTGTACATGGTTTAAAAAAAAGGTTCATTACTGTCTCATCGCGCTGGCCATATGTAGCGCTAAATTGCTGCGCAAAATAGTTGGCGACGTCATGAACCAGTTCCCCAGAGGGATTAACCAGGCTGATGCGATCACAAGAGTTGTTTTGACGAGACCGGATATACTTTCAAAATTTTGAAGGCTGGGAATTCATGCTGCTCTCCACGGAATCTAGATAGGAGCGGTTGTCACGCTCATATAGACTTTTACATATTTTTCGGTTAGACCGAAATTCCTCCTTCCATTTAGCAAGTCCAGTGCTCTTTGACTTTCTGTGGGCGCGGTCCTTTAATTTAAGCGCGGTACGAAGTTCTGCGGAGAACCAATAGGGGTACTTTGAGCGGCTGGGTTTGAACTTGGGGATAAACTTGTCCATACCGCTTTTGACAACCTCAGCCAACCACTCGACCTGCGCATCACAATCAGGAAGATCTTGAATTTCAGACCAATCAAATGTACAAAAGAAGTCTTACAAGCCAATGTAGTCCCCACGAGCATAACAGTACCAAGATAATTCGTTATTCTTCGACGAGACAGTACGTCGTTGAAAAGAGATTGGAAAAGAAACTAAAAACGGAGGGTGAAACTTGTCGGGTTTAACACGAGAAATACCAGACCTCGATACTCGTGCATTCTGAATGTTTGAAAAGCAGAGGTCTAAGATGTTGTCGGAGCTATTTTTGATATTATTAAGTTGCATCAAATACACGATCAATCAATCAATCAATCAATCAATCACTCATTTATTTGCGTGCCCAGGAACAGTCGGGGGGGCCTTTGTGCTGGCGCACGGAAACAGAAACACACGAAATATAATGTACACATCTTTGAAATACAAAATAAAATACAAAATACAAAAAAACGAAAGGATAGCTTATGTTGAAGTTACGGAATGAAAGTCATTTAAGTGCATGAACTCAAGGATAAAAGACAAATGCAGAATAAGAAAAGTTGGCAGTTACGCCAATACAAACTCACAGACATGTTTGCGAAACAGAGTAGGACAATCATTAAATATATCAAGGTAATCCGAGTACCGATTGTACGTGCATTGCAGTCGGCACACAGGGCACAAGACACGCAGACAATTGGAGTTGCAAAAGGTATCATGTTTCCTGGTCCACTTTTGCGGCACATAAAGACAAACATGTTGTAGCAGCTCACCACAAGACACTATGCCGTGCATAATTTTAAAGAGGAAGAGAATATCAGCCTTGTTCCGCCTGGAAGTTAAGCATGATAGCGTCAATGAAGAGGGCGATCCAGGGTTATAATTACTACTATCGCCAAAGCGATGGTTGAAGATAGATATGAACTTATTTTGGACTCTTTCTACAAGCTTACGGTTTGTTTTACTCGTGCTGTTCCAGACAACAGATGCATATTCAAGCTGAGGACGACATATAGTTGTGTAGAGCTTGAGAAGAGAAATCGGCTCCTTGAACTCCTTGGACACGCGGCAGACAACGCCAAGCGATCGAAGAGCTCTACGAGTAATTACCTGAATATGTGGAGAGAAGCTCTGTTTACTGACGAAAGTGACGCCTAGGTCATTAACCTCTACCACACGTGGGAGTAATTCACCGTTGATGTTATAGGGAGACAAGATGTTGTCAGTCTTTCTTGTGTATGTCATTACCTTAGTTTTAGATGTATTAATGAGGAGTTTGTTGCATGAGCACCAATGCGAGAAGGACGAGATTGCTCTCTGGAGAGCGGAAAAGCTGGCAGAGTTGGAAACAGATTTAAATATTTTTACATCATCGGCATATAAAAGAAAATTACAATCATTAAATATTGTCGCGACATCATTTATAAAGATTGAGATGAGAAGTGGCCCGAGAACTGAGCCCTGAGGGACACCACTGGTGACCTCATAGGAAAGAGAAGACTGTCCATTTACATGCACGAAACATGACCTATCACATAGATAATTGCATATAAGAGATATCAGGGATGGCTGTATATCAAGCTCAGATAGTTTTTTGGCTAAGAGCTCGTGGCAGACGACATCAAAAGCATTGCTTAAATCAAAGTAGACTACATCAAGTTGACCTCTCCCTTGCACAGCTTCCGAAGCATGCAGCATGAAGTTGACGAGATTAGTGGTGGTCGATCTCCCAGCGAGAAAGCCGTGTTGCTGAGGTAATAATATAGTTTTTACGCTGAAAGAGAGTACTGTATGTAGTACAGTCTCAAAGAGTTTTGAAGCAGCGCAGAGAATAGAAATCGGGCGGTAGTTTTTGGGGTCTAACTTTGACCCTGACTTAAATATAGGAACAACCCGCGCAGTCTTCCAACGAGTAGGGAACTTGCCGGTATTGAGTGACGTTCGAAATAATCGCGCCAAGACCGGAACAAGAAGATCCCCAAACGCCTTCAGTACCGCCGAAGGAATGCCATCAGGGCCGCACGAAAATGAGGGCTTAACTCGCTTTAAAGCTCTTGATACAAGACTTTCCGAAATAAAACATTCTGAGTTTTTATCATACCCCGGAAACACTTGAGGGGGGCAGGCTGCACTTTTCTTGCCGAATACTGAACTGAATTGTTGAGCAAAAGCATTAGGAACGTCAGGAATGCTGTCACCCCTCTTGTCAATGAGGTTAATATCTCCAGGGTTGTTTTTGGAAGTTTGTGCACGGACATGACCCCAGAAAGCTTTAGCATTGCGCGGCGCATCGTCTTCAACCGCGGCTATATAACTGGACCTATCGCGCTTAAGCAGATTTTTACAATGCGACCTGAGTTGACGAAACTCGCTCCGCCACCTCTCTTGGCCAGTTTTTTTTGCTTGTTTGTGGGCTCGATTCTTTCTACCAAGGGCCTTTCTTAGTTCAGATGAAAACCAGTACGGATAATTGCTACTTTTTTTAGTTTTTTTGGGTACAAATCCGCTTAAGCCATCGTGAAGTACTTCGGTGAAAATCAGTCATTTCGTCTACGTCATTGAGAGTGTCCAATGGTGACCAATCCGTCTCAGCAAGGAAGTGAAACAAGCCAATATAGTCCCCACGAGCGAAGTTGTAACCACGGACGCCTGGTGGGTTGACGGGAGGACTCTGGTGGGCAAGGGATACGTTAGAAATTGAAATGAGTAATGGGGGGTGAAACCTGTCTGGTTTTACGAGGTCAATATAACTACGCGACACCTCAACGTGTTCCATGTTAGTAAAAGACAAGTCCAAAACGTTTCCACACCGATTAATAATGAAGTTGCATTGCTGTAACGAAGTGAAAGAAATAAAATCTAGCAAAATTTCACACTTCTGTGATATCGGATGGGACGCCCGATCAACCAACTGAGTTTCCCATGTGATGCCGGGTGCGTTAAAGTCACCAGTTATTAGAAAATCGTGATCACTGTGAGAGGTTACAACATTCTCTATTGAATTTAGAGCATGTTTGAAGTCAGTGGCATTTGTCTCGGGTGGTATGTAGTAAGTACATAGTAAGAGGCGTTTGCCCCGAGAGAAAAGCACCTCTAACCAGATAGGCTCAGTTTCCAATTCAAGGTCCAGGCGTCGTTTACATTTAATCGAATCGTGTAGGGCAACCAAAACACCACCTCCCCGTTGTTTGCCGCACGAAGGGTCGCGGTCATGCCGAAAGACTTGGTAGTTTGGGCGAAAGAAGGAATTAGAGCTAATTTCCGGGCACAGCCAGGTTTCTGTAAGAATTATTACTGGAAAGCAAGAAGAAACTACATTAGAAAAAAATTCGGCAGATTTAGTACGTAGCCCACGGACATTTTGGTAGAAAAAATCAAAACTGCAGTTACTCGCCATCGAAACGGTGTTCCTCGACATAGATCATTTAATAATAATAATAATAATAATAATAATAATAATAATAATAATAATAATAATAATAATAATAATAATCAATCAATCAATCAACCTTTATTTTTGGTGTCCAGGAACAACCCTATGGTCTTGGTACTGGTACACCATATACAAGCATTCATAAAAACAAACTAAAATCAAGACAACACAACACATAAAACCATATATATGAAAGAAACAATAAAGTAAAAATAGTTACAGAGATCCCAGAAAGCAAAACAGCAAAAAAAAAAGGAAGCCTCGTGTTAGAAGCCATGACACCCGGCCCGCAAAACGTTGAGGGCACGTGAAAAATTGAAAATACACAAGCAAATACTCAATGAACATGACGGAGATAGATTATACACATAAAACAAAGGTTTTGTAACAAGATCTTAGGTAGTTTCAAAATGGAAAAACGAAGTTCAGCGTTACAAGCACTGACACTTAAACCGACAGAAATTCAAGCAACACAAAATCAGGAAAAGTGAAAAACAAACAAGCAAGATGATGATTTGCATAGAATAAATACGGAACAGAAATATACCACATAAATGACATAAAGGCACTTAAGCTACAACAGTTTTCAATTCATTAGAGAACAAAGACAAAGAGCTCTGGAATATATCAAGACGATCGGAATATTCATTATATGCACTTTGTATTCTGCAGATGCACGAGTGTCGTCTACTTAAAGCATCTGTTCTGAACGTTCGAAATCTTCGGAAAAGTTTGTTCGGCAAGTTGACATTGATAAGTGCAACCAAGTCATCACACAAAATATCGCCATGAAGAAGTTTATAAAGAAAGATAATGTCAGCTCTCATTCGTCGACACCAAAGGGAAGGAATACTTTTGAGACAAGACATGCTGCCATTTGCGTCTTCTTGTACATGACGGAAACGGTGCCTAAAGATAGAAAGGAACTTATTTTGAACCCTTTCGATGCGGTCACTATTGGACTTGCAAGTTCCATTCCAAACAACAGAACCGTATTCGAGAAGAGGTAAGCCGAGAGCCGAATACAACTTTAAGAAAGGAAGAGGACTTTTAAACTCCCTAGAATACCCGCAAACAGCACCCAGACATCGAAGAGAGCGTCCGGTAATTTGTGTAACGTGGGAAGAGAAAGTCAGAGAAGAATCAAATAGTACTCCCAAGTCCCGAATTTCGGTCACCCTCGGCAGTGCAGTGCTTGCTATTTTATAGGAGTATTGCAGCTGTTGAGATTTTCTACTATAGGAGACAACTTTAGTTTTTGAAGGGTTCAAAATAAGGTCGTTTTTGGTGCACCAACGATGGAATGACACAATATCAACCTGAAGAGAATTACAGTCCTGAACACTACGCACTTCTCTAAAGATTTTTATATCATCAGCGTACCACAAAAAAGAAGAATTTTGAATGGCAGAAGCAACATCGTTAATGAAAATGGAAAAAAGAAGGGGACCCAGAACGGAGCCTTGGGGTACACCACTGGTTGCTTTGTACCTAAATGATGTTTGACCGTTAACACTTACATAGCAATATCGCTCCTTGAGATAGCAACGTATAAGACCCACCAAAGAAGCGTGTACATCTAACAGAGTGAGCTTTGCAAGCAATAACGAGTGGTTGACAACATCAAAGGCTTTGCTCATGTCACAGTAGACCACATCCAGTTGGCTTCTACCAACGATTGCTGGGACAGCCTGCTCCATGAAGCATACAAGGTTCGTGGAAGTTGAACGACCACGCATAAATAATAATAATAATAATAATAATCAATCAATCAATCAATCAACCTTTATTATAGTGCCCAGGAACAGCCGAAGCCTTGGTGCTGGCGCACTGAGAAAAAAAAAAAGAAAAAATGCCGCATTGAAATACATCAGTGGCTGACACATATAAAACCAGGAAAAAATATGGGTGAATGAAATACCACAGAGAAAAAATTAAAAGTGGCATCCAAACTACATTATACGAAGTTATGGTACATTGCACAAACACAGCGTACAATGACCATAGCAATCGGCTGAAGCATCAATTACACAAAAACGTATGAAACAAAGTACAGGAAATGTTTGTAACTCTTCACATAAACTGATAAGTTATAGAAGCATTTATTTCTATAACATTTGGTTCGCCCGGGAAACTTAAACATATGTATGAAGAGTTGACTACACAAGTGTAGCATAGTACATACAACAATTACGCCCGCAGCACTAACATATATGAACATATGAACAACATATGAACAACATATGAACACTAACATATATAAACATATATGAACAACATGTATGAGCAAATGAGAACAGACTCTGTGAAAACAACCTACACATGCGGAAAATACCTGAAGAACACGAGAACTGTCGAAATGAAGTTAGTGCGCCACGGCTAACAGCCCGGACAAAAACCCCCCAAGGGGACGGCAAAAAATATCAAGTTCCCCTGAGTGAAGGTTATATAGGCGTTGCAGTCTATCAAGTGGAGAACATAATAATAATAATAATAATAATAATAATAATCTTTATTGCCACAAAAGGAGAAATACAATGATTAACAGGGCTGTCAAAGCCTACGAGGCTTGTGGGACATGGCCCGGCAATTGGTACGGCAATACAACAAGTTGAGGTAACGATAAAAGGATTTCAGCATTGCTGTTTAAAGAAAACACACGCACGTTACACTTAACGGCAAAACGTAATACCATCCGAAAATAGAACAAACACAATAGAAGAGGAGAAATAAAGAAAAGAAACTGCAAACAGAAACCAATGCATACTAACGTCACATCAGAAGCTGTGAAAAGGGAGACATTGAACTAATAACTTCACTGATCGCACTCAATTGCAGTAAGCCTATTCTTCAGCATTTTCTTCGATGAAGATAACAGCACATCTTCAGGTAATTTGTTAAACAATCTCGGAATGTACACTGAGCGCCGTGCTTCGCCGTATCTCGTTGAGGAACGAGGCACAACGAAGCGCGCGCGAGAACGGAGCATGCGTGAAGGTTTATTTTCAAGTTTAAATTCGGTGCTCCAAAAGTACTTCAACACCACTGTTCGAGCAAACAACGAGCGGAAAGAAGGAAAGCCTAGTGCGGCGAACACATTTTCAGACGAAAGTCGAAGGAAGTTGTAGCCCATGCTTTTAAGTATATTTTTTAACAAAGCATCAATACGGGCTTCCCAGCGTGCGGAACAGAAAGCAAAAACCGTTATGCCATGCCTCAATACCCCGTAAGCGAGAGCATGTACAATAGTTTTTTTGACCGGAAATGGAACAATGCTTTTGATATGATACATCAGCCATGCAACACTCCTAAGCTTGCCGCATAGGTGTGCCAAATGAGTATCCCACGACATGTTAGAATCGAAAAGTATTCCCATGTACTTTATCGATTGCACATACTCTACTGGAACACAAATGCATGGTGCACAGGATTTAGAATGCAGATAAATTTGTTGGTCTATTACTGTCATCTTCAACGGATTTCTAAAGCAAACAAGTTTGGTTTTTGAGACGTTGACAGCAAGAAGATTTTTAGAAAACCAGTCAACTGCGTTATGGACATCATTTTGGAGCATTTTGATCGCCGATTGATAGCATATATGTTTAGCCAACAATACGGTATCATCGGCATATTGGTAGACTGTGCACCTTGAGATCGCAGAGGAAAAGTCATTAATAAAGATGTTAAAAAGTAAGGGAGACAAAATTGAACCCTGGGGAACTCCAGCTCTAATAGGCGACTTAGAGCTAACGTGACTGTCTACTTCTACTATTTGGAAACGATTACAGAGATAACTTTTAAGAATGTCATGAAAGGGTCCCCGAAAACCAAGCAAATATAATTTGTCCAACAAAATGCCGTGATTAACCGTATCGAAGGCTTTGGTGATATCCAGGAATAAAGCAATACTAAATGTATTCTGCTCGAAAGTCGAAAATATTTCATCCGAGAAAGATTCCAAAAGTAATGTAGTACCTTTGCCCGCGACAAAACCAAATTGGTTGGGGGACAAAATCGAAAACTTTTCAATGAATGAAACCATAACTTCAAGAAGAAATTTTTCTAATACTTGTGACAGTATTGGCAAAATCGATATAGGCCTGTAATTTTCAATGACATCTCTGCGGCCTCCTTTATGAAACGGCTTAACAATCGCAATTTTTAATTGTTCAGGAATGGAACTGCTATCCAAAAACCCATTCAGCATAAAAACAAGAATGCCTGCAAGCACATCAAAGTTGCGTTGTAGCATGTGAGCTGATAGTCCGTCAAGGCCGGGTGGTTTGTTTCGTCGGAAACTGAATAGAATCCTACGCAAGTCGTGTTCCGATAGCCTCGGCAAGAAGGCAGATGCCGAGACAGTTTTTTTTAGTGTGCACGGGGGCTCGAATTCCTGGGAAGCTTTATCAGAGGAGCGTGCGAAATGACATTTGAAGTTTTCAGCAAGTGATGTTGGGCTTATCGAAAAACAATCGGTAACAGAACTGAGATCCCTTTTTCCTCTGAGGTCATTTATTAGCGACCATGTTTTCGCCGGGTTTCCCGCCGATTGGTGAAACTGCTTCAAAAAATACTGTCGCTTCGCTACTCTGATAAGGGCAACTACCTTGTTTCTTGCCGTCCTATATTCTGCGCGCAAGATTTGATTTCGAGGGGAACGCTTGGAGCGTTTCCATAATATATCTCTTTCTGCAATTGCGTGCATTACTGTAGCATTTATCCAGACGTAATTTTTTCTGCGCTTCTTTATCACTAATTTTTTGGACATGTTCTCAAACGTTTTTATTTGCGCACAGAAGCAATCGTAAGCTTCTAATGCAGTCTTTGACTCGATTAATGTAGACCACTCGAACGCCCTAATGAGATCATCTAGCTTCCGCTGGTCTGTGACTAGAATTCTATGCCCACTTTCTGACAAGTTACTACACGAAACTTGGGCAGATAGGGGCAAGGTCGCGATCATGTGACAGGCTACAAAATAATGATCGGCCAATCGCTGTGCGATCACATAAGCTGCTAAGGAGTAATTTGATGCACGAATCGAGATGTGATCTAAGCATGATCTAACTAATTGGCCATTAACGGGCTCTTCTCTGGTTGGAGTAGTTATTGTATTTTCGATCCCATGCGAAGCTAGAAGAGATGCGTAATCCGCTACAACACCCTTTGTCAGGCATAATGTGTTGAGGTTGAAGTCCCCTACTAGACATAAGTCATCGACAGGGTTACAGTGCTGCAACAGGGCCTCTAATTCTATCAGAAAACGAGTACTGCTGTTTGCTGGAGGGCGGTAAAAAGCAAATACTGATAAGCGGCACTGCCCCTGAGCCACTTTAATAGCAAGGCACTCAGCAAAAGTGAATGACGTATCAATGCGTGATACGTCATACTCATCTTTGACGAAAATAACGATCCCTCCCCCGCGTCGAAATGGGCGAGTCGCGAAGTGTGACTGATAGCCAGGCAAGAAAAACGTGTCGACGCCAGATTGTGGGACGTTAATTTCCGTAAGGACGAACACGTCCACAAAACTCATAGATGAGATCGCAAGCATTTTAAATTCCTCCCAGTATTTTCGCAGGCTTCTGATGTTCAGACTGAGTATCGTAAAGTCATCCTTGGAATTGTGACGACAGCTATTTTTGAAAGAGTGAAAATCAGGTAGCTCTTGACAGGTGCTCGACATTGAATTAGATAATCTTGTCAAGGTCCGCTAGTGTGCCGATTCGAATTCGGGACGAGGATTCGTTTTTCTTCACGAAAATCTTTCCTGTTTTAGCCCAGGTGAACTCATACCCCTTAGCCTTGGCTGCTGTACGCGCTTGCCAGTACAAGTCTCGGTTTTGCTTAGTTAGATTTTCGTTGAAGAACAACTTCGGGAGCCTATCCGCGTGATGAAGCTCCCGGAGCTTATCACGGGCGTCGAACCATTTTTCCTTGCAGGCAACAGACACGAAGCGCACCAAGACTGTCGGGGTTGAGCCACCTTTACCTTGCAAGCGATGCACCGCAACTACCTCTTCCAAAGAAAAGTCTGCTATTTCCAGTTTCACAGCCAGCTGACACAGAGTTTGCTTCAAATCCTCTTTTTTGTCAAGGGGGAGGCCATGTATTTCTAAATTTGCATTGCGGCTGTACTGCTCACTGTCATTCTGAGCATTACGCAAAACTTCCAGCTGCTGTGCCTGTGTCTGGACTGTGGTTGTCAGCACGTCGACTTCAGACTTCAGCTTAGCGTTTTCACTTTTACACTCCTTTAGTTGTGCAGCAACAGAGTCGTATTGATCAGACATAAATTTCACTGACCTCTCAAGCTGGTCGACAGACTCGGTAAGATTAGAGAATTCATCTCTAAGGCTAAGTAGTGTGTCTACTTTTTGAGTCAACACAGGCAAGCAACGAAGACTATCTTTGATTTCCTTGAGGTCGGCTGCTAATGAGGTGTTTGCAACCACAGCTCCCGCTGTTTCGGTGGCCTCGGGATGCAAAACAGATTGCGAAGCAGTACCGGTACGCCCTTTAGCGGATCTACACGTTTTGCAGGTCCAAGCTTCTCGCTTAGCAAGACCCATTGCGGTGAACGTTGTTTGGGCAATACCGGAGCACGCTTGACCGAGGTGATAACCGTGGTTGCAGCATGCACAAGTCATAAACACGCCATCAGTGGGCAGCTGCAAATGGCACGCAATACAAACGTCGTCGTCCGACATTGTACAAAGCAGCAGACAAAACCACCACAATTGCAGTAGGCGGCGATACACTTAAGAAAGAGAGTTTAGAACTGCCAAAGTCATAATAACACGCTACCTGTCGAAAAAGACGGTGTCAGCGTTGGGCGAAAGTATCGCCGCCAACTGCAGGGAATCCCGGGAGGGTGGCCACGTTATGTAGGCGCTCCGATGCCGCTGTTGCCAGATGCGTCGACGGTTCTTGATAAAGCCAGTTTGACTGGCCTACTTGCAGCTTAGCGAGCACCGTCCCGTCGTGAACCGCCTCCGCTGCAACACCGGAATCGAAGAGCAGGTGCAGGGGCGTAATCTTGATGGTTCACCGAGACAAAAGCAGTCCTCGCTCGCACGGGTTCAGGCAGCACTCGTTCCACGATCCTGTCGAAAAAGACGGTGTCAGCGTTGGGCGAAAGTATCGCCGCCAACTGCAGGGAATCCCGGGAGGGTGGCCACGTTATGTAGGCGCTCCGATGCCGCTGTTGCCAGATGCGTCGACGGTTCTTGATAAAGCCAGTTTGACTGGCCTACTTGCAGCTTAGCGAGCACCGTCCCGTCGAGAACCGCCTCCGCTGCAACACCGGAATCGAAGAGCAGGTGCAGGGGCGTAATCTTGATGGTTCACCGAGACAAAAGCAGTCCTCGCTCGCACGGGTTCAGGCAGCACTCGTTCCACGATCCTGTCGAAAAAGACGGTGTCAGCGTTGGGCGAAAGTATCGCCGCCAACTGCCGCAGCGATGGCTCAAAGGTACAGCACTCGCCTCGTATGCGGGAGGTCCGGGGTTCGAATCCTGGTACCGCCGGACACCCACCGGTTTCTTTAATGGGTACAGGCGTCCCTGGTCGAGTGCGGACCCTTGAAAGGGGATTTCACGTCTGGAAAGCTGCCTTTACCCTATCGAGGGGCCCCTGACCCTTGTCCATCTGGCGGGGCCCCCGGCCATCATGCCGCGTTGCGCCATTGCCGGGGGTGAAAGAGTCTGGCGGCTTGTCCTGCCACAGGCGGTTCCGAGTTGAGCGTCCATCGTGGCTGTGGAAGGCACCATGCGAATTCGTGTTCCTTGGTGGCGCCGGGCACCTACCGGTAAAATAGGTACAAGCGACTCCCCGGCCTGGCGCTCGGCCCTTGTGTGGGACTACAACGCTTGGGAAGTTCACCCGGCTTGCACGGGAAATCGCCCCTATGGAATGGGGCGGCTGCAAAATCGCAGGAACTTTTTTTTTTTAATAATAATAATAATAATAATAATAATAATAATAATCAATCAATCAATCATGTTTATTTACGTGCCCAGGAACAGCCAGAGGCCTGAGTGCTGGCGCACGGGTAGTTACATGAAAACAAAATACAAGAAACATATAGTAAGAAACAAACAAGCGACAAGACACACACAAATTGAAGTAGTGAAAATGACAGAAATAATGCACAGGCGGAGCCTGGGTACAGGTAAAAAATAAAAAAAGAAGATGCCTATGTTGCTGTGCCCGTCGTAAAAGCCACACGACAGGCAGAGCAACAAAGTTTTACAGTAATACAACAAAAACAACGGCAAGAGTTAGAGACAAATGAAAAAACGAACAAATGACAGTAAACAGTTTCAAAAATAGGCAACTATCAGTTGGATAGACACAACCGCAGAGAAATCAAATTCCAGAAAAAAAAGAACGACAGACATATCATAGGTGTTTAACATACTGTATTCAACAGCGTTGTACGGTAAACTGTAAAGGATTTCTGAAAGATGTCAAGGCGTTCAAAGAAGCGGTTGTAACAATTCTGTATTCTGCGCACAGGAGAATGATTGGAGTTGCGCGCAGCGGTCAAGAACGGGAATAATAATAATAATAATAATATTATCAATCAATCAATCAATCAATCAATCAATCGTGTTTATTTACGTGCCCAGGAACAGCCAGAGGCCTGAGTGCTGGCGCACGGGTAGTTACATGAAAACAAAATACAAGAAACATATAGCAAGAAACAAACAAGCGACAAGACACACACAAATTGAAGTAGTGAAAATGACAGAAATAAAGCACAGACGGAGCCTGGGTACAGGTAAAAAAATAAAAAAAGAAGATGCCTATGTTGCTCTGCCTGTCGTAAAGGCCACACGACAGGCAGAGCAACAAAGTTTGACAGTAATACAACAAAAACAACGGCAAGAGTGTAGAGACAAATAAAAAAAAACAAATGACAGTAAACAGTTTCAAAAATGGGCAACTATCAGTTGGATAGACACAACCGCAGAGAAATCAAATTCCAGAAAAATAGAACGACAGACATATCATAGGTGTTTAACATACTGTATTCAATAGCGTTGTACGGTAAACTGTAAAGGATTTCTGAAAGATGTCAAGGCGTTCAAAGAAGCGGTTGTAACAATTCTGTATTCTGTGCACAGGAGAATGATTGGAGTTGCGTGCAGTGGTCAAGAACGGGCGATGCGACCTGGTGGGCCTTTGTGGTACACTAAACTCTAAACAGTTAAGCAGGTCTGCGCAAGAAAGGTCACCATGAACAATTTTGTGAAGAAATGTAAGGTCTGTACGCATACGTCTGCAGTTCAAGGAAGGGATGGAAGGGAGTGTGGATAAGTCAGAATCAGGATGAAAACTGTGATTGTGATGACGGTGCTTAAATATGGATAAAAACTTCTTCTGCACACGTTCTATTAATTCACTACTAGATTTGGAGATGCCGTTCCAGGCAACAGAAGCATATTCTAACTGTGGTATACATATTGCATTGTATAGCATTAGAAATGGATCTGGAGAAGAGAATTCCTTTGTAATCCGACACACATTTCCAAGGCTTCGGAGTGCTCGCCGGGTGATGAGCCTAATATGAGGAGAAAACGAGAGGGTACTGTCGAAAAGCACCCCTAGGTCCCTAATCTCCTCAACCCTTTGCAGAGGAGCTCCCTCAATACTGTAGGAAAACAGCAGACGGTGGGTTTTCCGGCTGTAGGTGACAACCTTTGTTTTAGTGGGGTTTAAAATTAGGCAGTTTTTCCTGCACCAGACCGATAATTCCGACACATCCCTCTGCAAGGCACAGCAGTCCTGAACACCGCTAATGTGCCTAAATAGTTTGACATCATCAGCATAGAGAAGAAAGGAAGAGTTTGTTAACACTGTTGAAACATCATTGATAAAGACAGAAAACAATAATGGACCCAGCACGGAACCCTGGGGTACACCACTTGTTGCAGGGTAAACACTAGACTTTTTGTAGTTAACATCTACATAAAAGGCCCGGTCAAGGAGATAGTTGGACAACAAGGCAACAAGGCTTGCGTCTACACCGGACTTAGCAAGCTTGTTAATTAATAACTGATGGTTCACCACATCAAGCGCCTTACTGAGGTCAAAATAAATAACGTCCAACTGGCCGTTTTCACAAACTGCAGCCGAAGCCTGTGTCATAAAGCTTGCAAGATTTGTGACCGTCGATCCACCCGAGAAAAAGCCGTGCTGATTTGGTAGCACAACGTTCTTGACGCAAGCAGCAAGAACTTTGTGCAGAGCTGACTCAAAGAGTTTTGAGGCTACACAAAGGAGTGAGATCGGGCGATAGTTAGAAACGGCTGACTTATCACCAGACTTAAATATTGGAAAAATTCGAGCGATCTTCCATGCACGAGGAAATTTACCTAAAAGTAAGCAGTTATTATAAATGGAAGTTAAGATAGGCACAAAAATGTTCCTGTAAGCCTTCATGAGGGCTGCTGGAATTCCATCTGCACCACAGGAAAATGATGGTTTCATCCGTTGAAGGCTATCATTGACAATTTTTTCATCGAACATAAGTGTGTTAAAATTAGAGTTATTATACGATAGGCGTTCGTCGTTGCCATCTGGCAGTTGAAAAACAGAATGAAAGTACTGAGCAAAACTGGTGGCAACATCCTCAACCTCTTCACCATCGGAATTAAGCAGGCTAACGTGTTCTTTAGACGCCTTAGAACGGCCGCATACATACCTCCAGAATTCAGCCGGTTTCTGAGACGCAGCAGCCTCTAACGATTCTATATAGAGCTGGTGGTCACGCCGGTAGAGGATTTTACAAAGTGAGCGATACCGATTAAACTCCGCTTTCCACTTGTCGAGCCCAGAACGCTTGGCCTTTTTGTGGGCGCTATCCTTAAGTTTAAGCGAACTTCGAAGTTCTTTAGAAAACCAGTGGGGAAATTTGGAAGGAACAGGCTTATAACAAGGGATACACTTTTCCATGCCACTTCTGACTATTTCGGTAAAACGTCGAACCTGTTCATCAACATCATTGACATCCAAAACACTAGACCATTCAGCAGATGAATAAAAGTGATACAGCCCAGCATAATCTCCACGCTTGAAAGCATATCGCGGGACTGAACAATTGTCAACACCGCCAGAGCGATGCTGGGTCGCGACCGAGACAGAGACAATAAGAGGGGGGTGAAACTTGTCGGGGTGCACAAGGGATATTTCGGAGGCACACACTTGTACGTTTTTTAAGTTTGAGAAGCACACATCTAGAACATTACCACAAGAGTTTTCTATGCGGCAAAACTGCTGCATGGAGGTGAACGACTGAAAATCTAATAGCATGCTGCATTTCTGCGCTGCATAATGGTTTTTGTGCTCAAAGGAAAGACTGTTCCAGCGAATACCTGGGGTGTTGAAGTCTCCAAGTATGATGAGCTTATGGTTGGAGTGTGCATTTGAGACATTTTCTATGGATGTGAGTGTTCGATTAAATTCAGAAGGT
The DNA here is from genome assembly GCF_048455015.1 of Haemaphysalis longicornis. Lineage (NCBI taxonomy): Eukaryota > Metazoa > Arthropoda > Arachnida > Ixodida > Ixodidae > Haemaphysalis > Haemaphysalis longicornis. The sequence continues at coordinate 43,815,219 of NW_027526203.1, read as the reverse complement.
AATACATCTATACATCTATACAGAAGTTAATACATAATAATAATAATAATAATAATAATAATAATAATAATAATAATAATAATAATAATAATCAATCAATCAATCAATCAATCAATCAATCAATCAACCTTTATTTTTGGTGCCCAGGAACAACCCTAGGGTCTTGGTACTGGTACACCATATACAAGCATTCATAAAAACAAACTAAAATCAAGACAACACAACACAGAAAACCGTATATATGAAAGAAACAATAAGATAAAAATAGTTACAGAGATCCCAGAAAGCAAAACATCAAAATAGCAAAAAAAAAGGAAGCCTAGTGTTAGAAGCCATGACACCCGGCCAGCAAAACGTTGAAGGCACGTGAAAAATTGAAAATATACAAGCAAATACTCAATGCACATGACGGAGATAGATTATACACATAAAACAAAGGTTTTGTAACAAAATGTCAGGAAGTTTCAAAATGAAAAAACGAAGTTCAGCGTTACAAGCACTGACACTTAAACCGACAGAAATTCAAGCAACACAAAATCAGGAAAAGTGAAAAACAAACAAGCAAGATGATGATTTGCATAAAATAAATACGGAACAGAAATACGGCACATAAATGACATAAAGGCACTTAAGTTACAACAGTTTTCAATTCATTAGAGAACAAAGACAAAGAGCTCTGGAATATATCAAGACGATCGGAATATTCATTATATGCACATTGTATTCTGCAGATGGACGAGCATCGTTTACTTAAAGCATCTGTTCTGAAAGTTCGAAATCTTCGGAAAAGTTTGTTCGGCAAGTTGACATTGATAAGTGCAACCAAGTCATCACACAAAATATCACCATGAAGAAGTTTATAAAGAAAGATGATGTCAGCTCTCATTCGTCGACACCAAAGGGAAGGAATACTTTTGAGACAAGACGTGCTGCCGTTTGCGTCTTCTTGTACATGACGGAAACGGTGCCTAAAGATAGAAAGGAACTTATTTTGAACCCTTTCGATGCGGTCACTATTGGACTTGCAAGTTCCATTCCAAACAACAGAACCGTATTCGAGAAGAGGTAAGCACACAGCCGAATACAACTTTAAGAAAGGAAGAGGACTTTTAAACTCTCTAGAATACCTGCAGACAGCACCCAGACATCGAAGAGAGCGTCCGGTAATGTGTGTAACGTGGGAAGAGAAAGTCAGAGAAGAATCAAATAGTACTCCCAAGTCACGAATTTCGGTCACCCTCGGCAGTGCAGTGCTTGCTATTTGATAGGAGTATTGCAGCTGTTGAGTTTTCCTACTATAGGAAACAACTTTCGTTTTTGAGGGGTTCAAAATTAAGTCGTTTCTGGTGCACCAACGATGGAATGACACGATATCAGCCTGAAGAGAATTACAGTCCTGAACATTACGCACTTCTCTGAAGATTTTCACATCATCAGCATACAACAAAAAAGAAGAGTTTTTAATGGCAGAAGCAACATCGTTAATGAAAATGGAAAAAAGAAGGGGGCCCAGAACGGAGCCCTGGGGTACACCACTGGTTGCTTTGTACCTAAATGATGTTTGACCATTAACACTTACATAGCAATATCGCTCCTGGAGATAGCAACGTATAAGACCCACTAAGGAAGCGTGAACATCTAACAGAATGAGCTTGGCAAGCAATAACGAGTGGTTGACTACATCAAAGGCCTTGCTCATGTCACAGTAGACCGCATCAAGCTGGCTTCTACCAATGACTGCTGGGACAGCCTGCTCCATGAAGCATGCGAGGTTTGTGGAAGTTGAGCGACCACGCATGAAGCCATGTTGATTAGGAATGAGGACGTGTTTAAGTGAGAAAGACAAGACCTTATGAAGAGATAACTCGAATATTTTAGAGGCAGAACAAAGAAGCGACACTGGCCTATAGTTCATGGGGTCGGTTTTTGGGCCTGACTTGAAAACAGGGAATACACGACAGATTTTCCATGATCGAGGGTACGTGCCAGACCGGAGACAGTTATTAAATATTGAGGTGAACACAGGAACAAATATATTTGCATACGTTTTTAGAATTGCAGCAGGAATACCATCTGGCCCAGATGAAAACGAGGGCTTTAGCCGCTTGATGCTGGCCCGCACGATGTTCTCATCCAATTGGAAACAAGCGGAGTAACCGTCCTGGTGACAAGAGACGCTGCCGTCATCACTACCACCGCTAAGCCCAAACAAAGAAGAAAACTGACGAGCAAAGCAGTCGGCCGCATCTGCAACCTCATCGCCGTTGGAATCCAGTAGACGAATAGATTCTTTCGTTGTACTAGATCTAGAATGAATGTACTTCCAGAAGGCTCCCGGCTGATGAGTTGCTTTAGCTTCAACTGACGCCAGGTACAAAGCATGATCACGTTTGTGCAATATTTTGCATAGGGCACGTAGGCGCCGGAACTCCTGAACGAACTGATTCGCACCAGAGCGCTTCATCTTTCTGTGCGCACGTTCTTTGAGTTTCAGGGCATCCCGCAATTCAGAAGAAAACCAGTGTGGGAACTTGAACTTCTTTGGTAAATATTGCGGGATGTATTTCTTCATACCCAAAAGCACAATCTCAGTAAAACGGTCAACTTGTTCATTGACATCAGAGTGGTCAATGACTATTGACCAAGGGGCAGCAGAAAAGTAGCCATACAGCCCAACGTAATCTCCCCGCGCGAAAGCGTAGCGAGGTTGCGCATTGCTTGAAATTACAGAACGGTGGAGCATTGTAGGAAGGCAACAGGAAATAGAAAGAGGAGGATGATATTTGTCGGGTATTACTAAAGCACAATCAGAGCGCGACACATTAACGCCATCGAAGTTTGAAAAGCACAGGTCCAGAATGTTTCCACTGCAGTTTTTTATGTGATTACGCTGTGCCATGGAAGTGAAAGACGAAAAATCTAGTAACCTAATAATAATAATAATAATAATAATAATAATAATAATAATAATAATAATAATAATAATAATAATAATAATAATAATAATAATAATAATAATATTATAGTCAACCTTTATAATTAGTACCCAGAAACAGCCGAAGCCTTTGTGCTGGGGCACTGAGAGGGTGGAAAAAAGGCAACATCGAAATACATCACCGGCTGACACATAAACTGCCAGTTAGAAAGGTGGGTGAGTGAAGGACAATAGAAAATCGGAATACTACAGAGAATAAAATTATAAGAGGCATCCAACCACATTACACGATTAACAGAGACTGTAAATTATGCTACATTGCAAAAACGCATCGTACAATAACCATAGCAATAGGATGAAACATCAATTACACAAAAATGTATAAAAAAAATACAGGAAGTATTTGTAACTATTCACAGAAAATGACAAGTTATAGAAACATTTGTTACTGTGGCCTACCAGGGCCCCTTAAAAATGTGTATGAAGAGTTGATTACAGAAGTGTGCCATAGCACATACAACAATTACGCCCACAGCATCAACATCATACCCGATCAAATAAGAGGAAACTCTGCGAAAACAACGCACACATGACGAAAAGAATCGAAGAACACGAGTACGACCGAAATGAAGTTAGCTCGCCACGGCTAACAGGCCGGCTACAAGCCCCCCAAGGGTACAGCGAAAAATATAAAGTTCCGCGGAGGGAAAGTTATACAGGCCCTGCAGGCATAAAAGAGCATCTGTTATTTCTGCAGTAGTGTGGAAAAGGTGTTTCAACCTTGTTGCTTTTTCAGAACACGAAAACTGATTGATGCAAGCAATAATAATAATGTTATAATAATCAATCAATCAATCAATCATGTTTATTTACGTGCCCAGTAACAGCCAGAGGCCTGTGTTCTGGTGCACGGAGAGTTACACAAAAACAAAATACAAGAAACATGTTGCAAGAAACAATCAAGCTACAAGATACAAACAAATTGAAGTAGTGAAAATGACAGAAATAAAGCACAGGCGGAGCCTGGGTACAGGTAAAAAGATAAAAAAAGACGATACCTTCGTTGCTCTGCCTATTGAAAAGACCACACAACAAGCAGAGCAACAAAGTTTGACAGTAATACAACAAAAACAACGGCAAGAGCGTAGAGACAAATGATAAGACGAACAAATGACAGTAAACAGTTTAATAATAATATAAAACAATAAAACAACAACAACAATAATAATAATAATAATCTGTTTATTGCCATTCACATGAGAAAATACATAGTGTTCGGGCCCGTCAAAGCCAAAGGGAGGCTTGAGGGACTGGGCCCGGCAATCAACGAGTCAATAATAATAATAATAATCAATCAATCAATCAATCAATCAATCAATCATGTTTATTTACGTGCCCAGGAACAGCCAGAGGCCTGAGTGCTGGCGCACGGATAGTTATATGAAAACAAAATACAAGAAACATATTGCAAGAAACAAACAAGCGACAAGACACACACATATTGAAGTAGCAAAAATTACAAAAATAAAGCACAGGCGGAGCCTAGGTACAGGTAAAAAGAAAAAAGAAGATGCCTTTGTGGCTCAGCTTATTGTAATGAATACACAACAAGCAGAGAACAAAGTTTGACAGTAAGACGACAAAAACAATGACAAGAGTATAGAGACAAATGATAAGACAAGCATGATAAGTAAACAGTTTCAAAAACAGGCAACTATATTGGTTAAACAGAACCGCAGAGAAACCAAATTTCAACAATAAAAAAAAAGAAAAACGAACGACAGAGATATCATAGATGTTTAACATACTGTGTTCAACAGCGCAGTACGGTAAATTGTAAAGGAGCTTTGAAAGATGTCAAGGCGTTCAGAGAAGCGGTTGTAGCAATTCTGTATTCTGCGCACTGGAGAATGATTGGAGTTGCGCGCAGCGGTCAAGAAAGGGCGATGCGACCTGGTGGGCCTCTGTGGAACACTAAACTCTAAACAGTTAAGCAGGTCCGCACAAGAAAGGTCACCATGAACAACTTTGTGAAGAAATGTAAGGTCTGCACGCATACGTCTGCAGGTCAACGAAGGAATGGAAGGAACTATGGGTAAGTCAGAATCAGGACCCGGACTGTGATTGTGATGACGGTGCTTAAATATGGATAAAAACTTCTTCTGAACACGTTCTATTAATTCACTACTAGATTTGGAGATGCCGTTCCAGGCAACAGAAGCATATTCTAACTGGGGGATACATATTGCATTGTATAGCATTAGAAATGGATCTGGAGAAGAGAATTCCTTTGTAATCCGACACACATTTCCAAGACTTCGGAGCGCTCGCCGGGTGATGAGCCTAATATGAGAAGAAAAAGAGAGGGTACTGTCGAAAAGAACTCCGAGGTCCCTAATCTCCTCAACCCTTTGCAAAGGAGCTCCCTCTATACTGTAGGAAAACAGTAGACGATGGGTTTTCCGGCTGTACGTGACAACCTTTGTTTTAGCTGGATTTAAAATTAGACAGTTTTTGCTGCACCAGACCGATAATTCCGACACATCCCTCTGCAAGGCACAGCAGTCCTGAAAACTGCTAATGTGCCTAAGTAGTTTTACATCATCAGCATAGAGAAGAAATGAAGATTTTGTTAACACTGTTGACACATCATTGATAAAGATAGAAAACAATAGTGGACCCAGCACAGAACCCTGAGGTACACCACTCGTTGCAGTGTAAACACTAGACCTTTTGAAGTTTACATCTACGTAAAAGGACCGGTCAAGGAGATAGTCGGACAACAAGGCAACAAGGCTTGCATCAACACCGGACATAGTAAGCTTGTTAATTAATAATTTATGGTTCACTACATCAAACGCCTTACTGAGGTCAAAATAGATAACATCCAACTGGCCGTTTTCACAAACTGCCGCCGAAGCCTGAGTCATGAAGCTAGCAAGATTTGTAACCGTCGATCGACCCGAGAAAAAGCCGTGCTGATTTGGTATCAGAACGTTCTTGACGCAGGCAGCAAGAACGTTGTGCAGAGCTGACTCAAAGAGTTTTGAGGCGACACAAAGGAGTGAGATTGGGCGATAGTTGGTAACGGCTGACTTATCACCAGACTTAAATATTGGAAAAATTCGAGCAGTCTTCCATGCACGAGGAAATTTGCCGAAAAGTAAACAGTTATTATAAATGGATGTTAAGACAGGCACAAAAATGTTGCCGTAAACCTTCATGAGGGCTGCTGGAATTCCGTCTGCACCACAGGAAAATGACGGTTTCATCCGTTTAAGGCTATCATTGACAAGTTTTTCATCGAACATAAGTGTACTAAAATTAGACATATTATTAAACGATAGGCGTTCGTCGTGACCATCTGGCAGTTGAAAGACAGAATGAAAGTACTGAGCAAAGCTAGTGGCGACATCCTCAACCTGTTCCCCATCGGAATTAAGCAGGCTAATGTGTTCTTTAGACTCCTTAGAACGGCCGCGTACATACCTCCAGAAGTCAGCCGGTTTCTGAGACGCAGAAGCCTCTAACGACTCTATATAGAGCTGGTGGTCACGCCGGTAGAGGCTTTTACAAAGTGAGCGATACCGACTAAACTCCGCTTTCCACTTGTCGAGCCCAGAACGCTTGGCCTTTTTGTGGGCGCTGTCCTTAAGTTTAAGCGAACTTCGAAGTTCTTTAGAGAACCAATGGGGAAATTTGGAATGAACAGGCATATAACAAGGGATGTACTTTTCCATGCCACTCCTGACAATTTCAGTAAAACGTCGAACCTGTTCGTCAACATCATTGACATCAAAAACACTAGACCATTCAGCAGATGAATAAAAGTGGTAGAGCCCAACATAATCTCCACGCTTGAAAGCATATCGCGGGACTGCACAATCGTCAACACCACCATAGCAATGCTGGGCAGCGACAGAGACAGAGACAATAAGAGGGGGGTGAAACTTGTCGGGGTGTACAAGAGATATTTCGGAGGCACACACTTCTACGTTTTTCAAGTTCGAGAAGCACACATCTAGGACATTACCACAGAAGTTTTCTATGTGGCAGAACTGCTGCAAGGAGGTGAATGATTGAAAATCTAATAACATGGTGCATTTCTGCGCTGCATAATGGTTTTTATGCTGAAATGAAAGACTGTTCCAGTGAATACCTGGGGTGTTGAAGTCCCCAAGTATAATTAGCTTATGGTCGGAGTGTGAATTGGAAACATTTTCAATAGATGTGAGCTTTAGATTATATTCAGCAGGTAAAATATCCGGGGTTATATAGAATGCACCGATGAGCAGCTTCTCGCCCCTCTTGAGGCCTACCTCAAGCCAGACTGATTCCTCAGTCTCCAGGTCTGCACGCCGCACGCATTGCACTGAGCGATCGATGGCCATGAGAACACCGCCACCCTTTTGCTTGGGCCCAGTTAACTTTCTGTCACTTCTAAAAATTTCATAGGTCGGAGGAAAATAGTCGGAAGATGAGATATCATCGCAAAGCCAAGTTTCAGTAATAACAATAGTAGAAAATTTGGAGCACACAACATTTCTAAGAAATTCGGAGGACTTAGTACGTAGACCCCGAGCATTTTGATAATAGATGTCTAGAGTGTCGTTCTTACTGGTCATTCTCAGAAGTTTCACAGCTGTGCACCATGCCAGGGTGGAGCTTGCCTTGGAACGGCTTGAAGAGGCAGCCCTTTGGCCACATAGACGGGTCGCACAGGCGCCTGAAACACTCTGCGTCAACAGTTACACAAAAAGAAGAATAGGAGTCATGCTTGGTTTTAAGGCGTTTGCATGACAATGGCGTGACTTGCACATTCGACAAGTGGGCCAACAGTTGCCCAGATGTAGTGTTAGCCGACAACTTCGTAACAAAGATGGCCCTGGAGCTCGGCGGTCGGCTCACCACAACCAACTCAGAAGCTTCCGATGCACCAACGCGAGGAGGGCTTCTTTTCTTCACTAAGTTCACCGGCGGGCCATTACTCGCAGTGTCGGACCGTAGAGGCGGAGGCAAAGGGCAGTCCGATGGGGAACTCAAATCACTCAACACCGCACCTGGTTGACCGCTGGAGCGTTCTAAGAATGCCGAAGCGTTCGTCGAGGACAGGAGGGGGCCGCCTTCGCCCGCTGCACCGGCGGCAGCTGCGGCGAACGACGACCTCATGGGGAGACCGGAGTGCGGTGACGTCACCGGTAGCGTGGAACGGCTAGCAAGCTTCGGGGAAGCAGGCGGGGAAGGCGGCGGACGGGCGAGCTCCCCTCGCAGGCAGCGAACCTCCTCACGCAGGGACGCGACGATTGCAGCCTGATGGGCAAGCCCAGCCACATGGTCCCGTCGCAGAAGCCGGTTTTCCTCGCGCAGCTCGGTGACAACATCCCCAAGAAAGGAGAGGCTGTCGCAGGCTTCGGACAGGAGATTCTTCAAAGCCGCTACCTCTGCGCGTAGGTCCGCCGAAGGGTTGAAGCTTGTTCCGACAGGGGACGCCACTCGTTTGGCCGGGATGTTCGCTGGCCTCGCTGGCTCACCGTCTTCGCTGGTTTGGTCACCGGGGTCGCTAGGCCTAGCGGGTGACGCCGCGGCCACACACAGATTGCAGACGAACGGCTGCTCACCGCAGATCAAACGCTGCAGTTCCTCGTCCGGAAGAACAATGCACTTACCGTGCGCACGGCGTTTACACGCAGAACATCGAAAAAACGCCTGCCTGCCGAAGAAAGCGAGGCAGCAGAGGAGGCACTTGTCCTTACTGGGCGCCATCATAATAATAATAATAATAATAATAATAATAATAATAATAATAATAATAATAATAATAATAATAATAATAATAATAATAATCAATCAATCAATCAATCAATCAATCAATCAATAATAAATAAATAAATAAATAAATAAATAAATAAATAAATAAATCATTTTTTTGCGTGCCCAGGAACAGGCGGGGAGGCCTTTGTGCTGGCGCACGGAAACAGAAACACACGAAACATAATGTACACATCTCTCAAATACAAAATAAAATACAAAATACAAAGGAAAAAAACGAAAGGATAGCTTATGTTGAAGTTACGGAATGAAAGTCATTTAAGTGCATGAACTCAAGGATAAAAGACAAATGCAGAATAAGAGAAGTTGGCAGTTACGCCAATACAAACTCACAGACATGTTTGCGAAACAGAGTAGGGCAATCAATAATATATCAAGGTAATCCTAGTACCGATTGTACGTGCATTGCAGTCGGAACACAGGGCACAAGACACGCAGACAATTGGGGTTGCAAAAGGTATCATGTTTCCTGGTCCACTTTTGCGGCACATAAAGACGAACATGTTGTAGCAGCTCACCCCAAGACACTATGCCGTGCATAATTTTAAAGAGGAAGAGAATATCAGCCTTGTTCCGCCTGGAAGTTAAGCACTAAGCGTCAATGAAGAGGGCGATCCAGGGTTATAATTACTACTATCGCCAAAGCGATGGTTGAAGATAGATTTAAACTTATTTTGGGACCCTTTCTACAAGCTTACGGTTTGTTTTGCTCGTGCTGTTCCAGACAACAGATGCATATTCAAGCTGAGAACGACATATAGTTGTGTAGAGCTTGAGAAGAGAAAGCGGCTCCTTGAACTCCTTGGACACGCGACAGACAACGCCAAGCGATCGAAGAGCTCTACGAGTAATTACCTGAATATGTGGAGAGAAGCTCAGTTTACTGTCGAAAGTGACGCCTAGGTCATTAACCTCTACCACACGTGGGAGTAATTCACCGTTGATGTTATAGGGAAACAAGATGCTGTCAGTCTTTCTTGTGTATGTCAATACCTTAGTTTTAGATGTATTAATGAGGAGTTTGTTGCATGAGCACCAATGCGAGAAGGACGAGATTGCTCTCTGAAAAGCGGAACAGCTGGCAGAGTTGGAAACACATTTAAATATTTTTACATCATCGGCATATAAAAGAAAATTACAATCATTAAATATTGTCGCGACATCATTTATAAAGATTGAGAAGAGAAGTGGCCCGAGCACTGAGCCCTGAGGGACACCACTGGTGACCTCATAGGAAAGAGAAGACTGTCCATTTACATGCACGAAACATGACCTATCACATAGATAATTGCATATAAGAGATATCAGGGATGGTTGCATATCAAGCTCAGGTAGTTTTTTGGCTAAGAGCTCGTTGAACGCGACATCAAAAGCCTTGCTTAAATCAAAGTAGACTACATCAAGTTGACCTCTCCCTTGCACAGCTTCCGAAGCATGCAGCATGAAGTTGACGAGATTGGTTGTGGTCGATCGGCCCGCGAAAAAACCATGCTGTTCAGGTATTAATGGGATATTTATACTGAATGTGAGTAGTTTATGCAGTATTGACTCAAACAATTTAGTGGCAGCACATAGAATAGATATCGGTCGGTAGTTCGTGGGGTCCAATTTTGAACCTGTCTTAAATACAGGAACAACCCTTGCATTCTTCTATCGAGCGGGGAACGTGCCAGACTTGAGAGAAGTTTGAAATATACACGTCAATACTGGAACTAGGATATCACCAAACGCTTTCAGTACGGCAGAAGGAATGCCGCCAGGGCCGCATGAAAATGACGATTACAATTGTTTCAGAGCTTTCAAAACGAGACTTTCCGAAACCAACACTTCTGAGTTTTTACAGTAACCTAGAAATTGTGGAGGGGGCAAGCTGCACTGTTGTTGCCATAAGTGGAACGGAATTGTCGCGCAAAGGCATTGGCAACGTCCGATATGCTCTCTCCTCGTTCATCGATGAGGTTGATGTTCCCAGGTAAATTTTTACATGTTTGAGAACGGACGTGGCCCCAGAAAGCTTTTGCATTGCGTGTTGCATCAGCCTCAACCATGGCAATGTAATTCGACCTATCGCGCCTAACCAGACATTTACAAAGAGATCTGAGTTGACTAAACTCATTCTGCCACCTTTCCTGCCCCGTTTTCTTAGCTTGCTTGTGCGCTCGATTTTTCCTCCCCAAAGCTCGTTTAAGTTCAGCAGAAAACCAACGCGGAAAATTGCCTTTCTTTTCAAATTTTCGGGGAACAAAGCTCCTCAAGCCATCGTGAACAACATCAGTAAAAAAATCGGTCTGTTCATCAACGTCGTTGAGGTTAGCTATTGGTGACCAATCAGTGTTACTAAGAAAGTGAAATAAACCAATGTAGTCACCATGATCAAAGTCGTAACTACTGCTTCCTGGCGTGCAAACAGGGGGACTGTAATGAAGGAGAGATACGTTAGGCAATGAAATATGTAATGACGGATGAAACTTGTCCGGTTTTACAAGGTTAGTATCACTGCGCGAGACGACGACAGCTTCCAAGCTAGTCAGACACAAATCTAAGACGTTCCCACATGAATTCCTAATGAGGTTGCACAGCTGCAAGGAAGTAAAGGAAATAAAATCAAATAGAAAGTCACACTTCGGAGATATTGGTTGAGACGCCTGACTGACCCGCTGAGTCTCCCAAGAAATCCCCGGTGCGTTAAAGTCCCCAGTGATAAGGAAATGGTGATCACTGTGAGATATTACTGTAGTTTCGATTGTGTTAAGGATATTTCTGAACTCACTGGCATGTGTCTCGGGGGAAATGTAGTATGTACACACTAAGAGCCGTTCACCCCGATCACAAAACACCTCTAACCAAATACACTCACTCTCTAATTCAAGGTCAAGGCGGCGTTTACACTTGATGGAGTCATGTAGGGCAATAAGCACACCACCGCCCCGTTGGTTATCGTGCAACGGGTCACGGTCATGCCGGAAAACTTGGTAATGCGGAGGGAACCAGGTATTGGAACTTATGTCCGGGCACAACCAAGTTTCTGTCAGAATAATTATAGGCCAGCAAGAAGAAACGACACTTGAGAAAAATTCAGCTGACTTTGTGTGAAGTCCACGGACGTTCTGATAAAAGCAATCAAAGCTACTAATACCTGCCATCATCATCAAGTCGTTGCTGCTCAGCATGAATCATTTCTTCATGCAATTCACTACGGAAGGGCTTGAAAAGACAGTGCCGAGGCCACAGCGCAGGGTTGAGCCGCTCAAAACAAGCGTAATAATAATAATCAATCAATCAATCAATCAATCAATCAATCAATCAATCAATCAATCAATCAATCAATCAATCAATCATGTTTATTTACGTGCCCAGGAACAGCCAGAGGCCTGAGTGCTGGCGCACGGGTAGTTACATGAAAACAAAATACAAGAAACATATTGCAAGAAACAAACAAGCTTCAAGACACACACATATTTAAGTAGCGAAAATTACAAAAATAAAGCACAGGCGGAGCCTGGGTACAGGTAAAAAGAAAAAAGAAGATGCCTTTGTGGCTCAGCTTATTGTAATGAATACACAACAAGCAGAGAACAAAGTTTGACAGTAAGACGACAAAAACAATGACAAGAGTATAGAGACAAATGATAAGACAAGCATGATAAGTAAACAGTTTCAAAAACAGACAACTATATTGGTTAAACAGAACCGCAGAGAAACCAAATTTCAGCAATAAAAAAAAAGAAAAACGAACGACAGAGATATCATAGATGTTTAACATACTGTGTTCAACAGCGCAGTACGGTAAATTGTAAAGGAGCTTTGAAAGATGTCAAGGTGTTCAGAGAAGCGGTTGTAGCAATTCTGTATTCTGCGCACTGGAGAATGATTGGAGTTGCGCGCAGTGGTCGAGAAAGGGCGATGCGACCTGGTGGGCCTCTGTGGAACACTAAACTCTAAACAGTTAAGCAGGTCCGCGCAAGAAAGGTCACCATGAACAACTTTGTGAAGAAATGTAAGGTCTGCACGCATACGTCTGCAGGTCAACGAAGGAATGGAAGGAACTATGGGTAAGTCAGAATCAGGACCCGGACTGTGATTGTGATGACGGTGCTTAAATATGGATAAAAACTTCTTCTGCACACGTTCTATTAATTCACTACTAGATTTGGAGATGCCGTTCCAGGCAACAGAAGCATATTCTAACTGGGGGATACATATTGCATTGTATAGCATTAGAAATGGATCTGGAGAAGAGAATTCCTTTGTAATCCGACACACATTTCCAAGACTTCGGAGCGCTCGCCGGGTGATGAGCCTAATATGAGAAGAAAAAGAGAGGGTACTGTCGAAAAGAACTCCGAGGTCCCTAATCTCCTCAACCCTTTGCAAAGGAGCTCCGTCTATACTGTAGGAAAACAGTAGACGATGGGTTTTCCGGCTGTACGTGACAACCTTTGTTTTAGCTGGATTTAAAATTAGACAGTTTTTGCTGCACCAGACCGATAATTCCGACACATCCCTCTGCAAGGCACAGCAGTCCTGAAAACTGCTAATGTGCCTAAATAGTTTTACATCATCAGCATAGAGAAGAAATGAAGATTTTGTTAACACTGTTGACACATCATTGATAAAGATAGAAAACAATAGTGGACCCAGCACAGAACCCTGAGGTACACCACTCGTTGCAGTGTAAACACTAGACCTTTTGAAGTTTACATCTACGTAAAAGCACCGGTCAAGGAGATAGTTGGACAACAAGGCAACAAGGCTTGCATCAACACCGGACATAGTAAGCTTGTTAATTAATAATTTATGGTTCACTACATCAAACGCCTTACTGAGGTCAAAATAGATAACATCCAACTGGCCGTTTTCACAAACTGCAGCCGAAGCCTGAGTCATGAAGCTTGCAAGATTTGTAACCGTCGATCGACCCGAGAAAAAGCCGTGCTGATTTTTGTTCAGAACGTTCTTGACGCAGGCAGCAAGAACGTTGTGCAGAGCTTACTCAAAGAGTTTTGAGGCGACACAAAGGAGTGAGATTGGGCGATAGTTGGTAACGGCTGAGTTATCACCAGACTTAAATATTGGAAAAATTCGAGCAATCTTCCATGCACCAGGAAATTTGCCGAAAAGTAAACAGTTATTATAAATGGAAGTTAGGGCAGGCACAAAAATGTTGCCGTAAACCTTCATGAGGGCTGCTGGAATTCCGTCTGCACCACAGGAAAATGACGGTTTCATCCGTTTAAGGCTATCATTGACAAGTTTTTCATCGAACATAAGTGTAATAAAATTAGACCTATTATTAAACGACAGGCGTTCGTCGTGACCATCTGGCAATTGAAGGACAGAATGAAAGTACTGAGCAAAGCTAGTGGCGACATCCTCAACCTGTTCCCCATCGGAATTAAGCTGGGTAATGCGTTCTTTAGACTCCTTAGAACGGTCGCGTACATACCTCCAGAAGTCAGCCGGTTTCTGAGACGCAGAAGCCTCTAACGACTCTATATAGAGCTGGTGGTCACGCCGGTAGAGGCTTTTAGAAAGTTAGCGATACCGACTAAACTCCGCTTTCCACTTGTCGAGCCCAGAACGCTTGGCCTTTTTGTGGGCGCTGTCCTTAAGTTTAAGCGAACTTCGAAGTTCTTTAGAGAACCAATGGGGAAATTTGGAATGAACAGGCATGTAACAAGGGATGTACTTTTCCATGCCACTCCTGACAATTTCGGTAAAACGTCGAACCTGTTCGTCAACATCATTGACATCAAAAACACTAGACCATTCAGCAGATGAATAAAAGTGATAGAGCCCAACATAATCTCCACGCTTGAAAGCATATCGCGGGACTGCACAATCGTCAACACCACCATAGCAATGCTGGGCAGCGACAGAGACAGAGACAATAAGAGGGGGTTGAAACTTGTCGGGGTGTACAAGAGATACTTCGGAGGCACACACTTCTACGTTTTTACAGTTCGAGAAGCACACATCTAGGACATTACCACAGAAGTTTTCTATGTTTACCACAGACGTTTTCTAGAAGTTTTATAATAATAATAGTAATAATAATAATAATATTAATAATAATAATAATAATAATAATAATAATCAATCAATCATTTATTTAACGTGCCCAGGAACAACCGAGAGGTCTTGATGCTGGCGCACAAAAAAAAGAAACAAAAAACCTAAGAATAACACAATAGAACAAGATGACTGTTCAGAAGAAAACTACCAGAGATACAATGCGCACAGAAATATTAGGATGACAGGACAAAAGTAGATTAACACAGTATGAGAAATAGCTAATGATAATGACGAAAAGTCAGATAATATACATACATACATACATAGATACATACAACAATGCGCCAGATAAACTAAAAGAGAAGGATAGAGCAAATTGCACATGTGCTGTTATCTTATAACGGTAGAAACCTTGGAGGAAAACGATGACTGTGACCCATCAAAAACATCAAGGTCAAGAAAATAAAAATTATAAAGACTTTGTATCCTGTTGAGGGTTGAGTGCTGAGAGAGGCGGGTAGTTACAAGAAACGGCCTGCTCTCTCTTGTTTGCTTCCGCGGAATCCGAAAATTAATACTATTGAGCAGTATAGGACAGGATATAGTACCGTGAACGAGCTTCAAAAGAAAGAAGAGATCGGCGCGATTTCGCCGGCAGCGAAGTGAAGGCAGTGACAATAGTTGAGCGGTGTTAGAACACGAGCCAGAGTCATTTTTAGCGAAGCGATGGTTGTAAACGCTTAGAAATTTTTCTGGACACGCTCAACTACGTTACTTAAGGAATTAGAGATGCCATTCCAGATCACAGATGCATACTCAAGTTGAGGAAGACATATTGCGGTGTACAATTTGCGGAGTGGCATAGGAGAATTGAATTCTCTCGATATTCTACAAACACAGCCGAGAGAACGATCACCCCGCATAGCAACACGCTTAGTATGAGCTGAAAAATGCAAGGTGCTATCAAAGAGAACGCCGAGATCATTGATTTCACCAACCCTACATAAAGACACAGAATTGACAGAGTATAAAAAAGATACGCTAGATGATTTGCGAGTGAAACTCATGACTTTTGTCTTTGAAATAATGAGAGAAAGATTATTGTTTTTACACCATTCTGAAAAAGAACACAAATCAGACTGCAACAAGCGACAGTCGTTAAATGAATGAATTTCCCTAAATATCTTTATATCATCTGCATACAAAAGGAAAGAAGAATTGCGAATGGCAGAAGAAACGTCGTTAACATACAATAAAAAGAGGAGTGGGCCTAATACCGAACCCTGAGGTACACCACTGGTCACTTTGTAAAAGGAGGACGTTTGGCCATTGACGGCAACATAACATGATCTGTCACGAAGGTAGCTATGCAATAGATTCACAACAGCGTTGTCAAAATCAAAATGAGCAAGTTTAACCATAAGCATTGAGTGACTGACTACATCGAACGCTTTGCTGAGGTCACAGTAAATGGTGTCGACCTGTCCTCTCTGGAATACAGGTGTAGATATTTGCGTCATGAAACTGGAAAGATTAGTGACGGTTGAGCGGCCAGGGAAAAATCCATGTTGATTATTATTCAATGCGTTTTTCACATTAAAAGACAGTATGTGGTGAAGGGCCAGCTCAAAAATCTTTGACATGGCACAGAGAAGAGAAATCGGTCGATAATTCGAGACATCAGTTTTAGAGCCAGACTTAAATACTGGAAAAACACGAGCAATTTTCCACATGCTAGGAAATGTGGAAGTAATCACTCAGTTAATAAATATGCTAATTAGTACTGGGACCAATATACTGCTATAAGCTTTTAGTATGGCTTAGGGGATACCATCTGGACCACATGATAAGGATGGTTTCAAGCGCTTAATGCATTTGCTGATGAGATTTTCATCTAGCGACAGAGCATTGGGTGTGTTGATTTCCAAGGGTTGTTCGATAGTAGTGCTAGAGTCAGAGGCTTTATAAACGGAAGAGCACTGCGTGGCAAAACAGTCAGCGACGGCTTGTAGTTCTGTTCCATTGTAGTCCAGTAGTATTAAAGGCTCTTCACTTTTGTTAGACCGTTTGCGTACATACTTCCAGAACTCAGCCGGCCTGTCAGAGGCGCTTTTTTCTAAGTGTGCAATATATGAAATGTGATCCCGTTTATATAGGCGTTTACAAAGAGTTCGAAGGCATCGGAAATCTTCCTTGCGCTCGAGAGACGGAGTGCTTTTAAGCTTTCTGTGTGCGCGATCTTTATGTTTTAGAGCACTTATAAGTTCAGACGAGAACCAGGGGGGATATTTATGGAGTTTAGGAGTATATTGTGGAATATATTTGCGCATACTGCTTAAGATAAGTTCCGTAATCTGATCTACTTGGTCGTCAACATTGGTTTTTTCAGTTACCAGAGACCTGTCAATGGAGGATAAGTCACGGTGTAAGCCAACGTAGTCACCTCTTTTGAAAGCAAATCTGGGCGATTTGTTGATGTTATTTTGAAAGCTCGGTTTTTCCCCTGACAGAGAGAGAATAATAATAATAATAATAATAATAATAATAATAATAATAATAATATTCAAACAATCAATCAATCAATCAATCAATCAATCATGTTTATTTACGTGCCCTGGAACAGCCAGAGGCCTGAGTGCTGGCGCACGGATAGTTATATGAAAACAAAATACAAGAAACATATTGCAAGAAACAAACAAGCGACAAGACACACACATATTGAAGTAGCGAAAATTACAAAAATAAAGCACAGGCGGAGCCTGGGTACAGGTAAAAAAGAAAAAAGAAGATGCCTTTGTGGCTCAGCTTATTGTAATGAATACACAACAAGCAGAGAACAAAGTTTGACAGTAAGACAACAAAAACAATGACAAGAGTATAGAGACAAAAGATAAGACAAGCATGATAAGTAAACAGTTTCAAAAACAGGTAACTATATTGGTTAAACAGAACCGCAGAGAAACCAAATTTCAGCAATAAAAAAAAGAAAAACGAACGACAGAGATTTCATAGATGTTTAACATACTGTGTTCAACAGCGCAGTACGGTAAATTGTAAAGGAGCTTTGAAAGATGTCAAGGCGTTCAGAGAAGCGGTTGTAGCAATTCTGTATTCTGCGCACTGGAGAATGATTGGAGTGGCGCGCAGCGGTCAAGAAAGGGCGATGCGACCTGGTGGGCCTCTGCGGAACACTAAACTCTAAACAGTTAAGCAGGTCCGCGCAAGAAAGGTCACCATGAACAACTTTGTGAAGAAATGTAAGGTCTGCACGCATACGTCTGCAGGTCAACGAAGGAATGGAAGGAACTATGGGTAAGTCAGAATCAGGACCCGGACTGTGATTGTGATGACGGTGCTTAAATATGGATAAAAACTTCTTCTGCACACGTTCTATTAATTCACTACTAGATTTGGAGATGCCGTTCCAGGCAACAGAAGCATATTCTAACTGGGGGATACATATTGCATTGTATAGCATTAGAAATGGATCTGGAGAAGAGAATTCCTTTGTAATCCGACAAACATTTCCAAGACTTCGGAGCGCTCGCCGGGTGATGAGCCTAATATGAGAAGAAAAAGAGAGGGTACTGTCGAAAAGAACTCAATAATAATAATAATCAATGAATGAATGAATGAATCAATCAATCAATTGTTTATTAACGTGCTCAGGAAAGCCCGGAGGGCCTTTGTGCTGGCGCACTAAGAAAAAAAACACGCAGTGTAAGATTCCCAGACCTCACAAGCAATGAAAGTAAAGGACAGCGTTACTGACACACACGCACATAAAAAGTACACACTGACGTACACCAGAATACACTTGCACCCACAGAAAACACACGCACACATACACACAAAAACAAGTAGAGTGCCTTCCAGTAACGCATGTGACACCATGCAAGTGGTCGTCATACACAGAAAATTTCAAAAATATACATATCTTCTAACAAAGTTTAGTTGCACAAAAATAGAGTGAATCAAGATAGCTTATATGTAAGAAAAGGAGCATGGAACGAATGTACAAGTAGAGAAAACCAGACATTGAATAAGGGGAATATATTAAAAAAGAAAGTCTTGTGTTGTCATCAATTCATTCTCAAGTTGGCTCGTGTGAAGACAGGATAAAAAAGGTCACTTGCATGACAAGCTCACAGACATCTTTCCGGAACTGTGTCGAGTAACTAATAAATATGTCTAAATAATTGTTATACTGATTGTACGTACACTGGAGGTGAAACATGGGGCACAAGCCACGCGACAGCTCGGATTAAAAAAATGTGTCTTGTCTCCTGGTGGATTTTTCCGGCACATGGAGTGTAGCATGTTGCTGCGTTTCACCAGAAGACGCTGTGCCGTGAATGGTGTTGAACAGGAAAAGAAGATCAGCCTTAATACGTCTGGAGTTTAAGCACTCTAGCACCGGTACAGAGAATCACCCAAAATTGTTATGGCTAGCAAAGCGATGATTGAAGATAGCTATAACCTTTTTTCTGGGCACTTTCAATACACATACAGAGTGTTTTGCATGTGCTATTCCATACCACTGAAGCATACTCGAGCTGCAGACGACAAACAGTCTTGTACAGCTTGAGAAACGAGCCCGGTTTCTTGAACTCCTTTGATAGGCGACACATCACGCCAAGAGATCGGAGGGCCCGCCGACTGACCTCCCGGATGTACGGGGGAAAGCTCAATTTACTGTCGAAATTAACACCAAGATCCTTAACCTCCACACCACGTGGTAGTGCTTCACCGTTAATGTTATAGGAGAGCAATATGCTAGCAGTTTTTCTAGTGCAGGTCATTGCCTTAGTTTTTGATGTATTAATAGGAATTTGTTGCGTGAGCACCAATCTGAAAAGACGTGATCGCTCGCTGGAGAGCGGAACAGCTAGCGGTGTTTGAAACAGCCCTCAATATTTCGGCATCATCAGCATATAAGAGAAAGTGACAATCACGAATTACTGAGGAAACGTCATTTATAAAAATTGAAAAAAGAAGTGGCCCCAGAACAGATCCCTGAGGGACAGCACATGTGGCCTCGTAGGAGAGGGAAGACTGCCCGTTTGCATGCACGAAGCATGACCTATCCAATAAATAATTACATAAAAGGAATGTGATGGATGGTTGTAAATCGAGTTGACACCCTTTCCAAATGATATATCATGGCAGACGACATCAAAAGCCTTGCTCAAATCGAAGTAAACGACATCGAGTTGTCCTCTCCTCAGCGCAGCTTCCGAAACATGAAGCATAAAATTTACAAGGTTAGTGGTGGTGGATCTGCCAGCGAGAAAGCCGTGTTGCTGAGGTAATAATATAGTTTTTACACGGAAAGTGAGTAGTGTATTTAGTACAGTCTCAAAGAGTTTTGAAGCAGCTCAGAGAATAGAAATCGGGTGGTAGTTTGTGCGGTCTAACTTTAACCAGGACCTAAATATAGGAACAACTCGCGCAGTCTTCCAACAAGTGGGGAGATTACCGGTATTGAGTGACGTTCGAAATACACGCATCAAGACCAAACTAATGATGACGATGTTTTCCGTTTAATGGCGCAAGGCCGACATGGGCAAGGAGCGCCAAACACAAAGTTATTTGAGGAGGCAAAACGAATAAAATCAGTTAATGACTATGAGCATGGCTGGTGTAAAGGGCCAGGGTGAAGAACATGAGTGGTTAAAAGATAACTAAGGTGACTGACGTATAGGACCAGGGGTAAAACTATGGCTGGCATGAGATGAGTTGTAAGAAATGAACTTCTGATAAGAACTTAAACGTGCACTGAACAGAAAACATGGCATCGTCTCCTAAGAAGTATGACGGGTGTGGTGGAATATGTCGTGTGTGTGTTGAGGGAAGTGTTTGCCTCGTGTAATGTCGAGTGTCTTACATTGTATGAGTATGTGGATCATGGATAGGGCCTCTCCGCACTTGCTGCACAGAGGTCTTGGAGATCCAGTGAGAAGGTGCGAGTGTGTTGCATGAGTGTGCCCTATCGGTAATCTAGCCAAGGCGACTTCAGTGTATCTATTGCGTGTGTCGGTGGTGTATCGTCACAAGTGTGGTTTTATTAAGTGCAACTTGTCTGTTTGTTCACCCCAGTGTGTTTTCTATGTTTTGCGTAGTTGTTCTCTGATGTGTGGTTTCACGTTGGTGTAGGGTGATGGGCTTATGTCTACTGTATTCAACAGTGTAGCAGGAGCCGCCATTCGATCCGCTGCTTCGTTCCCGGCTATACCACAGTGACCAGAGATTCAGCAAAGGAATAGTTCAAATTTGTGGACATACACAGACATAATACTCTTGAAGATTAGATTTATAACATGATTTTTTGAATACTTTGTTGAAGACAACGCCCCCACAACACTGAGGGAATCTGTATATATAATGGATTGTGGGATGTGGCCTTGAAGGATATGATTAACAACAAGCAGTACATCATAAGCCTCTGCCGTAAAGATAGTGGTTTTACTATCAAGAGTTCTAGTGCAATTAAGGCCGGGCCCATGCGCAACGCAGGACACACACGTGGCAGTTTTGGAGGCGTCCGTATAAAATTCAGAACATTGATACTTCTGCTGCAAATACAAGAAGTGCTGCAGAATCGCACATGTGGGAGCTCGGTTTTTATCTACATGTTTGAGAGAAGTGTCGCATGATACAGGGCGGAGAAGCCATGGTGCTATAAAATCTGTGAGAGAACTTTGGATGGTGTCTAAAAAGGAGACAGAAAGCTCTGACGCTTCCTCTCTTACTCTGTAAGAGAAGGGCGCAGAGAATGATGGTCGATATATAAGGAGTTCAGTCGTGGACCAATCATAAAAACTGATTTAAAAGGATGGTGTGGCATGGATGACATTTTAAAAGCATAAATGAGATCTGTGTATGCTCGCCGACGTTTTAGGTTCCATTTGTTGCACTCTACATACAGGTTTTCAACAGGACTAATCCAGAAGGCGGCACACGCCAGGCGGACCCCAGATGGAGCACTGGGTCCAGCATTCTGAGGATGTTTTAGTGGCTGATCCATGGACAACACTACCATAGTCTAATTGTGAACCTATTAGGCTGGTAAAAACACGTAAAAGAAGTTGTTTGTCAGCACCAAAAGAAATGTGCGCGAGAACCTTCAGGATAGTCAGCGTTTTTAAGCATTTATGTTTCAGTCATTTTATGTGTGTGATAAATGTGAGCTTTTCGTCAAAGATTATACCTGAAAACTTGTGTTCCTTTTTTAGAGGAATAGAGACACCGTGGAGTCGAATGTCTGGATCCGGCCGAATGCTACGCTACTAGGAAAACAGAACACAAGTGCACTTTCTTGGATTAAATTTAAAGCCGTTGCTATCTGCCCAGGTGGCTAGCTTGTTCACACCAAGCTGCACCTGGCGCTCGCCGATAGACAAGTTACACGATTTGAAGGAGAGTTGAACATTGTCTACATAGATTGAACAGGAGATCGATGGTGGCAGTGCCTTCCGAAGAGAATTAATTTTTACAATAAACAAAGTGCAACTCAAAAGTCCACCTTGCGGCACGCCGTTTTCCTGCACATGAACCCTAGATAGTGCAGCTCCAGCTCGCTCGCGAAACGTACTTTCAGACAGGTAACTAACAAGCGTGTCCATCATGTTACCCGACATGCCAAATGACTTCAAATCGCTGAGGATGCCGTACCGCCAAGCAGTGTCGTACGCCTTTTCAAGATCAAAGACTACTGTCATACAGTACTGCTTGTGGAGGAAAGCATCTTTAATATGTGACTCTAACGCAACGAGTTGATTGTTCGTAGATCGCCCCGCCCTAAAGCCTGCCTGGAAGCTCTCGAGAAGACCGTTGTACGCTAAGAAGTACACGAGTCTCCTGTTTATTATCTTTTCGAAGAGCTTACACAGGCAGCTTGTCAGGGCAATGGGACGATAACTGGCGGGAAAGGAAGGGTCCTTCCCTTCCTTTAGAAAAGCCACTATTATGGCCTCCCCCCAAGAACGTGGAATGTGCCCCGAAATCCATATTTTATTGTATAGGTGTAAGAGTGTTTCAAGAGGAGCTGAAGGTTTGCACGTGCTCAGGGCAGCCCTCAACTCATAAAGAGTGAATTCAGAGTTGTAAGAAGTTTTTTATTTGTCTTTGTCGTGTAAGGAATTTTTTTCTGCAGATGTTTTGTGTTTCATGAAAGTGTTTGTGTAGGGTGCTGAACTGGGCACGTGTTCGAAGTGTTGTGCAAGTATGTTAGCCTGGTTTTCCAGTGTGTTCCCTGTTGTGCTAACCAGGGGCAGGCTGTGGGTCTGTTGTCTTTTGAGCTGGCGTATACGTGTCCAGACTTTGTGTGTCTCCGTGTATGAATTAATGGATGTCAAGAAGGTGTGCCAACTCTCTCGTTTTGCCTTACGGCGCACACGTTTTCCAAACGCCTTGGCCCATTTGAACAAAATAAGGTTACGCGACGTGGGGTACCGACGAAGGATACCCCACGCCTTGTTCTGGGTTTCTCGCGCCCAGCTACAGTCCTCATTCCACCACGGCCTCCTCTGGTTGCGCGGGGCACCAGAGGCGTGGGGAATGAACTTTTCGGTGGCATCGAGGATGTGCGCCGTGAGGAGTTAAGTAGCTTCTTCAACCTGTAGGTGTCCTATGGATGTGTGGTGTAGTTTGGATGTCTCTGTAAATGTACTTCAGTTAGCTCTTGCTTCATTAAACCTGTTTTGGGAAGATTGACTGCATGGGCGTTTACCTATATATGTTAGTGAGCTGGGGAAGTGGCCACTACCATATGGGTCCGTGCCCACTCACCACTCAAGATATGGAAAGAGAACTGTGGAGCCAAAAGCCAAATCAAGATATGAGTATGTGTTGTGTCTAATGTTATGGTATGTAAGCTGTTTCTTGTTGGAAAGGCACGCTCCAAATGATGTTTAAAACTTCTCTATCAGGCAACCTCGTGCATCCGTGCGAGAAGCGCCCCAAAGAGAATTGTGTGCATTCAAGTCGCCTGTTAGGATGTCTGGTTGAGGCAGCTGTTCGACCAGCGCCTCAAAGTCAGAGCTCAGAAGGGCAAGATCAGGATAGATGTAGATGGAGCATACCGTTATCAAGCTATTAAATATTGTTGTGTGGACGGCTACAACCTCACGGAAGGTGTTCAAGGTGACATGGTGGCATGCTAAGGATTTGCGGGCGATTATGGCCACACCGCCAGAAGAGTGTGTACAGCCAACAATGTCCTTTCTGTATACCAGGTAACTATTCAAGAAATTTGTGTGCTTGGAATTTAGATGTGTTTCCTGGACACATTAAACTTGGCTGATTGGCGTGCAGAATCTCATGCACGTCGTCAAGATCATTCAGAAGTCCTCTGCCGTTCCATTGAACTATGTTTTCTCTACCCATTATGATGTGTTAGAGCTACTGGAGTGTGACTGCTTATGTAAGGTCTTTCGAGGCTTGCACTCTTGGAAGGGGTTTTTTAGCCTTCTCTGGAGGTTTCGATGGAGCGACCCGCTCCTTTCGCTGCAAAGCAGACAGGCAAGGTCCCACATCCCCCTCATCATCAGATTTGGAAGGGGTACCCGGCGGACAGGAGCCCTTGGACTTGGCACCCTTCCCGGTGCCCTTGGTTGCAATCGCGACCGCCGAAGGTGTCAGGAGCGCCCCAGGTGGCACAGGCGGTGCGGCGAGGGTGGGAAATACTGCGGTTTCCTCCGTTTTTCGTTTTTATCTCCTCCTGGCCCTCGCATGTGCTTCGGGCCGGTGGAGAGGAGGAAACAGTGGGTGCAGCAGCATCCCCACCGGACGTGGATGCCACCACAGCCGCTGCTGGCTCAGCGAGCGGTGCGGAGGCGGGTTGAGCTGCAAGAGGCAACCGGGGCCGGGGGGGGGGGGGCGGGGCACGGTCGAGACCAAGTCCGACTCTCGGTACTGGGTCCCAGCCGAAACAAGACGCCACTCCGCCCCCCGGCGAGCTGCGACAGCGCACCTCCCCAGGGGGAAAGAGGCGAACCTCTTTCGCACCTCTGGGAAGGTGATGTTCTCGTTTCCTTTCAAGGCAATGATCTGTTTTTCTTGTTTGAATTTTTCGCAGCTTCTAGAATAGGCAGCGTCCTGTCCCTGGCAGTTCGCACAGGTGAAGCTCTCGGATTCGCATTTGTCGCTTAGGTGATCGTGTGCTGCACATTTTCCGCACGTCAGTTTACCACGGCAAGAGGTTGTGCCGTGCCCAAATCGCTGACACTTGAAGCAGCGGCGTGGGTTTGGCGCGTAGGGTCGGACTGGACATCTCATGAAGCCTGCGTTGACTGACTCAGGAAGTGTTGAGTGGTCAAACGTCAAGAGTATGTGTTTAGTAGCTATTAATTGGTCGTTTCGGCGTATTGTGATTCGCCGCACTGCTGTCACGCCCTGATCGCGAAGGCCGTCGAGCAGATCTGCTTCAGTCTCATTTATTAGATCTCTATCAGAGAACACGCCCTGGCAGCTATTGAGGCTGCGATGAGGCTTGATCTTGATGTCCACATCGACCATGCGCGTTTGCTTCAAGAGGTTGCAGGATTGTGGTTGGTTTTGGACTTCAATAACGACTTCTCCGGTTGTGAGCTTTTTAGCCTTGTACGATTTGCCTACAAGGTTTTCAAGAAACTTGGAAATGAGAAAGACAGACTGGGAAGTGACGGGTTTTGATTTATCCAGGGATTCCATTACCAAAAAGCGCGAGAAATTGTCGGGCTTTGGAATGAAGATCGAAGAGAAAGGAGGAAAGGATACTTCGGTGCTGCCCCTTTTCAGGGACCGATCGCGTTTGGCGGGGGTTTAGAAAATGCCATATATCATAGTATAAAAGCAGGGGACGGGGGTACTTCCTTCGCTCGGGTTACCCTGATGCCGAGAGAGGTCCAGGAGCTCCCTGCCCAGTAAACAGACAGGGAGCCCATCCGCCGGAGCTTGACCTGGGCTCCGACGACCACCGTTTGTGGTTTCTGCCCTTCACTATAAAACTCGTAGCCACGGTAGATTACAGAAATAGTATGGGGACTCGGTGTCCGCGGTATCGCCAGTACCATCACCATGAATACTCAATGTGCCCCGTGTGGGGAAGAACAAAATAACAAGATCCCTAAACGCCTTCAGTACTGCAGAAGGAATGCCGCCAGGGCCGCACGAAACTGACGGCTTAACTCGCTTTGGAGCTCTTGCTCGAAGACTCACCGAAATAAAACATTCTGAGCTTTTACCATACACCGGAAACACTTGAGAAGGGCAGGCTGCACTTTTCTTGCCGAATTCTGAACTTTAGGAATATCCCTAATGCAACGGCATTGTGAACGTCAGGAATGCTGTCACCCCCCTTGTCAATAAGGTTAATATTTCCGGGGTTGTTTTTGGAAGTTTGTGCACGGACGTGACCCCAGAAAGTTTTTGCATTGCGTCGTGCGTCAGCTTCAAAAGCGGCAATGTACCTTGACCTATCGCACTTAAGCAGATATTTACAATGCGACCTGTGTTGACGAAACTCGCTCTGCAACCTCTCTTGGACAGTTTTCTTTGCTTGTTTATGAGCTCGATTCTTTTTACTAAGGGCCTTTCTTAGTTCAGATGAAAACCACTAGGGATAATTGCAGCTTTTTTTACTTTTTTTAGGAACAAATCTGCTTAGGCCATCATGAAGAACTTCGGTAAAAAAATCAGTCATTTCGTCATCGGCATTCAGAGTGACCAAGGGTGACCAATCCGTCTCACGGAGGAAGTTAAACAAGCCAATATTGTCCCCACGAGCGAAGTTGTAACCACAGACCCATGGTGTGTGGACGGGAGGACTGTTGTGGGCAAGGGTACGTTAGAAATTGAAATCAGTAAGGGAGGGTGAAACCTGTCAGGTTTTAGTAGGTCAATATACCTACGCGACACCTCAACGTGTTCTATGTTAGTAAAAGACAAGTCCAAAACATTTCCACGCAGATTCCTAAGTGAAGTTGCATTGCTGTAACGAAGTGAAAGAAATATAACTTGCCAAAATTTCCCAATTCTATGATATCAGATGGGGCGCCCGATAAACCAACTGAGTTTCCCATGCAATGCCGGGTGCGTTAAGGTCACCAGTTATCAGAAAAGTGTTCTCACTCTGAGAGGTTACAACATTTTCTTTGAATTTAAGGTATGTTTCAATTCAGTGGCGTTTGTCTCGGGTGGTATGTAGTAAGCGCATAGTAAGAAGCGTTTGCCACGAGAGCAAAGCACCTCTAACCAGATAGACTCAGTTTCCAATTCAAGATCCTGGCTCCGTTTACATTTAATCGAATCGATAATAATAAGATTAATAATATTAATAATAATAATAATAATAATAATAATAATAATAATAATAATAATAATAATATAATAATAATAATAATAATCAATCAATCATTTATTTAACGTGCCCAGGAACAACCGAGAGGTCTTGATGCTGGCGCACAAAAAAACAAACAAAAAAACGAAGAATAACACAGTAGAACAAGATGACTGTTCAGAACAAAACTATCAGAGATACAATGCGCACAGAAATATTAGGACGACAGGACAAAAGAAGATTACACAGTATGAGAAATAGCTAACGATAATGACGAAAAGTCAGATAATATACATAGATAGATACAATAATGCGCCAGATAAACTAAAAGAGAAGGATAGAGCAAATTGCACATGTGCTGCTATCTTATAACGGTAGAAACCTTGGAGGAAAACGATGACTGTGACCCATCAAAAACATCATGGTCAAGAAAATAAAAATTATAAAGACTTTGTATCCTGTTGAGGGTTGAGTGCTGAGAGAGGCGGGTAGTTACAAGAAACGGCCTGCTCTCTCTTGTTTGCTTCCGGAGAATCCGAAAATTAATACTATTGAGCAGTATAGGACAGGATATAGTACCGTGAACGAGCTTGAAAAGAAAGAATAGATCGGTGCGATTTCGCCGGCAGCGAAGTGAAGGCAGTGACAATAGTTGAACGGTGTTAGAACACGACCCAGAGTCATTTTTAGCAAAGCGATGGTTGTAAACGCTTAGAAATTTTTTCTGGACACGCTCAACTACGTTACTTAAAGAATTAGAGATGCCATTCCAGATCACAGATGCATACTCAAGTTGAGAAAGACATATTGCGGTGTACAATTTGCGGAGTGGCATAGGAGAATTGAATTCTCTCGATATTCTACAAACACAGCCGAGAGAACGAAGACCCCGCATAGCAACACGCTTAGTATGAGCTGAAAAATGCAAGGTGCTATCAAAGAGAACGCCGAGATCATTGATCTCACAAACCCTACATAAAGACACAGAATTGACAGAGTATAAAAAAGATACGCTAGATGATTTGCGAGTGAAACTCATGACTTTCGTCTTTGAAATATTGAGAGAAAGGTTATTGTTTTTACACCATTCTGAAAAAGAACACAAATCAGACTGCAACAAGCGATAGTCGTTAAATGAATGAATTTCCCTAAATATCTTTATATCATCTGCATACAAAAGAAAAGAAGAATTGCGAATGGCAGAAGAAACGTCGTTAACATACATTAAAAAGAGGAGTGGGCCTAATACCGAACCCTGAGGTACACCACTGGTCACTTTGTAAAAGGAGGACGTTTGGCCATTGACGGCAACATAACATGATCTGTCACGAAGGCAGCTATGCAATAGATTCACAACAGCGATGTCAACATCAAAATGAGCAAGTTTAACCATAAGCATTGAGTGACTGATTACATCGAACGCTTTGCTGAGGTCACAGTAAATGGTGTCGACCTGGCCTCTCTGGAATACAGGTGTAGATATTTGCGTCATGAAACTGGCAAGATTAGTGACGGTTGAGCGGCCAGGGACAAATCCATGTTGATTATTATTCAATGAGTTTTTCTCATTAAAAGACAGTATGTGGTGAAGGGCCAGCTCAAAAATCTTTGACATGGCACAGAGAAGAGAAATCGGTCGATAATTCGAGACATCAGTTTTAGAGCCAGACCTAAATACTGGAAAAACACAAGCAATTTTCCACATGCTAGGAAATGTGGAAGTAATCAGACAGTTATTAAATATGCTAGTCAGTACTGGGACCAATATACTGCTATAAGCTTTTAGTAGGGCTGAGGGGATACCATCTGGACCACATGATAAGGATGGTTTCAAGCGCTTAATGCATTCGCTGATGAGATTTTCATCTAGCGACAGAGCAATGGGTGTGTTGATTTCCAAGGGTTGTTCGATAGTAGTGCTAGAGTCAGAGGCTTTATAAACGGAAGAGCACTGCGTGGCAAAACAGTCAGCGACGGCTTGTAGTTCTGTTCCATTGTAGTCCAGTAGTATTAAAGGCTCTTCCCTTTTGTTAGACCGTTTGCGTACATACTTCCAGAACTCAGCCTGCCTGTCGGAGGCGCTTTTTTCTAAGTGTGCAATATATGAACTGTGATCCCGTTTATATAGGTGTTTACAGAGAGTTCGAAAGCATTGGAATTCTTCCTTGCGCTCGAGAGATGGAGTGCCTTTAAGCTTTCTGTGTGCGCGATCTTTATGCTTTAAAGCACTTATAAGTTCAGACGAGAACCACGGGGGATATTTATGGAGTTTAGGAGTATATTGTGGAATATATTTGCGCATACTGCTTAAGATAAGTTCCGTAATCTGATCTACTTGGTCGTCAACATTGGTTTTTTCAGTTACCAGAGACCTGTCAATGGAGGATAAGTCACGGTGTAAGCCAACGTAGTCACCTCTTTTGAAAGCAAATCTGGGCGATTTGTTGATGTTATTTTGAAAGCTCTGTTTTTCCACTGACAGAGAGAGTGTTAGTTTAAGTGGTGGGTGAAATTTATCGGGACGAACAAGAAAAACGTCAGAGAGTGACACTTCAATAGGCTGATTGTTCGAGATACACAGGTCTAATATGTTACCGCAAGGATTGGCAATAGAATTATGTTGTTGAAGGGAATTAAAAGCAAGAAAATATAATAGCAGGCCGCACTTATTCTCTATGTATTGATGGTAATGAGAATATTTAAGTGTTCTCCAGTCGATACCAGGGGTACTAAAATCACCAATAACAATCCTGTGCTTCCTATGTGAAGCTATGACATTGTCAATGGAAGAGATGATGTCATTAAAAGAGATTGGGGTAATGCTAGGCGGCACATAGAAGGACCCAATCAACAATTTTTCGCAGCGATCAAGGCTAATTTCGACCCATATTGATTCAGGAACAGTTTCGATGTCACTTCGGCGTACACATCTCAGAGAATTATCTACAGCCACAAGTACGCCACCACCTTTTTGTTTGGTTGCACTGAAGTCACGATCACTGCGGAAGGTGTTGTAACTTGATGGAAAATAGTCTGATGAGGGAATCTCATTGCACAGCCAAGTTTCGGTAATCACAATGACAGGAAACGAAGACGAAATAACATTAGCGAAGAATTCAGTTGGCTTAGTTCGTAGACCACGAGCGTTTTGGTAAAAGATGTCCAAATTACACACCTTCACTGTCAATTACAGACTCTGAAGGATGGAGCATATCATCATGTAGAATCCCACGGAATGGCTTGAAAATGCAGCCACGCGGCCACATTGAGGGGTCGTTCAGACGCTTCATGTTTTCTTCGTCAACCATGACGTAGAACGAGGTGTACGACAAATATTTTGTTTTCAGCCGCCGGCAGGAAAGGGGACAAATATTTTGAGATTCAATGTGCTTCTTCAGGTCAGCAGTGGCAGTTTCAGGGCTCAATTTTAAAACAAATAGTGCCCTTTGACGCTGCGGCCGCTCAACCACCGACCATGCACACGACTCCATGGCTCCAAGGAATGCAGGCCTGTTTCCCTTCTTTGTATTCTTTTCACCCTTTGTGGCAATTGTTGTCAAAGGGGGTCGGGCAGGATCGTCAACGCGTTGCTCCGAAGGGGATTGACGAGCTGGCGGCGTAGGGCAAACAGGACTGGTCTCGGTGCCTCGGCGTGTTCTCGGCGGAGAACACGTTTCCGTCGGTGATGCCTCCATCCCGTCACTAGGCTTAGCGCCCGCCCTGGTAGAATCGCACAAGTTGCAGCGAAATGGGCGCGATCCAGCCCTCAAAAGTTCCAGTTGGTCGTCCGGCCAGGTCACACACTTCGCGTGCACACGTTTTACACAGCTTTTGCAGCGATAGAACTGTTGTTTCCCGAAAAAAGGGCAGGAGCAGAGCATGCATGCATCCCGGCTGGGCGCCATGCTGCGGGACTATAATAATAATAATAATAATATTAATAATAATATTAATAATAATAATAATAATAATAATAATAATAATAATAATAATAATAATAATCAATCAATCAATCAATCAATCTTTATTTTTGGTGCCCAGGAACAACCCTAGGGTCTTGGTACTGGTACACCATATACAAGCATTCATAAAAACAAACTAAAATCAAGACAACACAACACAGAAAACCATATATATGAAAGAAACAATAAGATAAAAATAGTTACAGAGATCCCAGAAAGCAAAACAGCAAAAAAAAAAAGGAAGCCTAGTGTTAGAAGCCATGACACCCGGCCAGCAAAACGTTGAAGGCACGTGAAAAATTGAAAATACACAAGCAAATACTCAATGCACATGACGGAGATAGATTATACACATAAAACAAAGGTTTTGTAACAAAATGTTAGGAAGTTTCAAAATGGAAAAACGAAGTTCAGCGTTACAAGCACTGACACCTAAACCGACAGAAATTCAAGCAACACAAAATCAGGAAAAGTGAAAAACAAACAAGCAAGATGATGATTTGCATAAAATAAATACGGAACAGAAATACGGCACATAAATGACATAAAGGCACTTAAGCTACAACAGTTTTCAATTCATTAGAGAACAAAGACAAAGAGCTCTGGAATATATCAAGACGATCGGAATATTCATTATATGCACATTGTATTCTGCAGATGGACGAGCATCGTTTACTTAAAGCATCTGTTCTGTAAGTTCGAAATCTTCGGAAAAGTTTGTTCGGCAAGTTGACATTGATAAGTGCAACCAAGTCATCACACAAAATATCACCATGAAGAAGTTTATAAAGAAAGATAATGTCAGCTCTCATTCGTCGACACCAAAGGGAAGGAATACTTTTGAGACAAGACATGCTGCCGTTTGCGTCTTCTTGTACATGACGGAAACGGTGCCTAAAGATAGAAAGGAACTTATTTTGAACCCTTTCGATGCGGTCACTATTGGACTTGCAAGTTCCATTCCATACAACAGAACCGTATTCGAGAAGAGGTAAGCAGAGAGCTGAATACAACTTTAAGAAAGGAAGAGGACTTTTAAACTCTCTAGAATACCTGCAGACAGCACCCAGACATCGAAGAGAGCGTCCCGTAATTTGCGTAACGTGGGAAGAGAAAGTCAGAGAAGAATCAAATAGTACTCCCAAGTCCCGAATTTCGGTCACCCTCGGCAATGCAGTGCTTGCTATTTTATAGGAGTATTGCAGCTGTTGAGTTTTTCTACTATAGGAAACAACTTTCGTTTTTGAGGGGTTCAAAATTAAGTCGTTTTTGGTGCACCAACGATGGAATGACACGATATCAACCTGAAGAGAATTACAGTCCTGAACATTACGCACTTCTCTGAAGATTTTCACATCATCAGCATACAACAAAAAAGAAGAATTTTTAATGGCAGAAGCAACATCGTTAATGAAAATGGAGAAAAGAAGGGGGCCCAGAACGGAGCCCTGGGGTACACCACTGGTTGCTTTGTACCTAAATGATGTTTGACCATTAACACTTACATAGCAATATCGCTCCTGGAGATAGCAACGTATAAGACCCACTAAGGAAGCGTGAACATCTAACAGAATGAGCTTGGCAAGCACTAACGAGTGGTTGACTACATCAAAGGCCTTGCTCATGTCACAGTAGACCGCATCAAGCTGGCTTCTACCAATGACTGCTGGGACAGCCTGCTCCATGAAGCATGCGAGGTTTGTGGAAGTTGAGCGACCACGCATGAAGCCATGTTGATTAGGAATGAGGACGTGTTTAAGTGAGAAAGACAAGACCTTATGAAGAGATAACTCGAATATTTTAGAGGCAGAACAAAGAAGCGACACTGGCCTATAGTTCATGGGGTCAGTTTTTGGGCCTGACTTGAAAACAGGGAATACACGACAGATTTTCCATGATCGAGGGAACGTGCCAGACCGGAGACAGTTATTAAATATTGAGGTGAACACAGGAACAAATATATTTGCATACGTTTTTAGAATTGCAGCAGAAATACCATGTGGCCCAGAAGAAAACGAGGGCTTTAGCCGCTTGATGCTGGCCCGCACGATGTTCTCATCCAATTGGAAACAAGCGGAGTAACCGTCCTGGTGACAAGAGACGCTGCCGTCATCACTACCACCGCTAAGCCCAAACAAAGAAGAAAACTGACGAGCAAAGCAGTCGGCCGCATCTGCAACCTCATCGCCGTTGGAATCCAGTAGACGAATAGATTCTTTCGTTGTACTAGATCTAGAATGAATGTACTTCCAGAAGGCTCCCGGCTGATGAGTTGCTTTAGCTTCAACTGACGCCAGGTACAAAGCATGATCACGTTTGTGCAATATTTTGCATAGGGCACGTAGGCGCCGGAACTCCTGAACGAACTGATTCGCACCAGAGCGCTTCATCTTTCTGTGCGCGCGTTCTTTGAGTTTCAGGGCATCCCGCAATTCAGAAGAAAACCAGTGTGGGAACTTGAACTTCTTTGGTAAATATAATAATAATAATAATAATAATAATAATAATAATAATAATAATAATAATAATAATAATAATAATAATAATAATAATCAATCAATCAATCATTTATTTGGGTGCCCAGGAACAGCCGGGGTCGGCCTTTGTGCTGGCGCACGGAAACAGAAACACACGAAACATAATGTACACATCTTTCAAATACAAAATAAAATACAAAATACAAAAAAAACGAAAGGATAGCTTATGTTGAAGTTACGGAATGAAAGTCATTTAAGTGCATGAACTCAAGGATAAAAGCCAAATGCAGAATAAGAAAAGTTGGCAGTTACGCCAATACAAACTCACAGACATGTTTGCGAAACAGAGTAGGACAATCAATAAATATATCAAGGTAATCCGAGTACCGATTGTACGTGCATTGCAGTCGGCACACAGGGCACAAGACACGCAGACAATTGGGGTTGCAAAAGGTATCATGTTTCCTGGTCCACTTTTGCGGCACATAAAGACGAACATGCTGTAGCAGCTCACCACAAGACACTATGCCGTGCATAATTTTAAAGAGGAAGAGAATATCAGCCTTGTTCCGCCTGGAAGTTAAGCATGACAGCGTCAATGAAGAGGGCGATCTAGGGTTATAATTTCTACTATCGCCAAAGCGATGGTTGAAGATAGATATGAACTTATTTTGGACCCTTTCTACAAGCCCACGGTTTGTTTTGCTCGTGCTGTTCCAGACAACAGATGCATATTCAAGCTGAGGACGACATATAGTTGTGTAGAGCTTGAGAAGAGAAATCGGCTCCTTGAACTCCTTGGACACGCGACAGACAACGCCAAGCGATCGAAGAGCTCTACGAGTAATTACCTGAATATGTGGAGAGAAGCTCAGTTTACTGTCGAAAGTGACACCTAGGTCATTAACCTCTACCACACGTGGGAGTAATTCACCGTTGATGTTATAGGGAAACAAGATGTTGCCAGTCTTTCTTGTGTATGTCATTACCTTAGTTTTAGATGTATTAATGAGGAGTTTGTTGCATGAGCACCAATGCGAGAAGGATGAGATTGCTCTCTGGACAGCGGAACAGCTGGCAGAGTTGGAAACAGATTTAAATATTTTTACATCATCGGCAGATAAAAGAAAATTACATTCATTAAATATTGTCGCGACATCATTTATAAAGATTGAGAAGAGAAGTGGCCCGAGAAATGAGCCCTGAGGGACACCACTGGTGACCTCATAGGAAAGAGAAGACTGTCCATTTACATGCACGAAACATGACCTATCACATAGATAATTGCATATAAGAGATATCAGGGATGGTTGTATATCAAGCTCAGATAGTTTTTTGGCTAAGAGCTCGTGGCAGACGACATCAAAAGCCTTGCTTAAATCAAAGTAGACTACATCAAGTTGACCTCTCCCTTGCACAGCTTCCGAAGGATGCAGCATGAAGTTGACGAGATTGGTAGTGGTCGATCGGCCCGCGAAAAAACATGCTGTTCAGATATTAATGTGGTATTTATACTGAATGTGAGTAGTTTATGCAGTATTGACTCAAACAATTTAGAAGCAGCACATAGAATAGATATCGGTCGGTAGTTCGTGGGGTCCAATTTCGAACCTGTCTTAAATACAGGAACAACCCTTGCATTCTTCCAACGATCGGGGAACGTGCCAGACTTGAGAGAAGTTTGAAATACACACGTCAATACTGGAACTAGGATATTACCAAACGCTTTCAGTACGGCAGAAGGAATGCCGTCAGGGCCGCATGAAAATGACGATTTCAATTGTTTCAGAGCTTTCAAAACGAGACTTTCCGAAACCAGCACTTCTGAGTTTTTTCCAGTAACCTAGATATTGTGGAGGGGGGCAAGCTGCACTGTTGTTGCCATAAGTGGAACGGAATTGTCGCGCAAAGGCATTGGCAACGTCCGATACTCTCTCTTCTCGTTCATCGATGAGGTTAATGTTCCCAGGTGAATTTTTACATGTTTGAGAACGGACGTGGCCCCAGAAAGCTTTTGCATTGCGTCTTGCATCAGCCTCAACCGCGGCAATGTAATTCGACCTATCGCGCCTAACCAGACATTTACAAAAAGCTCTGAGTTGACGAAACTCATTCTGCCACCTTCCTGCCCCGTTTTCTTAGCTTGCTTGTGCGCTCGATTTTTCCTCCCCAATGCTCGTTTAAGTTCAGCAGAAAACCAACGCGGAAAATTGCCTTTCTTTTCAAATTTACGGGGAACAAAGCACCTCAAGCCATCGTGAACAACTTCAGTAAAAAAATCGGTCTGTTGATCAACATCGTTGAGGTTAGCTATTGGTGACCAATCAGTGTTACTAAGAAAGTGAAATAAACCAATGTGGTCACCACGAGCAAAGTCGTAACTACTGCTTCCTGGTGTGCAAACAGGGGGACTGTAATGGAGGAGAGATACGTTATGCAATGAAATATGTAATGACGGATGAAACTTGTCCGGTTTTACAAGGTTAGTATGACTGCGCGAGACGTCGACAGCTTCCAAGCTAGTCAGACACAAATCTAAGACGTTCCCACATGAATTCCTAATGAGGTTGCACTGCTGCAAGGAAGTAAAGGAAATAAAATCAAATAGAAAGTCACACTTCGGAGATATTGGGTGAGACGCCTGACTGACCCGCTGAGTCTCCCAAGAAATCCCCGGTGCGTTAAAGTCCCCAGTGACAAGGAAATGGTGATCACTGTGAGATATTACTGTAGATTCAATTGTATTAAGGATATCTCTGAACTCACTGGCATGTGTCTCGGGGGAAATATAGTATGTACACACTAAGAGCCGTTCACCCCGATCACAAAACACGTCTAACCAAATACACTCACTCTCTAATTCAAGGTCAAGGCGGCGGTTAGACTTGATGGAGTCATGTAGGGCAATAAGTACACCACCGCCCCGTTGTTTATCGTGCAACGGGTCACGGTCATGCCGGAAAACTTGGTAATGCGGAGGGAACAAGGTATCGGAACTTATGTCCGGGCACAACCAAGTTTCTGTTAGAATAATTATAGGCCAGCAAGAAGAAACGACATTTGAGAAGAATTCAGCTGACTTTGTGCGAGGTCCACGGACGTTCTGATAAAAGCAATCAAAGCTACTATTACCTGCCTTCATCATCATCATCAAGCCACATCATCAATAATAATAATAATAATAATAATAATAATAATAATAATAATAATAATAATAATAATAATAATAATCAATCAATCAATCAATCAATGTTTATTATAGTGCCCAGGAACAGCGGAGGCCTTCGTGCTGGAGCACTCAGAGGGGGAAATGCAGCACTGTAGTACATCAACAATTTGCTATAAACACTCAGTGAGCAAAAAAAAAAAAAAAAAAGAGAGAAAAAAATACAGAAAGACTTACAAAAAACGGCAAAGAAGATTAGTAATAAAATAGTGCAATCCAAACGACTTTACACAATCAAGTCATGCTGGCGCACAGAAAAGGTATAAGACAGCAATGAAATGCATCAACAGCTGGCAAAAGAACAGTGAGCGAGCAAAAAATATGAAGAAGCTACAACTTCAAAGAAGAATAAAAATACCATATTGTAATTTTAGGCAACATTACACAATCAATAGAAACTGTAATGTCTGGTCAATTGCAAGAAGACATCTTACAATAAGCGTAACTATACGGAAGGGTGAGTGAAAAGAAGAAAGTTTTTACAAGATTCGGGAAGCGTACATTTTCAGTTTCAAATGGACGCATGAAGTGAATATGGCAACTTTTAATGATAAAAGTGGCAGAAAAAGAAAAATTCTACGATAATTACAGTCGCAGTATCAGCACAATACACGAATAACAGGAACAAGAACAAGCTCGGTGAAGTCAATGCACACGTCAGGACGATAAGTGAAGAAAAAGAGCACTGCCAAGATGAACCTAGTGTGTCAGAGCTGACAACCCGGCCAAAAACTCCCGAAGAGGACGCTGAAAGATATCGAGCTTCTCGGAGTGAACATTATGCAGATGCTGCATCCTTTGAAGAGGAGAACGTGTGCTGAGAGCTCCAGCTGCTTTAAAAGGGTGGGCGAGCCTTGTAGCTTTTTGTGGAACGCGAAAACTGATTGATTCAAGTAGTTCCGGGCATAAAATAATACCATGAAGCAATTTGTACATGAAAAGAAGGTCTGAGTGGGTCCGCCGGGAACTTAGAGAAACCGTTATAGGGATAGGCTCCGAAGGAAAACGATGCCTAAATATTGATGAAAATTTGGTTTGTACACGCTCTATACGTTGACAGTTGGAACTACAGGTTCCATTCCAAACGACAGAAGCATATTCTAGTTGCGGAATACAAAGCGTTCTGAATAGTTTTAGGAATGAAGAAGGAAACCGGAATTCTCGAGAAAACCTGCAAACAGCCCCAAGAGAGCGTAGCGCCCGCCTAGTAAGTTGAGTGACATGAGGTGAGAAAGTTAAGGCACTATCGAAAAGCACGCCGAGGTCTCTGATCTCTTCAACTCTAGACAAGTAACCGCCGTTAATACTGTAGCAAAATAAAGTGCGGTTCGTTTTCCTGCTATAAGACATGACCTTTGTTTTTGTAGAGTTAAGATTTAATCTATTGTCTGAGCACCACTTGGAAAATGAGGATATATCTTGCTCCAGGGCAATGCAGTCATTAATGGACTCAATCCGTCTGAATATTTTAATGTCGTCAGCGTAAAGAAGGAAAGAAGACATCTTAATTGCGGCTGACACATCATTAACAAAAATGGAGAACAAGAGAGGCCCCAACACGGAGCCTTGAGGCACACCGCTTGTTGATCTGTACAGAGCAGACAATAATAATAATAACAATAATAATAATAATAATAATAATAATAATAATATTCAATCAATCAACCTTTATTTTTGGTGCCCAGGAACAACCCTATGGTCTTGGTGCTGGCACACCATATACAATACATTAATATAAGAAACGTAGAACAGCACGGCACAACACACAAAATCCTCGATATGAAAGAAAAAATAATGTAACAATACTTACAGAAATTCAGAACAAAGCAAAAAAACAGTGTTGCAAGCTATGGCCCTCGGCCAGCGAAACGTTCAAGGCAATTTAGAAAAGGAGATATACAATAAAATACACAGTGCATATGATAGAGACAGAGCGTACATATAAAACGAAAGTTTAGATTTCTGAAAAGTTACACTGCAATAAAGTATAAGCGTAAAACGAGCGATGCCTTTGCAATGTCCCATCTTGTCGAGACACACAACAAACATAGCAACACGTTTGACTGAAAAAAAGAGAAAAAACAATGGAAGGAGTATAGACATAAATGGTCAGACCAACAAATCGCAGAGATAATAAAAATGACGAATGAATCAACCAATTAATTGTTTAATAGTGTGTCCAGGAACGATGTGCTGGTTGGGAAAGGAAAGTGCATATCAGAAAAATGTAGAAAATAGCATTGTTTAGTCCGAACGAGAATGAGACACTTTGGGATACACACACGCCGACACACGCGCATGACCCGCGCACATATGCAGGCAAGGCAAGTGTAAGACAACAAGACATGATTAAAACTCTGAACACTGAAACATGTAAACCGGAAAAAGATATTAGCTAAAAATCACGCCACAATGAAGGCATAAAACTTACATACTGAAGTGAATCATCGAAACAATTAGCATACATACATAGATAAACCTAACCCCGGTAGCATAAAGTGTGAAAGTTGGAGTTACATAGTAGGGCAAGCAAACTATTCCTGGTTTGTCAAGCTACGCAGTTCCTCACAAAAAGCTGAAAAGGGACGATGGAATACGTCTAACTTTCTGCGTGCATATTGTCTAGGGGCTGAATGCGTCCAACGGGACTCTTGACTCGGGCGGGGACATGAAACGGTCTAGGTGCCCTGGTGTTGCCTGTCGGGGTTCTCAAATTTATAGCACCCAACAACTCTGTACAATCAATGAGGCTGTGGACCAGTTTGTACAAGAATAATTGGTCAGCCTTGGCCCTCCGGCTGTGTAGTGGGTCCATTACAAGCAAGCTGGCGGCATCAACACCAGGATAATCTTTAGCCTTCGCAGTAGCGTACCTATGTTTTAGTATTGAAAGAAATTTAGTTTGCACTCTCTCAATGGCCACCGCGTTGGACCGACACGTTACTTTCCAGACCATGGATGCGTATTCCAATAGAGGGCGACACATTGAGGCATAGAGCTGAAAAAATGTGTCTGGATAGTTTAATTCTCTGGTGACACGACATGTTGCACCTAGTGTTCGCAGAGCACGACGGGTAATCTCATTAGTATGGGCT
Source organism: Haemaphysalis longicornis (assembly GCF_048455015.1). Lineage (NCBI taxonomy): Eukaryota > Metazoa > Arthropoda > Arachnida > Ixodida > Ixodidae > Haemaphysalis > Haemaphysalis longicornis. The sequence goes on along the minus strand of NW_027526203.1, from coordinate 43,775,361 downwards.
GTATATGTGAGCTTAGAGTCAAGCAAAACTCCCAAGTCTCTGATTTGACATACCCGATTCAGATCTTCTTCACTTATACGATAGGTGAAATTGATATTATCTGTTTTGCGGGTGTAAGACACCACTTTGGTTTTTGCACTGTTAAGTATCAACTTATTTCGGTTGCACCAGTCCGAAAACGCGGCGATATCACATTGCAGTTGTGCACAGTCTGAGATATTGCCAATCACGTTGAATATTTTATTATCGTCTGCGTATAGCAACAACGATGAGTACTGAATTGCTGTCGAAACATCATTGACAAAGAGTGCAAACAAAACAGGTCCAAGGATAGGGCCCTGAGGCACCCCGCTGGCGGCTGAGTAGTTTCCGGAGTGTAGCCCGTTAGAGTGAACGTAGGAGTGACGACTGGTAAGGTAGTCACGCAGCAGATCTAGAACGGATCAGGAATGTCAACGTTGGAAAGTTTTTTTACACAACAATGAATGTGAAACCACATCGAACGCCTTGCTAAGGTCACAGTATACCACGTCAAGTTGACCTCGGTCTTCCACCGCCTTTGGTGCATGTTTCATAAAAGAAACTATGTTTGTAGTGGTCGATCGGCCACGTATAAAACCATGTTGATTTGGAATAATTTCATATCTTACTCTGAATGTAATGAGGGAATGAATATAGAATCAAAAATGTTAGAAGCACTGGAGAGGAGGGAAACCGGTCTATAATTTTTGCATCTGTTTTTTACCCGGATTTGCGTATAGGTACAAGTTTAGCAATTTTCCAACAGTTAAGAAACATGCCAGTACTAATACAGTTGTTCAACACACATACTAGCACTGGAGCAAGGATAGGACTGAAAGCCTTGAGTAGAGGATAGGAATGCCATCTGGGCACCAGGCTAGCGAGGGCTTCGCGTCCCTGTAGGCTTTTCCTCACGATTTCCTCCCCTAGAAATGCCGTGCTCGGTGCCGTACCGCGACAATTGGACATCGGGGCTGACCGAACGTCGCAGGTATCTCTATACCCCGTTTTAAACTGCTGAGCGAATGCGGCAGGGACGTCATCAATGATTACTCCATCGGAGTTAGGAAGATTAATGCATTCAGTGTTATGCTGGGGTGACCTATTGCGGATATATTTCCATAAATCTTTGGTGGTCCTATTAAGATTGCTTTCTATGGACGTAATGTATGCAGCCCGATCACGATCATACAGTTTTTTACAGAGTGACCGGTATTCTTTAAACTCCAACTTCTATTTTTATCTCCCCACTCTTTTTTTAGATTTCCTGTGGGCACGCTCTTTTCCTTTTAGTGCCGACCAGAGTTCACTCGAGAACCAAAAAGGACACTTAGAAGATTTTAATTTCTTTAGTGGTATATATCTGCGCATACCTTCTTCAGGTACTTTGGTTAATTCGCTGGCGTGAAAATTTGGGTTATTTGGCGCGAGGATTGCCGACCAATCAAAATTCGACAAGTACTGGTAAAAACTGATGTAGTCACCTACAGCAAAATTATTACCGGGGGAATTCGGAAACACGTGGCTTGTCCTTTTGCACATCACTTTGAATAGGTAGTACTATGGATAAGGGTGGATGGTAATTGTCTGGGGTAACCAAACCAGTAGGGCTTATGTTGACAATGAAGTTTTCGATTTTTGAAAAAGAAAGGTTAAGTAAGCTCCCAGCAGAGTTCACAACGTGGTTGCACTGTTCAAGACCAGTAAATGAAATGAAGTTCACTAAGGTTGAAGCTTTTTGAAGAACGTAGTTATTGTAATGAGAAATACTAAGGTCACCCCATTCTATTCCCGGCGAGTGAAAGTCACCAAGAATCCTGATACGATGTCTAGGATGAGAGGAAATGACATTATCAATTGATGCTAAACAAGTTTGAAAAAAAAACCGGAGCTATGTTAGGAGCTAAGTAAAATGCCCCAAGCACGACGCGTTCGCCACCGATGCAGTGACAAGTTAACCCAGAGAGACTCACCCTCTGCCTCTAGGTCTGCGCGCCTCACGCATCTGAATGAGCTATTGATGGTTATCAAAGTTCCCCCTTCCGTGCGTTTAAGGCCAGATGTGGCACGGTCACTGCGGAACACATTGTAATAAGACGTACAATAATCTTTTGACAAGATAGTGGGTAAGAGCCAGGTCTCCGTAATACCAATCACAGAAAAAATTGAGGACGATACATTACAAAAAAACTAGTTTGCTTTAGTCCTTAGACCACGAACATTTTGATACAAAACGTTAAGGGACCTATTGATGAGGGACCTGTTCTTTTTCTAACTCAGATACGTGCAGATGGCGATCATGAAGAACTCCCTGGAAAGGTTTAAAAAGGCAGTTTGTCGGCCATAGGCCCGGGCACTGCAGCCTCTGAAAAGCTTCGTCGTCGACTGCAACGCAAAATGAGGAATAGGTTTCATACTTCGTTTTCAGCCGTTTGCACACTAATTGTGCGATCGCGACGCTAGAAACATATGCCGACACCTGGGAAGACGATGTTTCAGGAGCCAGCTTCGTCACGAATAATAATAATAAGTTAATCAATCAATAAATCAATCAATCATGTATATTTATTGTGCCCAGGAACAGCCGTGAGGCCTTGGTGCTGGTACACAGATGGGTACAGGTAAAAAAAAAAGGAAAACAAAAATTGAAAGGAAAGAACCCTTTGACAGCGAATAAAATAAAAGAGTAGAAAAAAATAACTTTTAGAATGTATATTACAAAGTATAACGTACAATATACACTTCACTACATGGAATGAACACAAACAAAACTGACAGGATACAACAGAATTGGTAATTACATCGTACCAATGAAACAGAACATCTGCACACTACAGATAATCGTGTAACCTTATAGCAGCAATCCATAAAATGGAAAACAACAAAAGAGTCATATAAACAGCATACTCTCTATACAGTAAGGCAAGCAGGTAAAAAGAAGTTACTATAACTTGAACAAGATCCATTCAGTATGACTGAGAAAAGAAATATTCCTTATAGTTCCATGTAAGAGAATAAGAGGGAGCTTATTAGCGAATGAGAATTCTGGAAGTGTCTGAACTGAACTGATTGAGGGAGCTGTTAACAATATCTACGTCTGCACAGTAGAAGTTACACGTGTTCTGCAGCCTAAATAGCGGGCAATGTCGGTTACAGGAGCTGAGAGTACGAAATGGATGACATTTTCTTGTGGTTTTAATAGGCACTCTTGGCTGGAGCTCCGAATGCAGTTACGCACTGCTAATTTGTCGATGTATGAGCTTAAAAACAAATAAGAAGTCAGCTGTATCGCGCCTAGCCTTGAGCTCAGGCAGCACTTGCAAGTACCGTGGTTCAGAGTCAAGACGGTGATACTCCTGAGGGAAGCGATGTCTACGTATGGACAGCTGCTTATTCTGCACTTTATCAACGGCCCTGCTGTTAGATTTGCATGTACCATTTTAGACAACCAAGGCATATTCCAGCACGGGATTGCAGAAAGTGGAGTACAGTTTCAGGAAGGACTTTGCACTACGGACTTCTTTAGACATCCGGCAGACCTTGCCCAAGCGGCGGAGAGCTCGCTGTTTGCAGAATCGAACGTGCGGGGTAAAAGTCAGCTGGTTATCAAAGAGCACGCCAAGATCAGTTGTCGTCGAGATTGGAGGCAAAGTAACATCATGAACTGAGTAGTGATAAAGCAGGCAGTCTGTTTTACGCGTGTATGACAACACTTTGGTTTTCGCGGCGTTCACTATCAGTTTGTTCTCTTTACACCAGAGTGTAAATGCATCCACGTCTCTTTGCAAATGCCAGCAGTCGCTAAGAGGCGAAACTTCCCTCAAAATCTTGATGTCATCAGCATAAAGTAAAAAAGAAGAATGCTTATAGCAGCTTAAACATCATTGACAAATAAAGAAAACAAAAGAGGGCGTAAAACAGACCCCTGTGGCACACCACTTGAAACGCAGTAACGATAGGATTGCAGGCCATTAACATTTACGTAGCAGGTCCGCCCACGCAAGTAACTAATTAGGAGGTCAAGAATCGAATTATCTATGTTCAGGAGTGACAGTTTAGAAATTAACAATGGGTGACTGACCACATCAAAAGCCTTGCTCATATCAAAGTACACAGTATCAAGCTGCCTCCTATGATGAACCGCTTCGGACGCTCACTGCATGAAAGAAACGAGGTTAGTGGTTGTGGAACGTCCGGACATTCACCCGTGCTGTTCGGAAAATAGTATGCCCTTAACACTGGAAGTTAAAACATCGTGCAACAGAGTCTCAAAAAGCTTAGACGCCGCACAGAGTAGCGAAATAGGCCGATATTTTCTAGCACTATCTTTAGCACCAGTTTTGAAGACAGGGACCAAGCGTGCTAACGTCCAGGCTGCTGGAAAAGTAGCAGATTGAATTGAATTTTAAATATAGCGGTTAGTATGGGAATCACGAGCTCCTTAAAGGTTTTTAATATTGCGGGAGGAATGCCGTCAGGGCCACAGGAAAATGACGGTTTGAGGCGCTTCAGGGCTTTCCGAACGTCGCCCTCACTTATTCTGGGAACGCAGAAATTAAACGACGCAGAGGAAGAGTTGGACAAAATGCTAACTTCACCCCTTGGAAATATTGATCTGAAATGACCCGCAAAGGCATTAGCAACGTCTCCAATCGGGTGTTCATTGTCGTCTAGAAGGTTAACGATTTCGGCAACCTTGCCAGCAGGCCGAGAGCGAACATACGGACAGAAACGTTTCTGCTCGCGTGTAGCGCTGATTTCTACATTGGATATGTAGTCTGACCGATCGCGATCATACAGCTCTTTACATACGGCTCTGAAATACTTACACTCTTTTTTTCCAAGCTTCGGATTGTAGCCCGCGAATTTCCTTGTGAGCACGGGCTTTACATTTTAAATCCTTTCGCAGTTCCGCAGAAAATCACTTCGGAAATTTAGATTTCTTTCCGGACGTTCTTGGTATAAACATTTGCATTCCTTGCTGAATAATTGTAGAACGTTTCTCGACTTGGTCATCAACAGAGGGAAGTTTAACGAGGAGAGACCAGTCAGTGTTACATAAGTAGTTATAAAAAGCAACGTAATCTCCAGCATCATAATTGTACGTCGGATGTTCAGAAAGGCCGGAGCATCTCGATTGCCCCGACACATACGGCAGTGAGATATGAAGGACAGGATGAAATTTGTCGGGACGGACCAGCAAGGTATCCGAAACAGAAATGGTAAGGTCCGCCTGGTTGGAAAGCAAAGGTCTAAAACATTACCACAAATATTTTTACACCTATTACTTTGTTCCAGACCAGTGAAAGAAATAAAGTCTAACAGACAGTAGCCCTTCTGGGAAATGTAATGATGATCGTGTCTGACAGTGCTGTCATCCCAGTCTACACCGGGAACGTTGAAATCCCCGCATATAAGAAATTTAGTGTCTGGGTAGGCATTAACAACATCCTCTATTGATGTGACACAGCGCTGAAATTTGGCGTAGTTTAGGGATGGAGGTATATAAAAGGTGAAAATTAGGATACTATTTTTTCTACCGCCGAGAACCTCCACCCACACTGATTCTGCAGCAGTTTCGAGGTCTGACCGACGACGGCAGTTCAACGACTTGTCCACCGCAATGAGCACTCTACCACTGCAATTTTTAGAAGTGGGGCCAGTACGGTCACTTCGAAAAACAACATAAATATCGGTAAAATATTCGCTAGACAGAATTTCGGAGGATAGCGAAGTTTAGGTAAGGACGATTACATTATGTGAGGACGAAGCTATAGAGAAAAAGAACTCAGCATATTTTATCCGCAAACCACGGACATTTTGGTAACAAACACTGATCATGCCGGCTAGGAAAGTTCAGACAGGTGCAGCATGGACTCACGTAGTACGCCCCTGAAGGGCTTAAAAAGACACTCATTTCGCCACAGAGCTGGATCCTGCAGTAATTCATAGCCAGCGTTGCTTACGGCCAAATAGAAGGAGGCATAGTCGTTGTACCTAGTTTTTATCCGCTTGCAAGCAAGAGGAGCAGCATCTCTGGCAGTCAGGTACGAGCACAGCTGGGCTTCCGTTGTTTCGGGTGAAAGTTTCGTGACGAACAGAGCCTTCGGCAGCCGCCGCCGCTGTACTACCGTGAGCTCAGATGAGTCCGAGGTTCCGAAGAATGCGGGTTGACGAGCCTTGCCGTTGACATCATTAATGCTGGTGTGGTGCACGGTGAATCCTCCTCCTCCAGCTGGCGGTTGCTATGCGAAACACGCATCGGCACCTGTGACGACAGCATTCGGGCTGGAGCCGGTCGACGCAAGCTGCCGTTGCACACGCTGCCGTCCGTGTTCAGCCACTTGCTGGTGACGGTGGACAACGTTTTTAGGCGCACCACCAACAGTAACAGCAGGAGCGGCTGCGACGGCAGCGGCGAACGACGCTGTCAAGGGGACTACTGGTGACCCACGCCCAGCCATACCCGAAGCCGCGGTTGACAGCATCACGCCGGGAGAAAAGGGGGCCTTGGGGGAGTCCGTCATGGAAGCCGGTTGCCGCGCGGGGAGCTGTTCTCGGAGTGTGCATACCTCTTGCCGAAGGGAAACGACGATGGCAGTGTGGTGGGCCTGCTACCGCTCAATCTCCCGACGAAGGCTGTCAAAACCCTGCATATTCTCCCGGCGCAGCTGATCATTGTCGTCAGGCAGTCGGGCCATTTGGTCACTCAAAAAAGAAATGCCCTCCCATGCTTCGGTGAGGAGCGCACGAAGGACAGCAGCATCAGCCCCAACGGCAACCGGTTGGGACGGCGAAACAGGGACCTCTTCGGCCGGCGACCACCGTCGGAGAGACGAGGGGTAAGATCGCCTGGTGGCGAATAGGCCGGTGTCGTTGCTCGCCAGTGAAGCTCTGCTGCTAGGCCTAGCCGCTGCCTCGGCCGTCTCACACAGATTGTATTTAAACGGCTGGGCACCGGATTTCAGAAGTTCCCGCTCAGCGTCCGGCCACGCAACACACTTCGCGTGCAGACGTTTTTTTACAGGCGGCACACCGGAAAAACTTTTGCTTACCGAAGAAAGCCTGGGAGCCCAAAATACAGAAATCCGCACTAGGCGCCATCTTGCGGCGCAAGATGGCGCCGCAAGATCAATCAATCAATCAATCAATCAATCAATCAATCAATCAATCAATCAATCAATCAATCAATCAATCAATCAATCAACCTTTATTTTCGGTGTCCAGGAACAACCCTACGGTCTTGGTGCTGGTACACCATACAAAACAAAAAAAACATACTAAAATTAAGTCGAGACAACACAGAAAAACTACCTGTATGACATAAACAATAAAGTAAAGATAGTTACAGAAATCTAAGAAAGCAAAAAAAGGAAAACGAGAGAAAAAAAAGAACAGAAAGTCAAAAGGGAAAAGACAGGCTTGGCGTTGCAAGCCATGACACTCGGCCAGCGAAACGTGCAATAGAGTTGAAAACTAGCAACTATACAAGCAAATATTGGACGAACATGACATAGGGTATACGTATAAATCCAAGGTTTTTTAACATGTTAGGAAGATCCACAAAAAAAAATAAGAAAGAGAAAAAGCTTCAGCGTTACCAATACTGACACTAAAACGTACAGATATTCAAGCAACACAAAACCAGGAAAACTGAAAAACAAGCAAGCGTACAGTTTGCAATAACAAATACGGTACATAAATTTGGAATGACATAAAGGACTTAAGCAACTACAGTTTTCAATTAATTAAAGAACATAGTAAAAGAGCTCTGAAATATATCAAGACGAACGGAATATTCATTATATGAACATTGTATTCGACTGATGGACGAGCGTCGGCTATTTAAAGCATCTGTTCTGAACGTTCGAAATCTTCGGAAAAGTTTGTTCGGCAAGTTGATATTGATAAGTGCAACCAAGTCATCACACAAAATATCACCATGAAGAAGTTTATAAAGAAAGATAATGTCAGCTCTCATTCGACGACACCAAAGGGAAGGAATGCTTTTGAGACAAGACATACTGTCGTTTGCATCTTCTTGTACATGACGGAAACGGTTGCTAAAGATAGAAAGGAACTTATTTTGAAACTTTTCGATGCGGTCACAATTGGACTTGCAAGTTCCATTCCAAACAACAGAACCGTATTCGAGAAGAGGTAAGCACAGAGCCGAATACAACTTTAAGAAAGGAAGAGGACTTTTAAACTCCCTAGAATACCCGCAAACAGCACCCAGACATCGAAGAGAGCGTCCGGTAATTTGTGTAACGTGGGAAGAGAAAGTCAGAGAAGAATCAAATAGTACTCCCAAGTCCCGAATTTCGGTCACCCTCGGCAGTGCAGTGCTTGCTATTTTATAGGAGTATTGCAGCTGTTGAGATTTTCTACTATAGGAGACAACTTTAGTTTTTGAAGGGTTCAAAATAAGGTCGTTTTTGGTGCACCAACGATGGAATGACACAATATCAACCTGAAGAGAATTACAGTCCTGAACACTACGCACTTCTCTAAAGATTTTTATATCATCAGCGTACCACAAAAAAGAAGAATTTTGAATGGCAGAAGCAACATCGTTAATGAAAATGGAAAAAAGAAGGGGACCCAGAACGGAGCCTTTGGGTACACCACTGGTTGCTTTGTACCTAAATGATGTTTGACCGTTAACACTTACATAGCAATATCGCTCCTTGAGATAGCAACGTATAAGACCCACCAAAGAAGCGTGTACATCTAACAGAGTGAGCTTTGCAAGCAATAACGAGTGGTTGACAACATCAAAGGCTTTGCTCATGTCACAGTAGACCACATCCAGTTGGCTTCTACCAACGATTGCTGGGACAGCCTGCTCCATGAAGCATACAAGGTTCGTGGAAGTTGAACGACCAAGCATAAATCCATGTTGTTTAGGAATGAGGACGTGTTTAAATGAGAAAGGCAAGACCGTATGAAGAGATAGCTCGAAAATTTTAGAGGCAGAACAAATCAGCGAGACAGGCCTATAGTTTACAGCATCAGCTTTTAGGCCTGACTTGAAAACAGGGAATACGCGAGAGATTTTCCATGGGCGAGGGAACGTGCCAGACCGGAGACAGTTATTAAATATTGAAGCGAAAACAGGAACAAATATATTTGCATATGTTTTTAAAATTGCAGCAGGAATACCATCAGGCCCACACGAAAGCGAGGGCCTGAGCCGCTTGATGCTGGTCCGAATGATGTTCTCGTCCAGTTGCAAACAACCGCAGTTTCCGCCCTGGTGACAAGGGACGCTGCTGTTATCACTACCACCGCTAATTCCAAAAAAAAGAAGAAAATTGACAAGCAAAGCAGTCGGCCACCTTGGCAACCTCATCGCCGTTGGAATCTAGTAGACGAATAGAATCTTTAGGTGTACTAGATCTAGAATGGATGTACTTCCAGAAGGCTCCCGGTTGATGAGTTGCTTTAGTTTCTACCGACGCCAGGTGCGAAGTATCATCACGTTTGTGCAATATTTTACATAGGGCACGTAGGCGCCGGAATTCCTGAGCGAACTGGTTGGCACCAGAGCGCTTCATCTTTCTGTGCGCACGTTCCTTGAGTTTCAGGACATCCCGCAATTCAGAAGAAAACCAGCGTGGAAACTTGAACTTCTTCGGTAAATATTGCGGGATGTATTCCTTCATACCCGAAAGCACAATCTCAGTGAAACGGTCGACTTGTTCATTGGCATCAGAGTGATCAATGACGGTCGACAAAGGGGCAGCGCAAAAGTAGCCATATAGCCCAACATAATCTCCCCGGGCGAAAGCGTAACGAGGTTGCGTGTTGTCGGAATTTACGGAACGGTGGAGCGATTAGGGGAGGCAACGGGAAATATAAAGAGAAGGATGATAATCAATCATCAATCAATCAATCAATCAATCAATCATTTATTTAACGTGCCCAGGAACAACCGAGAGGTCTTGATGCTGGTGCACAAAAAAAGAAACCAAAAAAAACTATGAATAACACAACAGAACAAGATAACTGTTCAGAAGAAAACTATAAGAGACACAATGAGTACACAAATATTAGGACGACAGGACAAAAGTAGATTAACACAGTATGAGAAATAGCTAATGATAATGACGAAAAGTCAGATAATATACATACATACATACATACATACATACATACATACATACATATATACATACATACAACAATGCGCCAGATAAACTAAAAGAGAAGGATAGAACAAATTGCACATCTGATGTTATCTTATAACGGTACAAACCTTAGAGGAAAACGATAACTGTGACCCATCAAAAACATCGAGGTCGAGAAAATAAAAATTATAAAGACGTTGTATCCTGTTGAGCGTTGAGTGCTGAGAGAGGCGAGTAGTTACAAGAAACGGCCTGTTCTCTCTTGTTTGCTTCCGTGGAATCCGAAAATTAATACTATTGAGCAGCATAGGACAGGATATAGTACTGTGAACGAGCTTGAAAAGAAAGAAGAGATCGGCGCGATTTCGCCGGCAGCGAAGTGAAGGCAGTGACAATAGTTCAACGGTGTTAGAACACGAGCCAGAGTCATTTTTAGCGAAGCGATGGTTGTAAACGCTTACAAATTTTTTCTGGACACGCTCAACTACGTTACTTAAGGAATTAGAGATGCCATTCCAGATCACAGATGCATACTCAAGTTGAGGAAGACATATTGCGGTGTACAATTTGTGAAGTGGCATAGGAGAATTGAATTCTCTCGATATTCTACAAACACAGCCGAGAGAACGAAGACCCCGCATAGCAACACGCTTAGTATGACCTGAAAAATGCAAGGTGCTATCAAAGAGAACGCCGAGATCATTGATCTCACAAACCCTACATAAAGGCACAGAATTGACAGAGTATAAAAAAGATACGCTAGATGATTTGCGAGTGAAACTCATGACTTTTGTCTTTGAAATATTGAGAGAAAGGTTATTGTTATTACACCATTCTGAAAAAGAACATAAATCAGACTGCAACAAGCGACAGTCGTTAAATGAATGAATTTCCCTAAATATCTTTAAATCATCGGCATACAAAAGGAAAGAAGAATTGCGAATGGCAGAAGAAACGTCGTTAACATACATTAAAAAGAGGAGTGGGCTAATACTGAACCCTGAGGTACACCACTGGTCACTTTGTAAAAGGAGGACGTTTGGCCATTGACGGCAACATAACATGATCTGTCACGAAGGCAGCTATGCAATAGATTCACAACAGCGGTGTCAACATCAAAATGAGCAAGTTTAACCATAAGCATTGAGTGACTGACTACATCGAACGCTTTGCTGAGGTCACAGTAAATGGTGTCGACCTGGCCTCTCTGGAATACAGGTGTAGATATTTGCGTCATGAAACTGGCAAGATTAGTGACGGTTGAGCGACCAGGGACAAATCCATGTTGATTATTATTCAATGAGTTTTTCACATTAAAAGGCAGTATGTGGTGAAGGGCCAGCTCAAAAATCTTTGACATGGCACAGAGAAGAGAAATGGGTCGATAATTCGAGACATCAGTTTTAGAGCCAGACTTAAATACTGGAAAAACACGAGCAATTTTCCACCTGCTAGGAAATGTGGAAGTAATTAGACAGTTATTAAATATGCTAGTCAGTACTGGGACCAATATACTGCTATAAGCTTTTAATATGGCCGAGGGGATACCATCTGGACCACATGACAAGGATGGTTTCAAGCGCTTCATGCATTCACTGATTAGATTTTCATCTAGCGACAGAGCATTGCGTGTGTTGATTTCCAAATGTTGTTCGATAGTAGTGCTATAGTCAGAGGCTTTATAAACGGAAGAGAACTGCGTGGCAAAACAGTCAGCGACGGCTTGTAGTTCTGCTCCATTGGAGTCCAGTAGTATTAAAGGCTCTTCACTTTTGTTAGACCATTTGCGTACATACTTCCAGAACTCAGCCGGCCTGTCAGAGGCGCTTTTTTCTAAGTGTGCAATATATGAACTGTGATCCCGTTTATATAGGTGTTTACAGAGAGTTCGAAAGCATTGGAATTCTTCCTTGCGCTCGAAAGAAGGAGTGCTTTTAAGCTTTCTGTGTGCGCGATCTTTATGCTTTAAAGCACTTATAAGTTCAGGCGAGAACCACGGGGGATATTTATGAAGTTTAGGAGGATATTGTGGAATATATTTGCGCATACTGCTTAAGATAAGTTCCGTAAGCTGATCTACTTGGTCATCAACATTGGTTTTTTCAGTTACCAGAGACCAGTCAATGGAGGATAAGTCACGGTGTAAGCCAACGTAGTCACCTCTTTTGAAAGCAAATCTGGGCGATTTGTTGATGTTATTTTGAAAGCTCTGTTTTTCCCCTGACAGAGAGAGTGTTAGTTTAAGTGGTGGGTGAAATTTATCGGGACGAACAAGAAAAACGTCAGAGAGTGACACTTCAATAGGCTGATTGTTCGAAATACACATGTCTAATATGTTACCGCAAGGATTGGCAATAGAATTATGTTGTTGAAGGGAATTAAAAGCAAGAAAATCTAATAGCAGGCCGCACTTATTTTCTATGTATTGATGGTAATGAGAATATTTAGGTGTTCTCCAGTCGATACCAGGGGTATTAAAATCACCAATAACAACAATCCTGTGCTTCCTATGTGAAGCTATGACATTGTCAATGGAAGAGATGATGTCAATAAAAGAGATTGGGGTAATGCTAGGCGGCACATAGAAGGACCCAATCAACAATTTTTCGCAGCGATCAAGGCTAATTTCGACCCATATTGATTCAGGAACAGTTTCGATGTCACTTCGGCGTGCACATCTCAGAGAATTATCTACAGCCACAAGTACGCCACCACCTTTTTGTTTGGTTGCACTGAAGTCACGATCACTGCGGAAGGTGTTGTAACTTGATGGAAAATAGTCTGATGAGGGAATCTCATTGCACAGCCAAGTTTCGGTAATCACAATGACAGGAAACGAAGACGAAATAACATTAGCGAAGAATTCAGTTGGCTTAGTTCGTAGACCACGAGCGTTTTGGTAAAAGATGTCCAAATTACACACCTTCACTGTCAATTACAGACTCTGAAGGATGGAGCATATCATCATGTAGAATCCCACGGAATGGCTTGAAAATGCAGCCACGCGGCCACATTGAGGGGTCGTTCAGACGCTTCATGTTTTCTTCGTCAACCATGACGTAGAACGAGGAGTACGACAAATATTTTGTTTTCAGCCGCCGGCAGGAAAGGGGACAAATATTTTGAGATTCAATGTGCTTCTTCAGGTCAGCAGTGGCAGTCTCAGGGCTCAACTTTGAAACAAATAGTGCCCTTTGACGCTGCGGCCGCTCAACCACCAACAATGCACACGACTCCATGGCTCCAAGGAATGCAGGCCTGTTTCCCTTCTTTGTATTCTTTTCACCCTTTGTGGCAATGGTTGTCAAAGGGGGTCGGGCAGGATCATCAACGCGTTGCTCCGAAGGGGATTGACGAGCTGGCGGCGTAGGGCAAACAGGACTGGTCTCGGTGTCTCGAGGCGTGTCGGAGGGCGAGGGGTTGTCGGAGGTTGATAGGGATCACGGAAGCTTGAAATGGAACAACCGTCGGGGACTTCGCAGGCGCGGGGGTCACACGGCGGGCCAGCTCCTCACGTAAAAAACGAACCTCGGAGCGGAGGGAGGCGACGATTCGAGCCTGCTGTTCGGCTCCGCGGGAATGGTCCTTTCGGAGGCGCTCATTCTCTTCTCGCATTTGCGACACTTCGTCGCTCAAAAAAGAAATTCCCTCCAGCGCGTCGAGGAGAAGACGGCGGAGACCGGCAATCTCACCACAAAGGCTACCCGGAGGGGAGCGAGAGGAACCGGTCGGGGGAGCGCTGTGCTGCGGAGAACACGTTTCCGTCGGGGAGGCCTCCATCTCGTCGCTAGGCTTAGCGGCCGTCCTGGTAGAATCGCACAAGTTGCAGCGAAATGGGCGCGATCCAGCCCTCAAAAGTTCCAGTTGGTCGTCCGGCCAGGTCACACACTTCGCGTGCACACGTTTTACACAGCTTTCGCAGCGATAGAACTGTTGTTTCCCGAAAAAAGGGCAGGAGCAGAGCATGCATGCATCCCGGCTGGGCGCCATGCTGCGGGACTATGTATAATAATAATAATAATAATATTTATAACAAATCAATCAATCATGTTTATTTACGTGACCAGGAGCAGCGAGAGGCCTGAGTTCTGGCGCTCGGATAGATACATAAAAACAAAATACAAGAAACGTATTGCAAGAAACACAAGTGATAAGACACACGCAAATTGAAGTAGTGAGAATGACAAAAATAAAACACAGGCGGAGCTTGGGTGCAGGTAAAAAGATAAAAAAGACGATACCTTTGTTGCTCAACTTGTTGTAAATGACTTACAACAAGCAGAGCAACAAAGTTTGACAGTAATACATGTAAAACAACGGCAAGAGCGTAAAGACAAATGATAAGACAAAAAAATGACAGGAAACAGTTTCAAAAATAGGCAACTATGAGATGGTTAGAAAAACCAAATTCCAGAATGAAAAAAGAAAAAAAAAACGATCGACAGAGATATCATAGATGTTTAACTTACTGTATTCAACAGCGCAGTACGCTAAATTGTAAAGGATTTTTGAAAGATGTCAAGGCGTTCAAAGAAGTGGTTGTAACAATTCTGTATTCTGCGCACAGGAGAATGATTGGAGTTGCCCGCCGTGGTCAAGAACGGGCGATGCGACCTGGTGGACCTTTGTGGTACACTAAACTCTACACAGTTAAGCAGGTCTGCGCAAGAAAGGTCACCATGAACAATTTTGTGAAGAAATGCAAGGTCCGCACGCATACGTCTGCAAGTCATGGAAGGGATGGAAGGGACTATGGGTAAGTCAGAATCAAAATGAAAACTGTGATTGTGATGACGGTGCTAAATATGGATAAAACCTTCTTCTGCACACGTTCTGTTAATTCACTACTAGATTTGGAGATGCCGTTCCAGGCAACAGAAGCATATACTAACTGTGGTATACTTATTGCCTTGTATAGCATTAGAAATGGATTTAGAGAAGAGAATTTCTTTGTAATCCGACACACATTTCCAAGACGACGGAGTGCTCGCCGGATGAAGAGCCTAATATGAGGAGAAAAAGAGAGGGTACTGTCGAAAAGCACCCCTAGGTCCCTAATCTCCTCAACCCTTTGCAGAGGAGCTCCCTCAATACTGTAGGAAAACTGCAGACGATGGGATTATCCGGCTGTAGGTGCCAACTTTTGTTTTAGCGAGGTTTAAAATTAGACAGTTTTTTCTGCACCAGACCGATAATTCCGACACATCCCTCTGCAAGGCACAGCAGTCCTGAACACCGCTAATGTGCCTAAATAGTTTGATATCATCAGCATAGAGAAAAAAAGAAGAGTTTGTTAACACTGTTGACACGTCCTTGATAAAGATTGAAAACAGTTATGAACCCAGCACGGAACCCTGAGGTACACCACTTGTTTCAGGGTAAACAATAGACTTTTTGTAGTTTACATCTACCCTAAAAGGACCGGTCAAGGAGGTAGTTGGACAACAAGGCAACAAAGCTTGCGTCTAGACTGGACGTAGCAAGCTTGTTAATTAGTAACTGATGGTTCACCACATCAAACGCCTTACTGAGGTCAAAATAAATAGCGTCCAACTGGCCGTTTTCACAAACTGCAGCCGAAGCCTGTGTCATAAAGCTTTCAAGATTTTTGACCGTCGATCGACCCGAGAAAAAGCCGTGCTTATTTGGTATCACAACGTTCTTGACGCAGGCAGCAAGAACTTTGTGCAAGCATACTCAAAGAGTTTTGAGGCGACACAAAGGAGTGAGATGGGGCGATAGTTAGTAACGGGTGACGTATCACCAAACTTGAATATAAGAAGAATTCGAGCGATTTTCTATGCACGAGAAAATTTGCCGAAAAGTAAACAGTTATTATAAATGGAAGTTAAAACAGGCGCAACAATGTTGCCGTAAGCCTTCATGAGTTCTCCAAGAATTCCATCTGCACCACAGGAAAATGATGGCTTCTTTCGTTTAAGGCAATCATTGACAAGTTTTTCATCGAGCATGGTTGTATTAAAATTCGACATAGTATTGAACGATAGGCGTTTGTCGTAGCATCAGGCAGTTAAAACACAGAGTGAAAATACTCAGCAAAGCTGGTGGCAACATTCTCAATGTGTGCACCATGAAAATTAGGAAGGCTTATATAATAATATAATAATATATAATAATAATAATAATAATAATAATAATAATAATAATAATAATAATAATAATACTTTTATTTCCATTCAAATAAATACATTTTATAATGCCGAGCCTGCCGAAGCCTCACAAGGGCTTGTATGGCAACACTCGGCAGCTGGGGCGAAAATCAGTGCCAGCACTGAATCAAATAATGCGTAACATACTGTCTTACAGTACATTCTCTGTACAAGACCACCCTAGGCAACACTCAAAAATACAACCACCAGAAGAAAAACAGCAGTACCTCATTGCAGGAATGCAAAAAAAGGGGGTTTCAAACAAAACAAACTCTTCAAATAGTCTGACACGCAGCATAGAAATTTTCAAATAAAACTGATCTATAAAAACAACGACATACAGCAGACGATTGATATTCTATACAGCATCAGGACATAATCCTTAAAACAAGAAGGGCAATACACTGCAAGAGAGGCAGTACAAAATTTCTTCGGTCATGCATTTTTTAATTGGTTACAGTCACTTGACTCAAATTATGACAGTTTAGCTTTGAAGATTCATAAGCGCTCGTTTAATGCCACGCAGTGTTTCTTCATCGAAAACTGACTGTGGAAGTTGATTGAAAATTTTAGGCACATAATACGCTCTACAACTTTCACCATACCGTGTTCGTACCCTTGGAAGAAAAAAACGGGGAGGATTACGCAAAGGAATTTGCTTAGAATGTGGAATAAGAAAATTCTTGTTCCAAAAGTGTCGAGGGACGATCGTGCAAAGAAATAAAGTGTCAAAGGTAGGAAGACCGAGCGCCCTGAACAAACTGATATCAGAAGGCATGTCAATCCTATAGGCAATGCTGTGAAGGATATTTTTCAACAAACCGTCTATTTTTGATTTCCAGAAATTGGAGCAATTAAAGTAGTTGCGTATTCCATATCGTAAATGGGAGTAAGCGAGCGCGTGTGTAATCATTTTTTTTACCGTTAAGGGTACAAGTGCTCTAATACGATAAATCAAACATGCCACACTTCGCAGTCGCGCACACAGCGAAGCCATGTGAGAGTTCCAGGTCATGTCAGTGTCATAAAAAATCCCGAGGTATTTCACACAGTCAGAGTAAGAAACTGGAATACATTTACACGGGAAACATTTATCTGTATGAAGAAGAATGGGCAAGGTGGTGTGCACTATTTTCAAAGGATTTCTAAAACATACCAGTTGTGTTTTTGTCAGGTTAACTCTTATTTTATTGACTTCGAACCACTTCATTGCTTGCATGGTATCCTGTTGGAGAAGGGCCGTGGCGGTGTCATAGTTTACGTGCCTCGAAATTATTAACGTATCATCCGCATATTGAAATATATTACATTTACTTATAACTGAACTGAAGTCATTAACATATAAATTAAATAAAAGGGGGGACAGGACGGATCCTTGTGGAACTCCTGAATTTAAGCTTCGTAATGAGCTTTTTGCTGTATTTAAACACACCAGTTGCGACCGATCGGACAAGTAATTCTTTAAAAAGTCGTAAAAATGGCCTCGAAATCCGTAATTGTAAAGTTTATTGCATAGTATTTCGTGGCTAACAGAATCAAAAGCTTTGGATAAGTCTAGAAAAAGTGCACAGGCGACCTGGTTTTTTTCTAGGGTATCATGCAAAAAATCCGACAATTCTTCGAACAGTTGTTGCGTACCACTTTCTGGAATAAAGCCGTATTGAGAAGAAGACAGAATCGAGTGTTTTTGCACAAAGCCTGTCATTACTTCAAGGACATGCCTCTCTAACACTTGAGCTAAGAAGGACAGAACCGAAATCGGGCGGTAATTTTCCGGTTTTGATGCATCACCCTTCTTGAACAGCGGAATAACCTTGGCTCTTTTCATTGCGTTGGGAATGACGCCCGATTCGATAATGCCGTTAAAGATAAATAAGAGCAACTCTGATAAGACTTGCAAATTGCGCCATACGTCATCCGCACAAATGCCGTCCAACCCTGCCGAGCGCTTTTTCTTCGAGCAACGGATTAACCGGTGTAGGTCCTCTAGTTCCAAGGAAGGCAAATATGCAGAGTCAGATACAGCACATTGAGGCAATATTGCACACATCTCATCAGAGTTATTAGAATTTAGCGATATAGAGGCAAAGTAATCATTTAGAATATTTGCCACGTTTTCAGTAGGATCACCAAACCCCTTTAAAATGGGATTTAGGTAGTTTCGTGTCTGAATTCCGCGAAGCTGATTTATCAGCGACCAAACTTTGGTGGGATTGCCACGTGATAAAGAAAACTGGGTGTTATAGTGCCGCCTTTTTGAGGAACGAACTAACGCCGTGACTTTGTTTCGTGCAGTTCGGTATAAATTCTTTAAGAAGTCGTTTCTCGGAGATTGTCGAGAGCGCTTCCAAAGCTCATCCTTCTCTCTTATTGCTTGTAAAACACTGTCATTTAGCCAGCATAAATACGGTTTTCTTTTTTTAACCTTAACTTTTTTCTTGCTCGCTTCTTTAAATTCCGAGAACACCTGTGTAAAACGCTCATAAGCTTTGATAGGGCAGGCCAGCATCAGCACAGAATTCCAGTTGAATTCTGACACTAATCGATCAAATCGGGTTCTGTCAAATATTTCTATAAAGGTCGATGTTTCAGTTGGTTTTAAAACTTCAGGAGAGGATATCTGGCAACCAACGAAGTAATGATCGGCTATTTTTTCTGTTATTAGAACCGAATTGACATCTTCATAATCAATGGCGCGAATCAACACATGGTCTAAACAAGATGCAGTGCATTTACCCAGCATCATCTCTTCCCTAGTAGCCTTATTTACAACAGATTCGATACCATGTTCCGCTAATAGGTTTAAATAGTTTGAAACTATGGGCTTGCTCGACTTTAAAAGATCAATATTAAAGTCCCCGATAAGGCATACGTTACTGCAAGATTGCAGTTGAGCTAAGTTATCTCGCAGTTCACCAAGAAAAGATTGCGGGTTTTCAGACGGCGGTCTGTAGATTGCAAGTAATGATACCGAAGAGCCAGCAGAGTCAAGACGAAGTGCAAGAAATTCAGCTGCTGTAAAGTTTATCTGGATGGCCGTAGCTGCCCAGTGAGATTTGAAAAATATAGCAATGCCTCCTCCTCTTCTACCCACTCGGGTAAAAAAGCGCGCCTGATAACCCGGAAGGTGAAACTGATCAGTCATGCAATCATCTATATTTATTTCTGTAAGCACGAATGTATCAACCAAATCTGCAATACCAGTTATACTAGCTTGAAAATAGTCCCAGTACTTTTTCAAGCTGCGAATATTCAGGTGAATGACGGAAAACGAGCGTTCATTTGCCTTCAGAAAAATTGTGCGAAGATCGGTTAAATTACTGGCAGAGTGAAAGTGCACAGACATATATTTAGATTAACTGCTCGAGGTCTGCAGTTGATTCTAGCCTGATTCGTGGGCTTCCCTCTTCTTTTCTAGCGAAAATTTTTCCGTTCCTAGTCCAGACGAACTTGTAGTCCGCTTCCTTTCCCCTCGACCGCGCCTTCCAGTACAAATCTTTCTTTGCCTGCGTCAAATTTTCGTTCAAGTACAGGGGAGGGGAGAGAGTGTCTTCAGAAAGGGGTCGTAGTTTCTTACGAGCCGCCCACCAAGTGTCACGTATGTATGTTGAAGCAAAACGAATGAGAACGGTAGGCGTTTTGTTCTGCCTGGCTGGAAGCCGGTGAACAGCCACAACGTCCTTATCGTCAAACTCGGTTACTTCAAGTTTTTGCGCAAGGTCGGACAAGACAGCGCGCAAGTTTTCACCTGGAGTGAAAGGGAGGCCGTTTAGTTCCAAGTTTGACAGCCTACTGTACTGCTCTGAATCGTTCAGCTCGGCGCGAAGCTGACTTATTGCTTTCGATTGCAGAGATAGCGTAGCCGTCAGCTCAGTCACTTGCTCTTCGAGATTTTTGGATAATTGCTCGGATGCCGTAACCCGTGCTGTCAAATTTTGAACAGAGTTGTCAAGCACAGTGACAGACTCTTTTAGAGCCAAAACCTCATCAATTTTTGGCTTTAGCGCAAGGAGCTCGTCTACCTTATCACGTAGTGGCAGAAGACTGCCTATGGTATCCTTAATGGCCTGAAGCTGTTCACGGAGAGCCCCAAGTTCCTGAGCTACGGAAAGGTCAGCGGAAGGTGTGGCCGAACCAGAGTCGCTGCCACCAGTCGTGTTGCTGCCGTCAGCTGACAGCGATCTGCAGTTCTTGCATTTCCAAGCCTCCCTCTTAGCCGGCCCCATGGCTTGGAAGGTAGTCTCGGCTATACCTGAACATGACTTCCCCAAATGGAAAGACTTCCTGCACTCAGCACAGGTCATACATCTACCATCACTTGGGAGTTTTTTCGTGCAGGAAGCGCAGTCATTCATGATGGTGACAGAATGCAACGGGCCAAGAACAGACGGACACACAAACAAGACCTCTCAGAGCTCAGCTATCTAGTAGCGACCATAAAGACCGCCAAGTCTACGAGAAACGTGGTGTCGAAACACAAGGCATCAGCAACATTTCACACTCAAAACGCAGATTGCAGCAGTCAGCGGCAGAGCACTTTCAAGTCAATATCGGTTTGGGGAACTAAAGCTCACCTGCCAAGACAAAAACGGGTTGAGCGCTTGGCACAGATTTCGCCGCCGACTGCAGAGCGTGCCGTCTTGATGCTTGCTTTAATAGCTTGGTCCCGGTAGAACCAGGCGCCCCGGTGTGGTGAAAGCCGTGCGGAACCGCCCCACGAAAGACGAAAAAAAAAATAATAATAATACTAATAATACTTTTATTTCCATTCAAATAAATACATTTTATAATGCCGAGCCTGCCGAAGCCTCACAAGGGCTTGTATGGCAACACTCGGCAGCTGGGGCGAAAATAATAATAATAATAATAATAATAATAATAATATTCAATCAATCAATCAACCTTTATTTTTGGTGCCCAGGAACAACCCTAGGGTCTTGGTACTGGTACACCATATACAAGCATCCATAAAACCAAACTAAAATCAAGACAACACAACACAGAAAACCATAGAAAACCACAGAAAACCACAGAAAACACAACACAGAAAACCATATATATGAAAGAAACAATAAGGTAAAAATAGTTACAGAGATCCCAGAAAGCAAAACAGCAAAAAAAGGAAGCCTAGGGTTAGAAGCCATGACACCCGGCCAGCAAAACGTTGAAGGCACGTGAAAAATTGAAAATACACAAGCAAATACTCAATTATCATGACGGAAATAGATTATACACATGAAACAAAGGTTTTGTAACAAAATCTTAGGAAGTTTCAAAATGGAAAAACGAAGTTCAGCGTTACAAGCACTGACACTTAAACCGACAGAAATTCAAGGCAACAAAATCCGGAAAAGTGAAAAACAAACAAGCAAGTTGATGATTTGCATAAAATAAATACGGAACAGAAATACGGCACATAAATGACATAAAGGCCCTTAAGCTACAACAGTTTTCAATTCACTAGAGAACAAAGACAAAGAGCTCTGGAATATATCAAGACGATCGGAATATTCATTATATGCACATTGTATTCCGCAGATGGACGAGCGTCGTCTACTTAAAGCATCTGTTCTGAACGTTCGAAATCTTCGGAAAAGTTTGTTCGGCAAGTTGACATTGATAAGTGCAACCAAGTCATCACACAAAATATCACCATGAAGAAGTTTATAAAGAAAGATAATGTCAGCTCTCATTCGACGACACCAAAGGGCAGGAATACTTTTGAGACAAGACATACTGTCGTTTGCGTCTTCTTGTACATGACGGAAACGGTTGCTAAAGATAGAAAGGAACTTTTTTTGAACCCTTTCGATGCGGTCACTATTGGACTTGCAAGTTCCATTCCAAACGACAGAACCGTATTCGAGAAGAGGTAAGCAGAGAGCTGAATACAACTTTAAGAAAGGAAGAGGACTTTTAAACTCTCTAGAATACCTGCAAACAGCACCCGGACATCGAAGAGAGCGTCCGGTAATTGGTGTAACGTGGAAAGAGAAAGTCAGAGAATAATCAAATGGTACTCCCAAGTCCCGAATTTCGGTCACCCTCGGCAGTGCAGTGCTTGCTATTTTATAGGAGTATTGCAGCTGTTGAGTTTTCCTACTATAGAAAACAACTTTCGTTTTTGAGGGGTTCAAAATTAAGTCGTTTTTGGTGCACGAACGATGGAATGACACGATATCAGCATGAAGAGAATTAGTCCTGAACATTACGCACTTCTCCGACGATTATCATATCATCAGCATACAAAAAAAGAAGAATTTTGAATGTCAGAAGCAACATCTCTAATGAAAATGGAAAAAAGAAGGGGGCCCGGAACGGAGCCCTGGGGTACACCACTGGTTGCTTTGTACCTAAATGATGTTTGACCATTAACACTTACATAGCAATATCGCTCCTGGAGATAGCAACGTATAAGACCCACTAATGAAGCGTGAACATCTAACAGAATGAGCTTGGCAAGCGATAACGAGTGGTTGACTACATCAAAAGCCTTGCTCATGTCACAGTAGACCGCATCAAGCTGGCTTCTACCAAAGACTGCTGCGACAGCCTGCTCCATGAAGCATGTGAGGTTTGTGGAAGTTGAGCGACCACGCATGAAGCCATGTTGATTAGGAATGAAGACGTGTTTAAATGAGAAAGACAAGACCGTATGAAGAGATAACTCGAATATTTTAGAGGCAGAACAACGGAGCGACACTGGCCTATAGTTCATGGGGTCAGTATTTGGGCCTGACTTGAAAACGGGGAATACACGAGAAATTTTTCATGAGCGAGGGTACGTGCCAGACCGGAGACAGTTATTAAATATTGAGGTGAGCAAAGGAACGAATATATTTGCATACGTTTTTAGAATTGCAGCAGGAATACGATCTGGCCCAGAAGACAACAAGGGCATTAGCCTCCTGATAATAAAAATAATAATAATAATAATATTACTAATGAATTAATCAATGTTCATTAGTGTGCCCGGGAACAGCAGGAGGCCTTTGCGCTGGCGCACGAGAAAAAGCAAAAACGAAGACAAAAACAAAAGGAAACAGGTTACGCAAGATGTGCACATCAAACAAACTCAAAAGAGAAAATATCATTTCTTACGCTGAAGAAAAATTACACGCTTTGACGAACACACACATACATATATATACAAATTGTAGTACCTAGAGCAAAAGGCACTGCATGGGAATGGTTGTTGCGCATGCAAACATACTGGCAAGAGGAATAGTGTAAGTCTTATAAAAACGGAGTGATCCTAAATGGCTTCTACGCGAGATAAACAGCATAAAATTAATGTATACATTAAAATATAAGAGAAAATAACAAGCAAAAAGAAAGAAGAACAAAGGTTTCTGTTGCTAGCGCTCCACGCCGAAATAACTTGATAAAAATCAGTCGTACATCATGAAGACAAGAATGAAAAACCGCTAAGTGATGGCATGACAAGCTCACGGATATACTTGCGAAAGAGAGTCGGGGAATTAATAAATATATCTAAGTATTCAGAGTACCGGCTCTACAAACACTGCATTCGGAACAGAGGGCACACGCCCCACCGACAGTTTGTATTATAAAGAACATCGTCTTTCATGGTCAATTTCTGCGGCACATATAGTGGAACATGTGGTAACAGCACTACACAAGACACTGAGCCGTGAATAATTTCGAATAGGTAAAGAAGTCCCGCCTTATTCCGCCTGGAGATTAATCGTGGTAACGCCTATGCAGAACATGATCCACAGTCATAATAGTAATAATTTTCATAATATAATCATAATAATCAATCAATCAATCAGTTTATTTTGAGTGCCCAGGAACGACGGTGATGTCTTAGTGCTGGTACACTAACAAACATAAAAACAAACAAAATGACGTGATACATACAGCACTGATTACTAAAAGTGCACTACAGTAGTACAAGCACGAAGAATGGTAATAACAATGATATCCCACTGTACGGACAGAAGAGATAGCCAAAAATAATGTACTAGTTAAGTGAACCCACAGACAATTAGAAGATAGTAAGGTACGGATTAAAGCTATACAAACGAGAAGTTGAATAAAATGCAGCAAAAAAGCAAGATAGTGTGAACGGAGTAATTCATATACCGTTGGCTACCAGCAGCACTACTCAGCCCTGCACGAAACTGGCCCAGGGAGCCATTAAAATATCCAATCTCTGACCAAAAAAGTTGTACAGGCTTTGAAGTCGGTGGATCGGTCAGTGACGCCTACTAGTGGCACCAGTATGGAATGGATAGCGCGATCTCGTGCACCTCTGGGGATCTCAGAGCATAAGCTGGGACAGGCGTTCTGGGCAGGAAATGACTCCGTGAAGTAGCTTGTGCAGAAAAAGAAGTTACCATATTGAAATGCAGCGCGAAAAAGGACGGGACAAAAGAAGAATTAACGCCGACACGGCGCTGTGTCGTCTTCCTTTCTCCGGACGGGACAATTCTTCTTTTGTTCCGTCCTTTTTCGCGCTGCATTTCATTATGGTAACTATGAACCAACTAGCCCAACTTGCCATCCTTCTGCAGAAAAAGAAGATCAGCTCGATCACGCCGAGAACTCAAGGGAGTAAGCTTAGGTAGCTGATGTGGACTAGAGGAGGAAACAGAACAGAATAATAATCAATCGATCAATCAATCAATCAGTCAATCAATTAATTAATCAATCGATCAATCAATCAACCAATCAATCAATCAACCTTTATTTTTGGTGCCGAGGAACAACCCTGGGGTCTTGGCACTGGTACACCATATACAAACATTCATAAAAACAAACTAAAATCAAGACGACACAACACACAAAACCATATGTATGACAGAAACTATAAAGTAACAATAGGTAAACAACTCCAAGAAAGCAAAACAACAAAACAAAAAAGAAAGCCTAGTGTTAGAAGCCATGACACCCGGCCAGCAAAACCTTCAAGGCAAGTGAAAAAAAGAAAATATACAAGCAAATAGTCAATGAACATGACGGAGATTGATTATACACATAAAACGAAGGTTTTTGTAACAAAATGTTAAGAAGTTTCAAAATGGAAAAAAATCTTCAGCATTACAAGCACTGACACTCAAACCTACATGAATTCAAGCAACACAAAACCAGGAAAAGTGAAAAACAAACAAGCAAGAACATGATTTGCATTAAATAAATACGGCACATAAATTTGGAATGACATAAAGGCACTTAAGCTACAACAGTTTTCAATTCATTAGAGAACAAAGAAAAAGACCTCTGGAATTTATGAAGACGATCGGAATATTCATTATATGCATATTGTATTCTGCAAATGGTCGAGGGTCGTCTACTTAAAACATCTGTTCTTAAAGTTAAAAATGTTCGGAAAAATTTGTTCGGCAAGCTGACATTGATAAGGGCAACCAAGTTATCACACAAAATATCACCATGAAGAAGTTTACAAAGAAAGATAATATCATCTCGCTTTCGCCGACACCAACGGAAAGGAATACTTTTCAGAAAAGACGTGCTGCCGTTTGTGTCTTCTTGTACATGACGGAAACGGTGCTTAAAGATAGAAAGGAACTTATTTTGAACCCTTTTTATTCGGTGACTATTGGACTTGCAAGTTCCCTTCCAAACACAGAACCGTATTCGAGAAGAGGTAAGCAGAGAGCAGAATACAACTTTAATAAAGGAAGAGGACTTTTAAACTCTCTAGAAAACCTGCAAACAGCACCCAGACATCGAAGAGAGCGTCGGGTAATTTGTGTAACGTGGGAAGAGAAAGTCAGAAAATAATCAAGTAGTACTCCCAAGTTCCAAATTTCGGTCACCCTCGGCAGTGCAGTGCTTGTAATTTCATAAGAGTATTGCGGCTGTTACGTTTTTCTACTATACGCCTCGAGCGCGGCCTGTAGGGGCGCCACTGAAATCCCCCTAGCGGCCCATTTCGAAAGCAGCCGCGATGAGTCCGCGTCCCGCTCCCCACTTTCGCCGCTGCTTTTACGGCGCGTTCACGACCGAGATTTACCGTTTGCGGGAGTTCAAAATCCACATTTATGTGGAGCAGTCACTCTGTTCGCAAATGGGGTGTGTTTACGAGAGTGCAAATGTTTCTGACACCATGTTTCTGAAGCGCCAGGTGTGTGTCACAGGCCAGCGTAGCGGAACGGGTGTATGATGGAGCCGATTGTAGTTACACTGCCCTGCATTTACTAGCAGTGTCTCCGTAACCACCGGTTCCTCAGATGTTCATGCTACGGCTATACATTACGATGTAAATCAGTTTTGTGCGCCCACACAATCAGCGGAGCACTCATACCTGACAGCACGCCAGTTACGTTTGCCAATAGTATACCTCTGATATTGATCACCACCATTTACAAGCCAGTCTCTGTTAATTCCGGGAATATTCAACCAAAGTAGAATAGGCAATACATGATTATACTCGGGGATCAGCACACGACCGAGTCTTCATTTTGTGAGGTGAGCGCCCGCAATCATTCATCTGCTACATATACCCTGTGCGAGCAGCGCGGAGACGGGCTTAAAATATCCGCATCCGCGACTAAATGCTTCTTGGAAATGTCGTCATATGGCACAGGCAGCCTGTAGAATAAAGCCGAAACGGAAATCAGAGGGCCTTATCACATGCCACACTCTTCCAACAACCCCTTTCATTGCTTGTTGAACTACCTACCCTGTATACTTCCAAAAATGAGTCCAAAAGGACAGTAAACTCGAGATTGGTGTGTGTGTGATTACTAAAACGTTCATTGCTTGATTCTGCTCCGCATTTGTACACAGCGTCCCTCTCCTCGCCCCCCCCCCCACTTATGTTTCGCGAAATAGCAGTGCAGTTCACGTATATTTGGTCTGGCGAACCGTATACCTGGCTTAAGTTTAGCATGTCAGAAGCTGCACTGTTTTTTTTTCTTCCATTTTGATAGATCTAATATGTTTCTTCCGCACTTGCACAGCATTTATTTTTCCGTGGTTTCATTACTTGCCTTGGTTC
Source organism: Haemaphysalis longicornis (assembly GCF_048455015.1). Lineage (NCBI taxonomy): Eukaryota > Metazoa > Arthropoda > Arachnida > Ixodida > Ixodidae > Haemaphysalis > Haemaphysalis longicornis. The sequence goes on along the minus strand of NW_027526203.1, from coordinate 43,748,047 downwards.
TTGCTATAAGGCGTAGGTGGGCAAATATTTAAAGACGCACAGGCTCGAAACATACTTAACATTTTCGCATGATGTATATTCTTTTAAAAGGCGTAAGTTATGGTCCAGGATTAGGTAATCATATCCCCGACACATATTTTTCTGCCACGTATTTATTCGAAACGTAGCCGCATTCATTTTCCACGCTGCAAAATGAAGCCAACCTCTCACTGCGCCAGTATAAGGTCTAAACAAGGCGACAGTAGAATTCATTTGTGCTTGACGTATTTGGAGGTGACAGTGGTGATACGATGCTACCGTCGCCGACGGCCGGAAGAGCGGGGAAGAAGTGCACAGAACCGCGCCCCCGGGAAGTTCTTGCAGGCGATGGCGTGCTCTACGAAGACGCAGCTGCTTTTTAAGTGACCTAAACGTTACTCTCTGCGTATAGACGTCACCACAAGTTTTTTTAGGGCGCGGAAAGGCGAAAAGAAGCAAAACAGAACCAAAACACTCCTTGAGCCCCTATCAGCCACGCAGCGCAAATCCCGTCAACGCCGTGGAGAAGCGGCGGCAGGCGGCGCAGCGATCGAGAAACTCGAAGCGTATAGGAAACAACTTTCTGTGGTGTCGCGTCGGTGACGGCCCCGAAGAGCGAAGCAAGAGACGTACGCTCGAGTTGAAGAGTCAAGCCAAAACAGAATAATTTATTCAGCTTTCTGGTGGTAGAATCACTTGACATAAAAACCGAAACCAAAACAAAAACTTACCGGATACTACACTTTCAAATTCAAAATTAGGCATTTTTTGGTGCCGAAACGAAGAATGGCCCGATATTAGCCTGCAGATAATTACAGCCCTGAACAATACGCACTTCTCTAAAGATTTTCATATAAAGCATACAACAAAAAAGGAGAATTTTGTATGGCTGACGTAACATCGCAATGAAAGTGGAAAAAAGAAGGGAACCCAGAACAGAGCCCTGGGGTACACCACTGGTTGCTTTGTACCTAAATGTTGTTCGACCATTACCACTTACATAGCAATATCGCTCCTGGAGATAGCAACGTAAAAGACCCACATAAGAAGCGTGAACATTTAACAGAAAGAGCTTGGAAAGCAATAACAAGTGGTTGACTACAATAAAGGCCTTGCTCATGTCACAGTACGCAACATCAAGCTGGCTTCTACCAACGATTGCTGGGACAGCCTGCTCCGTGGAGCACGCGAGGTTTCTGAAAGTTGAATGACCACGCATGAAGCCATGTTGATTAGACATGAGGACGTGTTAAGTGAGAAAGACAGGCCGCATGAAGACATAACTCTAATATTTTAGAGGAAGAATGAATGAGCGAGACTGGCCTATAGTTCATGGGGTGAGTTTTTGGGCGTCTTGAAAACAGGGAATACACGAGAGATAGGGAACGTGCCAGACCGGAGACACTTATGAAATATTGAAGTGAACACAGGAACGAATATATGTTCGAATGTTTTTATAATGGCAGCCGGAATGCCATCTGGCACAGAAAAAGGCGAGGGCTTTAGCTGCTTGATGCTGGTCCGCACGATATTCTCATCTAGTTGGAAACAACCGGAGTTACCGCCCTGGTGACAAGGAACGCTGCCGTTATCACTACCATAGCTAGGCCCCAAAAAAGAAGAAAACTGACGAGCAAAGCAGTCAGCCACCTCTGCAACCTCATCGCCGCTGGAATATAGTAGACGGGTAGATTCTTTAGTTGTACTAGATCTAGAATGAATGTACTTCCAGAAGGCTCCCATTGGATGAGTTGGTTTAGCTTCTACTGACGTCAGGTACAAAGCATGATCACGCTTATGCAATATTTTGCATAGGGCACGTAGGCGCCGGAGCTCCTGGGCGAACTGATTCGCACCAGAGCCCTTCATCTTTCTGTGCGCACGTTTGAGTTTCAGGGCATCCCGCAGTTCAGAAGAAAATCAATGTAGGAACTTGAACTTCTCTGGTCAATATTGCGGGATGTATTTATTCATACCCAAAAGCACAATCTCAGTAAAACGGTCGACTTGTTTATTGACATCAAAGTGGTCAATGACTGTTGACCAAAGGGCAGCATAAAAGTAGCCATACAGCCCAACGTAATCTCCGCGGGCGAAAGCGTAGCGAGGTTGCGTATCGCTGGAACTTACAGAATGGTGGAGCATTGTAGGAACGCAACAGGAAATAGAAAGATGAGGATGATATTTGTCGGGTACTACTAAAGAACAATCAGAGCGCGACACACTAACGCCATCAAAGTTCGAAAAACACAGGTCTACATGATTTCCCGCTCAATATAATCCAAACACCAGTGAAAATATTCTAAGCGCCAGTGAATATAATCCAGGTGCCAACCAATATATTCCAAACAACAACAAATAGAGTCCAGGACTAACGCAGTGCAGAGCACACGCCAGCGTTTTTTATTTATATGGCAAGCAATAGAAATCCAGGCGCAGTGTGTTTTCATCCGAGTGGGATGAACTAGGTTACGTACCAGTGTAAGCACATGACTTAATACTACGGAATAAAACATTCACGTGACTATGCAGCACTCTCGCCTAATTACTATACTGAATCCGAGGATGGTGTCGTGGGTATGAATTATTGCCTTTAAATTGCTCACTTACTCAAATTTTAGGGAAAACTGCCAGTATGCCTAACTCTCGAAACCCAATAGGGGCCCGAACGTGGGACAGGTGGCGCTGCTGGCACCGTTCAGCAGCGCCACCCGCGGACGAAAATCGCAAAAATAGTCATGATATGCCCTGGCGTGTGCGTGTAAAGCACGCGTGTTTCCGTTTATTTAAAGGGGCAACCGGTCGTTACAGTGATGATGTTAGTCATATAATCCGCACATTTCTTGTCAGAAATTAGGTCCGGGTGACACGCCTTCGGTTAAATTAATTACCTAGTTTAGGTACCTATTTCATTATTCATTAGTGATTGATTGGGTCGAAAGTAAAATTTATTTAACCAGGACTTGTGAGGTATGAAATAAAAGATCTCGATAAGGGGAATAACATTGTAGTAATTTAAAATTGCTTCCTTGTTATAGTCATGAGATAGTCACCTGAGTCATAGATAGGTTAAATGTCAAAGTAATGCCACTATAGCTTGTGAGGTATCAAAGTTAAGGTCTCGATAAGTGGACTCACGTGGGACAAAATAGAAATTGGGTAAATGTCAAAGTGATGGCATTAGGGCTTGTGGGGTATCAAATAAAACGTCTAGATGAGCGAAATAACATGAGGCAAATTAAGAGTTGCTTCCTGGTTATAGTCATGGAATAATCACGTGAGTCATAAAGTGGGTTTAATGCCAAATTCATACCACTGGGGCTTGTGAGGTATAAAATAAAGATCTCGATGACGGGAATGACGTGGGACAAATAAAAATCGCTTCCTGGCTTTAGTCATGAAATAATCACGTAAGGTATATATTGGGTTAAAAGTCGAAATGATGCCACTAGAGCTCGTGAGGGTAATCACGTGGACAAGATCTCGATGAGGGGAATCGCGTGGGACAGATTGAAGATCTTTTCTTGTTATAGTAATGACATAATCACGTGAGTCATAGATTGGGTTAAATGTCAAACTGAAGCTACTAGGGCGTGTGAGGTATCAGATTTAAGATCTCGAGGAGGGTAATCACGTGGACAAATTAAAAATTGCTTTGTGGTTGCGAAGGAGATAGTCCCGTCAGTCATAGATGGGAATATATGTCAAAGTGATGCCATTAGGCTTGATGAGGTTGTTGTTGTTGTTGTTTATTGTTTATTGACAAAAACAATGTTCAATAGCGGTCTGTTTTGACGCCAAGGCAAGAGGCGGCATTGAAAGCCACCTGACTGGGCGTTCGACACCAGACAGTACACGCAGCAGGCAACATGAGCGCAACATACTTCAAACCAGATAGCGGGATCTGAAATGCTCAAAACACACTATATCAAACAATACATCGAAAATGTTCCAACGCATTGCAAATTATCAAGCGCATACAATAAAAAAACACATACAGAGTATCAAACACGATAAGGCAATATAGGCGAAAAAAATGACCGAATTTGTTGTCAACACATATATCACCAACATGACACATAACCATTAGACCAAAGGAAGAACATGTTCTTTAGGACTCAAAAACAAAATGTACAGAAAAAAAATCACGATTGTTCGAGGAAATAGGTTTTACTCAGTTTTCTGAAGGCAAGCAAGGAGTGAGAACTGTCTATCGCATCCAGAAATGATAGATAACAATTCAGAACTTTCGGAATTTGCCATTTCAAAAACTTCATGCCATATTTAGTTCTCGCCTTTTTTGACAAAGGTTTTATTTCTGAATTGATATAGTATCTCCGTATTTGTATATGTGTAAAAAAAGAGCTCACGATTTGCTTTGAATTCAAGAAAAACCATTTCCAGCAAACGCTGTTTGTACAACATTTCTATATGAAGGATCCGGTTCTGGGAAAAGTATGGGAATGTGTGATTACGACTTTATAGATTTTGAATGAATCGTATACCTTTTTTCTGCATTATATATAGTCGTTCCAAATTATACTTCGATGTAGCCCCCAGACTAATAAAGAATATCGTATACGGGAATGCACTGTACTAAAATACAGTTGCCGTTTTATTCGTATTGGCAACAACGTCCGAAATCTATTTAGCATACCAAGTGATTTAGCAATGATACCTTTTATACAGTTCACGTGACTTGTCCACCGAAGATTTTCATGAAACAGTACCCCTAGAAACTTGTATTCTGAAGTCTGTTCTAGCGGGCATGATTTAAATGATATAGAGGTATTAAGGTGATTTGGTTTCTTAACGGCGGAGAAGACAATGTACTTGGTTTTCTTAACATTCAATAAGAGCCTATTTGCGTCTAACCAGCAGGACAAATTTTGAAGCCATAGATTGACAGTAGAAATGAGAGAGGAAAGGTTATTAGGCGTGAAAAAGGCATTCGTATCATCGGCGTAGAGGAGAATGTGTGATGTCAGTGGGATGTTGACAATATCGTTTATATATAGCAAAAATATTGTTGGTGCCAATATAGACCTTTGCGGAACTCCATAATTTATTAACTCAGTATCCGACTGCAGATTATTAATCACAACGAACTGCGGACGAATATTCAGGTTCTATATAACTATTCAGTAACTTAAGTGGAACTTCTCTTATTCCATAGTACGGTAACTTTGCAAACAGTATTGGATGTTTTATAGAATCAAAAGCTTCGTTAAAATCTAAAAAGATACGTATTGTGTACAGTAGATTTTCTATATTAGTTGCAATTTTCTCTCTATGCTTAATAATGCTTATTCAGTAGATTTACCTTGCCGAAACCCATACTGATATTCGGTTATTAGGTTGGGCTTAAAAAGATGCTGAATAACTCTAGTATTTATAACTTTCTCTGCTAGTTTGGAAAAAAGGGGAAGTACTGGTATTACTCGGTAGTTATAAATACAGTCAAGAGCACCACCTTTATGTAAAACGGAAACCCTAGCAATTTTCATTTTAGCCGGAATTATTCCTGTCAACAAAATGGTATTTATTAGGTGGCAAACAACGTCGCATAGAAAAACTGAGACCTCTTTAATTGGAGCCACTTTAATGCCATCGAAACCACACGAAACATTACTTTTAAGGCTGTTAATTATACCAGCAATTTCAACTTGGGTAACCGGGTAAAGAAATAAAGTCTGTGGCAGATTGTGCTTTATATACGTTTCAAAATCCTCACAAGTGGTCCCCTCGGACACTCCAAAAGTCAAAAAGTGGCGGTGGAACTCGATAGCAAGAGCCTTATCAGTTAATATCTGCACATCCATTTTAATTTCCTTAGAGCGGCAGTTCCCGTTTTCCGTAGTTGATCTTTGATAGTGCGCCAAGTTTTCTGAGAGTCAAAATATATCTCGGCAAATTTATTAGCGTAGTAAGTAATACGAGATTTTTTATATCAGAGCTCAGCCTATTTCTGATCGTTTTGTACTCTATAAGCATTCTCAGGTTCCTGTTTCCTATAAATTTATGAAAGAGTTTATTTTTTCTTTTATTAGACGCAAAAGTTTATTGGTTATCCAGGTTTTTTTTTGCTTTCTTACTCTTCTTAATTATTATGGTCGGAAATGCACGATCGTATGCTCCAATAATTTTGTCAAAAAATGCATCATAAATGGCGTTGGGATCAGTTTCTTGCATTAATCTACCCCAATCTATAGACGATACAAGCTGTCGAAAATTATCAACAAAACTCCTTGTTATAGGCCTAATACTATAACTTGTCGCTATAGGTTTAACCCTGTGCAACGAGCGTTTCGGAATGAGAAAATAAAGAGACATATGGTCACTGATAGCCGTAGTAAGTACACCAGCTTTAAAATCGTTTTTATCAAGATTTGTGACTGTTATGCGCGTGGGAACATCAATAAGATTCGAAAAACCGTTTAGTGATACAATATCTAGAAAGTCTCTTACTGAATCAGTTTGGTTTAAAATGTTTAAATTTAAATCCCCTAGAATAATTACTGGCGATTTAAAAACTGAACAATATTCCAACATTGGCTCAAAAAGTGGTGAAATTCTTCTAAGGATCCAGAGGGGGGGCGGTAAATCACTCCCAGCGTGAATACGTTAGCTGTAATGAGAGGGACTCAAAATGCGGAGTAATAACAGAGTATTCAGGCATAACAATATACGAAAATTAATTTTTAACATAAAGGGCCACGCCATCATCCCTCCTATTTTTTCTACACAACGCCTCGCAATTGTAGCCATCGAACTGTAGGACATCAGAGTCACCGCTACACCACGTTTCACAAAAAGCCAGCACATCAAAATTGTAGTGTACTGAAGATAAAGAGGACTCCAGTTCTTCTTCTTTGTTCCGTAAGCTCTGCGCATATAAATGGTAATAAGAAAAAAAAACCTGATTGTTTCTGTTGCACAGATACAACATTACAAAAAGATGCAATATCATGATAGCCGCAGGAATCCTTTGCGAGGGGCATTGGAAATCCCTATCGCATTTTAGATCGGACGCTTAACTGACTAAACCAGTTTTTTGAGATCACGTTCATCATGGATACGAATGACAGCATCGCCCTTGTCCTTACGGACCAGCACGTGCCCATTCTTTTGCCACACAAAGCGGTAGCATTTTTCTTCCGCCTTCATTCGCGCAAGCCACAGGAGATGTTTGTTGAAAGCAGTCAGGTTATCGAAGATACGCATTTCAGGCTTTTTTAGTTTAAGGGCCGAGCGGCTCTGTAACCACGCTTCCTTAAGGATGGTTGAACGAAATCGAGCAATAACAACAAACTCTTTACCGGCACGTGCTGGTAGTCGGTGAAGGGCTCAACGTCAGAGCTCGCCATCTCGGGCAGTTCCAGTGTTCGCGCCAAGTCGTTCATTTTAAATGCGAATGTATTTCTTAGTCGAGCCATGTCAGACGCCGTGCGGCGTCCACGCGCCCGCAGGTGTTATCTCTCCGCTCTCACCCCCTCTCTCATAGCAACAGCTGCGAGCATGCGCTCTCCTCCTCTCCCCTAGCAACCGGAGCAGGTGGTGCGGGCGGATCAGCGGCGAGTGAGTGGAGAGGAGGACCGCGCTCGGGCGTGTGAGGGCGCTCGCATCGCGGGAGCTCGCCGGAGCTCCCGCGTGTGTGGGAGAGTGTAGGCGAGGGTAGGCGCGTTGCTTCGGTGATTCTCCTCTCGACGCTCGCCCCACTCTCCCGTTCGCTCGGTCGCAAGTATATATAAATGGAATGTCTGCCGGCATTCGCATTTCCCAACGATTCCCTTCGGGGAGGTGGGGTGAATTTTTTTCCAGCAAGTTTTCATTCTCAGTTCTTTCGATGCCGTGAATTTCAATGTTCTGGTGTCGGCTATACTGCTCGAGGTCATTGAGCTGACGCTTCATTTGCGAAACTACCAGTGAGGTGCCCGATTCAATGCGTTCTACCCTCTTCTTCAAAGTAGCAATATCGTTTTCCTGTTTGTCAAGTTTTTCCATTATTGCGTCATGCAGATCAGAGAGGTGAGCGATTGACGATTCAACACCGGTCACTTTCGTGATCAGTTCGGAAAGAGCATCTACTTTTACGACAGGCGGCGTAATTTACGACAAATTAAAGGTCTCGGAACCCTGTGACAAATTAAAGATCGCTACCTGGTTACAGTCATGAGATAGTCAGGTTAGTCATAGATTTGGTTAAAATTAAGCTGATTGATTGATTATAGCATTTAACGCGCCGACGCAACGCGGGCGATGAGGCGCGCTGTAGTGAAGGGCTGCGGATTAATTTTGACCACCTGGGGATCTTTAACGTGCGCCGAAATGTCGTACGCATGGGCGTTTTTGCTTTTCGCCTCCATCAGAAAAGCGTCCGCCGCGGCCGGGAATCGAACCTGTGACCTCGTGCTCAGCAGCAGCGCAACGCTTTAGCCAGTGAGCCACCGCAGTGGGTGGGTTAAAATTCAAAGTAATGCCACTAGCGCTTGTGAGGTATCCAAATAAAAGTCTCAATGAGTGGAATCATAGGGGACAAATTACAAATCGCTTGCCGGTTTCGTCATGAATAGTCACGTGTGTCATAGATAGGGTAAATGTCAAATTGATGCCAGTAGGGCTTATTTGGCATCAAAATAAAGGTCTTGCAGAGGGCAATCACGTTGGACAAATTAAAAATTGCTTCCTTGTTATAGTCATGAGTTAGTCGCGCAAGTCATAAATTCGCTTAAAAGTTGAATTAATGGAAATCGGGCTAGCGAGGAATCAAATTAAAGGTAACATGGGACAAAGTAGAAAGTGCGTCCTGAGTATGGTCATGAGATGGTCACGTGAGTCATAAATTGGGTTTAATGCCAAATCCATACCATTAGGGGTTGTGAGGTATCAAATTAAAGATCTCGATGAGGGGAATGACGTTGGACAAATTAAAATTTCTTGCTGGCTTTAGTCATGAGATAATCACGTGAGTCATATATTGGGTTAAAAGTCGAAATGATGCCACTAGAGCTCGCAAGGTATCAAAGTAATTGTCTCGATGAGGGACAAATTAGAATCACGTGGGACAAATTATAAATAGCTTCTTGGTTATAGAGCACGTAGAGGTGGCGTAGAGGTAGAGCATCCGCCTCGCGTATAGAAGAATCATGGTTCGAATCCTGGTGCCGGACAATTCCCACAAGATTAGAAAAAAATCTGCGTATTGATGGAATTGCAGAATTGCGCTTGGGGTTGATGATGATGGTTGGTGTTTTATGGCGCAAGGCCAACGAGGGCAAAGAGCGCCAAAACGGTGGTTAGGTATGAAGGATGTAACCGTAAACGCTAAAACCGTTCAACAAAAACCAAAGTGAATTCAGTAAAAGACAATGAGGATGGCTGGTGTAAAAGGCCAGGTTGTGATGGTGCGCGGCATGAGATCGGGTTTAAAAGCAACTACGCGTGATATGAAACCAGGTGTAAAAACTTGATGTCTCTAAGAAACTTAAACGTGCGTTGTACAGGAACCATGGGGTCATCCGCTAAAAACAATGCTGGGTGTAGTGGAATGTGTTGTTTGTAGAGGTCGGCGAAGTGTTTCTGTCGTGTTGTGTGGAGTGCTTTGCATTGAAGTAACACATGGATCACGGATAGGCCGTCTCCACACCTGCTACACAAGGGTCTTGGAGATCCCGTGAGCAGGTATGAGTGTGTTGCATGCGTGTGGCCTATCCGTAATCGAGCCAGGGTAACTTCATTGTGCCTGTTATGTGTGTCAGTGGTGTATGCTCCCAAGAGTGTCTTTATAACGTGTAGCTTGTTGTCTGCCTGTTCATTCCAGTGTGCTTGCCATGTATTGCGAAGGTGTTGTCTGATGTGTGACTTAAGGTCAGTGTACGGTATTGTTGTTATGTCCACCGTGTTTGCAAGTGCAGCAGCAGCGGCCATTTGATCTGCTGTCTCGTTTCCGGCGATCCCCGAGTGACCTGGCACCCAGCATACAGTTACTTCAAGACTTAATGCATAAGCTGACATAATGGTCTTGTAAACTAGATGAATAACATGGTTTTTACAGTACTGCTTAGATGACAATGCACGTACTACACTCAAGGAATCTGTGAAGATGATGGACTTGGGAATTTTATGATGAACTATGTGCTTTAAAACCAGAAATATCCCATAGGCTTCAGCAGTAAAAATGCTGCTTTTCGAGTTTAAAGTGTTAGATACCCTAAAATCAGGTCCGTGCGCAGCACACGACACGATACGGGCTGTTTTTGACGCGTCGCTAAAGAATTCTGCACACTTGTATTTATCTTGAAGGAACAAGAAGTGCTGAAGAATTGCAGCTGTGGGTACTCGTTTTTTATCAATTGCTACAAAGGACAAATCGCACGACACGGGGCGCAGCTGCCATGGTGGTAAAAAGTCGGAAAGGGTTGATTTGTAGGTGTCTGAAAAGGTGACCGATAATTCTGACACTTCCTGTCTCACCCTATGTGAGAACGGAGCAGAGATAGATGGACGATTAAGAAGAAGTTGGGACATGGGTGTATCACAAATAAATGGTTTGAGAGGATGGTGGGTTATTGACGAAACCTTAAAAGCGTACAGAAGATCTATGTATGTTCGCTGATGATCTAGGGACCATTTGTCGCACTCGACGTATAGGCTTTGTACGGGGCTTGTACGGAAAGCGCCTGACGCGAGGCGAAGCCCCAAGTGAAGCACTGGGTCTAGCATTTTCAGCGCTGTTTTTGCTGCCGCCCCATAAACCACGCTCCCATAGTCCAAGCGGGACCCCACCAAGCTTGTGAAGACACGTAAGAGGAGTTGCTTGTCCGCGCCATAGGAGTGGTGTGAAAGGACCTTAAGTATGTTTATTGCTTTGAGGCATTTATGTTTTAGTTGTCTGATGTGAGGGATGAACGTGAGTTTCTCGTCAAACACCACACCCAAAAACTTGTGTTCTCTTTTTACTGGAATCGAGTCACCAAAGAGTTTTATGTCGGGATCGGGCAGGAGGCCCCGCCTTTTTGAGAATACAACGCAGGTACTTTTAGAAGAATTAAGTTTAAATCCATTTTCATCTGCCCAGCGGGAAAGTTTGTTTACCCCAAGCTGGACCTGACGTTCACAAATGGATATGTTACATGATTTGAAAGATATTTGAACGTCATCTACATACATCAAGCAGGATATGGTTGGCGGCAGTGCCTTTCGGAGAGAGTTCATCTTAACTATAAACAAGGTGCAGCTCAATACGCCACCTTGAGGCACGCCATTCTCCTGCACGTGAACGTTTGAGAGTGCCGTACCGACTCTGACACGAAATGTTCGTTCAGACAGGTAACTGGAAAGAGTGTTCAGCATGTTACCTGTTACACCATAGGATTTTAGGTCTGCAAGAATGCCATAACGCCATGCCGTATCATAAGCTTTCTCGATATCAAAAAATACGGTCATACAGTACTGTTTGTGTATAAAGGCATCCTTAATGTAAGATTCCAGTGCAACTAATTGATCGTTTGTGGATCGCCCTGCCCGGAAGCCTGCCTGGCAGCTCTCGAGAAGACCATTGTACTCAAGAAAGTACATGAGCCTCCGGTTAATCATCTTCTCGAAGAGCTTGCACAGGCAGCTGGTCAGGGCAATAGGTCTATAGCTTGCGGGAGAAGAAGGGTCCTTCCCTTCTTTCAGAAAAGCCACAACTATGGCCTCCCTCCAAAGCCTTGGAAGGTGCCCCGATAGCCATATTTGGTTGTATAGGTGCAGGAGTGTCTCAAGGGTGTCTGCGTGTAGGTGTTGAATCATAGTGTATGTAATGTTGTCTGCACCTGGAGCAGAAGGTTTACAAGTGGAAAGAGCAATCTTCAGCTCATGGAGTGTAAATTCACAGTTGTATCCAGACTTTGACTTGTTCTTGTCGCGTATAGGCTTCTTTTCGGCAGATGTTTTGTGTTGCATAAAAGTGTTTGTATAGTGCGCAGAACTAGACACGTGTTGGAAGTGTTGTGCAAGTGTGTTAGCCTGATCTTCCAGAGTGTCCCCTGTCGTGCTAACCAGGGGCAGGCTATGTGTGTGTTGTCCTTTTAGTTTACGTATTCGGGTCCATACCTTGTGGGTGTCCGTGTATGAATTTATGGATGTGAGAAAGGCGCGCCAGCTCTTCCTTTTTGCCTCACGGCGCACACGCTTACCTAATGCCTTCGCTCTTTTGAAAGAAATAAGGTTACAACTTGTGGGGTGTCTACGGAGGATGCCCCACGCCTTGTTCTGGGCCTCGCGCGCACGCTTGCAGTCGTCATTCCACCAGGGCCTTCTCGGGTTGCGCGAGGCCCCAGAGGCCTGGGGTATTGACTTTTTGGCGGCGGCGAGAATGTGCTCCGTGACGAGCTGTGTTGCCTTCTCTACAGGTAAGTGTGTTATGTCTGTGTAGTGTAGTTGAGATGTCTCTGTGAATGTGTTCCAGTTTGCTCTTGCTTCTATAAACTTGCAATGGGAAGGGGAACTGCTAGGGCCTTTATCTATGTATGTTAGTGAGGTAGGGAAGTGGTCACTACCATATGGGTTAGTGCCAACATCCCACTCAAGTGATGGAAAGAGTGCTGCAGAGCCAATGGCCAAGTCGAGGTGTGAATAAGTGTTGTGTGCTATATTATGGTATGTAGGCTTGTTTTTGTTAAATAGGCATGCTCCTGAAGATATTAGAAATTTTTCGATTAGGCGACCTCGGGCATCTGTGCGGTGAGAGCCCCAAAGAGTGTTGTGTGCATTGAGGTCACCTATAAGAATGAAAGGTTCTGGTAGCTGATCTACAAGGCCCTCGAAATCGGAGCTTGAAAGCTGGAAGTCAGGAGGGATGTAGATGGAGCACACTGTTATCTGCCTATTGAAAATTATGGTTCTAATGGCAATAGCCTCAAGGACAGTCTGTAATTGGATAGGGTGGCATGCCAATGATTTTCGGGCAATGATGGCCACACCACCTGAAGATGTACCACCACCAGCCCTGTCCTTCCTAAATACCATGTAACTATTCAAGACATTTGTGTGTTTGGAGTTTAAATGTGTTTCTTGTAGACACATCACACTTGGCTGATTGGAATGCAATATTTCGTAGACATCATCAAGATTGTTAAGGAGGCCTCTACAGTTCCACTGGATGATATTTTCTGTTCCCATTATGTACCTTTAAGAGCTACTGGAATGTGTGTGTGGGTTCATGTTTTGTCTATCGGGGCTTGTATTCTTGGAGCGGGTTTCTTTGGCTTTTCTGTTGGTTTGGACGCCGCAGCCCGTTCCTTGCGGAGCGATGCAGACAGGAACGGTCCGACGTCCATTTCCTCATCAGATGTTCGGGGGGTGTCCGGCGGACCGGGCCCCCTGGACTGGGCACCCTTACGGGTGCCTTTGGTTCCAGCCCCAAGCGCCGCGGGCGGGGCAGGCGGCGGGGCTAGGATGGGCGCTTCTGTGGGCCCTACCGTGTCCATCTCCTCCGTGCCCTCAGGTGTCCCTAGGGCCTGTGGAGAGGACACAGTGAGAGCGGCAGAGCTCCCAGCGGCGATCGCACTCGCCACATTCGCTGGAGTCGCCACACTGGGCGATTCCTGACTACTCTGGACTACCGAAGGCAGTCCGGCAAGAGACGGGGCCCCCGCAGCCTCTACAGGTGTTGTAGAGGCAGCAGGTGGCTGCTCAGCTGGGGGTTGGGACAGCAACACATCAGCAAGAAGGCTGCACTGTGTTGCCGTGCTGACCAAACGCCGCCCCAACCCCCGGCGGGCGGCGTCTGCGTACGATGTGGCCGAAAGCAGCTTGTGCTTTTGGCGCGCTTCTGGATAGGTGATGTTTTCATTTACTTTTATGTGAATTATTTCCTTTTCGGCCTTGAATTGTGTACACGCACGCGAATAAGCAGCGTGCGGTCCGCTGCAATTCGGGCACTTCTGAGTGGTGCTTTCACAAGCTTCTGAGGAATGACCTGTCTCAGCACAGTTGGCACATGTCAACTTCCCTCTGCATGATTGGGTTCCATGGCCGTATCGTTGGCACTTAAAGCAGCGCCTTGGATTTGGGACATACGGTCGTACGTTGCAGCTAAGAAAACCCACTTTGACCTTTTCTGGAGGCGTTGTGCGATCAAACGTTAGGATTAGATGCTTTGTCGGAATTTCTTGGTTTGCTCTCCGAATTACGATTCGTTTTACTGCAGTTACATGTTGAGGTTGGAGCGCCTCAAGAAGATCTGCTTCCGTCTCAGACTCTAGTTCTTTCTCTGATATGACTCCTTGCGAGGAGTTGAGGGTCCGGTGTGGTGTCACAGTGACAGTCAAGTTGGCCAACGTCGTCTGTTTCAGTAGGTTTTCACTCTGATTTTTCCTTTTTACTTCGACCAGTACATCACCTGAGGCGAGTTTCTTAGCATCATAGTCTGAACCAACAACAGACTCAATGCACTTTGCCAACAGAATGACAGACTTCTTTGCAACAGGAGTGGTTTCTGCAGAGTGAATGACAAGAAATTTGTGGAAATGTTCTGGTTTACCTTTAGCTAGTACTTCGGTGCGGCCCCTTTTAGGGGGCCGATCATTGGATTGGAGGGATAAAGAAAAAGCCATGCGATATTGAAAAAAGCAGGGGACGGGGGTACTTTCTTCTCAAACCTTACCCTGATAGCCTGAGAGGTCCCGGAGCTCCCTGCCTGGTAAACAGACAGGGAGCCCATCCGCCGGAGCTTGACCTGGGCTCCGACGGCCACCGTTTGTGGTTTCTGCCCTTCACCTTACAACTCGTAGCCACGGTAGATTACAGCAAGAGTATGGGGGCTCGGGGTCCGCGGTGTCGCCAACACCGTCACCAAGATTACTCAAGGTGCCCCGTGCGGGGGCGCTTGGGGTGCGGCCTGACCCCGGCGACCATTGCCGGTAACGCAGTCCCGCACCAGAGCAGGATTGGCCACCCTGGTGTAGTAACGAGCACAACCTTCCATGAATACGCCAATCAACCCACGGCCTTCAGTCTCCAGGGGCTGCTGCGAAGCAACTGACGAGGGCGGCGGTCATACCTGTGACGCAGCAGAGGGTGCTAAGAATCCCTGGACCCACAGAGGCCGCCATTAGAATCTGAATCTTGCAACGTTTAACACGAGAATCTTATCTAGCCAAGCGAGTCCAGAGATGTTCAAGGAATTTAAAGGGCATAAATTGGTACGTGATAGGGCTCAGTGAGGTCAAAAGGACCGGTGAAGTCTCTATGGAGCTGAAAAATGGACACGTCCTATGTTGCCGTTGTCTAGTGTACAGAAGAGAACTGGGAGTGGGATTTCTACTCCTGGTTATAGTCATGATAGTCACGTGCATCATAGATTGGGTAAAAGTCACTGTGATGCCACTAGGGCTTGTGAGGTATGAAATAAAGGTCTGGATGAGGGGAATCACGTGAAACAAATTAAATGTTGCCTCTTGGTTATAGTCATGGTATAGTCACCTCAGTCATAATTGGTTGAAAAATTCAAACTGATGCCACTGTGGCCTTAGAGATATCAAAGTAAAGGTCTCAATGAGGGGAATAACTTGTGCAAATAAGAATTGCTTCTTGGTCATAGTCATGAGATAGTCACGGGAGTAACAGATTGAGTTAAAAGTCAAAGGGATTCCAGAAGTGCTTGTGAGATACAAAATTAAAGGTCTCGATGAGGGGATCCCGTGGGAAAAATTAAAGACCGCGTCGCATTATAATCATGAGATAATCACATGAGTCAGAGATTGGTTAAAAGTCAAAGTGATACCCTAGGGATAGTTACCACCTTCCCGAATGTAAAAACTAAGTTGCACCTGCGAGAAAGGCGCTGGTGGTGTGTTGAAAACTTGGGTTAGGAATGTGTGATCGCACCGGTCGGGGAAGCGACGGTCCAATATCTGCACAAGATCCCTGCATCCAAAAATCTAAAGTCGGCCACTTGTCGTTCAGGGAAAACTCCATTTTATAGCTGGCCGCGAGCAGACTTGTTCAGTTTATGCTTCCTTCAAGCTCAGCTATTCTAAGGAAAGATTTTGTGATTCTTTCATTTTCCTGGGGTCTTCCTGTCCCGTATCTGAATGGGAATGGCATGAGCTCTTCAGGCAGATGGCTCACCGCATCTCCCGCACTTCCGAATAGGACGTTATCTACCGCTCTCTGATCGCGAAAGTGAGCCAGGACTGTGACCGAACCCCCGGCAGGAGTCGTTTCCTAATAGATATCTTTGCCTAATTCAGCGTCAACAAATCCATAAAGGAATGCCCCCAACAATTTTTTTGAAAAGTTCTTCAACAGCCCTTTAAGAGCATGACGAGTTTTTCATGTTTAAAATCGCTTTTTTTAATTTTCAATATTGTTCTAAAAAAGCACGAAAAACTTTTCTTCACGCCCTTCAGTTTTCCATGGAAAGTTACATTTCTACTGAGGTGGCATCTCCTTGCAGCTCGAAGTAACGGTTTTGCTTTATATATAAAATAAAATTAATTCATTTGTTTTCCCTATTTATGTCTACTTTGTTACTCGTGGCTGATATTTAACGTGGAACAACGTAGCCCCAACACAATAATGTACAGTCGCGTGCGATTTAAAGGTAATCGCGCTAGCGTCGGCCAACCACGACGATAACGCCCCCACGCGGGTTGTTTTAGTCTGCTTGGTTCCTGGTTTACGCATTCTTCTCGCCCTCAGTCGCTGTTTATTCCAGCAGCCATCACTCCAGCAGCAAAACGAATAACCCCTTCCTCTGTTTTTATCGCCCACTCAGCGACGACGTCCCACTTGTCGTATTTTACAGCAGTTCTCGAAAGTATGCGCAGAACCGCATTCTCGGTAAATACTGGACATTTATAACAATGCGTGTTGTCGTTGCTCACGATAACCAAGAAAAAAACCCACACGTGATTGCAACCACACAAGATCACCACAAAGCGGAAAGGGTGACTTGCTAGCCGCGGGAGTGATCATTGCTTAAAATAACAGCAACCGAGAGAGAGGAGAATGCATAAACTAGATCCCAGTCGCTCCGAAAAAGGCCGCGCGGGGGCGTTATCGTCTTTATCGGTCGAAGCTCGCGCGATTACCTTCAAATCGCACGCGACTGTACATTATTGTGTTGGGGCTACGTTGGGGTTTTCCGTTTCTAGCATAGTAAACAAATATACACATGACGAACCAGTGCGCTTCTGGAGCAGCTTTACATCCCCTATCAGTCTTACGGCCGTAACTGAAAATACCACCCGTGGCAGTGTCCCAGTTATACTGCTGAGCCCAAGGACGCGAGTTCGATCCCGGCCACGATGGCTGCTTTTCATATGGAGGAGAGAAAAAAGACGCTCATATATGGAGATTTCTTTGCGCGCTACAGATCTCCAGGAGGCGAAAAGTAATCCAGAGCCCTCGAGCCCCAGGTGCACAGCCACGGCGCGTTAAACCGCCATAATTTGAATTTTGAACTGAAATAATAAATTAAGGCCGCTTATCTGCTTCCTTTGCAGCAAATGTCATCAAAAGACCGTAGTCTTCTTCCACCCATGCTTGTAACACCCCCTCCCCCCCCCCTAATCTGGTCCCCTCAGCTTCCCTTCCTCATCATAGATGCAGTCGAAGTTTACTTAATTCGATCCAATTTTCCTGTGTTCTCTTCATTTGTTGACAGCTCTTCCTTATAATGCCATTTTCCACGAATTAACAACAGCCCGAAAAAAACCAACACAGAGCCCCTCAAAAATGCAAGCAGTGCTTGCTCCAAAGTAGTGCATAAGGAGCGTCGTGCTGCTAGGAGGATAATAAACTCGAGCCACCGTCTGGACAAGAGAGTTGTCATTCCCTGAGCACAGGAATATGAAAGGCAGGTGAAGTAAAAATGTAACGCTTTCCAGCAGTCTCATGACAACACCTGATTGCAGGGCCAGACTTTCCTGCAGTGAAATTTGGTATCACTGACTTCATGCTCTAGAGAGTATGCTGCAAGCCACCGACGGAACGAGTGACGCCACAGTCATGTGAGGCACCGTCCAAGGTGACTGTCACCAAGAATACTTGTGGCAACGTCGCCCTTTTCTTAGGGAATACGCGGCACAATAGCGCCATCATGCACCCTTCAGGACGCTTCGCAGGGTTCCTCTTTTAATTTAACAGCACTATACTTTTTTTCTGCTCTTTACTAGTGTAGTAAAAAAATCGACATACGCGTACCTCAATATTGACATACCTGTTTGTGTCGTCTCGGTAGAACTATTCACAACGATCTCAATACTGGCGCCACCTATTGTAAACTATTCATATTCCACCATAAAGATAAGGAAAGTTTAGGAGAGGCTGTGACCACCTCTTTAGTGCAACCGGTAACGCCATCTTAGTAGTGTTCACTTTTTCTTGTATTTCGAGCCCATTCTCCCTTTGGTTCTCCTTAAGCCGCTTCTCCCTTCGTCTTCTCCAACTGTGCCTCTCAATCTGTGGACACTGGTTGTAACTACTGTGACGTGGGTCTTCAATTGGTCGGTGCTTCCCCACACCACCGGCCATCACCACCACACCACTACTAGCGATCCCGAGGGCGTGGAAAAAAACCCGCAAATATCTTCACATTTCTAGCAATGCGCCAGATGGATGAGAGCGTTTCTGGGAGCGATCCTAAGCGTTTTTTCACGAGATTTTAATAGCCTATATTCCATTCTCCATGGTTCGTATTCGCATTTGCGGCACTGCTCGAGCAGCAAAACGACCTATTTTGTAGCTTCGGCAGCAACGAAAATCGATCCTTTGGATTGCTTTAGCTTGTGCAGCAAAGCGACATGTTGCCGCAGTAGCGACGCTGCAGCTGCGAATTCGCCCGTACATCTGCACCATGTAGAGCGGGCTTATGGCTCATTACGCAAAGGCAGTAGATCAATTATTGCCACATGTGCCATTCCAAAACGTCAATACTCATACTCCCACTATTACTCCAATACCGTATGAATTCGAGGCGTCGACAAAGAAATGGTTATGGTTATCATTGTGACGATCGTTTTTATGCAACTCATTAGCTAGGCATCTTGAATCTCAACAGATAACTTAGCTTTGATGCTCACTTCATTCGACCGTTACAGTATAAAAGTCCAAACCCGATTTCCTTTTTTTTGCAGTTGCTGAGAAAATATCAGCCAGTTTTTAGAAATATCCCCGTAGACATATTTTCCGTGGTGGACAGAGAGCAACCCATGTCAGGTTCTCACTGTGTTCTCTCCTCGCACTTGTGTTACTTTACCATCGCGCCCCACGTGAGCCAACTACATCATGTAAGAGGCCAGTGCGAACGTTGTGCCAGCCATGTATTGGCACGGAGTGTTCTGCCAAGGCTGCATTACTTTGGGTACAAAAGCGGCTGCCTTAGAAACACTTCACCTCATCCTTATGTTATTTTATGAGAAATAACATAAAAATTACGATATAAACTGTGTAGCATATGTAATACTACTCTCAGACTGTCGATCAAATGATATTTAGAGAGAATGACATTTGCTTTAAATGTCAATAGTTCAGCACTACCCAACACCGACGGACATTTGAGGCGAATGACATTTTGCGGCTAAGTAAGATTCGGGAGCTCATTCAGCGGCGACATGAGTAGCCTCGACAGCAGTGGCGTGTCAGTAGAGAAGAAAATTCAGTAATAAACCAAAAAAATGTGATTCTCCAAAAACTGTCACATAACATATTTTCCCCTTCATGTTTTTAAAATAAAGACCAACAAGTACTAGCAAGAAAAATCTCGTCCAGAATGCGCGCTCTACCTTAATACGGATTTTTCGCGGACTTGTCTGGGGTTGTGATGTCTACTCATGTAACCTAAGCCGGTGAATTTTTAATTTTTATTTTAGAAATATTCGTTTGTTATCTTTTCAAGAAATAGTTGGTATGAAAACATTCTACATCGAGACCTTTAATTCGATCTTCCCCAAGCGCTAGTAGCATCACTTTGACTTTTACCCCATATAAGAGTCACGTGACTCTCTCTTGACTATAACAACAAAGGGTTTTTAATTTCTTCCGTGTGATTCCCCTCATGGAGACCTTTTATTCGATACCTCACAAGCCCTAGTGGCATCGTTTTGACATTTAACCCAATTTGTGACTCACGTGACTATCTCATGACTATTCAAACGTCATTTCAAAATGGTGTGCAAAATGGGGGATGGTATAAAATAAGTCCAAATGCAAGACGGGAATCCATCCCACAATGTATACAATAAATGGCTCTAATATTGAAGTTGTCAACAGTTACAAATACTTAGGCGTAATTAAAAGCCCCACATTATTTGGCAACAGTCAATTGACACCATTACAAATAAAGGCAATAGGATGCTGGGAGTTTTGCGTCGTACTTTTAGCAAGGCTCCGTCGTCACTAAAATTGCTGCTCTATAAATCACTTGTCCGCCCCAAACTCGAGTATGCTGCTGCTATTAGGGACCCTTGTTATGCCACTCTTGAAAAGAAGATTGAACCTGTGCAAAATAACGCTGCCCCGCTTTATACTGTCCAATTATAACCGTACCGCCAGTGCTAAAACAATGAAATCATCTTTGTGCGTTCCGCTGTTGTTCTTACGCCGGAAACTGTTTCGTCTATGCCTTTTTCATAACGTGTATTACCACCCTTCTTTGAGAGAGCAACTAATTACATTCCACACTTATCGTTCTTTGCCCGTGGACCATCATAACTAAGTTAGATATACATTTTGTAGGATGAATGCATTTTACCATTCATTCATACCTAATACTTCAACGGAATGGAATCACCTCCCATCAGAGATCGTATCCATTTACAATCATTCTCTTTTTCGTCAGACCTTGTCTGCATCTATGCAATGCGGTAATCCTGTGTGGTTGTGTGAAACGCGGTTACCATTTGCGATCTTTTTAACATGTGCAATTCGCTGTTTGTTGGTCAGTTCCTTTATGATTACAGTGTATTTTGTCAGAGTTTTCTGCATATATGCGTAGAGTACCTAGTTATTTTGATGGTTTGCTTTGTTTTTTATTCCACAGCCAACAAATGCTGTTTTTATTTGCCGTGATATTTCAACTAACTATGTATTGTTTTGCCCACTCCCCTCTACAATGCCTTGGCGCCTGAGGGTATCTGAAATAAATAAAAAAATAACCAGGAAGCGATTTATATTTAATAGAACTTGTTGTTGGGCTAGCTGGTTCATGTTTACAAGTGGAAATTTGAGCGCAAAAATTCGACAAAGACACAGAAAAGACCAGACGGGACTAGTACTCACTTACAACTGTGTTTATTTTGCCGAAAGCATGCAAGTATAAGAGTCGACGGAGTTCATTATCACGTTTTGAAAAGATCCAAAAACGCTTGCTTTTCGCCACGCAAACAGTCTGAAGTGTCGCTAACACACTTGTCACCCATTTTTCTGATATGATAAGCCTCCATTAATTCTCGCGCTGTCTTATCACGGCTTCTCCCTACAATCTTAATCTTCTTAAATAAACGGGTGCATTTGCTGTAACTACACTCACTACAGTGGGTAGGCAAGTGTTCCCCCTTTGCGTTTGTTAGTGAAAGATAATGTTCCCTTGCACGGTCATTTACGCATCTTCCCGTCTGACCGATGTACTCTTTGCCGCATGTCAGAGGAAGGCGGTAGACCACTCCAACTGCGCAGTCCACGTAGTGATTAGCATGCCGCTTTTGGCAAGCCTGTTTCTTGTCGCCCCGGGCGAAAGTTCGTGGACATAGCTGCGCAAGCTTTTTGGGGGTAGAAAACACAACGGGTACGTTGTGCCGGGTGGCGACTCTTTTCAAATTATGAGCCACCTTGTGGATATAAGGCACCACGGCCGCCATTTTTTTTTCGTCACTGGCTCGGTTCTGCGGTCAGTTCTGCCCTTAAGCTTCTGGAGGAGGGTTTCAACAACTGCGACTAGTACCGTGCAAGGGAATCCGGCTTTTTCACGACGAGTAACCTGTACTCTGAAGCTTTTGTCTGCGGAATGGATCAAGATTTCAGGAGAGATGACTGTAAGCATGACGCCGCTATTGCCCTCTTGATGGTCTTTGAAAGAGCAGAATCATAAGGTAAAAACTCTTTTTGGGCTCTAGGCTGGTAAGACCAGCAGACATGGTGGTGCGAGAAGGTGATATTAATATCTAAAAACTGTAAGCGATCTTGGTTACGAAGTTCGTGGGTAAATGTTAGGCCTCTACCCACTTGTCGAAACGTTGACAAAACGCTGTCTATTGAAGAGTCATTCGTAGGCAAATCTTGTTTTTTCAAAACTATAAGAAAATCGTCTATGTACCTAAAAACCTTTAAAACAGCATCTTTGCTCGGGGCTAGTTCCAGGTCCCGATCAATACGTGAAAGGAAAATGTTGCTGAGGATGGGGGCAACGCAAGAGCCAATACAGATGCCTTCGTTAGTTATTATAGTTATATATAGTTAAATATAGTTTTCAGTCGATTTCCATCTTATCCATTGTTTTTTCTTGGTGATTTCAACTTTCCTAACATCCAGTGGCACACTTCCCCTCCAGTTTTATCCCCCTCTTCAATGCTCTCTAAACATTTTCTTGATTTTTGTTCAGTCTTTTCATTATCACAGTTAGTTACCAAACCCACCAGAGTGCCATCTAACACTTCAAACACACCTGATTTTAACAACCCATCCAGACTGTGCCTCAACCATTACTTGCTTACCAGGTATTACCGACCACTTACTGCTCACCTTTAACATAAACGCCACCCCTCCAAAACACACTACATCAAGAAAAACGATTTGCGAATTCAGAAAAGCCAACTTCGACGCGATCAATAGTGAATTGTCTAAATTTCTTGACGTCTTCCTGGCCGATTTTAACGACCGCTCTGTTCAGACTAACTGGGATATGTGCGCTGTCGAAGTTAATCGCCTCACAATAAAGCACATCCCAACTTACACCATTGCTAGTAACGCACAATTACCATGGTATAACGTCACTATCAAGCCCTTGTCTAACAAAAAAATGCCTTTATCGTTCAGCTAAGTTTTCACCAAAAAACGCACGATGGGCCACTTATAAAACCGCATCTAGTGATTACGTCAGAGCAGCCAAACACGCCAAAAACAAATTAATTTCTAACGTACTGCCAGCCATGTTAAAAACAAATGTTAAAAAGTTTTGGCACTTTATTAATCCCCCGAAGGAAGATTCCATCTCATTGCAAGATTCGTTCGGTGACGCAGTTCCCATAAATCAATGTGCAACTGTCCTTAACCACACATTTTCCTCTAATTTTTCTAAAATATCAGACATTCTGCTACCTACTACAATTTCCTACAATTACCACTTTATGCCTCCAATTGTAGTTGATGTCCCTCGTATCGCTTCTCTTATTAATAATTTGAGCAATCATTCCTCACCTGGTTACGATTCTATCAACACCAAATTTTTAAGAAATACCGTAGAAATAAGTTCAATCATAATATCTAAGATTTGCAACAATCACTTGACACTTCTAATCTCCCAACTGAATGGAAAATCAGGAAGGTGGATAAATCCGGTAGTAAGTCTTCCCCTGCAAACTATCGCCCCATCTCCCTAACCAGTACGTGCTCTAAACTACGAGAACTCATAATATTCACAAACCTTGAAAATTTCCATGAAAGCACCTCATTCTTCACCACCGCTCAGCACGGCTTTCGCAGGACATACTCTTGCGAACCCTAGGTAAAAACTCCTTTAGGGCTCTAGGCTGGTAAGACCAGCGGACATGGTGGTGCGAGAAGATGATATTAATATCTAAAAACTGTAAGCGATCTTGGTTAGGAAGTTCGTGGGTAAATGTTAGGTCTCTGCCCACTTGTCGGAACGTTGGCAAAACGCTGTCATTGAAAAGTCATTCGTAGGCAAATCTTGTTTTTTCAAAACTATAAGAATATTCTCTATGTACCTAAAAACCTTTAAAACAGCATCTTTGCTCAGGGCTAGTTCCAGGTCCCGATCAATACGTGAAAGGAAAATGTTGCTGAGGATGGGGGCAACGCAAGAGCCAATACCGATGCATTTGCGCTGAATAAAAAAGCGGTCATTAAAACAAACGAACGTAGACGCAAGGTAGAAAGCCAGCAGCATTATAAAGTTGTCCAGGGAAACTCCTGCCCTGTTTTGAAAATCTACCACTCCGTTGTCTTCTACACATTCCCTAACAGCACTAAACAGCTCTTCATGTGGCAAGGAGTAAAATAAATCTTCTACATCGACAGAAAACGCACTCCTCCAGAAGCTTAAGGGCAGAACTGACCGCAGAACCAAGCCAGTGACGAAAGAAAAATGGCGGCCGTGGTGCCTTATATCCACAAGGTGGCTCATAATTTGAAAAAAGTCGCCACCCGGCACAACGTAGCCGTTGTGTTTTCTGCCCCCAAAAAGCTTGCGCAGCTATGTCCACGAACTTGCGCCCGGGGCGACAAGAATTAGGCTTGCCAAAAGCGACATGCTAATCATTACGTGGACTGCGCAGTTGGAGTGGTCTACCGCATTCCTCTGACATGAGGCATAGAGTACTTCGGTCAGACGGGAAGATGCGTAAATGACCATGCAAGGGAACATTATCTTTCACTAACAAATGCAAAGGGGGCACACTTGCCTACCCACTGTAGCGAGTGTAGTTACAGCAAATGCACCCCTTTATTTCAGGAGATTAAGATTGTAGGCAGAAGCCGTGATAAGACAGCGCGAGAATTATTGGAGGCTTATCATATCATGAAAATGGGTGACAAGTGTGTTAGCGACACTTCAGTATGTTTGCATGGCAAAGAGCAAGCGTTTTTGGATCTTTTCAAAACGTGATAATGGGCTCCGTCGACTCTTATACTTCGATGCTTTCGGCAAAATAAACACAGTTGTAAGTGAGCGCTAGTCCCGTCTGGTCTGTTCTGTGTCTTTGTCAAATTTTAGCGCTCAAATTTCCACTTGTAAGCGATTTATAAGTTCTCCCACGTGACTCCCCTCATCCAGACCTTTAATTTTATACCTCACAAGCTCTAGCGGTACCACTATGACTTTTAACCCAATATATTGATCACGTGACTATCTCCTATGACTTTAACCAGAAAGCGATTTTTGATTTGTCCCACGTGATTCCCGTCATCAAGTCTTTTAATTTGGTACTCAGAAATCCTAGAGGCATCATTTTGTCTTCTAAACCAAGCTAGGACTCACGTGAATATCTCATGATTATAACCAGGAAACAATTCCTAATTTCTCCCACGTGATTCGTCTCATCGAGACCTTAAATTTGATACCTCACAAGCCCTGGTGGAATCAGTTTGACTTTTACTTAATCTGACTCACGTGACTATCTCATCACTATAACCAGGAAGCGACTTTTATTTCGCCCCGCATGCATCCCTTTATTCATACTTTTAATTTGATACCTCACAAGCCCTAGTGACATCAATTTTACTTTTAACCCAATCAATGGCTAATGAATATTATGATGATGGTTGGGGTTTATTGGCGCAAGGCCGACTATGGGCAAAGAGCGCCAAAGAAGTCCTTGAGTTTTGATCAGACCGTAAGTACTAAAACATGTATCTAAAATTAAAGGTGATGCAAAACAAAATACAATGGAGATGGCTGGTGTATAGGGCCAGGGTGATTACCCGTGATATGACAAGAGCTGCAGGAAGTTTACCTCAGCTAAAAACACGTTGACTAGAAAACATTGGTTCGTCGGCTAAAAAGTATGATGGGTGCAAAGGAATGTGTCGTCTGTATAATTCAGGGAAATGTTTTTGTCGTGTTGTGTCAAGTGATTTGCAAGTGATTAGTATGTGGACTACGGATAGGCCCTTTCCACACCTGCTACACGTGGGTCCCGAAGTTCCAGTGAGCAGGGGGGAGTGCGTAACAAGTGTGTGGCCTATCCGCAGCATAGCCAGGGCGACTTCAGTGTATCTGTTGTGTGAGTCAGTTATGTAGCGTCCCAGTTGTGGTTTTATTACGTGTAGTTTGTTGTCTGTTTGTTGACTGCAGCGTAATTGCCTTGTGTTACGAAGCTGTCGTCTGATATGTGTCTTTAGGTCGGTGTAAGGTACTGTTGTTATGTCAACTGTGGTCATGAGAGCAGCAGCACCAGCCATTTGATCAGCAGTCTCATTGCCAGGGATCCCACAGTGACCTGGTACCCAGCATATGATTAATTGAAGATTTGAGGCATATGCAGTCATTAGTGCCTTGAAAAGAGCATTGATCACATAGTTTTTAGATGTCTTTCCTGATGACAGTGCCTCTACAACGCTTAGAGAATCTGTGTAGACGATGGACTTTGGAATTTTATGTTCGATGATGTGGTTTGAAACGAGTAAAATGCCATAGGCTTCTGCCGTGTAAATACTGCTATGAAAATTCATTGTTTTATAACGGTAAAATTTGGTCCGTGCGCTGCACAAGATACAGTAAAACCAGTTTTCGACGCGTCACTATAGATTTCTGCGCACCTGTACTAGTCCTGCAGGAACAGGAAGTGCTGCAGAATTGCACTCCTGGGTACCCTATTTTTTTCTACTAATGTGATTGATAGATCGCAATGATATAGTATGTAGATGCCATGGTGGAATTAAATTATGGATGAGTGTGTTGTCCGGGTCTGAAAGAGGGACCGTGAGTGCAGAAGCCTCCTCCCTAACTCTGAGAGAGAAAGGTAAGGAAATAGATGGCCTGTTTAAAAAGAGTTGCAAGTTTGATGTATTGTTCATGATGGGATTAAAAGGATGGTTGGTAAGGGACACAATCTTAGATGCATATATCAGGTCAACGTACTCCCGCTGGTGCCCTAGACACCACTTGTCGCACTCGACATAAAGACTTTCGACAGGGCTAGTGCGGAAAGCGCCGCATGAGAGGCCAAGGCCAAGATGCAGCACTGGGTCGAGCATTCTCAGTGCGGTCTTTGTCGCCGACCCATACACGACACTGCCGTAGTCGAGCCGAGACCCCACCAACGCTGTGTACAGGCGCAGCAGGAGTTGTTTGTCGGCCCCATAAGATTGATGTGAGAGAACCTTAAGAATATACATTGTTTTTAGGCATTTGCATTTTAGCTGTTTTATATAAGGAATGAACGTAAGTTTTTCATCTAATAAAATGCCTAAAAACTTGTGCTCCTTGTTCACAGGAATTGGCACATTCGCAAGAGTGATGTCTGGGTCTGGGTGGACCCCACGCTTCCTGGAGAAAACAACACAAGAGCTCTTTCCGGGATTAATTTTAAAACCATTCTTGTCTGCCCAGCCGGCAAGTTTCTTTACACCAAGCTGGACTTGACGTTCGCAGATTGACATATTGCATTATTTATAGGATATCTGCACGTCATCTACATACATGTAATAAGATATTGTAGGTGGCAGTGCCTTACCAAGAGAGTTTATTTTTACTATGAAGAGAGTACAGTTTAGAACACCGCCTTGCGGCACGCCATTTTTTTGCACGTGAACCTTTGAGAGTGCACAACCAACTCTTACTCGCAACGTTCTGTCTGACAAGTAACTAACAAGAGTGTTCAACATGTTACTCGAAACACCGAATGAATTGAGATACACTAAGGATCCGATACCGCCAAGCGGTGTCGTAGCCTTTCCAAGGTCGAAAAAGATGGTTAAACAATACTGCTTTTGCGCGAAGGCATCCTTGATGTACGAGTCAAGAGATACCAGTTGATCGTCCGTCTATCGCCCTACCCTAAAGCCTGCCTGGCAGCTCTCGAGAGGACCGTTGTACTCGAGGAAGTACACGAGGCTGCGATTAATCATCTTCTCGAAGAGCTTGCACAGGCAGCTCGTCAGGGCAATAGGACGGTAACTTGAGGGAGACGACGGGTCCCTTCCCTCCTTCAGGAAAGCTACAACTATTGCCTCCTTCCAAGAGTTTGGAATGTGCCCCGAAAGCCAAATCTTGTTATATAGGTGTAAGAGTGTTAGAAGAGCGCTGCGTGCAGGTGTTGTATCATTGTGTATGTGATGTTGTCTGGGCCTGGAGCTGAGGGTTTACACGTGCTCAGAGCAGCCCTCAGCTCATGTAGCGAAAACAGGGAGTTGTAAGAAGTGTGTGATTTGTTGTTGTCGTGTAGGGACTTCTTTTCACAAGAGGCTTTATGTTTCAGGAAAGTGTTCGTGTAGTGTGCTGAACTGGACACATGTTGGAAGTGTTGTGCGAGTGTGTCAGCCTGGTCTTCCAGATTGTCCCCTGTTGTACTGACCAGGGGCAGGCTGTGTGTCTGTTGTCCTTTGAGTTTGCGTATACGTGTCCATACTTTCCGTGTGTCTGTGTAAGAGTTTATTGATGTTATGAATGTACGCCAACTCTCTCGTTTTGCCTCACGGCGCACCCGTTTTTCTAATGCCTTCGCCCCTTTTGAACAAGAGGAGGTTTCCCGACGTGGGGTATGGACGAAGGATACCCCACGCTTTGTTCTGGGCCTCTCGCGCCCGCCTACAGTCCTCATTCCACCACGGCCTCCGCTGGTTGCTCGGGGCACCAGAGGCGTGGGGAATGGACTTTTCGGCGGCGTCGAGGATGTGCGCCGTGAGGAGTTGGGTAGCTTCTTCAACGTGTAGGTGTCCTATGGATGTGTGGTGTAGTTTGGATGTCTCTGTAAATGTATTCCAGTTAGCTCGTGCTTCATTGAACCTATTATGGGAAGATGAACTGCTTGGTCTTTTACCTACATATGTACGTGAGGTGGGGAAGTGGTCACTGCCATATGGGTCAGTTCCCACACCCCACTCGAGAAGAGGAAAGAGAACTGCGGAGCCAATAGCCATGTCAAGACATGAGTATGTGTTGGGACCTATGTTATGGTATATAGGCTGTTTATTGTTGAAAAGGCATGCTCCAGAGGATGTAAGAAACCTCTCTATCAGGCGACCCCGGGCATCCGTACGAGAAGAGCCCCAAAGAGAATTGTGAGCATTAGGGTCGCCAGTTAGACTCTACGGTTCGGGCAGCTGGTCAACTAGCGCCTCGAAGTCAGAGCTCAAAAGTGTAACATCAGGAGGAATGTATATGGAGCATACCGTTATCAACCTATTAAATATTATTAAGCGTATTGCTACAGCCTAAAGGATAGTGTTTAAAGTGACAGGGTGGCATGCTAAGGATTTCCGGACGATTATGGCCACACCGCCAGAAGAGTGTGTGCAGCCGTCCCTGTCTTTCCTGTATACCAGGTAACTATTCAAGAAATTTGTGTGTTTAGAATTCAAATGCGTTTCCTGAGCACACATCACACTTGGCTGATTGGTATGCAGAATCTCATACACGTCGTCAAGATTTTTCATAAGGCCTCTGCGGTTCCATTGAACAATATTTTCTCTTCCCATTATTTAGTGTGAGAGCTACTGGAATGTGTATGTTTATGTGTCGTCTTTCGGGGCTGTGACTCTTGGATTGGGCTTTTTGGGCGGCCTATCTGTAGGCTTGGACGACGGAGGCCGCTCCTTGCGCTGCGTTGCAGGCAAGAACGGCACGACGTCCATCTCGTCGTCCGATGTCCTGGGTGTGCCCGTGGAACCGGGCCCCCCGGACTTGGCCCCCCTTCGGGGGCCCTTCGTTTGAGCCGCCACCGCCGCTGGTGTCGGGGGCACCAGAAGTGGCACGGGCGGTGCGGTGGTGGTGGGAGCCGGTCCGGGGCCCGTGGTGTCCATGGCACCCTCCAACGCACTGGACGATGAGGAGGCAGGGACGGGAGCGGCACCGGTCCCGACGGAAGAGGTTGTCACCACAACCGCTGCTGGCTCAGCGAGCGGTGCGGAGGCGGGCTGGGATGCCAGAGGCAACCCAGGGGGGGTATGGGCGGGACCAAGTCCGACTCGCGGTACTGGGTCCCCGCCGAAACCAGACGCCGCTCCGCCCCCCGGCGAGCCGCGTCGGCGTACCTACCCAGGGGGAAAGAGGCGAACCTCTTCCGCGCCTCTGGGAAGGTGATGTTCTCTGTTACTTTGACATTGATTATTTTCTTTTCTTGTTGGAATTTCTCGCAAGTGCGGGACCACGCTGCGTGGGGCCCCTGGCAGTTGGCACAGGTGAAACTCTGGGTGTTACAGTTTCAGATGGGTGGTCATGTTGGCCGCATTTTGCACAGGTAAGGCGGCCGCGGCAGGAGTGTGTGCCATGCCCGAACCGTTGCCACTTCAAGCAGCGCCGTGGGTTTGGGATGTATGGGCGGACAGAACAATGTATGTAACCGGCATTTATGAATTCTGGAAGGGTGGATCGATCGAAGGTCAAGATTAGGTGTCTAGTTGCTACCTGTTTGTCATCGTGGCGTATTGATATGCGCTTTACAGCCGTGACGCCCTGATCCCTTAAGCCTTCCAAAAGGTCGGCCTCGGTCTCGGACATGAGATCTGCCTTAGAGATCACACCTTGACAACTGTTGAGGCTGCGGTGGGGTGTGACCCTGATCTCCAGATCTGCCATGCAGGTTTGTTTCAGGGGGATTGTGGATTGCTGGTGAGCTTTAACTTCAACTAGCACTGCACCAGTTCTGAGCTTTTTGGCGTCATATGTTTTGCCGATGATACCTTCAAGGTATTTAGAAACAAGAAATACAGATTGAGAGGATACCGGCTTCGATTTGTCTACAGACTCAATGATCGAAAAACGAGGGTAGTTATCTGGCTTTGGGAGCGAGATAGAAGGCAAAGAAGGAAAGGATACTTCGGTGCGGCCCCTTTTCAGGGACCGATCACGTTTGGGGGGGGGGGGTTGAAAATGCCATATAGCATAGTATAAAAGCAGGGAGACGGGGGTACGTTCTTCTTTGACCTTACCCTGGTAGTCAAAGAGGTCCCGGAGCTCCCTGCCTGGTGAACAGACAGGGAGCCCATCCGCCGGAGCTTGACCTGGGCTCCGACGGCCACCGTTCGTGGTTTCTAACCCTCCACCTATAACCACATCGCCACGGTTGGATCCAGCTTATGTTTGGGGGCTCGGGGTCCGCTGTATCGCCAGTACCGTCACCAAGATTACTCAAGGTGCCCCGTGCGGGGGACTAATGAATAATAACTACCCTATATTATGTAATTAGTTAAAATGAACACGAGTCACCGAGACCTAATTTCTTGGAAAAAATTGTGCGTTTCACACGACTAATGTGCGTTTCATCACGCACATAATGTGCGTGATGAAATTAATGATGATGAAACTAATGATGATGAAAATAATGTGCGTTTCTTCACTGTAACGACCGGTTGCCCCTTTAAACAACACGAAAACACGCGTGCTCCACATGCACGTGCCAGGGCAAGTCCCGACCATTTTTGCAATTTTCTTCCGCGGGTGGCGCTGTTGAACGGCGCCAGCAGCGCCACCTGTCCCACTTTCAGGCCTCTATTGGGCTTAGAGAGTTAGGCATTCTGGCAGTTTCCCCGAAAATTTCGAGTAACTGAGCAATTTAAATGCAACGATTCATACCCATGACACCACCCTCAGATCCGTATAGAATTAGGCGAGAGTGCTAGATAGTCACGTGAATGTTTTATTGCGCAGTCGTCTGCTTAAACTGGTCACGTAACCTCGTTCATTCAACTTGGTTGAAAATACACTGCGCCTGGATTTGTATTGGTTGCCAACTAAATTACGAAGCGCTTACGTGTGTTCTGCACTGCGTGGGTCCTGGATAATTTTGGTTGGTGCCTGGATTATATTGGTTGGCACCTGGATTATATTCACTTGCCTTTGGAATATATTGACCGGGAAATCCTGTAGAATGTTTCCACTGCAATTTGAATGTGATTACGTTGTGATACGGAAGTGAAAGACAATAACAATAATAATCAATCAATCAATCAATCAACCTTTATTAAAGTGCCCAGGAACAGCCGAATCCTTCGTGCTGGGACACTGAGAGGGGGAAAAAGGGCCGCATTGAAATACACCAGCGGCTGTCACATAAACAGCTAGTAAATAGGTGGGTGAGTGAAGAACAATACAAACTCGAAATACTACAGAGAATAAAATTAAACGTTTCATCCAACCTAGAATACACGCTAAATCGAGGCTGTAACTTATGGTACCTTGCAAAAACGCATGGTACAATAACCATAGTAATAGGATGAAGCATCAATTACAGAAAAATGTATGAAACAAAATAAAGGAAGTATTTGTAACTATTCACAGAAAATGACAAGTTATAGAAACGTTTGTTCCTGTGGCCTGCCCGGGCTTCTTAAAAATATGAATGAAGAGTTTTCTACACAAGTATGTCATAGTACGTACAACAATTACTCCCGGAGAATCAAAATTATACCCGAAGAAATACGAGCAAACTCTGTGAAAACAACGCACACAGGAGGAAAATAACTGATGAACACAAGTACTGTAGAAATGAAGTTAGCGCGCCATGGCTAACAGCCCTGTTAAAAACTACCGCAGGGGACGGCGAAAAAAATATCGAGTTCCCCGGAGTTTGTGTTATATAGCCGTTGCAGTATATCAAGAGGAGAACATCTGCTATGTTGTGCAGCTGTGCGGAAAGGGTGGTTAAGCCTTGTTGCTTTCTTCAGAATACGAAAACCCATCGACGCAAGCAGTTCCGGGCATGAAATTGTACCATGAAGCAGTTTGTATAAGAAAAGAAGGTCTGTGCGGGTTAGCCGGTAACTTAAAGAGGCAGTAATCGGGAGAGGCTCGGAGGGGAAACGATACATAAATATTAGATGCGAAGGCACTTCATTCACCCGCCTTGTCCCTGCATCCGGCGTCGGCGTCGTCGTCGTTGCTGTAGGCGTCGACCCCTCCCCCATTCTCCTCGCCGCGTCAGCTTCGCTCTCCGCCGCTCACCCCCTCTCCTCTCCGATAGCGAACACGCTCTCGCGAGGGGCATTGGATTGGATTCGATTGGCTTGGCTTGGATTGGCTTGGCTTGGCTTGGCTTTGATTGGATTGGATTCGATTTGCTTTGGATTGGATTAAAGTGGATTGCGTTGGATTATGTTGCGTCATAGACGCGGCAGACGCACTGGCGCCGGCGCTTCCCCTCACCGTTATGCGCGCTATAAAACGCAGTGCCTGCGCCGCTCCGCTAAATCGTTCCAGCGCCGTTTCTCCGCTGTTCAACGCTGCAACGTGAACCCCCTATGCGTCGCATTTACACAGGGGTTCCCGCGAGGAGAGGTGGGAGTTTCTTGATAAAAATTTGGTCTGGACGCGCTCTACACGTTGGCATTTAGATATGCAGGTTCCGTTCCAAATGACAGAGGCATATTCAAGTTCAGGAACACAAAGGGCCATAGAACGTTTTAGGAACGAATTTGGAGACTGGAAGTCTCGTGAAAACCTGCATACAGCACCAAGCGAGCGGAGCGCGCGCCGAGTCAGTTGAGTGACATGAGGCGAGAAAGTTAGGACGCTGTCGAATAGCAGTCCGAAGTCTCGGATCTCGTCGACTCTAGACAGAAAACCATCATCAATACTGTAGCGAAAGAAAAGGAGGTTCGTTTTTCGGGTATAAGACAATGCCTTTGTTTTTCTCAGGATTAAGATTTAATCTGTTATCTGAGCACCATTTAGCAAAGGGGAATATATCTTGCTGCAAGGCAACGCAGTCATCAATGGAATTTATACGTCTGAATATTTTGATGTTGTCAGCGTAGAGAAGAAAAGAAGATTTTTTAATTGCGGCTGACACATCGTTTACAAAAATTGAGATAAAGAGAGGGCCCAACACGGAGCCTTAGGGCACACCGCTTGTTGATCTATGCATAGAAGACGTCTGCCCACTAACGCTAACGAAACTAAATCGATTGCCTAGATAGCTACCCAGCAATGCCACGAGTGGTGTATCAATGCCCCACTGCAAAAGCTTGTCAAGTAACAACGTGTTGCAGACAACATGAAATGATTTGCTATGGTCACAGTAGACAACGTCCAACTGGCCTCGCTTGGAAAGTGCAGCGGAGGCCTGCTCCATAAAGCAGGCGAGATTAGTTGTTGTCAACCTTCCTGACATAAAACCATGTTGTTTTCTTGTGAGAAACTGCGGTACAGAACTTGACAATAGCTGGTGCAGCGCTGTCTCAAAAAGCTTGGAGGCAGCACAAAGGAGAGAAACTGCTCTATAGTGTTTTGCATCAGAATTGGTGCCTGACCTAAAAATGGGGCAAACTCGGAAAATTTTCCACTTACTAGGAAACATGTTTGTTTTTAGACAGTAATTGAATATTGTAGTTAAAACGGGAACAATAATGCTGCTGTTTTTGAAATAGCAGGAGGTACTCCGTCAGGGCAAATAATAATAATAATATAATAATATTAATATAATAATAATCAATCAATCAATCAATCTTGTTTATTTTCGTGCCCAGGAACAGCCAGAAGCCTGAGTGCTGGCGCACGGATAGTTATATAAAAACAAAATACCAGAAACATATTGCAAGAAACAAACAAGCGACAAGACACACACAAATTGAAGTAGTGAAAATGACAGAAATAAAGCACAGGCGGAGGCTGGGTACAGGGAAAAAGATAAAAAAGATACCTTTGTTGCTCTGCCTGTTGTAAAGGCAACACAACAAGCAGAGCAACAAAGTTTGACAGCAATACAATAAAAACAACGGCAAGAGCGTAGAGACAAATGATAAGACGAATAAATGACAGTGAACAGTTTCAAAAATAGGCAACTATCAGCTGGTTAGACACAACCGCAGAGAAACCAAATTCCAGAAAAAAAAACGAACGACAGAGATATCATGGATGTTTAACTCACTGTATTCAACAGCGCAGTACGGTAAACTGTAAAGGAATAATAATAATAATAATAGCAATAATAATATAATAATCAATCAATCAATCAATCAATCAATCAACCTTTATTTTTGGTGCCCAGGAACAACCCTAGGGTCTTGGTACTGGTACACCATATACAAGCATTCATAGAAACAAACTAAAATCAAGACAACACAACACAGAAGACCATATATATGAAAGAAACAATAAGGTAAAAATAGTTACAGAAATCCCAGAATGCAAAACAGCAAAAAAAAAAAGGAAGCCTAGTGTTAGAAGCCATGACACCCGGCCAGCAAAAACGTTGAAGGCACGTAAAAAATTGAAAATACACAAGCAAATACTCAATGAACATGACGGATATAGATTATACACATAAAACAAAAGTTTTGTAACAAAATGTTAGGAAGTTTCAAAATGCAAAAACGAAGTTCAGCATTACAAGCACTGACACTTAAACCGACAGAAATTCAAGCAACAAAAAATCAGGAAAAGTGAAAAACAAACAAGCAAGATGATGATTTGCATAAAATAAATATGGAACAGAAATACGGCACATAAATGACATAAAGGCACTTAAGCTACAACAATTTTCAATTCATTAGAGAACAAAGACAAAGAGCTCTGGAATATATAATAATATAATAATAATAATCAATCAATCATTTATTTAACGTGCCCAGGAACAACCGAGAGGTCTTGATGCTGGCGCACAAAAAATAAAAAAACAAAAAAAAAACTAAGAATAACACAATAGAATAAGATGACTGTTCAGAAGAAAACTATAAGAGAGAATGCGTACAGAAATATTAGGACGACAGGACAAAAGTAGATTAACACAGTATAAGAAATAGGTAATGATAATGACGAAAAGTCAGATAATACACATACATACATACTTACATACATGCATACATACATACATACATACATACATACATACATACATACATACATACACACATACATATAACAATGCGCCAAATAAACTAAAAGAGGAGGATAGAACAAATTGCACATGTGATGTTATCTTATAACGGTAGAAACGTTGGAGGAAAACGATAACTGTGACCCATCAAAAACATCGAGGTCAAGAAAATAAAAATTATAAAGGCTTTGTATCCTGTTAAAAATTACTTACGAGATAGAATTCAGGTTGTTTCCGTAAGTGACGTCTACTCGCAACCTAGAACAACTAACATTGGCGTACCCCAAGGTTCCATATTGGGGCCACTACTTTTTTTGTTATACATTAACGATTTACCGAATTGCCTTGCCTCTTCAAAATGTCTGTTATATGCAGACGATACCACCCTCTACAACTATGACAGTACTGTTTTGCCACTAACGTCTAAACTAAATGTAGATCTTCGTAACGTGTTACAGTGGTGTAATCTTAATAAGTTAAAAATTAATGCTTCTAAAACAAAGTTCCTTGTCTTCCATTCCCACCAAAGGGACATAGCATCCACACCATCTGTTACCATTGACAATCAGCTAATTTTCGCTAGTGAATACTCCTCATTTTTAAGCGTCCTACTTGACTCCAACTTGAAGTATCATCATCATATTGCTAACGTAAAGAGAAAAATGGCTTACGGCATGCGCATCCTCCTTAAAGCAAGATCTTTCTTCAGTCATTCAACGCTAATATCACTATACAATTCATTTATTCATCCACATATTACATACTGCATCTCATGCTGGGGCAATACATACGACACTCACCTTAACCCATTACAAATAATACAAAATCAAGCTATTCGAATTATCTCATCAAGCACGTATGGCGCGAATGCTCATTCATTGCTTTGTTCAAATAATATTTTGTCTGTTTCCAAACTGGTGAGTTATAACCTAGGTATTTTTTGTTTAAGGTGCTTCGCAATGAGTTTCCGTGTTTCTCTTTTTTGGCCGCTAGTCTTGTTAATACTAACACCACTAGGTTTGCTTTTAAGCACAATTTCATTTTACCGAGAGTAAAAACTAACTACGGCAAACAGACAGCGCACTTCTCGGCTATTTGTCTATGGAATTCTATGCCACCCACCATTAAGTCTTCTAACACATTCCACAAATTCAAAAAAGAATTAAAGTGCTACCTGATGTCCCTGTCTCAGACGTAACCAAGATTGTTCCTGATGCTTTGTTTTTCAGTGCTTTTCTTTTCTAAATTGATTGTGTATAGTTATTGCTACCATGTAATTTACTTATTGACTCTGCTTTACATCATTCTTGTACACATCCCTCTTTTCATTTGCTGCTATTATTCAGTGTATTTTAAGTTATTCTTGGCAGGAGGTCCCGCTACAGTCTTTGACCTTGGGACCTCCTTCTGTATATAACCCCCATGTATCATTTGGAGATATTAATAAATTTATTTATTGATTGATTGATGGATTGAGGGTTTAGTGCTGAGAGAGGCGGGTAGTTACAAGAAACGGTCTGCTCTCTCTTGTTTGCTTCCGCGGAATCCGAAAATAATACTGTTGAGCAGTATAGGACAGGATATAGTACCGTGAACGAGCTTGAAAAGAACGAAGAGATCGGCGCGATTTCGCCGGCAGCGAAGTGAAGGCAGTGACAATAGTTCCACGGTGTTAGAACACGAGCCAGAGGCATTTTTAGCGAAGCGATGGTTGTAAACGCTTCGAAATTTTTTCTGGACACGCTCAACTACGTTACTTAAGGAATTAGAGATGCCATTCCAGATCACAGATGCATACTCAAATTGAGAAGACAGATGGCGGTGTACAATTGGCGGAGTGGCATAGGAGAATTTTAATTCTCTCGATATTCTACAAACACTGCCGAGAGAACGAAGACCCCGCATAGCAACACGCTTAGTATAAGCTGAAAAATGAAAGGTGCTATCAAAGAGAATGCCGAGATGATTGATCTCACAAACCCTACATAAAGACACAGAATTGACAGAGTATAAAAAAGATACGCTAGATGATTTGCGAGTGAAACTCATGAATCAATTATGATGATGATGATGACTTTTGTCGTTGAAATATTGAGAGAAAGGTTATTGTTTTTACACCATTCTGAAAAAGAACACAAATCAGACTGCAACAAGCGACAGTCGTTAAACGAATGTATTTCCCTAAATATCTTCATAACATTGGCCTACAAAAGGAAAGAAGAATTGCGAATGGCAGGAGAAACGTCGTTAACATACATTAAAAAGAGGAGTGGGCCTAATACCGAACCCTGAGGTACACCACTGGTCACTTTGTAAAAGGAGGACGTTTGGCCATTGACGGCAACATAACATGATCTGTCACGAAGGTAGCTATGCAACAGATTCACAACAGCGGTGTCAACATCAAAATGAGCAAGTTTAACCATACGCATTGAGTGACTGACTACATCAAACGCTTTGCTGAGGTCACAGTAAATGGTGTCGACCTGCCCTTTCTGGAATACAGGTGTAGATATTTGCGTCATGAAAATGCCAAGATTAGTGACGGTTGAGCGGCCAGGGACAAATCCATGTTGATTATGATTCAATAAGTTTTTCACATTAAAAGACAGTAAATGGTGAAGGGCCAGCTCAAAAATCTTTGACATGGCACAGAGAAGGGAAAGGGGTCGATAATTCGAGCCATCAGTTTTAGAGCCAGACTTAAATACTGGAAAAACACGAGCGATTTTCCACATGCTAGGAAATGTGGAAGTAATCACATAGTTATTAAATATGCTAGCCAATACTGTGACCAATATACTGCTATAAGATTTTAGTATGGCTGAGGGGATATCATCTGGACCACATGACAAGGATGGTTTCAAGCGCTTAATGCATTCGCTGATGAGATTTTCATCTAGCGACAGAGCATTGGGTGTGTTGATTTCCAAATGTTGTTTGATAGTAGTGCTAGAGTCAGAGGCTGAATAAACGGAAGAGAACTGCGTGGCAAAACAGTCAGCGACGGCTTGTAGTTCTGTTCCATTGGAGTCCAGTAGTATTAAAGGCGCTTCACTTTTGTTAGACCGTTTGCGTACATACTTCCAGAACTCAGCCGGCCTGTCAGAGGCGCCTTTTTCTAAGTGTGCAATATATGAACTGTGATCCCGTTTATATAGGCGTTTACAGAGAGTTCGAAAGCATCAGAAATCTTCCTTGTGCCGAGAGATAGTGTTTTTAAGCTTTCTGTGTGCGCGATCTTTATGCTTTAGAGCACTTATAAGTTCAGACGAGAACCAGGGGGGATATTTATGGAGTTTAGGAGTATAATGTGGAATATATTTGCGCATACTGCTTAAGATAAGTTCCGTAAGCTGATCTACTTGGTCATCAACATTGGTTTTTTCTGTTACCATAGACCAGTCAATGGAGGATAAGTCACGGTGTAAGCCAACGTAGTCACCTTTTTTGAAAGCAAATCGGGGCGATTTGTTGATGTTATTTTGAAAGCTCTGTTTTTCCTATGACAGAGAGAGTGTTAGTTTATGTGGTGGGTGAAATTTATCGGGACGAACAAGAAAAACGTCAGAGAGTGACCCTTCAATAGGCTGATTGTTCGAAATACACAGATCTAATATGTTACCGCAAGGATTGGCAATAGAATTATGTTGTTGAAGGGAATTAAAAGCAAGAAAATCTAATAGCAGGCCGCACTTATTCTCTATGTATTGATGGTAATGAGAATATATAAGTGTTCTCCAGTCGATACCAGGGGTATTAAAATCACCAATAACAACAATCCTGTGCTTCCTAGGTGATGCTATGACACTCTCAATGGAAGAGATGATGTCACAAAAAGATATTGGGGTAACGCTAGGCGGAGCCTAGAAGGACTCAATCAACAATTTTTTGCAGCAGTAAAGGCTAATTTCGAACCATATTGGTTCAGGAACAGTTTCAATGTCACTTCGGCGAACAGATCTCAGAGAATTATCTAAAGCCATAAGTACGCCACCACCTTCTTGTTTGATTACACTGAAGTCACGATCACTGCGGAAGGTGTTGTAACTTGATGGAAAATAGTCTGACGAGGGAATCTCATTGCGCAGCCACGTTTCGGTAATTACAATGACAGTAAACGAAGACGAAATAACAATAGCGAAGAATTCAGTTGGCTTAGTTCGTAGACCACGAGCGTTTTGGTAAAAGATGTCCAAATTACACACATTCACTGTCAATTACAGACTCTGAAGGATGGAGCATATCATCATATAGAATCCCACGGAATGGCTTGAAAATGCAGCCACGCGGCCACATTGAGGGGTCATTCAGACGCTTCATGTTTTCTTCGTCAACCATGACGTAGAATGAGGAGTACGACAAATATTTTGTTTTCAGCCGCCTTTTGGAAAGGGGAGAAATATTTTGACACTCGATGTGCTTCTAGAGGTCAGCAGTGGCAGTGTCAGGGCTCAACTTGGAAACAAATAGTGCCCGTTGAAGCTGCGACCGCTCAACCACCGACAATGCACATGACTCCATGGCTCCAAGGAATGGAGGCCTGTTTCTCTTCTTTGTATTCTTTCACCCTTTGTGGCAATTGTTGTCAGAGGGGGTCGGGCAGGATCGTCAACGTGTTGTTCCGAAGGGGATTGACGAGCTGGCGGCGTAGGGCAAACAGGACTGGTCTCGGTGTCTCGAGGCGTGTCGGAGGGCGAGGGGTTGTCGGAGGTTGAGGGGATCACGGAAGCTTCAAATGGAACAACCGCCGGGGACTTCGCAGGCACGGGGGTCACACGGCGGGCAAGATCCTCCCATAAAAAAAGAACCTCAGAGTGGAGGGAGGCGACTATTCGAGCCTGCTGTTCGGCTCCGCGGGAATGGTCCTTTCGGAGGCGCTCATTTTCTTCTCGCATGTCCGACACTTCGTCGCTCAAAAAAGAAATTCCCTCCAGCGCGTCCAGGAGAAGACGGCGGAGACCGGCAATCTCACCACAAAGGTTACCCGGAGGGGAGAGAGGGGAACCGGTCGGGGGAGCGCTGGGCTGCGGAGAACACGTTTCCGTCGGGAACGCCTCCTACAGGTCACTAGGCTTAGCGGCCGACTTGGCCGAATGGCATAAATTGCAGAAAAATGGGCTCGATCCAGCCCTCAAAAGTTCCAGTTCGTCGTCCGGCCAGGTCACACACTTCGGATGCATACGTTTTACACAGCTCTCGCAGCGATAGAACTGTTGTTTACCGAAAAAAGGCCAGGAGCAGAGCAAGCATGCATCCCGGCTGGGCGCCATGCTCCGGGACTATAATAATAATAATAATAATAATAATAATCAATCAATCAATCAATCATGTTTATTTGCGTGCCCAGGAACAGACAGAGGCCTGAGTTCTGGCGCACGCATAGTCACATAAAAACAAAATACAAGAAACATATAGCAAGAAACAAACAAACGACAAGACACACAAATTGAAGTAGTGAATATGACAGAAATAAAGCACAGGCGGAGCCTGGGTATAGGTAAAAAATAAAAAAAAGAATATGCCTATGTTGCTCTGCCTGTCGTAAAGGCCACACGACAGGCAGAGCAACAAAGTTTGACAGTAATACAACAAAAACAACGGCAAGAGGGTAGAGACAAATGATAAGACGAACAAATGACAGTAAACAGTTTCAAAAATAGGCAACTATCAGTTGGATAGACACAACCGCAGAGAAACCAGATTCCAGGAAAAAAAGAACGACAGACATATCATAGATGTTTAACATACTGTTTTCAACAGCGCTGTACGGTAAATTGTAAAGAATTTCTGAAAGATGTCAAGGCGTTCAAAGAAGCGGTTCTAACAATTTTTATTCTGTGCACCGGAGAATGATTGGAGTTGCGCGCAGCGGTCAAGAACGGGCGAGGCGACCTGGTGGGCCTTTGTGGTACACTAAACTCTAAACAGTTACGCAGGTCTGCGCAAGAAAGGTCATCATGAACAATTTTGTGAAGAAATGTAAGGTCTGCACGCGTACGTCTGCAGTTCAAGGAAGGAATGGAAGAAACTATGGGTGAGTCAGAATCAGGATGAAAACTGTGACTGTGATGAAGGTGCTTAAATATGGATAAAAACTTCTTCTGCACACGTTCTATTAATTCACTACTAGATTTGGAGATCCCGTTCCAGGCAACATAAGCATATTCTAACTGTGGTATACATATTGCATTGTATAGCATTAGAAATGTATCTGGAGAAGAGAATTCCTTTGTAATCCGACACACATTTCCAAGACTTAGGAGTGCTCGCTGTGTGATGAGCATAATATGAGGAGAAAAAGAGAGGGTACTGTCGAAAAGCACCCCTAGGTCCCTAATCTCCTCAACCCTTTGCAGAGGAGCTCCCTAGATACTGTAAGAAAACAGCAGACGGTGGGTTTTCCGGCTGTAGGTGACAACGTTTCTTTTAGCGGGGTTTAAAATTAGGCAGTTTTCCCTGCACCAGACCGATAATTCTGACACATCCTTCTGCAAGGCACAGCAGTCCTGAACACCGATAATGTGCCTAAATAGTTTGACATCATCAGCATAGAGAAGAAAAGAAGAGTTTGTTAACACTGTTGACACATCATTGATAAAAATAGAAAACAATAATGGA
Organism: Haemaphysalis longicornis; assembly: GCF_048455015.1. Taxonomy (NCBI): domain Eukaryota; kingdom Metazoa; phylum Arthropoda; class Arachnida; order Ixodida; family Ixodidae; genus Haemaphysalis; species Haemaphysalis longicornis. Next base: position 43,705,709 of record NW_027526203.1, on the reverse strand, counting down.
CCCAGCACGGAACCCTGAGGTACACCACTTGTTGCAGGGTAAACACCAGACTTTTTGTAGTTTACATCTACATAAAAGGACCGGTCAAGGAGATAGTTGGACACCAAGGCAACAAGGCTTGCGTCTACACCGGACGTAGCAAGCTTGTTAATGAATAACTGATGGTTCACCACATCAAGCGCCTTACTGAGGTCAAAATAAATAACGTCCAACTGGCCGTTTTCACAAACTGCAACCGAAGCCTGTGTGATAAAGCTTGCAGGATTTGTGACCGTCGATCGACCCGAGAAAAAGCCGTGCTGATTTGCTATCACAACGTTCTTGACGCCGGCAGCAAGAACTTTGTGCAGAGCTGACTCAAAGAATTTTGAGGCGACACAAAGGAGTGAGATCGGGCGATAGTTAGAAACGGCTGACTTATCACCAGACTTAAATATTGGAAAAATTCCAGCGATCTTCTATGCACAAGGAAATTTACCTAAAAGTAAGCAGTTATTATAAATGAAAGTTAAGACAGGCACAAAAATGTTGCCGTAAGCCTGCATGAGGGCTGCTGGAATTCCTTCTGCACCACATTAAAATGATGGTTTCATCCGTTGAAGGCTATCAGTGACAATTTTTTTATCGAACATAAGTGTGTTAAAATTAGAGTTATTAAACGATAGGCGTTCGTCGTTGCTATCTGGCAGTTGAACGACAGAATGAAAGTTCTGAGCAAAACTGGTGGCAACATCCTCAACCTCTTCACCATCGGAATCAAGCAGGCTAACGTGTTCTTTAGACGCCTTAGAACGGCCGTGTACATACCTCCAGAATTCAGCCGGTTTCTCAGACACAGGAGCCTCTAACGATTCTCTATAGAGCTGGTGGTCACACCGGTAGAGGATTTTACAAAGTGAGCGATACCGACTGAACTCCGCTTTCCACTTGTCAAGCCCAGAGCGCTTGGCCTTTTTGTGGGCGCTGTCCTTAAGTTTAAGCGAACTTCGAAGTTCTTTAGAGAACCAGTGGGGAAATTTGGAATGAACAGGCTTAGAACAAGGGATGTACTTTTCCATGCCACTCCTGACAATTTCGGTAAAACGTCGAACCTGTTCGTCAACATCATTGCCATCAAAAACACTAGACCATTCAGCAGATGAATAAAAGTGATAGAGCCCAGCATAATCTCCACGCTTGAAAGCATATAATAATAATAATAATAATAATAGTCAATCAATCAATCAATCTCTTTATTATAGTGTCCAGGTACAGCCGTAGCCTTTGTGCTGGCGCACTGAAGAAAAAGACAGACGACGACACAAATACATCCACACAAGAGAAGAACAACATAATACAAGCGAAGAAAAAACTATAATGAAGAATAAAGGTCATTTAACAAAATCAATAATTTCGGCACACTAAAGTTTGACCAATCGCGAAACGATAAAACACAGTGTCATAAAAATTTGACAATACAAACGGGCAGATATAGATATATATGAGTAGGAACAGTAACAAAGGCGAGCAACATAAACGGAAAGAGGGCAATGAAAATAAAATTAAAACTGGTCGGAACCAAGTCGGGGAAAGACAGAAGTCAGAAGGTCGCACATGTAAGACCGAAGGGGTGTATGAAACAGGTCAATATTATGGGAGTAGAGATTGTATGTTTCTTGAAGGCGGTACAATGTGCAGTGTTTATTGCATGTCTTGCGGGTACGAAGTATAGGAGACTTACGGGTAAGTTTCGACGGTACTCTAAGATTTACATTTGCAAGCAACTCCGAACAAGAAATAATCCCGTGTACAAGTTTAAATTAAAAAATTAGGTCAGCATTGGTTCGTCTGCACTTCAAACTTTGGAGAGGATTAGAAGTAAAAAAGTCTGAACCATTGCCTCTGTGGCGGGCGAAACGATGTTTGTGGATATATATGAACTTATTTTGCACTTTGTCAAGTATATTACTGTTCGACTGGCACGTGCCGTTCCAAACAACAGAGGCATATTCTAAAATAGGGCGGACAACAGACAAATAAAGCTTTAGTAGTGAGACAGGGTTGCTGAATTCTCTTGATATTCGACAGACAAACCCCAAGCGGCGAAGGGCGCGCTTAGAAATAGAATCCACATGAGCAGAAAAGTTTAGCGCACTGTCAAATACCACTCCAAGGTCAGATATTTTACATACACGCGGTAGTGGCACACTTTTCACAACGTACGGATAAAGTATGGGGTTTGTTTTACGAGTGTACGACATAACCTTCGTTTTAGTGCCACTAAGAGCAAGTTTGTTCGCGGAGCACCAGTTGCTAAAAGCATCCACATCAGATTGAAGAGCTATGCAATCTTCAGCGCTAGTAACTTCTTTAAATATTTTGATGTCATCAGCATATAACAGAAAACAAGAGTGATTTATAGAGGCTGAGATGTCATTAACAAAGAAAACAAAAGAGGCCCCAGAACAGATCCCTGAGGCACACCACTGGAAGCATAGTAGGCAGCAGATTCCTTATCATTAACAGAGACAAAACATGACCTATTATGAAGATAGCTGCGAGTAACTCCACGAAGCAAACTGGAATGTTATAAGTAGACATTTTATGCAGAAGCAAGGAATGGTCAACTACGTCAAACGCTTTGCTGAGGTCACAGTACACGGTATCGAGCTGACCCCGCCCATGCACAGCTTCCGAGGCAAAGGACATAAAAGACACAAGGTTTGTAGTAGTTGAACGGCCAGATAAAAAACGGTGTTGTTCTGGAAAGAGGATGTTTTTGACACTACTCGACAAAATTACGTGCAAAATTGATTCGAACAGTTTGCTTGCCGAGCAGAGGATAGAAATTGGCAGGTAGTTTTCTATAATAATATAATAATAATAATAATAATAATAATAATACTAATAATAATAATAATCAATCAATCAATCATGTTTATTGACGTGCCCAGGAACTGCCAGAGGCCTGAGTGCTGGCGCATGGATAAGTCACATGAAAACAAAATACAAGAAGCATATTGCAATAAACAAACCAGCGACAAGACACACACAAATTGAAGTAGCAAAAATTACAGAAATAAAGCACAGGCGGAGGCTGGGTACAGGTAAAAAAGAAAAAAGAAGATGCCTTTGTGGCTCAGCTTGTTGTAATGAATACACAAGCAGAGAACAAGGTTTGACAGTAAGACGACAAAAACAATTACAAGAGTATAGAGTCAAATGATAAGACAAGCATGATAAGCAAACAGTTTCAAAAAAAGGCAACTATATTGGTTAAACCGAACCGCAGATAAACCAAATTTCAGCAATAAAAAAAAGAAAAAACGAACGACAGAGATATCATAGATGTTTAACATACTGTGCTCAACAGAGCAGTACGGTAAATTGTAAAGGAGCTTTGAAAGATGTTAAGGCGTTCAGAGAAGCGGTTGTAGCAATTCTGTATTCTGCGCACAGGAGAATGATTGGAGTTGCGCGCAGTGGTCAAGAAAGGGAGCTGTTAAAAATATCTGAACTGATTGAGGGAGCTGTTAAAAATATCTACGTCTGCAGAGTAGAAGTTACACGTGCTCTACAGCCTGAAAAGCGGGCAATGTCGGTTACAGGAGCTGAGAGTACGAAAAGGATGACATTTTCTTGTGGTTTTAATAGGCACGGTTAGCTGGAGCTCAGAAAGCAGTTCCACACTGCTAATTTGTCCATGTATAAGCTTAAAAATAAATAAGAAGTCAGCTGTATCGCGCCTAGCCTTGAAATCAGGCAACATTTGCAAGTACCGTGGTCCAGAGTCAAGACGGTGATACTCTCATGAATGGGCCTAGGACCAGCTAGAAAGTCACGAGTCGGTAATACGTGCGCAAGTAGGGATAGCTTTATGCGTGGAAAATGACAGCAGAAGGTAAGAGAGTAGCGGAAACACAGAGCGGAAACGAGACTACAGGAAAGAGCGTTAAATGCGGTAGCAGGCTAACGAAAACTGTTCGCTGAAGAGAGCGAGGGAGGAAACGTCCTACATGGTCAGGATGCGCAGCAGTCCAACGAGGTCTCCTCGCGAAGTGCGTGGGATCGGCCGATGCACCACGGCGCGGCTTGCTCGCTGAGGAGTCTCACGTCACGTCGGGTCCGGACACGGGACAGCGGCCGGACGTCAGGGACCGTGCACTGTGGTTGACGGCTCGATGGCCCAGCGGCGGTTGTGAGCCGGTGTTTCCCCGAACCGCGCTCTCTGGCCCAGCGCGTCACCAGATCCAGGCACGAGCCAGCAGACAGACTTCGGTAACCGGACCAGCGGCCGACGGCTCTCCGGCAACAGCAACGGCTGAGACCCTGGCTTCTAGCTCCAAGCGATCACAGGGCCGCGCTCACTCGCCCAGCGCGTCAAATGCGTCCGCTGAACCCTTGCTGATTCGATTCTTCTGCACGCACTCCATGCAGCTGCGCGCTCGGTCCCTTCTTCCTCGTCTTCCACAGGCACTTCATCACAATGACCCCGGGTTTAAGAAAGTTGTTGGGAAGCAACAACTATTCTATAAAAAGAACAGTATTTTAGAGGCGCGGAGAAGTTCCGGGGAAGCACGATAAAGTCCACAGTTCACGGCAGCACGATCAGTCATAATAGAACACTTAAAACGCGCAACGCACGAAGTTAGAGAGGAAAAAATACAAACTGAGTAAAGAAACAAAGTGACGTCAAAAACAATCGAAGAACACACTATATACAAAAGACGGGTGGCAGGCGAGGATTAACCCTACCCATGTTGGCAGCCCCTGCATCGCCAGTCCGGTAGTGACCGGCTTCAAGAAGATCAGTGCTTCAGTGGCTTGTCCCTTAGATCCTAAGATTCTGTACCAAGTTCGCGAGATGGTCTTTGCGGCCTCGTAGTCGTTTTATTGTCGTATCGGACGGATTCTTTTGCTGCCCGACCTTGGTGTTCTTGTAATGGCTGGACGTATCATGTGGGCGACCTTCTGACTTGTTAACGATGATTCGGGTGTGATGAAACGGCGGCGACTGAGTGAATACGTTGTTGTACGCGGTTTCACAGTCTAGCCGTTGGACCGTCGACTTGGTAAATGTATCGTTGGACATGTGCGATGACGTTTTGCTCTTGAAAGTTTCTGGGTCTGGAACGTCGACGCCTGGGTACAGCAAGTTGGCATGTCTCCTGCTAGTGCCGAAGGTCCCGTCTTTCTTTTGCGTACATTATGCGGACAGGTTCCGCACGTTCTGACAAAGTGTCGTACGTCTCGACGTAGGTCTGGCCAATAATACTCTTGCATAACGCGGTCGGTCGTCATTCGGACACCTTGGTGCCCCGCCAAGGTGCTCTCATGGGCTACTCGAAGGATTTGTTCCCGCAGTCTCTTTGGAACGACGACTTGTTCAAATTCTCTGCCGGAGGCAAGCTGGTATTGGCGGCATAAAACATTGTTGGATTGAAGAAACGAGTACCTCTGTCCTTTTGCCAATGAAAACGTCCTCCCCAACTTCCGGAAGCAACATCGGAGGGTCGGGTCTCGTCGTTGTTCTTCGGCCAGCTCTTCTCTTGGGATGTCGGCGCACCTGAATAAAGGCACAGTTAGAGGCGTAACCGTTCCCTTCTCTGTATTCGCGACAGCCGGAGCCAAACGATCGGTGGGCAGCTGGGTGGCTATTGCGGCCAGTGCCACACGTGGGCCATGTTTCCCTCTGAGCGGCCAGTAGGGATCTGGCATGTGAGATTCCCTCACACCTGGAATATTCCCGATCACGACATCATAGATTAGCTTGTCCAGGCAAGCGGCGGTAACCTCGCCTACAAAGTACGGGGTCTGGACGTATATGTGGGCCTCCGGGAGCTTCTTGACTGTCCCGTCCAAGAGCATTAACCGGGTAGTCTTTCCCGTTAACTGGGTTACTGCGACCAAGTCGCGTCGGACAAGAACGGTATTACTACCCGTGTCCCGCAAAACGGTGACAGGCTGTCCGAATAATCGCCCTTCGACCAGTGGCATCCCTTTCGCTAGGCAAGATTGTTCTTTTACGATGCCACAAGAATACTTGGTACAAGCATTCTCATCGTGCTTGTCATCGAACTTGATGCACTACGGTTGAGCTTCCCGGGGCTCAGTGAGGGCACAAGCAGCAACCTGCTCTGTTCCACTCAACCCATGTCCGCAGTGCTCAGCTTTATGCCCGTGGAGACCACGCGTAGCGCGACTTGCCCGTTCTCTCAAGGAGTTGCGGCACTCTCGTGCACGGTGCCCTGGGCGGTCGCACAGAAAGCATTTCGGTGACGCTTTCGTTTGGGCGTCTGCCGCGACTTTAGTTGTATCCTGGGCGTCATCGGAGACCTTCCCGAGGTACAAGTTTTGCGCTTCGAGGAAACGATCCGTCGCATCGGCAAGGTCGCTCAGCGTTTTGCACTCGCGTTCTTTCAAGAAAATCACGAGTTTAGGATGGCAGCAGCTGATGAATTGTTCCCCGATGATATGGTCACGGAGAGCCTCGAACGTTTTCTGAATGTTCGCCATCTCTACCCAATGGTCAAAATAACCGGTGAGTCTCGCTGCAAGCTGTTTTCCGGTTTCACCATCCTCCGCTCGCGCTTTCCTGAATTTTTCCTGATGGCCTTGGGCTGTAAACCGGAAACGCTGCAGCAACGCATTCTTTACTTTACCGTAGTCAAGAGAGTCTTCTGCGGTCATTCGGCCAATAATGGTAAGCGCCTCTCCACTTAAGCACATGCTTACTGCAAGAGCCCATTTGTCTTGCGGCCATTGTTGCCCTGTTGCTACGCGTTCAAATCGTTGCAAGTACGCGTGCAAGTCGTCGCGCTTCTCGTCAAACACAGGAAGCAATTTCTGTGGTTTGATCGCATTCATGGCGGCAAGAACTTCATTTCCCGCGGCGGGATTCGATGGGTTTTCACCGCCCTCTTGGAGTCGGATTCGTAAAAGTAGCAGTTCTTTCTCCCTTTCCGCGGCTTCTTTTGCTCTTTCTGCAGCTTCCTGATCCCTTTCCGCGGCTTCTTTTGCTCTTTCTGCGGCTTCTTTTGCCCTTTCTGCAACTTCCTTCTCCCTTTCAGCTGCTTCTCGGCTAGCTTCCCTCTCAGCGGCCCTTGCGGCCCGCTGCTCAGCACGTTCGCTATCTACCCAAGCCCTAAGCTCTTGACCCGAAAGCCCCAGCTGAGTTCCCGCAGCAATTAACTTCTCAATGTCCATGCTTTCTAGCTAACCTTACAGGCGCGTTCGTGGCTTACCGACTAGTTTCAGCGGATGTTAAGTATCCTGGCAGGCTCGCCACTTTTTGTCATGAATTGGCCTAGTACCAGCTAGAAAGTCACGAGTCGGTAATACGTGCGCAAGTAGGGATAGCTTTATGCGTGGAAAATGAGAGCAGAAGGTAAGAGAGTAGCGGAAACACAGAGCGGAAACGAGACTACAAGAAAGAGCGGTAAATGCGGTAGAAGGCTAACGAAAACTGTTCGCTGAAGAGAGCGAGGGAGGAAACGTCCTACATGGTCAGGATGCGCAGCAGTCCAACGAGGTCTCCTCGCGAAGTGCGTGGGATCGGCCGATGCACCACGGCGCGGCTTGCTCGCTGAGGAGTCTCACGTCACGTCGGGTCCGGACACGGGACAGTGGCCGGACGTCAGGGACCGTGCACTGTGGTTGACGGCTCGATGGCCCAGCGGCGGTTGTGAGCCCGTGTTTCCCCGAACTGCGCTCTCTGGCCCAACGCGTCACCAGATCCAGGCACGAGCCAGCAGACAGACTTCGGTAACCGGACCAGCGGCCGACGGCTCTCCGGCGACAGCAACGGTTGAGACCCTGGCTTCTAGCTCCAAGGGATCACAGGGCCGCGCTCACTCGCCCAGCGCGTCAAATGCGTCCGCTGAACCCTTGCTGATTCGATTCTTCTGCACGCACTCCATGCAGCTGCGTGCTCGGTCCCTTCTTCCTCGTCTTCCACAGGCACTTCATCACAGATACTCGTGAGGGAAGCGATATCTAAGTATGGACAGCAGCTTATCCTGCACTTTATCAATGGCCCTGCTGTTAGATTTGCATGTACGATTCCAGACAACCGAGGCATATTCCAGCACGGGACGACAGACAGTGGAGTACAGTTTCAGGAAGGACTTCGCACTACGGAATTCTTTAGACATCCGGCAGACTATGCCTAAGCGGCGGAGAGCTTGCTGTTTGATGGATCGAACGTGTGGTGTAAAAGTTAGCTGGTTATCAAAGAGCACGCCAAGATCAGTTGTCGTCGAGATTCGAGGCTAAGTAACATCATGAACTGAGTAGTGATAAATCAGGCAGTCTGTTTTACGCGTGTATGACAACACTTGGTTTTCGCGGCGTTCACTATCAGTTTGTTCTCTTTACACCAGAGTGTAAATGCATCCACGTCTATTTGCTAATGCCCGCAGTCGCTAAGAGACGAAACTTCCCTGAAAATCTTGATGTCATCAGCATAAAGTAAAAAAGAAGAATGCCTTATGGCAGCTTAAACATCATTGACAAATAAAGAAAACAGGAGAGGGCCTAGAACAAGCGCCTGTGGCACAATACTTCAAACGCAGTAACGATAGGATTGCTGGCCGTTAACATTTACGTAGCAGGTTGGCCCACGCAAGTAACTAATTAGGAGGTCAAGAATCGAATTATCTATGTTAAGGAGTGAGTTTAGAAATTAACAATGAGTGACTGACCACATCAAAAGCCTTGCTGAGGTCAGAGTACACAGTATCAATCTGCCTCCTATGATGAACCGCTTCGGACGCTCTCTGCATGAAAGAAACGAGGTTAGTGGTTGTGGAACGTCCGGACATTAACCCGTGCTGTTCGGAAATTAGTGTGCCCTTAACACTGGAAGTTAAAACATCGTGCAACACAGTCTCAAAAAGCTTAGACGCCGCAAACAGAAGCGAAATAGGCCGATAGTTTCTAGCACTATTTTTAGCACCAGTTTTGAAGACAGGGACCAGGCATTCTAACTTCCAGGCTGCTGGAATAGTAGCAGATTGAATTGAATTATAAATATAGCGGTTAGTATGAGAATCAGAAGCTCCCCATAGGTTTTTATGTTGCGGGAGGAATGCCGTCAGGGCAACAGGAAAACGACAGTTTGAGGCGCTTTAGGGCTTTCCGAACGTCGCCCTGACTTATTCTGGGAACGCAGAAATTAGACGACGCAGAGGAAGAGTTGGACAAAATGTTAACTTCACCCTTTGGAAATACTGAGCTGAAATGATCCGCAAAGGCATTAGCAACGACTCCAACCGGGTTTCCATTGTCGTCTAGAAGGTTAACGATTTCGGCAACCTTGCCAGCAGATCGAGAGCGAACATACTGCCAGAAACGTTTCTGGTCGCGCGTAGCGCTGATTTCTACCTTGGCTATGTAGTCTGACCGATCGCGATCATACAGCTCTTTACACAGGGCTCTGAAATACTTAAACTCCTTTTTCCAAGCTTCGGATTGTAGCCCGCGAATTTTCTTGTGAGCACGGGCTTTACGTTTTAAAGCGTTTCGCACTTCCGCAGAAAACCAGTTCGGAAATTTAGATTTCTTTCCGGACGTTCTTGGTATAAACATTTGCATTCCTTGCTGAATAATTGTAGAACGTTTCTCGACTTGGTCATCAACAGAGGGAACTTTGACAAGGACAGACCAGTCAGTGTTACATAAGTAGTTATTAAAAGCAACGTAATCTCCAGCAGCATAATTGTACGTTGGATGTGCAGGATGGCCGGAGCATCTCGATTGCCCCGACACATACGGCAGTGAGATATGAAGGACAGGATGAAATTTGTCGGGGCGGACCAGTCTACATCGGGAATGTTGAAGTCCCCGCATATAAGAAATTTAGTGTCTGAGTAGGCATTACCAACATCCTCTATTGATGTGACACAGCGCTGAAATTCGGCGTAGTTTATGGATGGAGGTATATAAAAGGAGGAAATTAGGATACTATTTTTTCTACCGCCGAGAACCTCCACCCACACTGATTCTGCAGTAGTTTCAAGGTCAGAGCGACGACGGCAGTTCAACGACTTGTCCACCGCAATGAGCACTCCACCACCGCAATTTTTAGAAGTGGGGCCAACGGACACTTCGAAAAACAACATAATTATCGGTAAAATAATCGCTGGACGGAATTTCGGAGGGTAGCCAAGTTTCGGTAAGGACGATTACATTATATGAGGACGAAGCTATAGAGAAAAAGAACTCAGCAGATTTGGTCCGCAAACCATGGACATTTTTGTAACAAACACTGATCATGCGGGCGAGGAAAGTTCAGACAGGTGCAGCATGGACTCACGCTGTACGCCCCGGAAGGGCTTAAAAAGACACTAATTTGGCCACAGAGCTGGATCCTACAGTAATTCATAGCAGACGTTGCTTACGGCAACATAGAAGGAGGCATAGATGTTGTACCTACTTTTTATCCGCTTGCAAGCCACAGGAGCAGCATCTCTGGGAATCAGGTACGAGCACAGCTGAGCTTCCGTGGTTTCGGGTGAAAGTTTCGGGACGAACAGAGCCTTCGGCAACCGCCGCCGCTGCACCACCGTGAGCTCAGACGAGTCCGAGGTTCCAAAGGAAGCGGGTTGACGATCCTTGCCGTTGACATCACCAATCCTGGTCTGGCTCACGGTGGATCCTCCTCCTCCAGGTGACGGTTGCGATGAAAAACACGCATCGGCACCAGTGAGACAGCATTAGGGCTGGAGCCGGGCGACGCAGGCTCCGTTGCAGACGTTGCTGTCCGTGTTTCGCCCCGGGCTGGTGACGGTGGACAACGTTTTTAGGCGCGCCACCAACAGTAACAGCAGGAGCGGCTGCAACGGCAGCCGCGAACGACGATGTCACGGGGATTACAGGTTACCCAGACACAGCCGTACCCGACGCCGCGGTTTAAAGCATCACGCCGAGAGAAGAGAGGGCTTCGGGGGAGGCCGGCAAGGAAACCGGTTGCGCAAGGCGAGCTCTTCTCGTAGAGTGCGTACTCCTTGCCGAAGGGAAACGACGATGGCCGTGCGGTGGGCCCGTTCCCGCTCAATCTCCCGACGAAGGCTGTCAAAACCCTGCATATTCTCTCGGAGCAGCTGGTCATTGTCATCACACAGTCGGGCCATTTGGTCAGTCAAAAAAGAAATGCCCTCCAACGCGTCGGTGAGGAGCTTGCGGAGGGCACCAGCATCAGCCCCAAGGCCAACCGGTTGGGACGGCAAAACAGGGGCCTCTTTGGCCGGTGACCTTCGTCGGAGGAAAGAGGGGGAAGATCTCCGAGTGGCGGACGCGCCCGTATCGTTGCTCTGCTGCTCTGCTGCTAGGCCTAGCCGCCGCCTCGGCCGTCTCACGCAGATTGCACCTGAACGGCTGGGCACCGGACATCAGAAGTTGCAGCTCAGCGTCCGGCCACACAACGCACTAAGCGTGCACACATTTTTTACAGGCGGCACACCGAAAAAACTTTTGCTTACCGAAGAAAGCCTGGGAGCACAAAATACAGAAATCCGCACAAGGCGACATCTTAATAATAATAATAATAATAATAATAATAATAATAATAATAATAATAATAATAATAATAATAATAACAATAATAATAATAACCAATCGATTATCCTTTATTTTCGGTGCCCAGGAACAACCCTAAGGTCTTGGTGCTGGCACAGCATATGCAAAACATTAATAAAAGAAACGTAGAACACCACGGAACAAAACACGAAATCCTCGAGATGACTGAAAAAAACAAAGTAAGAATACTTACAGAAATTCTGAAAAAAAGCAAAAAAAGCAGTGTTGCAAGCTACGGCCCTCGGCCAGCGAAACGTTCAAGGCACTTGAGAAAAGGAAATATACAACAAAATACACAGTGGATATGATAGAGACAGAGTGTACATATAAAACGAGAGTTTAGATTTCTGAAAAGTTTCACTGCAAAAAAATATTATCGTAAGACGAGTGATGCCTTTGCAATGTCCCATCTTGTCGAGACACACAACAAACATAGCAACACGTTTGACAGAAAAATAGCGAAAAAAACAATGGCAGGAGTATAGACATAAATGATAAGACCAACAAATCGCAGAGATAATAAAAAGGACGAATGAATCAACCAATTAATTGTTTATTAGTGTTTCAGGAACGATGTGCTGGTGCGGAAAGAAAAGTGCATATCTCAGAAAAATATAGAAAATAGCATTGTTTAGTCTGAACGAGAATGAGACTCTTGAGATACACACACGCCGGCACACAATAATAATAATAATCAATCAATCAATCAATCAATCATGTATATTTATTGTGCCCAGGAACAGCCGTGTTGCCTTGGTGCTGGTACACAGATGGATACAGGTAAAAAAAGGAAAACAAAAATTGAAAGGAAAAAACACTTTGACCGCGTATAACATAAAAGAGTAGAAAAAAAGTAACTTTTAGCATGTATATTACAAATTATACAGTACAAACCACTACAAAACCGAGGTAGCGTATACACAACATGCAATGAACACAAACAAAACTGACAGGATACAACAGAATTGGTAATTACATCGTACCGATGAAACAGAACATGTGCACACTACAGATAATCGTGTAACCTTATAACAGCAATCCATAAAGTGGAAAACAACAAAAGAGACATATAAACAGCATACTCTCTATACAGTAAGGCAAGCAGGTAAAAAGAAGTTACTATAACTAGAACAAGATCCATTCATGATGACGGAGCAAAGAAATATTCCATATAGTTCCATGTAAGAGAATACGATGGAGCATATTAGCGAATAAGAATTCTTGAAGTGTCTGAACTGAACTGATTGAGGGAGCTGTTAAAAATATCTACGTCTGCAGAGTAGAAGTTACACGTGCTCTAATAATAATAATAACAATAATAATAATCAATCAATCAATCATTTATTTAACGTGCCCAGTAACAACCGAGAGGTCTTGATGCTGGCGCACAAAAAAATAAACAAAAAAAAAACTACGAATAACACAACAGAACAAGATCACTTTTCAGAAGAAAACTATCAGAGACACAATGCGCACCAAAATATTAGGACGACAGGACTAAAGTAGATTACCACAGTATGGGAAATAGCTAATGATAATGACGAGAAGTCAGATAATATACATTCATACATACATACATACATACATACATACATACATACATACATACATACATACACACATACATACATACATACATATATACATACATACATACATACATACATACATACATACAACAATGCGCCAGATAAACTAAAAGAGAAGGATAGAACAAATTGCACATGCGATGTTATCTTATAACGGTAGAAACCTTGGAGGAAAACGATAACTGTGACCCATCAAAACCATCGAGTTCAAGAAAATAAAAATTATAAAGACTTTGTATCCTGTTGAGGGTTGATTGCTGAGAGAGGCGGGTAGTTACAAGAAACGGCCTGCTCTCTCTCGTTTGCTTCCGAGGAATCCGAAAATTAATACTATTCAGCAGTATAGTACAGGATATAGTATAGTGAACGAGCTTGAAAAGAAACAAGAGATCGGCGCGATTTCGCCGGCAGCGAAGTGAAGGCAGTGACAATAGTTCAACGGTGTTAGAACACGAGCCAGAGTCATTTTTAGCGAAGCATTGGTTGTAAACGCTTAGAACTTTTTTCTGGACACGCTCAACTACGTTACTTAAGGAATTAGAGATGCCATTCCAGATCACAGATGCATACTCAAGTTGAGGAAGACATATTGCGGTGTACAATTTGCGGAGTGGCATATGAGAATTGAATTCTCTTGATATTCTACAAACACAGCCGAGAGAACGAAGACCCCGCATAGCAACACGCTTAGTATGAGCTGAAAAATGCAAGGTGCTATCAAAGAGAACGCCGAGATCATTGATCTCACAAACCCTACATAAAGACACAGAATTGACAGAGTATAAAAAAGATACGCTAGATGATTTGCGAGTGAAACTCATGACTTTTGTCTTTGAAATATTGAGAGAAAGGTTATTGTTATTACACCATTCTGAAAAAGAACATAAATCAGACTGCAACAAGCGACAGTCGTTAAATGAATGAATTTCCCTAAATATCTTTATATCATCGGCATACAAAAGGAAAGAAGAATTGCGAATGGCAGAAGAAACGTCGTTAACATACATTAAAAAGAGGAGTGGGCCTAATACCGCACCCTGAGCTACACCACTGGTCACTTTGTAAAAGGAGGACGCTTGGCCATTGACGGCAACATAACATGATCTGTCACTAAGGTAGCTATGCAATAGATTCACAACGGCGGTGTCAACATCAAAATGAGCAAGTTTAACCATAAGCATTGAGTGACTGACAACATCAAACGCTTTGCTGAGGTCACAGTAAATGGTGTCGACCTGTCCTCTGTGGAATACAGGTGTAGATATTTGCGTCATGAAACTGGCAAGATTAGTGACGGTTGAGCGGCAAGGGACAAATCCCTGTTGATTATTATTTAATAAGTTTTTTCACATTAAAAGACAGTATGTGGTGAAGAGCCAGCTCAAAAATCTTTGACATGGCACAGAGAAGAGAAATCGGTCGGTAATTCGAGACATCAGTTTTAGAGCCAGACTTAAACAGTGGAAAAACACGAGCAATTTTCCACATGCTAGGAAATGTGGAAGTAATCAGACAGTTATTAAATATGCTAGACAGTACTGGGACCAATATACTATTATAAGTTCTCAGTATGGCTGAGGGGATACCATCTGGATCACATAAGGATGGTTTCAAGCGCTTAATGCATTCGCTGATGATATTTTCATCTAGCGACAGAGTATTGGGTGTGTTGATTTCCAAATGTTGTTCGATAGTAGTGCTAGAGTCAGAGGCTTTATAAACGGAAGAGAACTGCGTGGCAAAACAGTCAGCGACGGCTTGTAGTTCTGTTTCATTGGAGTCCAGTAGTATTAAAGGCCCTTCACTTTTGTTAGACCGTTTGTGTACATACTTCCAGAACTCAGCCGGCCTGTCAGAGGCACTTTTTTCTACGTGTGCAATATATGAACTGTGATCCCGTTTATATAGGCGTTACAGAGAGTTCGAAAGCATCGGAAATCTTCCTTGCGCTCGAGAGATAGAGTGCTTTTAAGCTTTCTGTGTGCGCGATCTTTATGCTTTAGAGCACTTATAAGTTCAGACGAGAACCAGGGGGGATATTTATGGAGTTTAGGAGTATAATGTGGAATATATTTGCGCATACTGCTTAAGATAAGTTCCGTAAGCTGATCTACTTGGTCATCAACATTGGTTTTTTCTGTTACCATAGACCAGTCAATGGAGGATAAGTCACGGTGTAAGCCAACGTAGTCACCTTTTTTGAAAGCAAATCGGGGCGATTTGTTGATGTTATTTTGAAATCTCTGTTTTTCCCCTGACAGAGAGAGTGTTATTTTAAGCAGTGGGTGAAATTTATCGGGTCGAGCAAGAAAAACGTCAGAGAGTGACCCTTCAATAGGCTTATTGTTCGAAATACACAGATCCACTATATTACCGCAAGGATTGGCAATAGAATTATGTTGTTGAAGGGAATAAAAGCAAGAAAATCTAGTAGCAGGCCGCACTTATTCTCTATGTATTGGTGGTAATGAGAATATTAAAGTGTTCTCCAGTCGATACCAAGGGTATTAAAATCACCAATAACAACAATCCTGTGCTTCCTATGTGAAGCTATGACATTTTCAATGGAAGAGATGATGTCATTAAAAGAGATTGGGGTAATGCTAGGCGGAGCCTAGATGGACTGAATCAACAATTTTTCGCAGCGAACAAGGCTAATTTCGACCCATATTGATTCAGGAACAGTTTCAATGTCACTTCGGCGAACAGATCTCAGAGAATTATCTACAGCCATAAGTACGCCACCACCTTTTTGTTTGGTTGCACTGAAGTGACGATCACTGCGGAAGGTGTAGTAACTTGATGGAAAATAGTCTGATGAGGTAACTCATTGCACAGCCAAGTTTTGGTAATCACAATGACAGGAAACGAAGACGAAATGACATTAGCAAAAATTCAGTTGGCTTAGTTCCTGGACCACGAGCGTTTTGGTAAAAGATGTCCAAATTACACACATTCACTGTCAATTACAGACTCTGAAGGATGGAGCATATCATCATATAGAATCCCACGGAATGGCTTGAAAATGCAGCCACGTGGCCACATTGAGGGGTCGTTCAGACGCTTCATGTTTTTTTCGTCAACCATGACGTAGAATGAGGAGTACGACAAATATTTTGTTTTCAGCCGCCGGCAGGAAAGGGGACAAATATTTTGAGATTCGATGTGCTTCTTGAGGTCAGCAGTGGCAGTGTCAGGGCTCAACTTTGTAACAAATAGTGCCCTTTATGCTGCGGCCGCTCAACCACCGACAATGCACACGACTGCATGGCTCCAAGGAAGGCAGGCCTGTTTCCCTTCTTTGCATTCTTTTCACCCTTTGTGGCAATTGTTGTCAAATGGGGTCGGGCAGGATCGTCAACGCGTTGCTCCGAAGGGAATTGACGAGCTGGCGGCGTAGGGCAAACAGGACTGGTCTCGGTGTCTCGAGGCGTGTCGGAGGGCGAGGGGTTGTCGGAGGTTGCGGGGATCACGGAAGCTTCAAATGGAACAACCGCCGGGGACTTCGCAGGCGCAGGGGTCACACGGCGGGCAAGATCCTTACGTAAAAAAAGAACCTCAGAGCGGAGGGAGGCGACGATTCGAGCCTGCTGTTCGGCTCCGCGGGGATGGTCCTTTCGGAGGCGCTCCGAAAGGACCAAAAAGAAATTCCCTCCAGCGCGTCGAGGAGAAGACGGCGGAGACCGGCAATCTCACCACAAAGGCTACCCGGAGGGGAGCGAGAGGAACCGGTCGGGGGAGCGCTGGGCTGCGGAGAACGCGTTTCCGTCGGGGATGCCTCCATCTCGTCGCTAGGCTTAGCGGCCGAATAATAATAATAATCAATCAATCAATCAATCAATCTTTATTATAGTGCCCAGGAACAGCGGAGGCCTTCGTGCTGGAGCACTCAGAGGGGAAAATGCAGCACTGTAGTTCATCAACAATTGGCTAATAAACACTCAGCGAGCAAAAAAAAAGAAAAGAAAGAAAGACCTACAAAAAACGGCAAAGAAGATTAGAAATAAAATACTGCAATCCAACCGACTTTACACAATCAAGTCGTGCTGGCGCACAGAAAAGGTATAAGACAGCAATGAAATGCATCAACAGCTGGCAAAAGAACAGTGAGTGAGCAAAAAAGAAGAAGAAACTACAACTTCAAAGAAGAATAAAAATACGATTGTGTAATTTTAGGCAACATTACGCAATCAATAGAAACTGTAATGTCTGGTGAATTGCAAGAAGACATCTAACAATAAGCGTAACTATACGGATGGGTGAGTGAAAAGAAGAAAATTTTTTACAAGATTCGGGAAGCGTACATTTTCAGTTTCAAATGGACGCATGAAGTGAATATGGCAACTTTTAATGATAAAAACGGCAGAAAAAGAAAAATTCTACGATAATAACAGTCGCAGTATCAGCACAATACACGAATAACCAGGAACAAGAACAAGCTCGGTGAAGTCAATGCACACGTCAGGACGATAAGTGAAGAAAAAGAGCACTACCAAGATAAACCTAGTGTGTCAGAGCTGACAACCCGGCCAAAAACTCCCGAAGAGGACGCTGAAAGATATCGAGCTTCTCGGAGTGAGCATTATGCAGATGCTGCATCCTTTGAAGAGGAGAACGTGTGCTGAGAGCTCCAGCTGCTTTATAAGTGTGGGCGAGCCTTGTAGCTTTTTGTAGAACGCGAAAACTGATTGATTCAAGTAGCTCCGGGCATAAAATAATACTATGAAGCAATGTTTACATGAAAAGAAGGTCTGAGTGGGTCCGCCGGGAACTTAGAGAAACAGTTATAGGGATAGGCTCTGAAGGAAAACGATGCCTAAATATTGACGAAAATTTGGTTTGTACACGCTCTATACGTTGAAAGTTGGAAGCACAGGTTCCATTCCAAGCGACAGAAGCATATTCTAGTTGCGGAATACAAAGCGTTCTGAATAGTTTTAGGAATGAAGAAGGAAACCGGAATTCTCGAGAAAACCTGCATACAGCCCCAAGAGAGCGTAGCGCCCGCCTAGTAAGTTGAGTGACATGAGGTGAGAAATTTAAGGCACTGTCGAAAAGCACACCGAGGTCTCTGATCTCTTCAACTCTAGACAAGCAACCGCCATTAATACTGTAGCAAAATAAAGTGCGATTCGTTTTCCTGCTATAAGACATGACCTTTGTTTTTGTAGAGTTAAGATTTAATCTATTGTCTGAGCACCACTTGGAAAATGAGGATATATCTTGCTTCATGGCAATGCAGTCATTAATGGACTCAATCCGTCTAAATATTTTAATGTCGTCAGCGTAAAGAAGGAAAGAAGACATCTTAATTGCGGCTGACACATCATTAACAAAAATGTAGAGCAAGAGAGGCCCCAACACGGAGCCTTGAGGCACACCGCTTGTTGATCTGTACAGAGCAGACGTCTGCCCGTTAACGCTAACGAAACTGAACCGGTTATCTAGATAACTACCCAGCAATGCCACGAGTGGTGTATCAATTCCTACCTGTAAAAGCTTTTTAAGTGACAGCGTGTGGCAGACAACGTCAAATGCTTTGCTCAGATCACAGTAGACAACGTCGAGCTGGCCCCTCTCAGAAATGGCTGCCGAGGCCTGCTCCATGAAGCAGGAGAGATTAGTGGTTGTCGACCTTCCTGATATAAAGCCGTGCTGTTTACTTACAAGAAGATTCTGTACAGAACTTGACAGTAATTTGTACAGCGCTGTCTCAAACAGCTTGGGACAAGCACAAAGGAGAGAAACTGCTCTGTAGTTTGTTGCATCCGATTTGGAGCCTGAGTTGAAAATAGGACGCAGTCGAGAAATTTTCCACGCGAGAGGGAACACGTTTGTTTTTAGACACTGGTTAAATATCACCGTCATAACAGGTACAAAAATGCTGCCGTATTGGGAATAGCTGGAGATATTCCGTCAGCTCCACACGACAATGACGATTTCATGCGCTTTAGGCTCTCCAAAACCAACTGCTCGTCCAAAAGCACTAAGCTAGAGCCCTGTACGCGATTTAACAATATGTTCATTTCAGAGACGTCACGCTGGCCGCATGTGGAACTGAAGCGCTGAGCAAAGTGGTTGGCGACATTATGAACTTCTTCCCCAGAGGAATCTACAAGATTGATAAGATCATGTGAGTTGTTCTTACGGGACCGGATGTATCTCCAAAATGTTTCAGGCTGAGAATTCGCACTACTCTCTACAGAATCGAGATAGGAGCGCTGGTCCCGCTCATAAAGGTTTTTACATAATTTAAGGTAAGAGCAGAAGATCTGTTTCCATTCGTCACTCCCGGTTTTCTTATACTTTCTGTGGCAGCAGTCTTTTAATTTAGGAGTTGTACGAAGTTCTTTCGAAAACCAATGTGGGTGCTTGGAGTGGTTTGGTTTATACTTGGGAATAAATTGGTCCATGCCGCTTTTGACAATTTCGGTAAACCGTTCGACCTGTGGATTGCAATCAGGGAGTTCTTGAATTTCCGACCAATCAAACGAAGAAAAAAAAGCTATACAAGCCAATGTAATCCCCACGTGCATAACAGAAGGGAGAGAGTTCATTATACTTTAGTGAGGTACCACAATGCCGAATCGAAACGGGAGCCGAAACTGAAAATGGAGGATGAAGCTTGTCGGGTTTGACGACAAGGACGACATGCAACAGCTTATGAGTGAGTGGGCCTTGCGCTTCGCGGAAATGGAAAAACGGGCCGCTCGGGTAGATAATTTGGTAAAGACAATCGCTTCCCTCCAGGCCAAAATAACTGACCTCGAAGATAAAAGCAGACGCGCAAACTTGGTCGTTTTTGGAGTGAACGAGGATCCTGTGGAAACCGAGACTGATTTGAAGCGCGAAGTACTGACCGAAATCTATGACAAAAAGCTGCATGTTCCTTGCCGGTCAGTTGGCAGGATACATAGGATTGGAAAGCCAGGAAATCAAAGACCAGTGATTATATTCTTTCAGGATTTCAATTAAAAAGAGCAAGTTTTGATGAACGCTAATAAACTGAAGGGTACTGAGGTGTCTATCCAGAATGATTACTCGAAAGAAACACTGCGCAAACGCAAGCTACTGTGGGAGAGCGCAAAAAATGAAAAGCTGCAGGGCAAGAAAGTAGCCCTTGTTCACGACAAACTTCGAGTAGACAAAGAAAAATTCGCATGGGATGATACCACAAACTCTAGAATTAAAGTCGGCGCTTCTCCGAACAGGCAATTCAGCGCATGACCAAGTTCCCCTGAGGATAAGCAGCTCCGTCTTTTAAACATAAATGCTCGCAGTGTTGCAAATAAAGCAGAACAACTTGAAGCTATCATATTGGGCCATAACCCACATGTTGTAGTTATTACAGAGACTTGGTTACGGAGTGATATTGAGGACGATGCTGTTTTCCCCCCTTCTTATCAAGTGTTCCGCCGTGATAGAACGTCTAGGGGCGGCGGTGTTGCCGTTCTGGTAAAACATGGAATTAACTGTACTGCTTTGCATCAGATAAGTAATCATGAGAGCCTCACTTTGAAAGCATCTTGTTGGGGGCGTTGTTTTCTTATTTTTGCGGTTTATCGTCCGCCCGATTCCCCACCTGAGTACTTAAAAGCTTTGTATGACCATATGATGACATTTCGGAATGACAGAATTTTTCTGGTAGGCGATTTTAACTTGCCTGGCGTTGATTGGGAAAATCCTATTTGCAATCCAGGATTAAGCACTCACGCGTCTTACCTTTTTGATACAATGTTAAGCCATGACATGCACCAAATCGTAAAGCAACCAACACGTGTTTCCGGGTCAAGCAACTCGATGCTTGACCTAGTTTTCCTGAGCCGTATCATTGAAAATGTTACCGTGAATGTTAACAGTGGCGTTTCTGACCATTTAATTGTGGAGTTTTCCTGTGTTTTTGAAAATGTACACTACCCCAGGCCTCGGCCCAAATCTGTATTTGTCAAAAATGTTTCGATGGCCCAGGATGAAAGTGTGTTAGACCATCTCGATCTTTCCCTCAGCAGGTTTTGTGGTTCTGATGCCGTCGAATTATGGGACAAATTTAAAAACATTTGCTTATATTGCCTCGACACTTTCATCCCAAACAAAATAAGGCATGCACGCAAAACAACTCCATGGATAACGCGTGAAATTTTGCATATCAAAAGGAAAATCAAAAGGCTAAGACGAGGAGCGGGTGACCGTGGTACCATTAGTGCCAACCAAATCGTTCTTAACTCTGCAGTCGCACACTCAAAGCGTCGGTACATTGAAAATACTTTGCCAAACTTCATCAGGAATGCCCCACAGAAGTTTTGGCGTTTCCTGTCCAGTAAAAAAAAAGCCTATAGAACAACTTAATTACGGTGGTATGCTCCTTGTTGAACCTCTCCATATTGCTGAACATTTTAATGCTTATTTCCACAGTGTTTTTTCTAACTCGAGTGATCCCATGCCTACAATCCATGAACTTTCAGCTCCGGATGATGACTTTATATCTTTACCTGGTGTTGTTTCATTGCTCCTTAACCTTAAAACAAAAGCTTCCCCAGGCCCGGACAAATTACCCAATACTTTTCTTCGTCGTTATGCCGAGATGTTGGCTCAATTTCTGGTTATAATTTTTCGCGCATATCTCGCAACCGGAATTGTACCTCCTGACTGGAAAATACCCGCTTGGTACCCCTCTTCAAAAAAGGTGACCCTGCATGCCCTAGTAATTACAGGCCAATTTCAATGACGTCATCGTGTTGCAAACTTGTTGAGCATAACATAGCTAACTACATTCACAAATTTTTACATGACCGTAATTTGATTTCTTCTGTCCAACATGGTTTTAGAAAAGGTTTCTCTGGAGTAACGCAATTAGTATCGGTTGTTCACAGTTTTACCGCTATTCTTGACAAGTCGGGCCAAGTAGATGCTATTTTTCTAGATTTCTCCAAAGCGTTTGATGTTGTTTCTCATGTTCACCTTATCAATAAATTACAATCAACTGGTCTTCCTGCATTTATAGTTACCTGGATATCTTCGTACCTGAGTAACCGCAAGCAATTCGTTCGCATTGATAATGACTGTTCACAATCCCTCCCCGTGTCATCTGGCGTTCCGCAGGGAAGTGTCTTAGGTCCTTTGTTGTTTCTCATATATGTCAACAATATTGCGGATGTAATTGCTGGCCGTGTTCAAATAAGGCTGTTTGCAGATGATTGTGTATTATTCAATGAAATACCATGCCGCGAAGACCAATCAGCATTGGATTCCAATCTTTGTAACATATCTGACTGTTGTACTAAGTGAAATATGAACGTAAATGCCGACAAATCAGTATTTATAAAAATAACCAATAAGAAAAATTATCTATCCTTCCCTTACAACCTTTCAGGACAACCTTTGAACGAAGTTACTGAATATAAGTACCTGGGTCTTACCATAACAAACACCTTAAGTTGGAACAAACACATTTCAAACATCTGTGCGTCATCTTTTCGTCAACTGAGTCTTTTAAGACATAAGCTCAAACATGCTCCTGCAAGTGTTAGAATGCTAGCCTATACATCTATTGTAAGACCTAAATTGGAGTATGCATGCATAATCTGGGACCCTTACACAAAAACTAACATTCATGCACTTGAGATGATTCAGCGTAAAGCGGTTCGGTTCGTTTACTCTAAATACCGCTCGAGCGATTCACCAACCCAACTCATGAGAGACCATAACATCCCAACCTTAGAATTCAGACGAAAAATCCAAAGATTAAAATTTCTTTACCTTCTCAAGAATATTAAATTGTCAATGAGACCAGAACAATATATCCAACCATTCACCGCTCGCAGAACACGACACCGGCATGCGACTCCCTAACGCCCTTCAATGCTAGAACTAACATTTTCAAATTCTCCTTTTTCCCGCGCACTGTAACCGAATGGAATCAATTACCAGCATCATTTGTAAATAGCATTGACTCAATTGACCATATTGTATATTGACCTGTATTGTTAAAGTGTGAAATTTTTTTCTTATTCATTATTTGAATTATGTGCTTGATCTTCGCGCTTTTCATGTTCTTGATCTTCTGTTGTCCATATTACGAGCTTTGTAATTATGTCCCTCCTGCTTGGGCCCTTCACTGGGCCTGCAGTATTATGTAAATAAATAAATAAATAAATAAGAGAGATATCCACCATTCATACTCGCGCGTTCTGAATGTTTGAGATGCAGAGGTCTAAGATATTTTCGGAGCAGTTTTTGATGTTATTCAGTTTTGCCATGGGTGTGAAATCTAGGAAGTCTAAAACAATGCCAGATTTTTGCTGTACGTAATAATTGTAATGCTGGTTAGTTAGACTGTCCCATTGTACACCAGGTGCATTGAAATCCCCCAGAATGATAAAATGGTGATTTCGGTGTGAAGCGCAAACTTCTTCTACAGAAGTAAGTAGCTCATTGAATGAAGAAATAGGAACATCGAGGGGAATATAAAACGCCCCTATTAAGAGCCTCCCGCCCCCAGTCAGTCGGATGTCCAGCCAGACACACTCATTGTCGCCCTCAAGGTACTGACGCCTCTTACACTTAAGACCACAATCGACCGCAACAAATACGCCCCCTCCCTTTTGTTTTGCCCCAGTAAAATTCCTATCTTTGCGGAAAACTTGGTAATTTTGAGGGAAATAATCATTTGAGCTAATGTCGCTACAGAGCCAGGATTCAGAAATTACAATAATTGTAAAGTTTGAGGAAAGTACATTAGCAAAAAATACGGACGCTTTAGTGCGAAGGCCGCGCGCATTTTGATAGTAAATGTCCACCCTATTGTTAGTTTTTTTCATCGTGTGGGACATCAGTGGAACAGAACATTTCGGCATGCAGCTTTCCGCGGAAAGGTTTGAAAAGGCAGCCCTTCGGCCAGAACAAAGGATCGCTCAAACGCTCGAAGGAGTCCTCATCGACCGTAACGCAGAAGGAAGAATATGAACTTTACATAGTCTTCAGCCGCTGACAAGCCAGAGGTATGACATGTAGCGTCGAAAGATGCTCCGTCAGTTGGGCTGAAGTGGTGCACGGGGACAGTTTAGACACGAAGATGTGTCTCGGACGCTTAGATGGACGAACGACGAAGATGCTACACGCATCTGAAGCACCCACACACACTGCACTCCCTCTCCGTTTGTTTGACTGGGCCGAGTCGTTGGAAGGTGGCTTGCCGGATGCATCATTTAACAAAAGGCAAGCCTCGGAAGGGGCTGGGGTCAGCTGCTCGTTCGCTGAAAGCGTAGACGCTGCGTTTATCTTCGCCACAACAGTGGCAAAGGATGAAAGGTCCACTCGCTGCGTGGAAGGGGTCGCCATCGTCACGTTGAGCTCATTTTAAATCCATTTTTTAAATCTTTTAAATCCATTTTAAATCCATTTTTATCTTTGCACGCATGAGAAAGCTCAGAACGGATACCTTTTCGCAATCGACATCAGCGTAATGACATCATGCTGATGCTGATTGCGAAAGGGTGGTTGGCGCATGCTGCTCGGGTGTGTGCCACGTCACGGTTTTAGGACTGATGTCATGGTGCCCAGACGCGGGAAGATGGTGGAGACGCACGCGTCCATACCAGCGGTTGTGTGACAAGAACGGTGACTTTACGAGTGCCGTCCTGCCATGGCGGCCGCCTCATTGTTCATTTTGCCGAAACCGAAACTGCGACAAATAAATGAGGCTGTAAATAATTATTGACGCTGCAACCGACTGCTTAATGTGCCACTCTATGATTAACCCGCCGCGGTGGCTCAGTGGCTAAGGCGTTGCGCTACTGAGCACGAGGTCGCGGGTTCGATTTCCGGCCGCGGTGGCCGCTTTTCTGATGGAGGCGAAAAGCAAAAACGTCCGTGTCTACGAGATTTCTACGCACGGTAAAGATCCCCAGGTGGTCAAAATTAATACGGAGCCCTCCACTACGGCGCGCCATGTCGCCTTCGTTGCGTCGGCCTGTTAAACCCTACAATGCACGCTCCGCTAAGCCAACAATGGAGGGCGCCACCCGGCCAATGAAAAAATCGCCTTAAAATAGGTACGGGCATCCTCCCAGGGAACAGCCATGTAATAATGCTCGCCGTAGCTCTAGAGTCAAGCAACAGAGCTGAGCTCACAATCGCCCAAACCGAAGGCCTAAAATCGCCCAAACTCTCCTAGCACCATGAGAGGAGCTACGAAAACGATATCAGAACGGGCTATCGTGTGGAACGCCGGCTACCCCCCTGAAAAGAAACGACGGCGCGCCATGATAGACATTCCACCGATCCAGTGACTCCAACTTTACCTCTCCTGTATACCCAAAACATGGATACGATCCTACAAAAACTAGTGCTGCAGCAGCTTCCGCCGCAGCCTCTCTATCGAACTACTGACGTACGCATGCGTGCCTTTCGCTAGTCAGTTCATCGTAGTTTTTTCATTTGGGCCACACGAAGGGGTGCACGTGGTCGGCCGTGCACCCCTTTTTGCAGTGGTCGGCCGTCGCTGAAGTCGCATTAGGTATAACTACGCAGGGAACATTTCTTGGGGTAACTCCAAATAAACAAAGTGCACAATCCAGCGTCTGGAAATCGACATATTCTACATTCAGCACCCGCTCGAGCATGATGGTGTCAGCACATCCTTTACAGGTTAGCTTTGTTTCCTTATAAAGGACAGTTGGAGGTTTGAGCCACGGATATCAAACATTCTGGGGAACATAAATAAAGTTATGTAATATTGAGACAGAAAACCTAGCGATGCTTATCAAACACTTCTTTAGCGCTACGTCGTGATTGCGCATGTTTTAGCTTTCGTTTTTTTCGAATTTCGGTGCAAGTTTCTTCGACAGGCCGACTGACCACACTTCAAGTATCTGATTCTCCAGAATCAGAGTTCTGAGTGGACGACGCTTGATAATTTCAGATTGTATTCAGAATTGGGGCCGAGTAGATACAAACACATCCATTGATGTCTTGTGTCAGTCCAGAATCTGCACCGTTTGGACAAGGCGGCTGTGTTCCGTTGAGGCCGCGTTTTAAGCTGCGCAATTGCCGATGTACCCGCTGTAGAAAATAAAGGTGGAATGGGTGGTTGAAACAAGCGAAGGCAGGGGGCGCGGCACGATCAGAAGATGAAGATCGGCCGTGCTCGCGTGCTCGAGCTTGAGTGTTCCGTGACCACCACGAGAACCGGACGTCTGGGTCCTGCTTTCCTTGCTTGATCCGCCACACGCTGGTGCCGAAAACCCGCCCAGGCTTCCGGTTCCTTCTTTCATGGAGCACGAACGCCGAGTTCGGGGGTCCCTGCGCGCCGCCATCACGAAGGCGATCGCCGCGCTTGACGCTCTCCTCGAGGATCCCGCTGCCCCCGAGACCCGAATTCAGGGCTACGTCACCCTACTTACTGAGAAGCAGACAGAGCTCCGCGCCCTGGACGCCAAGATCCAGGCTCAACTCTCGGACGAAGCCTTTCAGGCGGACTACGCCACAGCATGGGACTACGAGCACAGCATTTGCGAAATTCGGGCCCGCGTGCACACCGCCCGATCATCGCCTTCTGCCGTCTCCGGTCCCTCGAGCTCCGCTGCTGGTGGACATACGCAAGATCCAAGGGTGAGCGAATCCACGGCTCCTCCCGCCGTGCCAGTTCCCCGCGTCGCCCTCCCCAAGCTGCAGATTGCACCATTCTCTGGGGACCGTCGCGATTGGCAGGGATTCTGGGAACAATTCGACGCCACCATCCATGCAAACCAACACTTGACGAAAATCGATAAATTCAAGTACCTCCGCTCGTACATGACCGGCCCCGCTAAGACCGCGATTGAGGGCATCAGGCTTGCGGAGGATGGATACGACGCTGCGATCAAGATCCTTAAAGACCGTTTTGGTCGCAGAGACCTAGTGATGGCGGATCATGTCGATGCCCTCCTCGCCATAACTCCGGTGAAGACCTCTGCGGACGTCGCGGGGCTGCGGCGCTTGCATGACGACATCAGCTTTCGCCTAAATGCTTTAGAGGCACTAGGCATCGCGCCCGAACGGTACGCCGTCATAATCCACCACGAGAACCGGACGTCTGGGTCCTGCTTTCCTTGCTTGATCCGCCACACGCTGGTTTTGTGTGTTGTAAATAACTGAGATGGGCGCAGGCAGAGGGCGATAGCTGGGGTGAAGAAGAAGACGAAGCGGCGCCCACTGCCTCGCTCAGAGTTTCTTCCATCGCCTTACGACAAGGGGTGCTGGGTCGTGCTTCTCTCTTGGATCCTCCATACGCTGGTGCCGAAACCCGGGATTCGAGGCACGAGTGGACCTGACTTTGGAGGCGCAGCGGCTGCGAGGCTCGCGAGGCCTGGAACCTTCGCGCCACTTGTTCCGGGAGGCCTTGCCCTCGGCCGCTGCCCATCATGGCTCGTGCCCAAGCCGACCCTCGTTTTTCTACGCCACCCCTTCCATTGGAACGCTTGAAGCTACGCCGCCGGCTCCTGCGAGAGAAAATCTCAGGGCTCATTACGGCAATCGACGCCCTTCTCCAGGACCCAGCTCCGCACGTGACCGATCTGACCGCCAACATTTATCACTTCCACGGCACGCCGAGCGAGATACGAGCCCTCGACGCTGCAATTCAAGGAAAACTGACCGGCGACAAGCTGAAGGAAGACGTTGCCGTATCCCAGAATTTCGACGACGAAGTGCGCTCGTGTGAAACGCGCGTACTGCTACACCCGGTTGGCAAAGCCGCTATGAATACCGCCGCCGCCGGTGGCTGCGCCCGAACAACCTGGGTGAGTTACAATCGAAAGCTCACGGGTGTTCACGTGCCGCAAAGCCCCAACTTTGTAACTCTCCCGACGGTTCCAGCCGAGTCGCTCCCAGAGCAGCGTGAGGGCCTCATCCGCGATAAATATGCACCGGATGCTCGTTTGGCAATGATTACGCTGATTGAGGTTCGCAACGCTGCCCGCGACGACCCTCAGCCCATGGAACCAGTAACCGACAACGCAGAGGATCCTTTAGGCGTTCGGGTGTCCGTCCAGAATGATCTTACTTCCATGGGCGTCCTTACTGCCGACCACAGCACTGTACCACAGAGTGAATTCGCTGAAATTCCACACTGTGACAATCCTGCTGAAGCGGCCCTCCCTTCTGGGTTGCATATGCCTGGCGGTCCGCTCCAACAAGCTCGCGAGGGGCCTCCAAGCAGGAAATAAGTGAAGAAGCCCCCTGACGTCGAAATGGAGAAACCAGAGAAGACTCTTCGTGCACAACCACGGAGTCTATCGCCGGCAGAGACGACCCTGCTAGAGTACTGCGACGGCAATTCGAAGTACCAGAAAATCCGCCAACTGAAGCCACACCGAAAAAAGTTAGTGCAACACCGGCAGAATCATGACGTGGTTGCCAGCGACCCTATTCCTGCGAGCAGGCGCCAGGTCTGCAGAAGCCAACCTGAACAGATTCCGCCATTAGTTTTGGAGTTCCGCCGGGAAATCCGGTCCAGAATCTGGCACTTCCTGGTGAAATACCGAATACCGCACTCCCCGAAAGCGCCGCCAATAGAGAATCGCAACAGAAGAAAGTGGAATGGCAGCCAGCCCGCCACCAAGAATTCACCATGGCGCCCTTCGTTTGTAACAGCCACAGCCACAGCCATTTGCCCACCGAACAAGCAGTGCAGCTTCAGGAACTTGCTTGTCATCAAGACGCACATCGAACCACCCCAACAAATCGGGTTCCCTTATGACCCCGGCGGCTACCCCAAGACCAACGGTGCGAAGCGCGTGATCCTGATGCACAGGGAACATCACAGCAACTGGAGGATGCAACATCAGATGAGAATCACCGCTCAAAGTGCCGCCCGTGCGAACAGTTCGACATCATTTATTTTCGCCTGATCACTGGGACAATATTCTGGCGCCGCATTAGAAGGCTCAGCTTGAAAGCCAGTCCTTGCCTTTCTGGCCGGGGGGGTGGGGGAGTGTGTTGTAAATAAATGAGATGGGCGCAGGCAGAGGGCGATAGCTGGGGTGAAGAAGAAGACGAAGCGGCGCCCACTGCCTCGCTCAGAGTTTCTTCCATCGCCTTAAGAGAAGGGGTGCTGGTTCGTGCTTCTCTCATGCTACGTCACCCTACTTACTGAGAAGCAGACAGAGCTCCGCGCCCTGGACGCCAAGATCCAGGCTCAACTCTCGGACGAAGCCTTTCAGGCGGACTACGCCACAGCATGGGACTACGAGCACAGCATTTGCGAAATTCGGGCCCGCGTGCACACCGCCCGATCATCGCCCTCTGCCGTGTCCGGTCCCTCGAGCTCCGCTGCTGGTGGACATACGCGAGATCCAAGGGTGAGCGAATCCACGGCTCCTCCCGCCGTGCCAGTTCCCCGCGTCGCCCTCCCCAAGCTGCAGATTGCACCATTCTCTGGGGACCGTCGCGATTGGCAGGGATTCTGGGAACAATTCGACGCCACCATCCATGCAAACCAACACTTGACGAAAATCGATAAATTCAAGTACCTCCGCTCGTACATGACCGGCCCCGCTAAGACCGCGATTGAGGGCATCAGGCTTGCGGAGGATGGATACGACGCTGCGATCAAGATCCTTAAAGACCGTTTTGGTCGCAGAGACCTATTGATGGCGGATCATGTCGATGCCCTCCTCGCCATAACGCCGGTGAAGACCTCTGCGGACGTCGCGGGGCTACGGCGCTTGCATGACGACATCAGCTTTCGCCTAAACGCTTTGGAGGCACTAGGCATCGCGCCCGACCGGTACGCCGTCATAATCCACCGGGTCCTGCTGAAGGCGCTGCCGCATGACATCGCTCTTCTTTACCGGCAACGGATGAAGGAATCAGCCGCGAATGAGGTGAACGGGGATGCCAAGCAAGTTCAGGAGATCTTGGATTTCCTCCGTATTCAGGTGGAAATTCGGGAAGAAGGGTACATGGACAGCACCGGTCCTCAGGTTGGACGCCCTCCAGCACCCCGGCCGACACCGCATGAGGAGTTTTCTCCACCGTCAGCCGCAGCGCTACATGCGGAGTCATCGCCGCCTCCTCGTGGTGACTGTTGCCCCCTTTGTGACGGGCGAGGCCATTGGATCGCGCAATGCACCGCGAATGTGCCACCAGAGGAGAAGCGACGGCGACTGCAAGCAGGAAGACACTGCTTCCGGTGCGGCAAGCAGAATCACATTGCACGTGCTTTCCAGACTGCTAGAACGTTGTCCTGCAGCCGCTGTTCACGCCGGCATCTAACGTCACTCTGCGACGTGGCTCAGCCAGGTTCCGCGCACGCTACCAGGTCGCCCCACTCGGCTGGTCAAGGGGGCCCGCCCACAGTGCCCAAACCGTCACATGCGGCATCGTCGGTGGTTACAGCGTCAACTAGAAGCACACGGCCCACTCCAGTCTACCTGCAGACTTGCCGCGCATGGGCGACGGGTCCCAACGGTCAGCTTCTGGTGAGGGTTCTGCTAGACACGGGCAGCCAGCGGACGTTCGTTCGGCGTGACGTTTCGCGCGCTCTGGGCTACTCCGTTGAAGGCGTTGAGGACCTCAAGCTGGTCACATTCGGCAAGAGCCACCACGCAGCAGCGGAGAAGTATCCTCGCGTGTCAGTCACGGTGGCCAGCCAGAACAACGGCAAGCAGGTGGTGATCGACGCCCTTGAGGTCTCAAGTATCTGCGTCGTTACGAGTCCCCCAATCACCGATGACACGCTTAGACTGATGCACGACCATGGTCTTTTCGCCGCTGACACTTCGCCCGCGTCGGCTTACATGGATGACCACATCAGCATCCTAATTGGGTCAGATTTCTACTGGAAAGTTACCTCGGGGAACATTTCACGGCTGACTCCGCACCTGACCGCCGTCGAAACAATGTTCGGCTGGACTCTCCAGGGTGCACACTGCGACGAAACTGGCTGGACTTCGGGATCATCTAGTGCTTTATTCCTGGCCCACATGGAGCCCTCGCTGGATGACGCAGCGGCAGATAACGAGTTATCGTCACTGTGGCGACTGGATGCTATCGGGATCAAAGAAAGACCTGATGCGTCAGTGCTGGACCGCGCGGCCGTAGAGCAATTCGAGAGCGACGTGAGGAAGAATGGCGCGCGGTACGAGGTTCCATTCATGATCCAGGAGCCAGGGCTGGACGCCAGCGCTGACAACTATAGGCTCGCAGAACAGCGGTTGCGTGTGCAGATGCGGCGCTTTCGTGGTCAGCCTGAGCTGCTGTCCCAGTACGACATTGCAATCCGGACGTATTTCAACGACGGCCATGCCGAACGAGTTCCTGAGCATGACGGTGACCAATGCTCGACAACCAGGTACTACATGCCGCATCACGGTGTGGTTCGTCGGGACGCCGTCACAACCAAGCTAAGGGTGGTCTTCGATGCCTCGTCACATGTTTCGGGGCAACCTTCGCTGAACAGCATTCTCTGTAAGGGGCCCAAGTTGGATGCGGACCTGTTAAGGCTCATTCTTAAATTCAGGGGCTATCCCGTGGTCATGGTCACAGATATAAAGAAGGCCTACCTCCAGATGATTGTTCGGGAACAGGACAGGGACGCGCTACGTTTTTTCTGGGTGGAGCGCCTTCCTACACCGAATGAGCCCTTTCCTCCAGTAGTGAAGTGGCGAATGATACGGGTTCCTTTTGGTGCGAGATCGAGTCCCTTTTTGCTCGCCGCCACTTTGCACCATCATCTGCGAGTCTCACAAAAGTTTCCGGACACCGCCGCCATCTTGCGAGAGTCTTTCTATGTCGACGACCTCATCATTGGCATGGACGACGTCGACCGAGATCATCAGATATATTCGGAAGCAAAGGCTGTAATGGCCGAAGCCGGAATGGAGCTCCGAAAATGGGCTTCCAACATCTCTTCCCTGCGGGACTTGTTCATAAGAGATAAGCTCGCATTGGAGGATGAAGGTGGCGACGCCACCACTATGAAAGTTCTCGGGGTGAGCTGGAACCGCATTGACGACACGCTGCTCATCAGCACAGGAAACGTGGCCGCGTTTATCAACACCAAGCCCACAACCAAGCGAACCCTGCTACAAACATTTGCAAGAATCTACGATCCGCTAGGCTTCTTGACACCATTCACGGTCCGGGCAAAGGTTATATTTCAAGATTTATGGAAGCTGCGGCACCCATGGGACAGTCCTCTACAACGTGAGCAACTCACCGCCTGGAACGCATGGTGCTCCGAACTAACCGAGCTGCAACACCTTTGTTTGCCACGAAACGTATCAGACAACCAAGGTTACCCGGAGCAGTCCATCGAAATCCACTTCTTCGCGGACGCTAGCCCGCGAGCATATGGCACAGCTGTCTACGTCCGCCGACGCTCCGCGCATGGTGACCCGTTTGAGGCAAATCTGCTGATCAGCAAAGGTCGTGTGGCCCCTATCAAGGCGACGACGTTGCCTCGCCTCGAGCTCCTTGCCTGCCTCATCGCAGCGCGCCTTTACAACTACCTAATGCGAGTTCCTGGCCTATCAGCCACACGTGCGTTCTTCTGGTCGGACGCGCAGATTGCCCTGCACTGGATATGCGGGGAACCTAGCCGGTGGCCACTCTTCGTCCGAAATCGCGTCGAAGAGATCCAGCGCCTGACCAAGGGATGCAGATGGGGGCATTGCAGCAGCAAGGACAATCCTGCCGACCTCATCACACGCGGAATAAGTGGAACAGTCCTCAGAACCTCAGAGCTTTGGTGGCATGGACCATCATGGATCGCCCACACAGAAAACCTGTGGCCATTGAACCAGGCCCAGGAAGTCGCTGACTTCGTCGACCTGTCACCAGCCTTGGCGTCATCTTGCCCTGTGGGGTCTTCGCCACCGGAACCACTATGCCAAATTTCAGATTACAGCCGCTACTCACGGCTACTTAGAGTGACGGCCTGGGTTCGACGCTTCGTAAACAACGCTTTACCGCAACGTCCATCGATGACCGGGCCACTGGTTGCTAACGAAGTCCAAGAAGCCGAACAGTACTGGATTCTCCAGGTACAGCAGGAAGCATTCCCCCAAGACCGGGAAGCTCTATCGAACAGCCAGCTTGGTGTGGGGACTTCCCGACTGCTTCGTCTACAGCCCTTTTTGGACTCCGCTGGCGTTATCCGCGTGGGGGGACGACTACACTGCTTACAATCTCCTTTCGAAGTGCGACATCCGATCATTCTGCCCGGAAAGAACGATTTAACCCGGCTGCTTATTCTGGCACCCCACGAGCGCCTGTTGCATGCTGGAACAGAGGCCACGCTCACAGAGATCCGCTAGCGCTATTGGATCATTCGAGGACGCCAGACAGTGAAGAAAGCCCTCCACCAGTGCTTGCCGTGCCGAAGGCGCAGGCTGACACCGGAGACAGCACCAACGGCACCATTACCGCGTGACCGCATAACGGAAACAAGCCCGTTTTCTATTGTGGGCTTCGAATTCTGCGGTCCTCTGTACTGCCGTACCAACGACCCTTCCAAAGTCAAAACATACGTCGCCGTATTCTCGTGCGGCGTCACGCGGGCTCTACACCTGGAATTGACGACGGGGATGACAGCGTCAAGTTTCTTGCTCGCCTTCAGGCGCTTCATTGCTCGCCGCGGAATACCTGCCACGGTATACTCCGATAACGCCCTCGCTTTTAAACACTGTGCGACGTCCTTCCACTCCCTCACCGACGCCACACTCCAAGATTTCTGCAGCGGACAGCGCATTGTTTGGAAATTCAACGTAGAGAAGGCACCGTGGTGGGGCGGCTGGTGGGAACGAGTGATTCGGACAACGAAAGAGACGCTGAGACGTACCCTTGGGCGCAACACTCTGACAGCTGAGGAACTGGCAACCACGTTGTGTGAAGTGGAGGCGGTTATCAACAGCCGGCCCTTGACGTACCTGACCACGGATGCCGACGGACCTCATCCCATAACGCCGGCTCACTTCTGGCTCGGCAAGCCGAACACGTGCCTCCCCCAGAACCTCGGGCCATTCGAGCCATCGTCGACAAGCTCCGAGTTGACACGCCGCTGGAGGCACCGACAGAACGTCACAAATCGCCTATGGCAAAGATGGCGGAATGAATACCTGCTGCTTCTGCGGTCCGCTCACGAAGCACCCTCACATCCGTTACACCAACTCGCAGTCGGAGACGTGGTTGTAGTGCACGATGAAAGATACGCCCCAACGTTTTGGAGACTCGGCCGTGTGGCCAAGTTGCTACCCGGACGCGACGGAATCGCCCGCTCCTGTGTACTCCGCCTGTCAACTGGTCAAGAAATCAGGCGGCCCATTCAACGGCTCTACTTCCTTGAAGCTAACCCTTAGACTTCTTGGCGGGCCGGGGAGTGTGTAGAAAATAAAGGTGGAATGGGTGGTTGAGACAAGCGAAGGCAGGGGGCGCGGCACGATCAGAAGATGAAGATCGGCCGCGCTCGCGTGCTCGAGCTTGAGTGTTCCGTGACCACCACGAGAACCGGACGTCTGGGTCCTGCTTTCCTTGCTTGATCCGCCACACCCGCAATGTGCAGGAAGCCGTTGCAGGTTCTCGTTGTGCCACCTTTCTCCTGCGAGTGATGCAGAAAATGTATTTCCTATGTCATCTGCTATTTCAGAAGCGATAATGAGCACTGAGTGCTGACCGGGAATCAGTGGATACAACACACTTTTAAAGACGAGTCTTTCTTGGGCTACTTAAACGCAAAAATTTCCGTCTGTCTGTATGTCTGTGTGTCTGCCTGTCTGTGACTCGATTCAGCCACCCGCCCATGGTGAAATAGAAATTGCGCAATAGTTTTATATACCCACAGCCAAATCTAAAGGTTTAAGCCCGGTGTTAATGTTCATACTTGTCAACATTGTTGAACAAGAACAATACATTACGAAAATATAAGGCACAAAATCAATACATGAGTAATATTTGCAGTGTTCCTTTATTAAAATTTTACGGATGCTTCGTTTTTCTGATAGCAAATGAAATACTACATCGACTGCAGAAAACGGTCGCCTGCTGTTGTTCGCGCTGCCTGGCGGCAATTAAAAATCAAACGGCAACAGCAACGAAAGGTTCACTAGATAGGCTTTACTTTCCGCTTAGAAGGCTCGTGGAGTAGGGAAACATTATTCTATAAATGTTTCTCCCCGTACTGGGGAGAAAAATTCCAATTTCTAGGTTCAGAAACTCCCTGTTTTTTACGTTTTCCCCAGCATGCCAATTTCCCTCCACTCTAATTTTGCAGCTTAAACATCATTACGAGGATTCAGGGACGATTTTGTGTGCTGGCAGCACCAAATATGTGTAGTTTTCGTAGCCTTCACCTTCAGGGCGCATAAGTCGTTCAGAGAATAAGACTTCTAATGTAAAACAAATTACACTTCATCAGCCGCATCGCAGCATTTGAATAGGCATTTCACGTTTTGTACCAAAATATATCATACTTCGCATGCTAAACCTCCGTATGATAAAGAAGTAACATTATTGAGTAAGAGAGATAATGTGAGCTGAGCGCCGGAACTGCTGCCGGCATCTCTTTTTGACACACCCTGTAGGTGCACCCAAAATGGTTTTTTTTATATTGCACAGGAATTCACGTGAACAGGCTTCACTAGCTATATTTCATAGAATATGATGCCTCCTCCGCTTTTGTGAACTAGATTGGAAGCGATATTTAATGCTTGTGGTTTGCGTAATACGACTGTGGATATTTGAACGCCAATCTGACGAAATGTTAAGGGAACTTTTAAAAAAAATCGAAGTAATAAATGATGCGAGGTGCGGTTTACGGACATTATTTTTCTTTTTGCTCCACGACTAATAAAATTCCTGCATTCATTAAATGTTCCCTTTTTCCCTTTTGGCCAAAATGACAGCCGTAAATTCTCCAAAAAAGGAAAAATTCCCCGCACAGAACATCACTGCGTTGGAGTAGGGTGCCTCGATTCACGCACGCCTCCGCCATACGGCGGCGCTGGCACCGAGACTACCGACTTGGAGCAGTGGAACGCGCTAAATTTAAATTGACTTCAGTAAGCCTGTAGCGGGTTATCTTGGGAGGAACGAGCCGGGAAAGGAACAGCATGAGAGGTGTGCGGGAAAGAGGAAGGTGGCATTTACTTGCCATTGGCGCCAGTCGACTATCGTCTTTCGTCGACATTTGCAACGAATAGAGCAGATACGCCGTTTCGCTGGCTGCGTAAATATTTAGCGAAAAGCAGCCCTCAGTGCTGAAAGCTTGGGAGCCATCCTTGATTTTTCATGGCTCAGTGGTGCGAGGGTTTTAGTGCACCAGAAAGAATTACAGGTCAATCACCCACGCTCTGGCCGCCACTGAGCCATCCGTGTACTCATGCGTATGAGTTTTGTTGAAAGCGTAGAATAACCGAATGAGCGTGCTATAACTCCAAACGCCCTGTATTCTCTGTTTTTAGGTTTTCATCATCTCACACACGAACCGCCGCTCTGGCGAAATTCTGACCACATTTACCTTCTCTTTCTTTCCTGCCGAAATTTATCGGAAATCGCAGGGCATGCCCAATGTTGGGTATAACGTCCTCCCGCACCCACAGTGTTCGCGTCTGCATGTAATAGGCACAAGGGGGCACCGCATACAGAACTTCGAGAGCATCTCCAGCTGGCAATGTAACTTGGTGGATTCGTGGTCTGGTTCTCTATCACTTTTTTCAACGATGCGCGCACTCAATCCCGCATTACATCCATGAGCTTGAGTGGTACCTCGGAGCTTGCAGTTGCACGTGCTCTGGCGCTGCTTTTGACGCTGAAGTGCATCTCGACCTTAATCTTCCGAATCATGTACGCGTCGTTGGCACACACGCGCGCCCTTCTCTTCTGCAGCGCTGCCGCGTTTGCTTGGTGGTGTGATGCCTCCACTGCTGCGCTTCGCTAACCACTCCAGACGGTAGCGAAATGCCGCCTGTTGCCTTTTCGTCAGAGGCAAGAGAGCCAACATCCCGGTCTTCAGTTTCGCCGTCGTCAACGTTATGTAGCCCCGTAAGATCTCGGTGATCGTGCCTTCCTCAGTTGGCGTATATCGCTTGTCAAGCACTTCCAGTTAGGGGTCGAGACGTCTTTCTTCATTTGCTTTTCACTTTTCTACTCACCACGCATTCGGCAGTGGGGCCTAGTGGTCGGCGTACGACGTTTAGTGGGACGTTTCCGCGTACGGTGGCTCGGCAGCTGAAACTAACCACATCGTCTGTTATCGGTTCAACGTCACGCGTTGCTGCTTTGACGATGCCGCTGTATTGTACCAATGCTCGCATAATCCATCCTCTGTCGAAACAGTTTCTTATCTGGCGCGAGAAAATCTTTGTGGCAATGAACTTTTAGTCCAGAAACCTAATTGTTTGGTTTTCTCTGTTATTCTTTAGAATTCTGTTGGGAAATGCTGTTCTCGTTCGTCTCTAGCGGTGCTTCTTCTGCTGAACCGTGTTCAGGACAGCCTGTCGTCACCAAAACAAAGCGGACGACAAACAAGCTGTGCGTTTAGCTTCCTGACACGTTTCCACTTCTGTACGCTAGCAGCAATTGCCCACAAGGGGTTGCAAGGAAAGACTCAATTTTTCCGCGTTGTGGTAGCTCTGGTGCAGCGAGTCGAGAGATGTTGCCAAATAGGCCTTCCGCCCGCCCTGTGTTTGCTTTTCGGTAGTTTCTGATTCCGACGAGTTTACTATTGTGACGGGTCTCAGTTCAAAATATGTTTCTGCTGTTTCTTGGCCATGTCTTCCTCTTTCCTCACAATGACCCGAACAGGTAAGCAAGAGTGGTTTCGCCTTTCTAACAAATTTCCGCATAGGTGAAACGTCACACACTACTTTGATGATTGTACATAGTGAGATTTCAAGAACATCCGGTAAGGTGTAGCCATTCTTAAAATTCCGAATGAAGATGTACTCAAGTCCACACGGTGAAGGCTCTAGGTATTCGTTCACGTCCTTCACTTCGCACGTTTTTGTCGTCTGCTTTGAAGGGAGCCGCTGAGTCGTCGGTGTTCGCGGCAGGCGTCGCCTCATGTTCTTTCCTTCTCTGGTTCCTAGGGGCGTTCGACGATTCTCCTTCATTTCATAATGGTGAAGCGTGGGTTGTAATGATTGCCTGTTTTTTTAACAGAGGCGTGAGAAAGGCTACCGGATGAGTTCACCTTGATCGTATCATTGTGTTCTCCCAGTGGCTGTAAGCGTTCCCTTTTGTCACACTTTGCCATGAACAAAAGATAACCTTGCGCCCTTCTCCCGGATCAGCTGAAGCGCTCGAACGGACTAACACGGCCCCAAAACTGCGTGCCTTCACGTGGCTGAACGTTAAAAGCAGTAAACTGCAGCTTAGGCCGGACAACTAGAGATGACGTGTGTGGGGTGCCGTGAGGGCGGTAGTTTGAATATGTGGCCGTACCAGCGCAGTGCTTGAGCGCAATCTGGCTTTTCTGGGGTGTGGTCGATAGTAACTCTCATGCCGGGCGTCCTCAAAACGTTCAAGGTATAACGCAGCCGCTTGATGGCACGGCATGTGTTTCGTTGGTACTCCAAGGCGTCGAAGCAGTCTTGTTCAAACTTCGTGGTGTTCAATCATCTGGATGGTTTTCTCGTCAACATCATAAAATGCTGCGTTGTTGCTTACGATATGGCAATTGCCTCTTGGAAATTGTGCGGAGACGGTGAATGGACTTGCAGAAGCTGGCTCCCTGCCTTAAGCGGTCTCGCTATGGTTGCTGGTAGGACGCATTGCTGTCGGCGCCGCTGATCAATCTTAATTTTTAAAGCGCTAGTTGCCAGTCTTATCCCAGGTTTCGCGGCACCACAATGTTGAAAGCACAGATGATTCGACACAGCGCGCTACCATTCCCATCGCCTTCTAGCCCTTGCTTTCATCTTATCGTGTTCTTACACACGAAGCACCACTCTACCGAGCTGTTTCCTACATGGTCCGTTGGTTTCGTTCCTTCCAAATTGGGTGGGAACTGTAGAGCACGCCCTGTGTGGGATTTAAGAGGCTCTATATTTGTTAATATCTCCATGGCAATAAACGTGACAGCATGGGCCTCTATGAAAGCCATTAGCTGGGAGCCAGATTACTAGTCGATATATTTTTGGAAAGAATATCTATTGTGACTAAGTTAAAGCCCGGTTATGGGCCGTCAGGACATCCTGGGTCTTGCACACATAGATGACAGCTAGTGGATGCCCACGCCATATCTTCACAGCGTGAAGTCATGTGCTTAATAGTTCCAGCACGTGCAAATCAGGGGACGTAAGGAGTGCAGTTTACACCGTAGAGTTGCTCTTATATGTAGAGTTGGTCTCACAACAGTTGGTAGTATTTTTGCCAGCTTTACTTCTACCACTCCATTGTTCTCTTTGAATAAAGGAGCCAGGACTAGTGGACTGTAGCAGAAAAGACCCTTGCTAAGGCCGTAATAATAGCCTTGAAAGACTGCCTTCGTGGCATCCACCAACGCCGTTAGAAAGCGCACCGATAATGAGCAGAAAATGATAAACTTCTTCTTTAACCATATATTGTCGAAGGGGAAACCGCAAACCTTTTTCTGGTTCCCGTATCGTATCCGTACACCTGCGGGCGTTAGCCGGTACATGGAGACAGCCTGTTTTGTGAAAGCCATTACGGCTCACCTGGCGGTTGCTACCTCAAGGCCACGTGTCACGACAAAACTTTGCCACCAAGTTACACCACGCTGACGTCTCGCGCGGAGCACATGTGTGTCGTGGTCTGTGCAACCATATGCAGGTATCGTTTGTATAGACATATTTATACTGACCGCTGCGGATCAGTCAAAGGATAAAAATGTTGGGGCTGAGTAGGCCACCCTGAAGAACACCGGGGGTTGCATTGTATTGTCTATCCCCGTTGGTTTCATGCATGCAATTGTTCTGTCAAAAAGTCGATTACAGATCAAATCGTACATGCAATCCCGCAGTGCTTCCAAACAGTTATGTTCCGTGCTTGGGAAAAAATTTCCATTTTTAGGTTAAGAAATTCCAACATTTTTGCACTTTTTCACGCAGGTTTTTTAAGAGTTAGTGCGCTTTGTCGTTCTCAAAGTAATAATCGAAAAGACGCGTTTTGACCATCAAGCTCAGTCGATTGGACAATCAACCGTTTACAGTAGAGACTATTCCAGGACATCGACCCTTCCATCGACTTTGCAGAAGGCAACAAAAGCCCTTCTGTGTTTCATATAGGATACAGGCTTACATAAACGACTATAGGGCCCACAAAGGGACTAAAGTGTGGGCACGTCCCCGCTCCTATCCCTCGCCTGCTCTCTCTTTCATCCCTTCAACAACCCTCCCCTAGTGCCCAATAGCAACCCTGGCTCTAAGGTGGAATAACCTTTCGGCATTTCCGTTCGCTTTTCATCTCTCTCTCGCTCTTCCTTTCTCTATCTCTGCAAATTTCTCTGCATTCTTATTTTTCAGCTGCTAGATCTTTACGTGGTTTCCTGTTCTAATTAGGTAGAGTGCCTCGTTCATGACGTGACTTACACCCTAAGCATGTAGTTTAAAATAGGGTAGGTGGATTCATAACACTGCTTCAGGTGTGCTTTGCGCGAGAATAGCAAGCACTTGTGTACCGGCCGGCGATTTACCTCTGCGTGAGTAACAGCGGCTAGCTGCCTGTACGGTGTACGACGTGGGGCGAAGCTTCAGTTGTGTGCTTTCATGAACCCTGGGCCAACAACGATCACTCATCTTTAAGGACAAAAATTCTGCTGCGTTTTCTTGCGGGATTCTGGACAAGACAAAACTTTGTAATTCTTGCATTGTGCGCACGGCTACATCTGTACGCGTTTGCGTCGTCATGTACGCTTTTCTCCTTTTTGTTGTTAGGTGCTCTGTGCCTCCTGGACACCATTCGTCCTACGTTTTTGCTTTACTTTATTTAGAGATTTCTCCTTGTATTTCATTCATCATCATCATCATCAACAACAACAACAGCCTATTTGGGTCCACTGCATGACGAAGACCTCCCCCATTTACCTCCACCCGTTTCTCTCCTGTGCTCCCCGTGTCCATTCCTTGCTTCCGAATTTTCTTATTTCATCTCTCCATCCAGTCAATGGCCTTCCTCTTCTAGTCCCGTCTCGCGGTATCCATTCTGTTGTCCTTGTGGTCCACCTGTTGTCCGGTCGTGGTACCACATGGCCAGCCAAAGTCCTTTTTTTTTCTTGACCTGAACTATGATATTATCTATCCGAGTTTGTTCCCTAATCCAGGTAGCTCGGTTTCTGTCCCTAAGCGTTACTCCTAACCTTATTCTCTACATGGCACATTGAGCGGACCTAAGCTTGCTTTCTAATTGTTTAGTAAATCACCAAGTTTCTGCTCCGTATGTCATCACCGGCAGGACGCATGGGTTGGATACATTTCTTTTTAGGGATAGAGGCATCTTACTTTTCAATATTTACGAGTGCTTGCCAAATACACACCATCCCAGCCCTATTCTGCGTTTGATTTCTTTCTCGTGGTTTGGGCCATTACTGACCATCGGGCCAAGGTAGTTATATTCTTGTACTTTTTCCGGTGTTTCGTGTCCTAGTCTAAATAAGGCGCGTTCAGCATTTTTATTTATCATCACTTTAGTTTTATTTATGTTTATCTCTTGCCCCACGGCGAAGCTCTGTGATTTTAGTCCCTCAATCATGTTTTGGAGTTGCTCTGCAGATTCACTGAGCAAGACTATGTCATCTGCAAACCTTATATGGCTCAATTTTCCGCCGTGTATCCGTAAGCCTAAGTTTTCCCACTCAAGCTTCCTGAATACACTGTTCAGACATGCTGTGAACAATTTTGGTGAAATGGTATCTTCTTGTCGCACTCCCCTTCGGATCGGAAATTTACCACTTTGCTTGTGAAGTGTGATTCTGCAGGTGCATTCCTCATATATGTCGTCGAGGAGTCGTAGGTATACATTCCTTAGTCCTTTAAGGTGTCCATCACTGCGGCCTGTCTTACTGAATGGAACGCTTTTTCATACTCTATAAACATCATGTAAAGTGGTGCATTATACTACGCGATTTTTCGATTACTTGGTTGATGACATGGATGTGATCCATTGCACAGTATCCTTTTCTGAACCCAGCCTGTTCCCTGTGTTGTTGGAAGTCTAGGCTGGTGGTTATGCGGCTAAGTACTATCTTGGTAAGTGGCGTAAATACAACTGACAAAAGGCTGATGGGTCTGTAGGTTTTAAGATCTTCGTTATCTCCCTTCTTGTGAATTAAAAGTATGTTGGCGTTTTTCCAGGCTTTTGGTACTTTTAAAGTCCTTAAACATACTGAGAATAGTTCAGCAAGCTTTTCTACAATTATATCTCCACCCTTTTTAGAAGGTGGAGATGACATCGTCGCCTGCAGCCTTTTTATGCCCTTAAGTTCATTTTCAACTTCCTCTTTCGTTACTGGTGGAACATCGCAAGCAACGCTTGTAGGCCCGGAACTTTGTCTCGCTCCAGTGTCGCTGGCGCATAGCCTGGTGTAGAACCGTTCTGCGGTTTTTGTTATCTCTTCCATATTGTGCGTAACGTTACCCTGGTCATCTATAAGCGCGTACACTCTGTCTCTGCCAATAGCCAGCTTCCTCCTTGTTGCCTTCAAGCTTTCTCCTCTTTCTAAAGTTTCATCGATGGCCGCCATGTTGTATGCATAAATGTCATTTGTTTTACTTTTGTTTATCAATTTTGTCAGCTCCGCTAGTTCAGTTTTGATCCACCGTACTCGAAAATATGATTTCTGGCGCTGCGAATTAAGTTTCCTTGTTTACCTAGTTAGTTTTTCAGTTTGCTTCCTGCATGCTGCTTCTCCAGTAGCCGCTGCTGACTCCGTGATTGCTGTTTATAGGTTATCATTTAGAGGGTGCACACTGTCCTCGGTCTGACCGTCTAGAAGTGCGAACTTGTTCAGAAGGGTAATTTTAAACTCATGCATCCTGTTTCTTACTGACCTGACGTTGGGCTTCTTACTTTTTACGAGCTTCCTTCTTTCGTTTTTGAGATTTAGCCTTACTTTGCACCTAGCTACCCTATGATCACTGCACCGAATCTTACCTAGTACCTCCACATCTTGCACAATACCTGGGTTGTCACTCAGAATAAAGTCAATTTCGTTTTTTGTAATACCGTCAGAACTTTTTCAAGTCCATTTCCTGCTCTTGCGTTTCCGGAAGAATGTGTTCAGTAGTTTGAGGTTATTTCTCGCTGCAA
The DNA here is from genome assembly GCF_048455015.1 of Haemaphysalis longicornis. Classification (NCBI taxonomy): domain Eukaryota; kingdom Metazoa; phylum Arthropoda; class Arachnida; order Ixodida; family Ixodidae; genus Haemaphysalis; species Haemaphysalis longicornis. The sequence continues at coordinate 43,662,321 of NW_027526203.1, read as the reverse complement.
ACAAATCCAACCTTTGTGTCACCTCGACAGTTTCGAGTGACTATTCCAAAATTTCCCACTGATATTTCTCCTACTCTCTTTGCACCTACTTTTGCGTTAAAGTCTTCCATTACAATTGTGAACTGCGCGGTTCCCTTATTCATTCCTGACTCGACGTCTACGTAGAAACTATCTACGGACTCATCCTCGTTGCTAGCTGTTGGCGCATACGCTTTTATTATCTTTCCCCGGTACCGCTTCTTAAGCTTGTTCACAACGACTCCAACCATTTCGTTAACACTGAAGAATTCTTCCACGTTTGCTGCTATTTCCCTGTTGATCAAAAATCCTATCCCGTGCTCTTTCTTTTCGTGAGGCCCCCATAGCACAGAATATGCCCGCTAGTCAGTTCTATGCAGCCTTCTCCTGTTCTTCTAACCTCACTTAGCCCAATAATATCCCACTTAACGTCTTTGAGTTCCTCTAGTAGTACAGCTAAGCTACCCTCATTAGAGAGGGTTCATGCGTTGAACGTTGCCAAGTTCAAGTTCCATAGGCGGCCTGTCCGGATCCAGGGATTCTTAGCACCCTCCGCTGTATCACTTGCCTGACAACCGCCGTGGTCAGGTGTTCTACAGCTGCTGGGGACTAAAGGCCGAGATTTGGGTTGGTCACAAATGAGGGGGTTGGGCCAACTACTACACCAGGGTGGCCAGATCCTTCTCTGGTGAGGGAGTGCTGTTTGTATTCCCCCGAGCCTTCCTTGCATGGTTGAACCTTTCTAGTGTAGCCTCCAAGGTACCCGGGATGGTGTTTTACTTCCGGACCAGGCAGCACTCCACACCTGGGATATTTTGGCATGAAAAAAAAGAGAACAAAGAGAAGAGAAGAAGAAACCGTCGCACACGTGTTTCACATAATAAATGTGCTCCTAAGCGGAGCGCTAAATTCCCATACGGTGCTACGGAAAACATTCTGCGGCTATCTAGAAAAGTCGCAGTTGTTGTTTGGTCGTTTTGGCTTTTAAGGTCTTACATGGTGTCGGCCGATTCTTAGAAATGCTGAGCGAATGAGCAAATAAAGAGTGGCCAGAGCTATTGTCCGCAGAAGAAACAGCCATGCGTGTCGCGCTATGATAAGGTAATCAGTGATTGGTACTTTGGTTTAGTGTATTTTGGATAAGAACGTCTTAAAGGCTAAAGAAAAAATAAAGGATGAGTTGCTGGTAGCTTTTACATCCATACGGAATTCTGAAAAACATAAAAAGCTATTCGTCCTTGTAATTGGATAACCTTAAAGCGCCTAGGGAACTGCATTTGGCGGCAGCTGTAGTTTCTACCACTTTTAAAGTATGCTGTCGGCACCCTTAACATTACATGTTAGAAACAACTACTGAGAGGCCATCGCACGCCATAGTCGCAAACGGAACGCGAGGGCATACACTGCTAGCATCGCAAACCCGGCAAAATAAGGAGGAATGCCCCAAGTAGTAAGCGCGTTGCAATTTCGTAAGCAATGGTAACCTCGCATAGACACCAAGAGAAGTTGAATATAGTACGCAGGGCCTGTCACGGATAGCGACGCAAGAAGGGAGCCCGACAGACGGTCGCCCGTTCGCTGCACTGATCAGCAACACAACTTTCCCGAGCACGAGGCACGAGCTATGCCCGTACCCGCGTGCCCGTGCAGCCCTGCCTCTTTTATTAGTTATCCACAACACACTCTTACCGCCGCCAAGGCGCGCATGCCTAGAAGTATGAGAACAAATGGGAGGTTGAGGCCGATAGACAAATGTACCCATGTGCGATGCTGACAACAGGCGTTCGGAGGCGCACTCGAAGTTCAGCAGGGGAGCAAGGGCATAAGTCACGGGGAAGGAAAGAGTACGCGTGGAGATACTATCATAAACATCTCGTCGTCCACCCTGAGTCCATCGGCACAAATGAAGATGCGCCGGTACAGGAAGAAGGACACAACCGTAGACCGAGGTAGTCCCGCCAGCCATGGATCATATCCTCCTGCCTATTCATCCAGAGCAGCAGGCACAGGTCTCTATGATCGTGTTCAGCTTGCTGCGGCAAGCTTCCTTTGATCCCGCCTGCTAACTTCCCTTCATCATCCTCATTGGGTGATCTTGGTGTGGCTGATGGCAACGGAGCAGCCAGGTCCTTCTGGTCATGGCTGGCAGCAAGATGATACACGGTGTCTCGGTCGCAGTCCTTGTCGCATCCCGGTCCGCTGTAGCCGCCAGGATCGTAGGGGAACTCATATGGCATCCGAAACAGTAAGGTGACCACGCAGTAGCCCACCGTGAGCTCGCTCACCAAACGCAGAACACAAGAGCGGTGTCCGGGGACTTTGTGTCCTGCCTGGTCGCCTCTTAGTGCTCCGTAGCCACCAGGATCATCGAGCAATTCGCCGTGCAGGCGGCCGAGTCTTCGGTTAACGGGCGCCGTCGTGTGCCCCTTGCAGGCACGTGCGTCGCCAGTACAGAGTGGCATGGCGGGTAGCTGGACACTAGTCATCATTCATTGTGAGCAGCAAAGGTGATGAGCTGCACCCCTGCAACTCCGGAAAAACGATTGCGAAGGCAGACAGGGGTGCTTCCATGATCCTTTCATGTGGCCGTCGAGCCCAGCAATTGAAACTGCCCGGTGGCCGTTCACAAGCTCGGTGCAACCAGGGTCACCTCACGGTTCGTGCGATCAAACTCGGAAAGCCGGTGCACCGACCTGAGTCGCGGATACCTGGAAGGGCTGACTCCAGCGGAGATTCCAACGGAGAAGCCGGCGCCCGGGGCAACGGGGCCACCGTCGTAGTAGTGGGAACGGAGCCCGCTCGCGACACTTAGCAACCACATGCTCTCTCAGCAAGGCACCCCCATGAGCGGCAGCGATGTCCGAAGCGTCAAGGAGCATTACGCTGGACGGGTTCGCGTCGCCGTACATCGTGGTCATGGCGTTCTTGGAGAGGTCAGTTCCGTGGCCGCCCTGGACGACGACGTGGTCACCGCAGGGCGGGCGGCTGGGTACACCCAGTTGTGCTTCAATGGAATCGGTCGTGCTCTCCGCTGGTCTCTCTGCAGGTCGGACTCGTCGGCAGCAGTGAGGACGTTTAACGGTCAGAAACGCACGGCTCACCACCTCTTCATTCTCCGCGTTCGCCACCATTCGCCACCTTGTCAGCCTCCGCGGCTATGCTGCTCTCATCGGAGGGCACTACGGTGTTGCCGTTCCGGATGACGGCGGAGTCATGGTTTGGTGCTCTGGTGCTCCGAGCAGCCACTACCGAAGGAACGGCAGATGGTCTGGCGAAGTACACCTGTGAACGACTCATGGCGACCTTTTCGTCGTACTCGTAGCTCTCGAACAAATCGGCTTCCAGCTCGTCCACATCAATTATCTTAAGGATGCGCGTATCGAGGGTCTTCCATTCCTCGTACTTGCTGTTTACGGCGCGCAGGTACGATCGGATCTGGCCGGTCGACTTGAGCGGATCCTGCAGCAGCAATTGAATGGCAGCTACGCCCCTTGTGACGGCTTCCCTCACAATGTCACGGTGGCGGCGTAGTTTCTCCATGGCGGATGACGTGAACGCAGGCGACCGGGTGTCCTAAGCACGAGCACGAGCGGCAGACAGGGTTCGACGACGAGGCTCGCAGATTTGGGTAGCTTCCAGTGGAACCCAGCCTAGCGTCCTCGAAGATTGCGCCGCATCAGGTCAGATCTGCTCATGGGTTGTCTCCCGGTTATGATGGCACCAGAATGTCGCGGATAGCGACGCAAGAAAGGAGCCCGACAGCCGGTCGCCCGTTCGCTGCGCTGATCAGGCACCCAACTGCCCCGAGCACGAGGCGCGACTATGCCCGTACCAGCGTGCCCGTGCAGCCCTGCTTCTTTTAAATGCAGAGCATTTTAGTAACTCACGATGTCACCCGCGTTGGCGTCCGTAGTCCGCATCACTACGTAGTCCGCACCCTACACTATATAAAGAAATAATACCTTCCGGCGCCAGGTTTCGATCCCATGACTCTGCGGGCGGAACGCAAGGTACACGGCACTTTACCGACTGCTCCACGGAGCCGACACAGAATGGAAGGTTACGCACGCGCCTTATATCCTTGACTCATTCAACCGTCGGCCACAGGTGCGCCCTCTCCCCCGCGTCCTCCTCGCCTTCTTTCCGCTCGCAACACCCTCTCTCGCAGCGTTCGGTTCGCGTTCATGTGGTGGCGCGATTTCGGCGCTATAACACTCTCTCGAGAAGGGCATTGGATTGGATTGGATTGGATTGGATTGGATTGCTTTGGCTTGGCTTGGATTGGATTTGGATTGGGTTGGATTAAAGTGGATTGTGTTGGATTCTGTTGCGTCATAGCCGCGCGACGTTGCGTCGTAGCCTCTCCACGTTGCTTTAATAGCCGCGGCAGGGGGTTCACGGCACGTTTCAAGTTTCACCATCGACTTCATCGACAATGTCTACGCTGGAAGACAACAATTACAACAACAACAACCAATACGTAATCCATAAGACTTGCAGGCACGCCCCCCGCGGAAATGCTCTGCATTTGATCGTGCCCCTCGCGAGGGGGATGTTTTGTTTTTTTCTGCGAATTTGCGGTAAATGCCCCATAGTTTGGCTAGGCCACGCTCCTGGCTCAGCTGATAGCACAAGCTGTGCCATTGATCATTAGAAGGCGCCTGTTCATAGGCCCGTATAATCTCGTAGGGCTGTCTGACTCTATAACAAGATCTCTCTCCCTTTTTTCCGTTTAAAATGTAGCGTTTTGTAAGAGTGGCCGCCGTACGCCATAGGCTGGCTAACTATTTTCTTTCCTGCTTCTCTCTGGGTTAGACGTTTCGTAATCTGGGACATTGGCCTGCGCTGCCCGAGTCTGTTTTGTGCCTCTGAATGTTGTTATTTCACCCCTCCATTGAGTAATCGTCATCCCCTTATTCTACAACCTTGAACTCTGGCTGTCCACTCTGCCACCCTGGTGGTCCACCGGTTGTCAGTTCGTCTTACTGTTAAGATTTCGAGGTTGAGGACTGCCTTATATGCTGTCCTGATTCTTTGTTTTCTTCGGTTCGGTTAAATTTGTCGTACGGTAGGGTACGCAATATCGGCTCATGATCACTGGCTCAATAAGTCTTATCGTTTCTTTTATTCATTATCCACTACGGGCCACCTGCTGCTAAGGAGAGGTCTTTTGTGCCTCGGAACGCGGAATACGGTAGCGCCGTTCGGCGAGAGATGAGCCGCTGAACGCTGCACTGCACGGGTACCTTCCAGCTGATCTTCGTCATGTGGCGCAAGCTGAGATGAGGCCAGGACGCCTGGCTACCGTGAATGATTTTCTGCTTTCGGAGTTGGCCTTCCAATATACAGCGGGGGATTAACGCGGTTCTAGAACCTTCGAAGTTCAAATTCCTTTGCGCCTGGCACAAAGGTCTACTAAGAAAGAGGGAAATAAAGGGTTGGCCGGGGGTACATACCACAGCATTGTTCTATGTACACACAGCTCAATTCCTTCACGCGGTGAAAACTGCGATGCGTCCAGGACGCCTGGCTACCGTGAATGCCGTTATTTATTTGACTTTTGTTTTCTTTCTAACTGTCGCATTCTAAATATTTCACATTTACTTCACTGCTTTGTAATCGTCCCCATCTGACGTAGCAAGCACTGCCGCTAGCTGAGCTGACCTCTCCAGCCCAATATAAAGAGTTCTCTCTTTCTCCTCGTTTATGCACGTCCGCCGTACAGGGTGAAAATAAAATTCTGCTAAAAGCACCGGACGAACAAAACAAGAGACACCACACAGCGCCTACTAATAGACTGAGTTGATTTCGACGCTCATATATGCTACCTTTAAGTAGACACGTGGAAAAAAGAAAAGGTCAAAATAGAAAACTACAAGTTCAAAAAAGAAAGCGTAAAAACGAGACACATTCACCATGACACACATGCTGTCTTGAACAGATTAGACCCCATCAAGAAAGGCAATTTCTTGCTCAACAACAATAGTGAAGCGACCCTGATGCATACATCACCCGAGCGCGCAGTTTCACGCGCCTCTGTTATTTCCCGCGTGAGCGAGTCACGGCTACTAGCAAGCATCCTAGTTTTTTCACAAAATGCAGAGAGCTTGCAATACCGTTAATGAATGTAAAGATGCCAGTTCATCGAAATACTAACATTGTTCTTGTGCTCACTAAGTCTATCGTTTATACATCTGCCAGTTTGGACGATGTACACATTTTTGAAGGGCAACGAAATCATGTAACACTCCCTGCGCCCACGTAATGAACTTATTTTCGGGCTTCGTGCGGCACAATTCCCTTCTGTTCGTGCGCAGGGGACCTGGCGACAAAGCTTTGGAAGCTTGTCGACTGCAGAAAAAGCAACATTCGCCCTTGCACGCCCAGCAATACGCTTAAGGTTGTGACTCAGCTGCGGGATGCAAGGAACCACCGCGATTTTTTGTTTGTCATCTGGATCCATACCACCTGCTCGCCTCGTCGAGCCTCGCTCGGCAAGCTTAGCCTCCTTAAACACCTTTTCGGCTACTGACACAACGAGGTGTGGGGGGTAGCTGGAATTCGATAATATCTCAGCTTGCCGAGCCAGCCTGGCCGTCATAATGTGCGGGCATGATTTTGACAAGGCATTCCTGACGCAAAGGGAAACAATGGCGTTCTTTACCAGCTTCGAGTGGGAAGACCTAAACGGAAGGAGTGGTTTGTTTGCCCTAGAAGCTTGAGACCAGCACACGGTTTCTGGTGAAACATAGGCCCAGTTCTAAACACCTAATGTGGGATTCGTGGGGTAACTCGCTAGTAATAAGCAAAGGCTTCAGGTGCTTGCTAAAAAGCGAAATGACACGCTCCGCGGGGGCTTCCAGGTTCTGGAGCACACAGTCGACTACAACAAGGTAATCGTCGACGAATCGGAACTTTTTTAACACTTTCGAGTCATTCAGATATTCGTTAATTAATCTGCACAGTTTTGCGAGGTACACGCCGCTAATTACAGGCGTTATGCATGATCCAATGCATATGCCATTGATCTGAATGAAATCATCGTAAAAACACACAAAAGTGGACCTACCGTACACCGATAGGAGCTTCACAAACCGGCCATCGTGCCTGCGTTGTTTAGGAACGTAACACCAAGTTTGTCAATTTATTATTGCATGAAAATATGCACTTCGTCACGGGGTAGGGAGCATAAAAAGCTCCTTTACGTCTATACAGCAAGCAAGAAAGTTCCGTTTCGAATTTTGTTTAAGACAGCCAGTAATGTGGTTAGAATTTTCCACCCAAAACGGGTCGTCTACACTTACAATTGCCAGTTTATCTTGTTGGTATCAGGCAATCAGAGTGGAGAGACGTATACTTTGGCGCCGCCGTTTTAGGTTAATCACTCACCGCCGCAGCAATTGTAGCACCGCATTGTTGTAATTTTCGCCGCTATGGGTTGTACTAGCGACGTTCGGATCATTTTATAACTTCCGCGTTGCTCGATCTCCTGGGAAAAAAAACAACTATCCGTTATGCACTGTTACGCAACAGCGGTGGCACGGGACCGTTCACAGGGTGTCTCCACCCTGTACTGCGGCGCTGGCATCGAGGCATCATAGTTTTGTCCGTTAGCCAGTGCCACCTATATGTCTACTTTACGCCGCCTTCCCGACACGGACGCCGTTCAGACAATCAGATTTCCAGAGCGAACTAAATTCAACTACAAATGTCACTTAGTATCATTTGATTATGCATTTCCTGTTTTGTACGAAACAGCATGCTTACTTAGCATGATAAAGCTTTAAGTCTAAACTGTTCTGAAAAGAATATACTTTTGGGTATTGCGCCGGGACGGCCGGCGCCCTGTCTTGTTGACCGCACGCGGAATAAGGCACAACCGACATACATTTTCTTAATATTTCACAGGAATACACGCAAACAGGCTTGAGACCTTCAGCCGCCACCACTTCACGATTTACTAGCTCTTTCGCATGGAGTATTCTTTCCTCTATGCTCTTTCCTATTTTATAAACTGGATTGGAAGCGTTCTTGGATGCTCGTGGGTTGCGCGTACATGACTGCGGATATTTGAACATAAATTCGGCGAAGTGTTGAGGGAACTAAGAAACCAAAGTAAGAAATGATAGAGGTCCGGTTTGCTGACTATATTTTTTTTCGTTTTTACTCGACGACTCCTAAAATTCCCTGCATCTATTTAGTATACCCTTTTCTTAATTTTTGGCTAAAGTGACCCCCGCATATTCCCCGAAATAGGAAAAATTTTCCGCAAGGAACATCAGCGCTTCTAGATCGTATTGCTGTGCTGATGACTTAAGGGAGCCCACACGCATACGATGGTTATGTGTCATCTAGCGCAAGTGATGGTTATGTGTCATCGAGTACGCTTCTGTCAGTTAGATACCAGTCGAAGCGCAGCAGTCTCTTGTCTACAATTTTAACAATGGCGCTGACCAGCGCAAAGTCGATAACAGTCAATATGCGTGGGCACCTTGCAGGTGTCAAGGTACGTGACGCACACGCGGTTTCACTGTGGTTCAAAGTGGCTTATCTCCCAAAACAGAAGCAACCAATTAAATTAGCTCCGACTGGACCCAAAACCATATAAGTGATGCCATCTGGACCTGGGGAGGAGGCTTCCTTCACAGAGACCAGAATAGCCCAGAGCTCCACCATTTAGAATTATGTGTTCATGACAGGAGTGTTTACTGATGCACGGCCTAATGCTCCTGAGGCATTCGCAGAAGGTACCACGGCGCGGCGGCAATTTCGGCCCTGAGCATGTTTCCTACATTCAAGTCACTTGTCTCCATTCTCACGGAGATGGAGTATAAGGATGATAACTGATCCCATGGTGGATAACGCTAGGACCTAGGCTCCACATCCCCGCGGACTGTTAAGTTGCAACTACCTTCCCTCACGAACGACAGCCACTCACGCTTGACAAGCTTCTTCAAAGGTTTTCGAGTCAGCTATTGCTTTTGGTGCGGCTGCTCATACTCCTTCGATCACCAAAGTTTTCCGCGGTCTTTCAGCCATTCTACAGATCAAGCAATTTTTTTCTATTCTATTCCATCCACAGAATTCTTCTTCGACAGCCTCCCGGCTTGCCTCCGCGGTCTCCGGGATTTCGTGATGCTATTGACAACCTCATCCTAGGACCACAAAGTGCCAGAGCATTCTTCGACTGTGGTGGTAAAACCTATGGAGCTTACACATTCAACTACAGGCAAACCATCCTCACTAGTGTAGGTTGGTATGTAGTCAGTACCGTGAGATTCAATTTCTGTAAACATCTCGTGGTTGTTAACAATGCTGACAAAAGCATGGTGACGCTGATGGGGTTGGATATCTATTCGCGGTAAAATGTTTCCTCGCCTGTATTAACTGCACACAAAGCAAAGGAGTACACCGTAACCAATAGGCGAAATCCTTTGGCCGTATTTTTAAAGCGCAACCTTAGTCCTAACTGACGCCGTGTTACGCGAAAATGCCCTGCAGGGCAGCTATCTTTCTTTGACGGTGTGGATGAATTATTGCGGCTGAAGTGAAAGAAAAAAAAACGCTTCCCGTGGCCGGAATGCATCCTCGGTGCGTCCGTCGCGTCATGAAGACTGCGTCTATCCGCTTGCTCCGTTTCAACATGGTCGAAGCGGACGCCAAGCAGCAGGTACCTATTCCCGCCGTACACCTTAAACCCGAACATTAGGCCTACGGAGTGTTTATCCGAGAGCTGCTGTGGGTATTCTAGAAGAGTAGTGCGTACCTCCAGACTAGCACACACTCGTAGTATTTGACTGGCCAACCAAAGCATCCATAACAAGAAAGCTTCGCGTTCAACCATCGTCGTCGTTATTAGTAGAAGTGCGAGTTCTTTAGAACAGGTTAAAAAGACTGAATACAGGGAAGTGGACAACTGAAGTTTATTTGGCTTCCCCATGAGGGTGCTATATACTGGAGTGCACTGTCCGAATAGGTGGATATGGTGTACCGCGAGTGATGTCTTCGCGAGTCTGCTGTGCAGCGATGCGATAGATGTGATATACGAAGTGATCGCTGTGGATCAAATGGCGTCGTGTCGCAGAGTACCGGATGCGAATTATTTATTACATTAGATGGGACTTCTATTCAAAAATCTAAGGTCGTTTCTTGCCTCAAGCCGGATTTTCGCCTTTGCTACACTGATGGATGAGTGCAGATTACGTATACAGATAGGCATATCTCTGATTGATTGATTGTGGAGGTTCAACGAGCCGACGCAACGCAGGTGATGAGGCGCGCCGTAGTGGAGGGCTCCGGATTAATTTTGACCACCTGGGGATCTTTAACGTGCACCGAAATCTCGTACACACGGGCGTTTTTGCTTTTCGCCTCCATCAGAAAAGCGGCTGCCGCGGCCGGGAATCGAACCCGCGTCCTCGTGCTCAGCAGCGCAACGCCTTAGCCACTGAGCCACCGCGGCGGGTTAGGCATACCTCTGTGGTTTCTCGGGACTCCTAATCGGTAATAACAGGGAACTGGTATTTATGACGAATTGGCGTGAAGTCAGGTAGTCTAAGCGCGTTTTATTCTAAGATCGTTGATTTTTACCGGATTTGTTGCACAACGGGGGCTCGTACCGCAGTGGTTCTGCTAGCGCTATTTTTTGTTGAGAGAGAAGGTAAAATCAAGTACCATCAAGTTGGCTTTCGCCGCAGCTCAGGAAGGAAGGCAATGAGACTGGCTTCCAATATTTAAGAGCGGAGGCGTCCTGAACTACACTCACCTTTTGACTCGCACCATGGTTTCACTGAGTCAGAACTGGTAGTTCTAGATGACAGAGCTGCGGGGGTCGGTGGGTCAAGCGGTGTTGACGCCGACGAACATGCTAAGATAGAATCTGGTGTAGCCCATCAAGCTGGCAGGGGGACGCCCAGTTGGTCCGGAAGAGGGACACCTGTCGGTAGTAGTAGACGAGTGACTGCAAATGCAGGCTCTTCCTGCGTTGTTGCAGTTTATGGGTATTGTCACCCTGCAATGAAGGGACGGTAGTAACAGCAGTCTTTCTCTGCTTTCTGGGCACGCAACTCCAAGGTTTTTTTTTCATGGTTCATTAAAACGTTTCTCTTCCAGGGCGGATTTCGCAAGGATATGTAGTCGTACGAGTGTTGTATTTGTGTATTCTCTGCTCCTCACGGCGGGAGAAGCAGTTTCCAGGCGTCGCTTTCGGTTCTTTCCTGTAGTTAGCCCAACGAAGATTCTCGGCGTCACACGTGGCCCAGCTCTGACTGCCCCCACAACGAGTGGATGGTTTTGGAAGTTTGCGTACTTCTGCCGCGTGGGCGAAGCGCACATTTCAATGTTATCACGCCGACTGTAGCGTGTGGCTCCGATGGTGAAACCTTTAGGTTTCGATTGTACGGCAAAAACTGTTTCCGCGTTTTCATAATTCTTGTAGTGTATGGACAAATTTAACAGTACTTGTTGATGTAGCGCCTGAATAGGCTGAGGATGTGAGACGCCCGTGGCTACGGCCATACGGACGCCGAAACCAGATTTGCTTTGGCATGGCGGAGAAGCCTCCATTGGGGTACCCGGAACTTAAATCTTTAGCAGGTGCTCCATACCATCGCCCTAGCGTGTGTCAATGTCCATTAGATAGAGCCTGCACTTGGGTCACGCTTCCAGCACCCAATCCGAGCCACAGATAATTAGCCATCCTCAACGGTTTGTGCGTTCAACCTAGTGATTCTGTCCTAGGGGTCTGTGTGCTGTACGTGGACCCCAACTGCGTCTCTCAGACGGTTCTTCGTGGTTGCAAATACGTCCAGGGCGTCGTAGCAAGTATTGAACGCTCGACGGGACTTTAAAAATTGCACTTACTGAAATACTTCAGGGCTTTACGAGAAATTTTTGGCCTCGTTTGCGGATATTTGAGGGCCAGAAGGAGAGCCTATAAAGATGTCACAGACGTTCTAGATATCGTGCGGGATCTTTTACTAATGTTGTGTATGCGAAGGGAGCGGAAGGCGCACGGCTTACTTCACCGAGTGAGATCCAGAATCCTGACCTGAGTACCAGGAGCGCCCGAAAGCCGGACGGAAGACACCAGAAATGATGACTCTAGCACGCAACTCATTCGTGAGAGTAGCATCGTTTCCAAAAGGTTGATTGTCAATGCAAATGACATACCGTACACTTAAATTGGCAATGATAAAATACTTTCATTTTCGACATATTGTTGTGTAAAATATTTTCAAGTGCTTACTAGTTCAATTTGTGAGCCTATATGAAGCCATGGCCATTGGTGCTTTTTTATGTTCCCTACACGCTTTTGAAAAAAAACCTCCATTTCAATTAAAAGTGATTTCGGCCAAAACTAGCGTCGTTCCGAAGTGCGCATTATAGTGAAGCCGCAGGAAATGTATCACCGCGTGATGGGACCGCTGGGTGCCAAGTTGGCGTAGGGCTCATCTGTGGAGCCACAAGACATACCTGTCGAAAGAACGTTGTCACCGGAAAGCATACAGTGCGCCACTAACCCGGCAAGCTCTCGGGCCCTATTTCGTTTCACTGGAAGCTTCGAACGTTGCTTCTAGAATTTCGGCCGCGGCGGCCGCTTTTCTGATGGAGCCGAAAAGCAAAAACGCCCGTGTGGACGAGATTTCAACGCACGATGAAGATCCCCAGGTGGTCAAAATTAATCCGGAGCCCTCCACTACGGCGCGCCTCATCGCCTGCGCTGCGTCGGCGCGTTAAACCCTACAATCAATCAATCAATCAGCTTCTAGGATTTTATTGTTTTGCATCCATTTCGACGTCATTTAGCGCAATTATAGTTAACGTAGAAGAATTGGCGCACGTAATGTATGTTTTCGTGGTTTGAGAAACATGCAGAAGGCTGAAAACAAAACGCTACACTAGGTTTTACTCCCTACGTTTTTTTTCCGCGTTCAGCTACGGAGAAAATGTACAGAAACTGAACGCGATTTTGTGTTACCATAGAATTACGGTTTTCTGTAGGGCAGTACGTTATGAAATTAAATGCGTGAGAACAAGCAAAAGTGACTGTGAAGGACAAATCACTAGCGTTGTACGAAACGCTTCTCTCCGGGTAACCAAAGCCTCCGACGTCACTGCCCGGCATAAACCGGCAGCCACGACAGCAGCGCAAAGGTAAAAAAATCAATTGCTCTCTCTCTCTCTCTCTCTCTCTCTCTCTCTCTCTCTCTCTCTCTCTCTCTCTCTCTCTCTCTCTCTCTCTCTCTCTCTCTCTCTCTCTCTCTCTCTCGAGCAGCGTTCAATTTAATCTGTGAAGCGGAGAACCACCAATACTGGAATGGTGTGTGCACGAAACCACCAACTTTGGCCGTCAACCTGCAAAACATTACGCTGCGGCGAAAATAAACACCCTTTTGACTTTTTCACAATCAGCCACCCATGTATTCCGCCGCCGTCAATCTTAACGGGAAGCAATAAAATTTCACTTTTACATTTCTGACTGCGCGACCTGTCGCTGTTTATTACTTTTCAAGCACGTTTTCCTTATTCCTGACGTTTCGATCGGCGCCCACCCTGATTCATCGGATAGCTGCTCGAAGCTTTTCCTCCACGTCTTGAAACGCAGGTCGTCCGTCCTTGCCTCTTCATGTCCGACATTTCTGCCACGGCCGCGCTTCGATGCGCGCCACGCGATGGGCAGATGGAGATTACAATTCTGTCGCCAGAGCCACAGCTCTTCGCCAAAGCGGTGTTTCACTTGAGCTCTTCAACCGGTGGATAACTTTGTACGTATTGTAGGCTGTCTGAATGACCCGGACGTTGCTCGCGGCTCACAACATTTGCGCCAAAACACAAAGGTAAAAAGCGAAGAAAGAGGAGCAAATGTACCAATAAAGAAGTTAGTTAGTGATAAGTATCGGCCGGCTTACGCCTCTAAAGCACGGCAACAGGCTTTAATACCCTAGGAATGTTTGAACAATAAAGGTAATGTGTACGGCCTTGTTAAGAATAATAACCTTTGGTGTAACGATCCCGATGGGATGGTGACTTCGTACACATACGAACGTAGCACCCAATTGCTGGGTCTTAGCTGCATTTTTCAGTCGAGATTGCGATATGTATTGTAAAGAAGAGGTTTGCTTGCGTTCAGCTCTCTACCTTCACGACCAAGCTTCTGTTCGCCAGTTGACCTCGGAGGATCCAGCCCCACTATATTTATCTCACTGCCAACCGAGACGTTCAAAATGTCCGAGTTAACATGACTACTTTCGTCACCTAATTTGGATTCTTGCTGCTTGTAGTACCCAAATAATCCTTCTTTATCTTGACAAAGGCGACCAAACGACGGCAAACTTTCTGGACCATGCCCCCGGACCATGCTCGAAGCTTTTCCTCCACGTCTTAAAACGCCGGTCGTCCATCCTTGCCTCTTCGTGTCCGACATTTCTACCACGGCCGCGCTTCGATGCACGCCACGCGATGGGCAGATAGGCACCCCCCAGATTTAGGACTGTTCTACATCACGTACGCTCACACGGTTGAGATGTCGTTGTTTCCGATTGTATATCGCACACTGCGCTGCCCATAGTTCTGTCACCTTGCATACTTGCTCACATTTGGCTAGCGCTAGTTCATTATCACACAACTGCTTCTCGCTATCTTTCTCGCTTCTTTTCCCGCACGAGGCTTTGTCCCGAATTAATCATTCTATTACGCCCGACTAATCTCAGGGAGATTTCTTACGTCTTAGGTTTAAGATGCCTTACGAGATCTGTCGCCTCACTTGCCGATTAAAATCCCGTGGGATCCCATAACGCTAGTAGGTTGGATTTTGCAAGAAGGGTGACTATTTCTCATAGTTTTTCTTTAACGTGTCGCAATGATCTGTGCTCGCTCCATCGCAGAAAGGTAAGTTCTAAACGTTCGAGAAATATTCGCCGGCTCCGCTAACCACTACGGACATCTAAGGAATGAAAACCAACAGCGGGGTCATTGTTCATTACAAAACAACCAAAAATAACGCACGCAGAAAAGGAAGACCATGTCTCAAAATCTGACTTCGCTGCGTAAACCAAGTGTAAGTGTCATACGCATAGCGCTTCATTTCTTGTTGGTGTAGCTTCCTAGGCCGTCGCGGTTTATTTCGTGATTGCGTGGGCGGAAAGGAAGCCTACATCACAATCGATGCCTAATAAACTAGCGGCTTACTTTCTACCAATCCTCAGTTCCCATACATTTCGCAGCACTTTTGGACAGTGCTATGCGCAAGTTTTTGAGGCCGCTGTTGCACCGATTGTCATTGGGTGATTAGCTCACATACGCTGGTAGATCCTCGTTACTAGATATTGAAAAGCGGAACCCGCTGATTCTTCTTTTTTTTTCGCTGATAAAGTGCATTGCCCCTTTTGCTCGCCCAGGGCATCCTCTCAGGTGTCCCCCCCCCCCCCCTCCTTTCTGAAAACATTGAAGCGGCTACACAAGGTGGACGCACTGGCCGTCACTGACCGGACGCTCAAATGTACGCGGCGCATCCACTTCGCTTTTGCTGTGGAGCGACTATTGGGGTTTTCCTCGACAGAGAGAGCATGTCGCGCACATCGTTGGTTTTTGCACGCCATGACTGCGTTATTCTTTGCTCGTGGAGGCGGCTCATAGTCATCGAGATTCGGTCAGGCTTGGTCAACTGCGACTTGTGTCGGGTTAGCCCGTGTCCAGTGCTTCGGCGGCTTGGGCCATTCATTTGCACAGACGAGTGCCAACGCTGCTCGGCTAAGCCCCTTGGCTCACTGCGTTGTGGCCAGCGTGGTCATCTCTTTTAAGCTAAGCGTGCGTTGCGCCTGTAGTATGCTGTGTGGGCTCTAACGGCCACCTCATGTGGGGCCGGGTAGACACTGTCGGTTGGTTTTCCCGGGAGCGAAGTGCGGGATAGCGTTTGTAGCGATTGGCATACGCGCGGTGAGAGCCCAATGCCATGGCTCACTCTATGATCAATCGTTCCGCGTTCGATGCTGCACGCGACAAAGAAACACTATGCTACGCTCACACTGGCACCCAACGTAAGGACAGAACGTGCCCCACCACCTTGTGTCGGGACGGCGAAATCGGATAGTTTAGCATTGCGCGCGAGTTTTTTTCCATTGTTTATTACTGGGCTCCAAAAGAGTATTGACCCTTAAGGGAAGCCATGCCACCCAACATGTTGCTGCGGTATTACCATTCCTATTTTATGTGGCAATAAATAAAATACCTCCCCTATCACAACGTATCGCCTATGTGCATCATAGCCTCCTTGCTGATCATATCGCAATCTGCACCACCGGAGCCAGCGATGACGACATACAAGAGAGACTACAAGAGGCTGCCGCAATAGTCGATGACTGCGTGTTGTTGCGACGTTGTCATCCTACACTCTAATCTTGGTAACCCATAATGTAACTTCTAAACGGAAGTAACCCATAAAGTAAAGGTTACAATAAATCCATTTTGATGTTTTCTTTATCGAAGTCCATTCTAAGGGTTACAAGCGTTAAGTTAAAGGCGGTTTATAGGTTACAATAATGATTTATAGGTTACATCAACAAAATCTGACATGTAACCTTTACGTTGTAACCTATAAAACGCCCTGTAACCTAAAAGAGATGCTCGTCGCGCCTTCTCTCCAGGCGGCCGTTGATTTCTCCGTTGCATGACGGGATATAGAGAAATGGCGGCGTCCGCAGGCCCGGTTTCCGCGTTTTCGCGCCACTCGAGCCTTTATTACCGCTGTGATACCCCTACGATGAAGCGAGGATTGCTGTTACAAGACTTATTTGTCGGCGTGAGTCGCGGAGGCTGCGGCGAGCCCATGTGTGACTGGCAGCGCTACACGGCCCGTTCCTCTAGGACCAGCATCAAGTTCGCATGTTGGACCAATGCCCCGGCGCCAGTGAAAACGAACTCGGTGAGTATATTCCCGTAACGGTTTCCGTGTTTTCATTGGATGTATCTTTTCGCTGGGGGCTTTCCAATTCAAAATTGCAGCATTCGAGAGGGATTTTCGTTACCTGACTGGTTGCTTCGCTGGACGTTTTCTGTTGTCCGCGACGGTAATTGAATGAAATAACGGGCTTGCGTTCGTTGCGTTATACTGCAGCGGACGGTCGGGAAAGCCCGTACATTATAACAGATAACGGCGACTGTGGCCTGCTTTCTGCTCTGTTTGCGCGCCTTTGTCATGTGTTGAGCGTTTTGTTTACGCTGTTGGCTGCATCGGGCGCACTTGACGAGTTATTGTCCTATGTAATGTCAGGTAGCTCTGTTTGAATAATTAAGTTTTTTCCCCATTAAAGTCCTATATTATCGCGCTATTCTTTGGGTATTACCTTTTTTTTCAGCAGTCGGGAAATCTTCAGTTTTCCCGTTGCATATATTCGGAATGGTGTCTATTTATTGGTCTTGTAGTAATATAAATGCTGCCCGAATTTTCTAAACTCACATTTATCCAGCACAATCCTCTTTTTTGTGAAATTTTGCACTACCGCACAATAAAAGGTTTTCATATGTACAACACTCTTCATTTTTCTCATTCTTTTCCTTCAGTGGGTAAATATGGTGTTAGTCATTTTGAGACAGCGGGCCATTTTCACCATGTTAAGTGGGTTATTTATTCTCTTTCGCACAAATCAGTCGTTTATTTATTCGCGTGGTATTGCAGGGCAAATGGTTGTCTCGCGTGATCCTAGTGTAATGCAGTAAAGCGACTTTACAGAATGGCGGTATGTATGAGCCAGAAAGCAGGCTGCTTGATTGTTGTTGTTTTTTGATTATACAGAAATTGTGACGAATTACACACAGACAGGTGCAGGTGTAAAACTGGGTGCTGCATTCTCATCGGTTCCTGGCTGTTCGAAAAGTGTGGTTGCATCTGGCTACCTATGCTATGACTTAGCATCACTACTGTTTTTCTTGCAGGCAGTGTTCCTTGAGCTGACAACCAGGACTCTTCTGCGTATGACACAACTTGAAATGAAGTCTGATTTCAGTGGGAACAACGGTATGAAAATGCAATAACTAAAACACACTCATTCAAATATTCTTCGTAAAGATAGCACCCAGGCATGCACAGACAAAAGTATGATTGACTTGTAAAAATGCGAGGCCTTTCTTCAAGTGTTATGATGCTATATTTCGTATCTTATTTTGCCTCATGTTTAGTGACTTTCTATCATTTCGTTACTACATGAACGTTATGAATTCACATAACGATTTCCTCAGCATGGAGGTTTGTAGTTTTTCAGCAACTCTAGCTATACTATAAGATGCGTGGTTTTGCAGAGCCAACAAGAAGAACTCTTTTTCGAAAAGAGCTCTTTAAGAAAGCTCCAGATAGTGAGTGCTTGTGCTGTGTTCTTTTATTCGTCTTGTCAAGTTTGAGGTGTTCTTTCATTTTGAATGTATAGCAACTGCCCAGCTGTAAAGCCTATTACATTTTAACCCAAATAACCCTTCGAGTCATTACAGGTACAGACCTCCTGAGAATGCCACTTGAAGATCGGTGCAAGTTCTAAATGTATCCCCACAACACAACTGGACGAAGAAAAAATGTAAGTTGGCGATTCTTTTTTACTGATAGCCGTGGAAGAAACCACTGATAAGAACACTTTACTGAAATGAAAAACGTTTCTGCTTCCACGTGGGATCCTTGTTCAAAATGAAATTGCCAGTGCAATGGGGGGAGGGAGATGTTTAAGTACAGCGAAAATGTGACGCAGATGGCGTCAGCATCGTGAAAGCGCGTTTTCTGGGTTTAGTGCGACGTTCGCTCTGATGCGTGTACTTGTTTTCACATGTAGCGCGGAAATGTTTTTGTTTTTTTTTTTGCAAAAGTATGTCAGTTTATCTCGTAGCCCAAAGTTTCTGCCTGTTCTTGGTGAGCATGCAGAAACATTTCGCGAGATAAACTGGAACAGGGCACGATTAAAATTCGGGAAGGTTGGCCGGTATGACTATAGTGGCTTCGCGTTGTTTTGAACAATGCGGCTAAATTACTCTGTGCAACGCTTACAGAAATGATGTGAAATTATTTGAAAGGTCGTAAATCCCTCATTCTCTGGTGTGGCCTTTCATTTCATTCTCTGGTCTCCGTCTTCATTTTGTGCAATACATTTTTCGTACTTCACATGCCTGTGGTTTGGTATGAGGGGCTTATGGTTGCACTGGATTTGTTCTTTTTCTGAAATTTTCTGTAGATGGCTCTTCAAGGTGGGGAAATCCAAGCGACGGCCCCTTACATATATACGTTCATCTGCGGCAGCAGGGAACAAGTTATTCAGATGACCGCGGGAAATCTTCAGCGTGCCCTGATTCTGTGCCTGCTTGTGTACTACGTAAATTGCGAAGCTTATCTCTGAATTTTTCCAAGCGCCTTTTTTCATGCAGGAAATCATAGATCCCATTTAAAGTTTGTCCAAAAGGCAGATTTTAATCGGCTTAGAAACTTGTTAGTGCTGCATAAAAAACGAAAACTTGGCGTGGGAATCACAACTCAGGTGGAACTGTAAAGAGGAACCTAAGAGGAAAGTGTAGAGATCGATTCGTAAAGACGAGTGAATTCCAAGTGCAATATTAGACTCTGGGGGAAACGGAGAATGTATGGAGCATAGTCATAAACACTGCTTTGTATGAAACACTGAATTTGTAATAAATGTTCTTTCTACTTTCCCACTTTCTGCGTTTTTTTCTGTGGGGAACCATGACAATAACGCTGTACTGGGAAAGAGCACCTCTGAGAACCATCTTATAAATGTAGCTCAAACTGGAATTCGGCTGAAATTGTTCAATGGCAATATCCAAACAATTTGAAATACTTTGCATACATCCGTGCAAATATTGACGTAAAGAATTTGTATATTTGGCCATGTTTGTGAAGCTGTTCAAGCAACATTTATTAAATAGGTTTAATGAGGATATATGAATAAACCGAATTTTACCTGGAAGTCTAACGCAATATAGAAAACACCTATTCGCCCAGGAATCCGCACTCGTCTAATACTAATTAAGCAACGATAATAACATTGGGGTAGTTCACAGTTTTGCTTTTTAATAAATAGCCCACAGGTGTCTCATAATATTAAATGTGAATGTTCAAAACTACTGATGCCAAATTTCTGGAAATGTGCGCCTGTTAAATGCGCAAATATGTGTGCATGTACTGCAATTCTCTTTTGATAACCATGGCTTAAGTTTTCAGACAAGAATTTTTGGCTTAAGGTTATGTTATCATAACTTTGGCGTCCTTTTGAAGTATGCTATGAAGTGCATGTTTCTACTAAAGCTTGATTTCACTAAAGCCTAATGTTGTTTAACTAAAGCTAAAATTCATGCCCGCAATTTACCAAAAGACCTATCATGCATGTTTGATACTGGCATTTTAAACGGCACACAGCTGATGCAAACATGAAATTTAGTTATGCCTGTTTATAAGACTTCAAAGTTGCCAATACTCACGCAGATTTTTGGGTGACAACCTGGGTAACGATTTTCGAACAGGTAATACCATGCATATTATTAAGAGAAAATTTTCAAGCTTTCTGGCCCCGCAATTTTAGGAATTATAAAAGTAACTTCTCTTTTATTCCAAGCCGTGTGGCTGGAAGTTATTTCAAGGGACGAACAAAAGACACACGACGCAAAAGTTTAGACGGCGCAATGGACAGCATGGTCGCACATATCGTCTTCCACTAACGCGATGTTTGTTACCACGCCGGAAAGGCGCCGGCGAGAGCACGCATGGCGCGCAACATGACACCTTCCAGGTGTGTGGCCTTGAACGGCGATAGATGTAATTTATATAAAGGTATACATGCTGATAGCTGCAAAGTAACCCATAACTGAGTATCCCTTACGTGTATACGTATGTGAATGTTACGAAGATATAGGTTACATTTGTACCTTATAAATTATAGGTTGCAAAAATTCGAAAATGTATACATCTATTAAGGGTTACCCAGCTTAGAGTGTACCGCTGACAACCCGTTGCTGCATCCGTGAAGGCGTACTCGAGCCGAGCTCCGTCGCCTCCGACATGCGTGTGGTAGCGTGGTGAAGCGAGCGGCCAGCCAATGTTGCTGCCTGGAATAAGACCAGCCGAAGGCAAACTTAACTTGGTTACTTCATGGCGAGAGATGGCCGAAGCCAGACAAGAACAATGCGCCGACGGACGAGGTTATAGTACAGAACTCGAGCAGAGGGACAGCTTTGATTCACTGCTTAAACAGGAATGAACTACAGTGCTTGGGCGGGTCTTATATATACCCAAAGCGCTAACGGTCAAAACAAGTGTTCCCCCTAGATTGTGCACATGACACGAACGGCACAGGCATACACAACATTCTTTCCAGAGTTCGTGAGCAGTCGGTAGTAGCGGCGCGCACTGAGTCCGAGAGAGGGGAGAGAGGAGGTCTCCGCAGCGGCTTCCGCGTCCTTCGGACGAGTTGACGCATGCCTCGCCTGCGAACGCCGAAGTTTGGATCGCGCCGATAGCGAGGCGCTACCGATCTGGGCATGTAGCTACGCGTTTGGCTCTGTCCGCTGCAAGCGTGAGTCAACGACAGGGAGGCCTGCTTGAAAGGCGCGCGTAGTGGAAGCTTCGCCATACAGCCGAGGAGTGTTGCACGAACCACACTGGCGGGCTTATTCGTAACAGTCTCCACCGCGAACTCACGTGTTCGCATGAGAAGTCAGAGCTTCTCTTCTCCAGACCTGCCACAGCCGCTTGGAGGCCGCAGAATGATCCTGATGTGCAGGTTCAGCTACAGGAAAGCGTGATACCTCGAACCGAGTGTATACACACTCTAGGTATGTGCGTGCAGGAAACGGGAAGACATTTGGCCTCAGTGCAGGCCCCACCACGCAGGGCTAGTCCAATCAGCAGGCTAATAGCAAGAATAGCCAGCAAACACCATGGGTCCAAAGTGGGCAACACCTCACGTCTCGTAAATGCTTTTATCACAAGCAGAATTATATACCTCACTTTGTACCTCAAGTTCACCATAATGCAAAAAGGAAACGGTGAGCGCATTTATCGAGCGCTCACCATTTTCTTTTTACTTGGTTAACTTCCCAAGCGTTGAAGTCCCACACAAGGGCCGAGTGCCAGGCCGCAGAGTCGCTTGTACCTATTGTACCTGTAGGTGTCTGGCGACATAGAGGCACACGAATGCACATGGCGACTTCCACAGCCAAAACAAGATGGCGCACAAAGCAGCCCGAGGATTCAGCTTCCAGTCCAAACTTGAAAACAACACCGTGTCGTGTTCGACGGAGAGGAGGGGCATGTTGGCTTCATATCGAGAAAATGCCCAGCACTGGGCATAGATTGGGCTGACAGAAACTGCCAGCGCATCGACGTGCCCGCAATAAATTAGTGCTTTTCACGTTGTGATGAAATAACACCATCTCATTTACTTGTTTTCAGGATACATGATCCAGCTGACTTGTAAAATTACATGAGGTCACAGAGACTCTATGACTCGCCCAGGTGAAATTTCTTATTCGGTGGTACTTCCACATTATAGCAGAACTTCTAAATGTTGCGCCGGACAAGAACAATTTCCGCAGTTTGATGACATCTGATGACTTCTTGAAGTGTCCTTTGTTGTGACATAGTGAAGGTACTTTGTATTCTCCATGCTAAATGCAGCGTGAACTAACGAAGAATTATGCCTGTGATACGCCGCACACTCAATGCTGCTAATAGGCTCAATTTTTCCTCTTCCGTTGCATTTACAAGCATGGACCGGTGCTGTCTTTTTTTCACCTGATGGCGCATTCAATAGTGCTTGTCAATGTTCATCTAGGTAAGCCTTCACGTCGAATTGGAATTTTGAAGGTTCTTCGATTGCATTGAAAAAGGGCTATACGGCGGTGGTCTGTATTGTGTGTTGGGTCATAGCCAAAGCCGCAACTCAACAAGCCAATTGGCAAAAGCATTGTCAAAAGTGAAGACAGCTTTGCCGTCGGGATTGTGTTCACAGGCTTGCTGCAACGACTCCATCGAAAATTCTTTGAAAATGGCCTAGGGTACTTTGTCGGCGGTACTCTGGTGTTTGATGCCGTTGGCCAACACTGGGAGCAGGATGTTCATGTTTCCTTTTTGGTGCTCGTCACACGTTTTACAGCCGGATAGTCCCTCTTTAATCTGGCAAAAGAAAACTCCCTGCACACCGCACATTAAAATTAGTCTCATCAATGTGGTGCCGCTACGCCAACACGCCCTCTTTCTGGAGGGGTATATAGTGACGGCGCTTCGCTTTCCCTACCAGGCTGTTTTTCTGGACCGGTCTCAAATGAATAGCGGTGGCTGTCTAACACGCGGTGAATGTTGGAGGAACTAATCTCAATGCCTGGCATGGCTTGGTTGAGAACAGACCGAATCTCAGAAAGCGCGAAAGGCGGATGATTGTCAACGATTTCAGTCCGCGCTTGCACGACAGTCTCGTCGAAATTAAATTTGCTGAACCACGACGCTTTTTGGCGGTGCTGCGGTTTGTTGCTGAAATAAATGCAGCCTTCTTGATGTTTATGCCAAGCATCTCGGTGAGAGGTTTTATGTCGCCACCGCACTGATACGCCTCAACAATTTTGGCTCTGTCGACATTCGAAACAGTGTTGCACTTCTTTTCACCAGAATCTTTCTTCGGTGTTCCACGAAAACGCGGTATTTCTTTATCCCTTCTGTACAAAATGTTTTATGCCTAGAGCTTAACAGCCATGCACTAATATGCGCCGACCGCGAGAGCTGTCCGTTGGTGCATCGCGTGGAAATCGTCTGCTCGCATAACAATACACACGGAAGTTCCTGTGATAAAAACAGAATTCTCGAGTGCCCGTATTATTTCAGTTTCGCGTCAATGTTTTTTTTTCCCGGTGTTAGCCTTTGTTTTCTAATAGAGGTAAAAAGAAACGGCCCGGAGGTAAAGGCGAAGCGCCGCGAGTAGGCAGAATTGCTGCAGAATAGGCTACGACTGTGTCTGGAGTGATTACTCGCTGCGCTTTTTCTTGACTTTCGGGCTGTCTCTCTAAACTAGTGTTAAAAAAAATTACACCATCTTCCCGGAGGGGAACTTTGAGTAGTATGCGAAGCAGCCATTGGGTCTACTGAATTTCCCATTAGTTTTCAGTTCGTCGTTTCCGTTGACGTTCAGCTTCGCGTGCCTTCGTTGTATCAGTAGCTTCTTGCGTTGTAAGGCGCGTTCGTAGCACATGCTCCCTTCTCGGTTTGTAGCACAGGGGGAAGAGCGCCACGTACCTCCCGTTGCGGCCAGAGAGTCGTGGGATCGATACCGCGCACCACCTAACTATTTCTTTTTATTGTGGACTGCGCTGACGTCAGCCCAAACGCTGACGGGGCTGAAGAGACGCGCATGTGCAGTAGAGTGCGGACGGCGGACAACAACAACGACAACGAAGGGGGGAGGGACACAGCCCCGAGCATGAGATGCTTCCTATCTAAAACTAACAGTTGACACTGTGGAAAAACATTGATTCATCATGAAAATAACAAGGGCATTTAAGAATTGTGTTTTTATCAAAGGA
Source organism: Haemaphysalis longicornis (assembly GCF_048455015.1). Taxonomy (NCBI): domain Eukaryota; kingdom Metazoa; phylum Arthropoda; class Arachnida; order Ixodida; family Ixodidae; genus Haemaphysalis; species Haemaphysalis longicornis. The sequence continues at coordinate 43,637,748 of NW_027526203.1, read as the reverse complement.
ACTTCCCCGCGTGAATTGCACGAGAATACGATTTTGACATTTTGACACGAGGCACCGGCAGACAGCTCTCCTGGTCCACGTATGTTAATGAGTGTCTGTTAAGCTGTGCGCATAAGATATTTTATACAGAATTGATAAAGAAACACTACGTTTTCGTGCAACACTGAATAAAGCTGCGGGTGAAGAAAAGGAGTACTACTCCGCTTTAAGGCGGACACAGCGCGAATCGTTGAGGTGCATCGGCGCATTGACGACTTAGAATCTCACCGAGACTTATAATTTCAATGAGACGCTAGCATAAGCGTCCAAATGGCCACATTTATTTTAGCAACGGACCGCAGCACCGCCAAAAGGCGTGGTGGTTCAGCACAGAATTTTTACGCACTGTCGTGTAAGCCCTGAGCGATATTGTGAACAATCACCGGTCTTTCATGCTTTCTCAAACGCGGTGTGCTCTCAACAAAGCCGTGCCTTGAGATTAGTTCCCCCAGCATCGGCCTCTTGATAGACAGCAACGGCTATTCATTGAAGTTGGCGACGGTCGGAGTGGTGGAGAGAAACATGATTGAAGTCAAGGCAAAGCGTCGTGAGTACGCAGAATCGCTGCAGAAAGAGGGCATGATGGTGGAGCGCTACAATACTGGTGAGACTAAGTCTAATGTGTGGTGCGCACGAGTATTGTTTTAACCGAGCAAGGAGGGGTGGTCCGGCTGTAAAACTTCTGACGGGCACCAAAGGGGAACCATAAACATCCTGCTCCCCAATGTTGGCCAACGTCAATATTCACTGGAGTATCGCCAACCGAGGCCACTTGGCCGAAGTCAACAAATTTTTTTAATGTTCGCTACCAAGCCCGTGAAGACGACCCCAACGGTAAACCCGTCTTCGCAATTGAGAATGCTCCAGCCCATTGACGGGCTGAAGTGGTGGCTTTGGCAATGTCCCGAAAGAGAATCCAAATGAATGAATGAATGAATGAATGAATGAATGAATGAATGAATGAATGAATGAATGAATGAGTGAATGAATGAATGAATGAATGAATGAATGAATATATGAATGAATGAATCAATGAATGAATCCATGAATGAATGAATTTATTCTCATCTACCATAGAAAGAAAAGTCCACCAGGAGGCGCAGTTTGCCTCATTTAAGGGTGGACACCGAAACGCCTGGTGGTGTGGAAGTGCGGGGGATGGGGATAAAAAACAGGCCGATAAAGGCGAAGAACGATTGGGCAAGGATACATGTATGCATATATACCGGGAAACACACTATAGAAAAAAGGCGCACACACTCACACACGCACACATACACGCACACACATACACCACACACACCACACACACGCACACACACATACACACACACACACACACCAAAACTAACAGACGGCCACAGTCTAGTTCACTGCCGGGAGAGGAAGCGGAGCGTCGGGAGGAGTCACGAGGCGTCCAGGTAGGAACCCATGGCCTCATAGATTCCATCTCGCTACCTGGAATCGCCCAAAAGCCACAATATCTGTTCGAATGACCGATCTCTTCCCCTGAGGCCGGCCAGAAGTTCTACCCTCCCTGCAACAAACTGTAGGCACTCGAAGAGCACAAGTGCGGCAGGTTGTGGTCGGTCGTCTAGACGGGGCATCAGCCAGCTCCAGGCTGTTTTTTCGCTCGGCCATCCACACGCGCCCCAAGCGGAAGTGCAGGACGACCGCGCGCTCCTTACGTAGCCATGCAGACTGCATGAGGGGTGGGGCCTCTTCAGCGGCCAACCGCTGATCTGGGTGCTCGACGCCCACGTGCCGCTGGCCATTGTATAGCCTGTTCTTCAATCTGACCATAGAAGTGTTTTTTTTTTTCAAAATTAAAATCTAATGGGAGCTTACTTCAATGAATATCCGCAACCACTACTGAACGTTCCAGCACCAATAAAAATTTGGCTGGCTTTTAGAATACTCTCTAACGCCATATTTGGGCGAAGCAGCAGTCGCTGAGGCACCACTCACTAGTGGGTTCTCTTGACGGCAGCGATGATGAGCCTCTGCGTCGGCGGCGCGAAGTTCGTCTCATGAAGGGACTGCGAACTGCGTCTTAGGCGAACGCACATCATAGCCATGCGCACGCCGTTCTCACATTTTCGCCAAGCGCGGTGCCGTCAAGCGCCTTGTGCAGGCACAGCATTCTGCCCCCTCCTCTCCCCCACCGCACATTTTCAAGAGCCCTGGCTCGAGCCGCCACGGCGAACCGCCCTCCCCTGCCAACTTCGCGACACTCTCCTCCTTCGCTTTGTTTCACTCATCGCTCTTCCCATCGTTCGCTTTTTCTTTCACTCGTTGGTCTTCCCATCGTTAGCTCAGTCACGATGACGGTGACGCGGCAAACCCCAGAGCCGGGGGAGAAAGCACTGCGCCCTAAAAACACCGCCCGTCCATGCTTGTGAACGCCACAAAAGGAAAAAAATGCAACACATGAGTCTCACTGAGTGTGCTGCGTATGTCAGGCAGAAATTTCGGTTTGTTTGCGCTGGATTGAACATAGGCATTATGTAAGCACTTTGACTATGTCACTACAAACGACACTTGGAGAAGTCATAAGATGCATAAGACTTTGTGCTTGTTCCTAGTTTGCTGAAAATTTTCGTGTTCAATGCAACCTTTGAAACCGCTGCTGTAATGTGAAAGTCCCAGGTTTTAAGAAATTTCACCTGGGCGAGTCACAGTCGTCATGGCTGTATGTAATATAATGAAATATATAGCCACCCGTTTTTATTCCATCTTTGGAATGTTACCATCTGCTGCACCACGTGCTTTCCTTAGCAATATTAAGGCAAAATTATAATAATGACCATAGAATGTGTTTCAAAGAGCTAAATATAAAGGCATTCTGTGAGGGATTATGTCTATCTCATAGCAGAAATGAAAGGATCTATACTCAGGTACAAGTTAACAGCAGCAATAGCTCATGTAGTATATCGCTCTGCCGAACCCACAGACCCGGATATCAACCTGCGCACTTTTTCCAAGACGGTGTGCTCATGCGTGACATCCACTGCTCTTTGACATGTAGTGGACCGGTGAGCACGCACTCACGGCAACGAGCTCATGCTACCACACTTTGCAACCTGGGCGAGAGCTTGCTAAGGCGGCGTGTTTGCCAATGTGCATCAAAAGTTGAGGCATTTCTATTTTCGGGTCTTCCGCTTCACGGAATGCTTGACAAGTATCCTCGCAACACTTCCCATTAACAGTGCACCAGGGCACACAGGTTTCCATGATTGCCTTCGTTGCAGACCAGCCTAAGACATCGCGCCGTGTTTCTAAAAACATTTCTGGCACTATCTGCAGGCATTTATAGCAGGTAACCGCTTCAATTTTATTTACCTGCAGTATTTGTGGACAGCTAGATCTGGTTTGGGTATTTGTTTTTCTTTTTAGGTGCCAATGTGCTCTTTGGTACAAAGAGGAACGAGGGACGTGCCGGAAGCAAAGCTGCGTAGCATGCGTAATGGTTACATCAGCAGCATGCCTATATGGTTTTGGGTTCTTTTTTTGTATCCTGCATGGTTATGAAGACAGCCCACAAGCAAGGGGTAATTGAGTACATCTGCTACGATGGATATAATAAAATTATGAATCCTGTGTGCGTGGACTGGGAACACACGAGTGTTGAAACAGTGGGGTGGCCTGTGTAACGATATGAATAAGCAATAAAAGAGAATGTTACAAAATTTACCTTTGCCGGTGTGAACCGTTTCGAAAATATGCTGCAGTAGCGCCGGCACCAGGAGCAGTGCAGTAGCAGGGCCAGTAGCAGCGCACTTCAACAACAGCTCACGTGCCAGAAGCAGCGCAATCCAGCGCACGCGCATTCAAGTGTCAGAATCAGCGCATTTCAGCTCCAGCGCACGCGTTTTGCAGAAGGCAGCGCCGCTGGAAAACGCGCACGCCGGTCCGGAAATCAGGCGCGCGCTGCACGCTGCAAGTCAGCTCACTGCCTTTTGTGATAGCGTACATAATAAAAGGTACCTAAGTGGGCCCTCGTAAATCGACGACATCAATATTTGTCTTTCCCAGTACTTATTGATTGATTGATTGTAGGGTTTACCGCCCCGACGCAACGCACGCGCGCTGAGGCGCGCCGTAGTGGAGGGTTCCGGAATAATTTTGACCACCTGGGGATCTTTAACGTGCGCAGAAGTCTCGTACACACGGGCATTTTTTACTTTTCGCCTCCATCAGAAAAGCGGCTGCTGCGGCCGGGAATCGAACCTGCGATCTCGTGCTCAGCAGCGCAACGCCTTAGCCACTGAGCCACCGAGGCGGGTCCCAGCATTGAAACGAGTGGTTTTATGTTTTAACTTTTATCTTGGAACGGGCTAACAGAAAGAAAGCAGGCTTATCGAATTGAAGCATTTTACACCAGCCCAGCATTCTTTTCTTTGCGCAAATGTAGGAACCTTCAATTTTTCATTCGAAGCATAAACAGTGCTGACAACATTCCGGTCTACATTCCCACAAGCTGTTCCACCTCGCAGATTGTTACCGGACACGGCAGGTTTCCGTTCTACTTTCACAGGTTTAACATTACGAACAATAACAAATGTAAATGTAACCTACCAGCGGACAGCTTCTGCCACTATTTACAGGACAGCCCCAAAACAAAAGTACACAGAGAATAACTTTTTACCGTCTATAGAAATTATCTCGCAAGAAGTAAACGTGACCTAATACAAAATACAGAAATATTAAAAATTTTAGGAGAATTTACAATGCTAACTAGCGGTCATATTCAACAATACAAACCCCTCAAGTGTTTTACCACAATTTCACACGCATGCGGACGCGAATCAGCGACAAATAACGTGATGATAACTTTTAGATCTTGTGTGTTTATCTGGTGTTTTACATTGAGTTCTCTTCTGCGTAGTCGTCTTGTGTAATTACCTTCTGACATTTTATTTTGATTTTAAATACAAACATACACTTTCAATGTACTTTTGTTGAGCGTTATAGCTGGCGGTACTGTAAGGGTCTCTTTGCATGCTCCCGTTCAACAAAGTTAAGTCAAAGCCATGCGCATCATTGCAACCACTACAGGTAGCATTCACTTTTGCCAGGATTTCTTCTGCGTGCTCGCCATTGTTACCTATCACGTCATATGATACGCACCCTATTCTTCTCTGCTGCGTAACAAAGGATTTACAGGCTTTGTCAAAAGTTGGGCGATGCACCTTGAACCGCGGAAGTAAAATCCTTTTTTTGAAGTTGTTCGAAAGCTCACCACCGATGGACAGTATCAGAACTATTGTTTTTGCTCGAAGCATGTCGGTTTTATTTCCGCGAACGGCGGCTGTGCATGATCAGTGTAAAGTACGCGCAATAGCTCAAAAAGAACATTGTGTCCAGAGTTACCTTTTGGGCAGAACGGCTCTCATTAGGGGGAAGTAGGGATTGCTAGCATGACGACGTACCACCCACACGTCCTACACCTCCCCCTTCACCGTTCGGACTTTCATCTGGGTAATTGAAGAAGCACCTGACCGGTCTGTTTGTTTTCGATTCAATTCGCTTTTTTATTCCGATTCGCTAAACCAGCTAGCCCTTTACACATTTAGGCAATATTTACTTGCCAATTTCTAGGGGCAGGGGATTGGCACTCATCGCCGATGAACTTCGCGGCTTTCCCGGTTTTATGGCATAGCCTGCAATAGAAGTGCATTCCTCTCTTTACCAGTTGCTGTTTACCAGCCTTTTGTGGTGCATTTCTCACAACTAAACAACGTAACATGCTGCTTAATGCATTTCAAAAGTGCTCTCGTATATAGCTGCGTCGCAAACGAACGCATACTCAAAGATCTCACTTTTTCACTTTCTGGGATCCCTTCAGCCCTCGAAGTGCTCCTTTCTAGTAAGTCGGCTATGTAGTCCCGCAAGTTCTCTGGTTTCTTACCGCCAGCGAAGAGAGCGACAGCAAAAGGACCACGTTTACAGCTTTTAACAATAGCCCAGAAGAACTTTGGTTATATTTTGGTAATAGGAAAACCACCTACATTAAGCAGGAACAAAATAGGCTATCCAGGGGTGCATTCTGACTTGCTCATTTGCCGGAAATGAAGCCGGAAATGAAGTTTTTACAAGTAATGTGCCCTGAAAAACACCTATAGCAAAAAATGTACTCCCTAGGCACGGTTTAAAAAAGTGGACGAACCTCCATGGTAGTACCGTTGCCCATGCGTGTAGCAAAAGAGAGGATTTAGAACGACTTAACACCCTTTGTGAGATGGCGTTCGGTTCCTTGTATATTACCACGTCCACAATAAACGCCCCATCTGGTGTTATCATCTCAAGCGGGCGGCCGCCATTTTGGTCTTGTGTTGTTTCCGTGTATCAGCACTTAAACCGTGGCCTAATGCTAATTAGAACGAGTAAGCAAGACGCGACGGTTGCATGCAACTACAAAACCGATACCGTACGTATCCCCGTATAGATACTTCAGCCAGCGCGATTACAGGCAAACAGCGCGGCCGTGTTGTTTCACTCTGTTTATTTTGGCGATAGGTGTTGTCAAAATCTGCTGCCAACAAAGAGACAGTGCTCGCCGTTGCAACAATTGCAATGTTCATTTGTTTCGCTGCTAGCGCGCCAACGCACCCGACAGCAGCGACTCAACTCGCCCTGGCGGCACGACTTGCCGCCCGGACGTAAACAACCTCCGTGCTAGGGTCCCTATCCGTGCTATCAACGCAGACTGTGACGCAGAGCGGCCAGTGACTCTGTGCGGCGTGCGGCCGGAGTTTCAAGCCTCGCCTTGGGCCATCGTTTTTTCTTATTTGAGAAGGGCTAGTAGTGCCATTTGGTGGAAAGATTTTCATGTGCCCCTGTTACACGAGGAACGGCCGCTAACAGCATTTGGATACAGCGACAGCTGTGGACAGCTCGCTGGTAAGTTGTCTGTCATCAGTCGGTGCGTTTGTCAAACGGTTGGGTAGGGTTAACTGCGACGTACCCGTGCCGCACACAGCACGTACACGCACAGGCAAAGGAAAAAGCGCATACTCGTTTTATTTTACTTATTTGTGGGTTTTGGGGTATGCATTTGCATTGTTTTGTAGGCCGGTTTGTAACAGGGCATTGGAGATAAAATCGTTTGTCCAGCGCGGCGTCGTTTCAAAGCAACCTGAGGGCTGGCGAAAATCAGCGCAGTCAGACGGAAGCGGGATGGAAGGTAGAGAGGTCGGGGAAGAGGGTGCTCATATTTAAAAGAAAGTGTCATGCAAGACGAGAAAAGGAACGCAACCCGCCTGCGTTTCTCCGAACTTCAGGACAGAGCCGCACACGGGTATGTAAAAGATGCTACGCACACGGGTATGTAAAAGATGCTATGAGCCTATCGAACAGACGGCGACGTGGTTCGAACCTGAAATGTTTTTATTCCCTTTCGGATGGTAATGGGGGGACGGTATACAATCGGGCCTGTCAGTCGCCACCTAAGGCCACGTAATTAAAAACAAATTCATGCCCTTATGGAAGAGAACCGAGTTTGTCTTAGCATGACGCAAGTCTGCCGGGCATAAAAAGGGATATCATTTTTTAGAAGGGCAATAGACCAGAATGGCTAGGTTCCGCTGTCTCACCCTTCGAAAGACGCTCCGCTCCTTCTATTCCCGCCGACGCACGGCCGGGCTATACACCAGCGGCGTCCGCCGCTCTAGCCCGAGCACTCCGGCCTTCGGGACGCCGCCCCCACGAATTCCAAGTAACGGCTGGCAGAACCTCTGGTTTCACTCTTTCTCAGAGCCACGTGTGTGAATTCAAGTGGCGTCGCATGGGCAATCGTTTTTGGTGTCTTTTAAAGCTTTGCTTTCCAAGCACCTTCACAGCGTGTATTGGAGCCAATTTTTGTTATCTTTGGCACACGCTCTTTTGTTGGTTATAACTTTATGTCATAATCAATAGTAAGACCATACACAAAAAATTACTGGAATCATCTGACACTCGATTTTGACACGGAGCTTGCAGCTACAAAAATGTACTGTGGTTTTCGTCACGGATACTTCTACAATCACGTTAACATTAACTACGGCAGGTGTGTGTGGCTTGCAGCATTGATACGTTAGCAAGAATAGAGCTTCCATTGCAACTGTTTTTTTTTGTTGCCACAAAATCATAAGTAATTTGAACCATGAACGAGGTTTACGTTAGCTACCAAGACTGTAGTAACGGTTGCGGCTACAAATTACCTTATGCACCAATCATGCTTGTCAGCATGGTGACTATACTTGATGACGCAAAGCCGTAACAAATTAGCTTTGGATATAACACCACGAGGGAAATAGGTGGAGGTATCTACAAGTATAACTGAAACAGTGTGCGCCTGTCCGGCATGAATTGTATTTGCTGACACGATTTTTTTTGCAGATCCTGATACACTATCGAGTTGAAGGACTTCATAGATCTTAAAGCAGGGCAGGCTGTGCTGTACAAGGCAAAGCTGCATTTGGAAAGCAAGTTGGTCCCTCCAGCAGAAGTGAGTATTGCCATGGCTAATTACCTGCACTTTTTCTATGAAAGTGAGCCACCATGGTAGGGGTAAGGCAGTGTAAGGGTTTGCATCTTTAACTGCGTGCCCACTCACTTGATTAGATGCCAGCTGGCATCTTAAAGCACCAGGTCGACGCCCGGGCCGGATCGCATCACCAACAAGATCCTCAGGAACCTCGACGACAAATCCATCGAGAACCTGACAGCATATTACAACAAATTCTGGAGAAGCGGCAAGCTCTCAAAACAGTGGAAAAAATCCAAGACAATCCTCATCCCCAAGCCAGGGAAGACACTGAGCACGGACAACCTCCGCCCAATCGCACTAACATCTTGCGTGGGCAAAGCCATGGAGCACGTCCTACACAATCGGTGGCAAGAGTACCTGGAGGGAGAAGAGCTGTACCCGGAAACAATCATCGGCTTCCGACAGCACCTCAGCACACAAGACGCAATGATCCAAATCAGACATCAAATCATTGACGACAAAACAAGAGACAACAAGGCCATACTAGGACTAGACCTGGAAAGCACCTTTGACAAGGTCACGCATGCGGCGGTCCTAAGACAAGTGTCGGAGCTCAACATGGGAGAACGATCATACCAATATATCAAGGACTTCCTGACGGGCCGAACAGCGGAACTCGGGGCAGGAGAACCACAGGCAGACGAAAAGGAGCTGAGCAGCCAGGGCACCCCACAAGGGGCAGTCATCTCGCCCATGCTCTTTAACCTTGTGATGATCCGAGTGGCCAAGAGATTGATCCAGATCAAAGACCTGTGCCATACAATCTACGCGGACGACATTACACTGTGGGTGAATGGCCGAAGCGACGCGCACATTGAGGCCACATTGCAAAGGGCGGTAGAGGCGATAGAAGAAAGCTTGGAAGGGTCGGGCCTGAGATGGTCTCCGAGCAAATCAGAGCTGCTGATCTACCAGCCAACGAAAACGCACCGAACCAAGAACAGAGAGAGCGAAAAAATCAAGATCAGAACCGGCGACGGCAACGAAATCCCAACAGTCAACATGATCCGAATCCTCGGTATGCTTATCGAAGCACACGGAACAAACGACGGCACAATCACACGAATAACGGGCAAAGCAGCAAACGCACTAACAATGCTCAAACGGATCACGAACAGGAGAGGCGGAGTGAGAGAAGACAACCTCACAAGGCTAGTGCACTCCTTTGTAATATGCCATATCACGTACGTGGCAGCGTATCACAGATGGAACCAAAGCGAGAAGTACAAGCTCAATGTGCTCATCAGAAGAGCGTATAAGCTGGCCCTAGGACTACCGGAAAACACGAGCACGGAGAGACTGCTCCGGCTAGGCATGCACAACACGTTTGACGAAATAGCGGAAGCGCAGCGTGCAGCCCAACTGGAGAGACTCACTACAACAAAGGCCGGAAGAAGAATTCTGGACAATTTAAACATAACGTATAACAGACAGCAAGGCCCCAAATGCTCAATACCGGACGAAGCCAGAAGATTCATCAGTGTGGACCCTCTCCCTCGGAACATGCATCCAGAGCATTACGCGGGCAGAAGGCAAGCCAGAGCGAAAGCCATGGTGGACACGCACGCAACGGATACATATGTCAGATACGTGGACGTGGCGGAGTACGCCAACAGAGACAGCTATGCCATAATAGTGGTGAAGAACGAAGGGAAAACAAGAACAGCAGCCAGCGTGAACTGTAAGAAGGCTGAAGAAGCCGAAGAAATAGCCATTGCCTTGGCCCTTGCTGATCAAGACTGCAGGACAATTGTTAGTGACTCAAGACAAGCAGTCAAGAACTATGCCAAAGGAAGGATCAGCCCTAAGGCCATCAACATCCTAGATACAACAGAAATAAAAAAACGAAACTTCAGAATCAAGTGGATACCGGCACACACCGGAAAAGTATCGGAGGAAAAAACAAACCACAACGAAACGGCAAATGCTCGGGCGTGAGAGCTAACGGACCGCGGCCGAGAGGAATGCCCGGAGCTGTGGTACATCAACAAAGACAGAATGACAGGATACGATGAAATCACCAAACTGTACAGACTGGCAAGGAGAGAACTGCCACAACCACACAAGAGCCTAAACAGGAGACATGCTGTCCTGTTCAGACAGCTACAAACCAGAACGCTGCCGAACCCAGCAGTACTACACAAGGTGTACCCGGACGCGTACCCAGACGACAAGTGCAAGGTGTGCCGTGACGAAAGAGCCACCATGGAACACATTCTGTGGGATTGCAAAAAGCATCCGGATGAAGCACGAAGACGAATGTTCCCGCCGTCGCTCGAATGGGCGACGCGGGCAGAAGACCAAGAAACGCAACTCAAGGCCATCGAGCGGGTCAACGAGGCGTTAGCCAGGCAGGGACTCGGCGATCCTGAAAAGGCGAGTCGAGACACTTGCAAGCGCGCCAAGAAGACGACGTTTTCCGGCCATCTAAAGCGCGCGCGCTTTACTGCAGGTCAAATAAACGTTTTTCCAATCCAATCCAATCCAATCTTAAAGCAAGAAACAGCAGTTAACAAAATCATGCAATACCAAAGTGTTTTTGGGTCAAAAACAGACAAACTTGCACGTGTTCTGAAAGGACCTCATGCAACCTCGAAAATGATAACGCACGTTTGTCTCAAACAAGCCTGGCAAGAATTGTCAGGCCGAAATAGACATGAATCACGTTATCATTTCAGAGCATACTTGCAGCGCTGCACTTTTTTTGCATCCAAACGTGGAACGAAATCATGAAAAAATTTCTTGCAGGCACCTTCAAGGGCATTGCATTTGCCTTCCTTTTTCTCTGCCTTGCTTAATTGCAAATTTTTGTAGTGTGTCTGGGAACGTGGTCACTTTAACCCATACTAGGGTGTCTTGATCTCACTTGTGATAACCACATGGTGCGGTCAGGTCCTGAATTATGAATGACATAGCAAAATGCAGCTGGTGCATGTGGTGGGATGTATACTGTGCTTGAGTATGTGGGTGTATTATTTTACGACAGCCATAAGTAAATGCAGCTTGCTAAATGGTTGTTAGAATAATTGAGGTGCGGGGAGTGAGAAAAACAAGGGCCGGGGTACTGAAAGTGTGGAAGAGTGTTTAATAGATTGTACACAGACGTGAATATGCCACGTGTGTGTGCGCATGTGCACGTGCGCGTGAGTGGTGTGTGCATGTGACGTAGATACATACATACCTAATGAGAATACTACCATCGCTTTGTTGTCATGCCGACATGTTCATAACCAATTTTCGTGAAAAAATTGATTTATTATGGTGTGTTAACACGCTGACACACTCAGGCAACGAGGCAAGCCGTAGTATAGTGCTCTGGATTTATTTTGAACACCTGGGGATCCTCAATGTGCGCTGACTTCTCGGAGGAGACGCGCTTCCTCACTTTTCGCTTTCATCAGAGAAGTGGCTGCTACATTCTTCTTAAAAGAATTACCCAATAATTTTTTAAAGAGTTAAAAAATTGTATATTTAGAGTGCCTTGTGCAAGTATATATAATGGGAATGCTCCCGTTGCCTCATTGTATTGTTACATTCTTATTAACAAACGTTCTTTAGGGAACAATTGTCATTGATTTTCTTCAAACGACAAATATACAGGTAGGTATTTTGAGTGCCCTTTGGAAGTATAATGGAACCTTTTTATGGCAAGGCTTTTGCAAATTGAACATGGTATAAGCATCTTTTATCCAGTCGGAGTAACAGTAAAGTTTAGATAAAAGCACTCGTTTGCACTCAGTTGAATTAGACATCCTTTTAAAATATCGGGATTAAACATTGGCACACCTCAGTGTCCTTTAAGGAATATGGGTAAGCAGTTACATCAGGTTTAAGAGGTAGCATGCTAAAGGGAGCTTGAAGTAATTTGTAGACATTGTGGGATTACTTGTGCTGAATGGAGTCGGGAGTTCCTAAACCGTGCTTTGACCCTGTAGTTTCATTGACGTAATTACTGTAGAAGAAAAATCCATTCAAAAGTGGTATTCCTTTTCTTCATCTTCCTTGTTGATTTTTGTCGTTTTCTGTGACGCATAAAGTTTTGCTAGACTAGCTGAGGCTTGCTGTTAAATTTCGCTGACAAAGCCAGTTGTCTAACCATCCACTGTTAGGCCATTGGAAATTGATCGTGAAGTGAAAACTGGGCCAAGGTATGATTTGTGCTGTGGTGACTCTGGCTCTGTTTTGTAGGCATGCAGAAGGTGTTAAGCTGATTAAGGTCCGTGAAGTTAAGGCAACTCCACACAGCACACGTGTGGTCCGTATTTTTGTTAAAGACACTTCGCTTATTTTACTTCAGTAGAACGCAGGCTTGTGTGCATGGTCAACTGGCATGATGGCAAATAAAGGTCACTCTAGAGGAAGAGAAGGTTTACTATAGGGCATTTAAAATCAACCAAACCATTCTGTGTAAAGCATAGAACCAAGGTACAAGAAGCACGTTTGACACAGGTTGTGTGTGACTTTGCCCAGCAGCCTCTATTGCGGCACATTCGAGTTCCATCCATGCGCATACACCAGCGCCTGGAGGCGGCCGGTGGTCGGCGCCTCAATGTGACAGGGCGCCAGCAGCTTGCTGACATGGTGGTGAATCGGTCGACTGTTAGCCTCGGGTCAACACACCTGTTATGATTAGGTGAGTACAACACGGTTGAAGTAAAGTTTGGTTCGTTGTTGAGGTTGGGTGGTGTCGTCGTGAAGGGTGGTGAAGGACCTGATGACGAGACGAGGCAAGTAGATGATGAAGAAAAAGAAGTCTATTCACACTTATTTACGCAGAGAGGGGTCATCTTCAACTGCACGCCTGACGAGTCAAATGACACGCTTATGACAGCGTTGCAGTGTGAACTTTCTGACACCCTAGCTGCCCGAGCGATGGGACACCTCAGCATGGTACTTATTACCTTTGCCGCTCCAGCGCCACCCACAATCGTCGCATACTGGGGGCAGACTCGATGGGTGGAACAGTATCAACCAAGAGCCCTCGTGTGCCGAAGGTGCCACATGCCCGGACACAAGAACATCACGTGCCCTGCCCAGCACTCCGTCTGTTCTGGATGTGAAAATGCGTCGCACACCCAATAAGGTGAGGAATGCCCACATAGCCGCACCCCGAGAAACAGTATTGCAAGCAGTGTAAGGCCAATGGTCACCCCGCCGTCGATCCTACCTGCCCCAAAAACAGGGCCTACGAGGAGAGGAAACAATTGCAGCTCAAAAAGCACCACGGGTGCAGGCGGCGTCGCCTTTCGCAGTCACGTCTATCGACGGACAAACCAGCGGACGCCGACTCGCATTCTCGAACTCGTTCACTACCAAGGAAAGATCGACGTCGCGCGTCAGCTTCCGATCGGCATCAAGTGTAAAGAACAAAGGTGTTTAAGAGATTTCGTGCAGCCGCCAGGCTACACCTCTCGCCAACACGAAGTCCAGCTCCACTCACGACGTCACTGACTACATGACCGCTATCTCTGCGTCGTCCGAGAGAAGCGACTCCTGCAGTGAGGCGGGAGATAAAGGGCGCTCAAACAGCAGGCGCAGACGGGGACCCAATATCCGCCGGAGAAAACAAAAACATCAGCAATTTCAGGAAGATGTGACCGCCGAGCACCACGCCGCAGCGTGGCCAGGTGGTATTGGTGCGTGGCGGAACACACAGTCGCCACTCGATCTAACTGCCGAGCTTGCACAGCTGGAGCATGAGTGTGAACAAGTGGAGGCGGACCTTCAACGGAAGATCCAGGCGATCAAAGACGAATACCAAGAACGCATGAAAACGCGACGACGCCGAATACGGAAGTTACAAACAAGAATCAAGAAACAAGAGCTGGTGTGGCGGCTTCGAACGACTCAATCTCTTGGTCACTCATCCGGAAAGCCAACAGGGGGGCACTCATCGCCGGAAGATTAAAAAAACCCGTCGCCACCTGATGGTTCGCCTGGTGATGACAGCGCACTGCCGACATGGATGAAACCTTTCATCGAGCAGATACATGAGCAGCAGTTGCAGCTCCAGCAAACACAGCAACTGCTAATGCAGCAGCAACAACTACTGCAGCAACTACAGCCAATGGTAGCCCATTTCCAGTCGATGCAGCAGCATGTCCAAGTTGTCAGCCAGTAAAAGCCGCTTGCAGGACACCATCGCCAATGGTATGTAGCCTCCTCCACCAATGCTTCCTATGCCAGACTCACCAACCCCCGACGTGCTTCAGTGGAATTGTCGCTCTCTCCAAATGTGTACTTCGGAGCTGAATGAGCTTTTCCAGACTGTTGGGTGCCCAGCTGTCCTGCTTCTGCAGGAAACGCGCGGGGAAAGCCCTGGAATCCGTGGATATGAGGAATATTTCTAACCCAGCATTCAGCATAAACTCCCGGGACAAGACGCACATCATGTTCAGGCGCAGTGCGTGGTGTTCGTCCGCAAAGACATAATCCATACCCGCATCCACACGTTTGGCTTTTGTGACTCGCTGTAGGAGGTTGTGGCAGTAAGGTGCCTCATCCCGTCTCGCTCACAACCGCTTGTGGTGGTTTCCTACTGCGCACGACCAGCCACTAGTGGCTACCGCCAAGGGAGACGACCTTGTGAGCAGCAGCAAGACTACATGTGGATTCGCCGCCTCCAGGCAGCACACCCACAGGATGACTTTCTAGTATTGGGTGATTTTAACGCACAACACCCAGCCTGGGGTTACACCTATGAGAACAACAGGGCAACAGCACTTTTAGAGATGATGGCAAGCTGCGGAATTGAGTTGCCCAATGACCTCTACTATCCTACCCGGTACAGCCTCCACGGAGGGCAGCGCTGTACGATCCCAGACCTTACATGGACATCTAGCTGCTCGCTGGTGAGAGAGTGGAGGACAAACCCCGACTCTCTAGGCTATTACCACTATTCTATCTGGATTGAGCTGACCCCTAATGGTCGAAAGCGCGACTTGCGGAGAAGGACGAGGAGTTTGTACTGGGGCAAGTTCAGGACGCTGCTCAGTCAATACGAAGACAACGGACCTGTCACTGAGCTACTACAGAAGGCAGTAGCCCTTGCCACACGCACCTTGGATATCGGCCCAGAGCTTCCTACCCCGGATAAGCACCTTGCCAACCTGTGGGCTGCACGGAAAGGTCTACAAAAATTTTCATTCGGAATAGAAAGACGCATCAAGACATCTGTATAAGACGCCAAACAGCCGAAGCTAGGCGCTACGCCAAACACCTGGCTCGTGATAGCTGGCAAGACCACTGTGCGTCCTTCGGTGAAAAGGCAGGTGCACGTTGACTGTGGCAAACATTTCGTACTATGTGCGGCAAGTCCAAAGCCAAGAACACAGGTCCCAACCTTCGCCTGAAACTCGACATAGACCCCAAGACATATGAACAGAACCTGGCAACCACCTTGTTTCCGGAAGCCACGTACGGCAGCGAAGAGGGCGAAGATTCTATATATGACCCAATGCCCGTTGCTTCCTAGGAAGGCCCAGACTCGCTGTTTAACCTTGCAGAGCTCGCAGCGGCAGTCGAGTCAGTTAATGCAAGAAGTGCGCCAGGCAAGGACGGAATCACCTGGGCGATGCTTCGCAACCTGAACCAACGACAAAAACAAAAATTGCTGTACAAGCTCAACATGGTCTGGACAAGCTACCTGATACCTGACAATTGGCGCCACACTGTAGTGCACGCTATTACAAAACCAGGGAAGGCTACTGACAGACTAGGCAACTTGCGACCCATCTCACTCACGTCTACTCCGTGCAAACTGCTGGAAAGAATGGTGCTTAGTAGACTCAACCACCATTTGGAATACGTGAAACCAGATTTCTTCGACCCTGGCCAGACCGGCTTTCGCAAGGGACTGTGCACCTATGACAGCATACACCTGATAAAGCAGCTTTTAAGCGTAGACACGGGTGGCTCCGCCAGGTTCCCGGGCTTTTGTTGGCTGTCGATCTTCAGAAAGCTTTTGATACGGTCAGACACGACTACCTTCTTGAGGCTCTGGCTGAGACAGGTGCGAGTCCCCGTATTCAGAACTTCGTACGAGCTTTTTTGAGACGTCGAACCTTCAATTTTGCGGCTTGAACAACAGGTGTCACCTCGCCCAAGGTATTTCATGCTGCCGCAGTTGGAGTACCTCACGGAATTATATCACCTACCCTCTTCAACATTGCGATGGCTAAGACCGCCCGGCACATAGGAAGATACCGGGTGTCGGCTCGACTGCCTACGCCGATGATGTTACCATCTGGACCATTCCACAGCTGTGTACCACCACCGAAGCCGCCGTGACTGCTGTTCAAACAGGCCTCGACACATTCTCAGAGTACCTCAGACCAACGGACATGCAAGTGTCTCCAACCAAGACGCAGTGTCTGGTCATTCGAGGCTCAGAAGCTGAACGTGCCCAGGTCCACCTTACCCTGAATGGAAATGCCATATCACGACCGACCGATGTCTGGACTAGAATACTGGACATTCCCTTCCACGAGAATGGCACTCCCAACGAATGGCTGTCGCAACTCCGAGAGTCGTGGAAGTCGATACTACACGTAGTACAGAGGATTGGCAGCCGCTTCGGCAGTGCTTGCACCGAAATAATGCGCACGCTCGTCACCATGGTCCTCACAGCTAAAGCGTGCTACGAAACCATGGCCATTGACCCAGCCAAGGCACAAATGCTCAAGCTAGAAGTCTTGCACCGAGGCTCCCTTCGGGTGGTGACCCGCCTCCCACGTCACGCAAAAGTTAAGGACCTACATAGGTACCCCGACTGCCTTCCTTGGCGGCCGCTCTCGCTAGAAGAAGAGACAGCAATGCCTCGAGGCGAACCTTAACGCATGCTGGCAGGCGCATCATACGCCTTCCTGATGAGTGGGTCCGTGCCGAGCTACCTCCACTACCGTTAATGGCACCACCGTGGGAGGACACGCTCGTTACTCGGCCAAAACCACTGCCACGAAGACGCAACAAGGAACGCCACACGAAGGAACGGGAGGCTTGTGCACGCAACAACAATGACTCCGAGCTTCAGAGAACTACTGTGTACACAGATGTCGCTTGGAATGAGGAGACACGAGGGGCCATTCTTGCAGTGGTCACACCTTTTGGGTCATACAGAGGGTCACAGGCCTACAAATATCATGAGCCTACAAGCACACAACTAGAACTCCATGCCTTGTGGATGGCGACACTCGTGGTACGCACCAAGGCAGCGTGCTCACTGTGGACGGCCCGACAAAAAATCCCCGTAATGTGCGACAACACAGAAGCTATCAAACGGCTTCAAGGACCAAACATCGATGGTTCAGTGTGCCACCTTATCAAGGAGTGCAGAGCACTAAACGACAACCACAACATCCAGCTTTGCATCGACTGGGTGCCGGGAAGCGCGGGTAGCCTCGGAAACGAGGTTGCTCACGTGATGAGTGCGCAAAACTCTACCTTCCACTCGCTTCCCCAACACCCGGTGCCACCAATGATTGACGTCGACTCGGCGAGCCTCGCCGAACAAGAGAGAAAACGAAGGAAGACAAACCTGAGTGACATGACTCTCCAAAATGAGCACCCTCTTTCAAAAGGTTTGCCCAGAGGGGCTCAAGCTTTGACCTGCAAGGCCCGAACAGGGGCCGCTCTTACCGAGGATGTGCTGCACAAGTGGCGCTCCTACGTTAAAGTGGTGGCACGTAGTAATCCAGACAGACGCAACGGCTCTGCCGCTCTCATCGACCCACCGTACCCCTGCCCGTACTGCAGACTCCACAGTCAAGCAGGACATTCGACACCTCCTGTGGGACTGTGGGGGCCTCCGTGAACTCAGAGCCCAACATGCCCAACAGGTGCCATCTTACGAAGAGTGGACTACGCCCATGAATCCTAGTCATACCAAGGAGAGATTGCTTTCCCTTTGGGAGTTCACCAAAGAGTCAGGCGTAGCCCGAAGAATTTAGGGCCTACAGGAGCCCTTCACCTCCTTTAAAACACCCCCCCTTCTTAGGTCACTGGCCGCCCCTTTTCTTAATAAAGATATATACATACATACACAGACGATGAAGCATAACTTAAGACAAACAAAAACAAGATTACAATAAGAGGCGCCACAGCGCACAAAGGGGGGTATCACAGCACGATCCCTGGTGGGGGCCCGGAGGCCAAAAAAGGGCCAAACCGCCGCACGGTTGGCTTAAAGGTGCGTGGGATCCATGCGCCCAGAAACAGCCACGAGAGCGAGTCTTCGTGCGACCGCTCGCAGTGGCACCTCTCGACAAACTCATTGAAGCACGCGCGGGCAGGGCGCAGGCAGGCCGCCTCCCCACAGCAGCGCACCTGCCAATTAAGGTTTGACCCCCGCTCCCCCCCGCCCCCGAAGGTCGGGAGGAAACGAAAGCCTTCCCCACAGCTGCGACGAAGGTCGCTGGCCAGGCCGTCCCATAGGGCTGCCACTCTGCCGACGGATGGGGGGACGACAAAACCGGGTGAAGGGAAGAGGGTCATCGTCCCGACGGGGTCTATTGGCGCTGTCATCATTACAGATGAGCCAGAAGCTCTGAAAGTGTAGGCTAACCGCCTTACAGTTGCCCTCCACTGACACGGGGAGTGTTCAGCCACTGCTTACATCTTGGCTCGTCTTTTGTTGTAATTGCGCAGAGCAGCAAAGGACGTGGGAGTTCGGGGAAGCACGACTGGTTGAGCTGAAAGTAACGAAACCTATTGGTACATGGTAGCGTTGAATTCAGTAGCTCCTTTACCGCCATACATCACAGCTGCCTGTCTCACTTTCTGTTTATTCTAATGCAAACTGGGGCTGCATCATGAAACTGCTGCGAAGGAAATGAAAAAAGGAAATGCATTGTTTGTATAAAGATTTCTTAGCAATTAAAGCATCCTTCGGCAGCGCATAAACACTCAAATGGCTATGGGAAGGCCTGTTTTATTTGAAACCAACTTGCTGTCGTCTTTTCACTCTCAAATGTTCGAGGTCACCATCAGGAAAACCATTTTGGTCTAAGGTGTTTCATTTAAAAACCTTTCATTTTGAATGCAGATCCTATACTCCTTAAAAAGGTACGGCAAAATCTCGCGCAGCGCATCAGTCTGCCAGGGCACCATATCGTAATGTCAATGCACGCACTATGACAGCAGCTTGCATTTAACACGGCACATTGGCTGCTTTTTTGCTTTTTCTTGCATAGTTTGTTGTCACTGCAGTAATTAATAGCAGACTCAGTCCTACAAATCACAGAAACGGCTCGTTTCATGTTGAAAATACGGACAGTAACACACTTTTTGCGGCGCACGGAGGAAAAATCGGTTGCAGTGATAAGGCATAAGCGTAACTTGTTTTTCTCAATGGGTCACTGAAGACAATCAGCAAGTTGGTTTCAAACGAAGTCGGGGCTCCCCATAGTAATTTCAGCATTGATTTAGTGCCAAGATGCCCTAAGTGCTGAGAAATCGCTGTTCAAATGCTCATCTAACATGACGCAAACAGCGACTGTAGTCGTTGTTTGCATCAGGATAAACCGGAAGCAAGTGAAGCCACGGTGATTTATAGCAGTATCGAAGCAACTGAATACAACATTACCACGTACCAAGAGGTTTGTTTCGGTCACGTCACTCATGCCTTCCCAAACTCCCCTGTCACTTGCAGTTCGAGACCACTAAGCAAAATGTTGCTCCATTGGACCCGTGATCATTATTTACGCTTCATTGAAGAAAAACATTGGCCTTTTGACACCCCGCAAGTGTTGGCGTCAAACGAACTTCTCGTGCGTAGCTCGCATGCTTCCTTGGAAAGCGGTACTGCCACCCCAAGTATGCACGAGTAGCACCATCCCGCGGCAGCCAAGGAAGAATTTGCGCGCGTCAGGCCATTTAAGCCCTTCCGGTGAAGCTGTGCGTTTTTGCTAGTTTCAACCTTATTTTTAAAAAAGGCAGGTGTAAAAGATATAATAGTGGTCTACGTGAGCTAATCTATCAACCTAGAGAGACTTGCATTTTACTTCACTGTCATTTAAAGTTGTGCTCGAGTATATTGTGCGGTAGTAATATCTTTTTTATTGCTGAACATACCAAAACGGTTAATGTACTGGGGCTTGGTTTTATGAAGCCTTTGCATTCCTAATTTAGGTTCTGTAATTTGCAGGGAACCAGGCCTATTTCATTACTATACCGAAAAATTAAAGTA
This sequence comes from Haemaphysalis longicornis, assembly GCF_048455015.1. NCBI lineage: Eukaryota > Metazoa > Arthropoda > Arachnida > Ixodida > Ixodidae > Haemaphysalis > Haemaphysalis longicornis. Next base: position 43,616,995 of record NW_027526203.1, on the reverse strand, counting down.
CATTTAACCATAGTGTCTGTTTTGAATTTTACGTGTGGGGCATTTTTTTTTTGCTTTTTCAGGCAGATGTTCCCCTGACTCCCTGCCTGCTGTCCGTGAACAGGGAAGTTCGCCTCCACATCGATGGCCAGCGTGTCTTGACTGCATTATCTTTACTGGGGGGACCGTGTAGTCTGTTTGCTTCGTTCTGGGTTTTCAACATTCAATATCCCAAGAAGGCACACAGAGCCCTAATGTTTGTGGATCATGCCTTTTTGGGTCCTGCAAGCACCAAACCACGTTTGAAGGCTTTAGAAATAATTAACTTTTACCGCATCAATAACGCTCACTAATTTTTTAGTTGTTTTCAATCCTGTATACATTGGAATGTAGTCAAAAAGAATTGTGTATTCTGTTTCTGACTTTTTTTCTTTTTTTTACTGAACAGGGGATATTTGATGCGCCATTCTGTATGCTGATATTACTACTATCTTTAATGAAGCAATAATATTAACGAACTAACTTTAACTTGAAACAATTATCTAAATAATGTTGGCAACTGGTGCAAAATGAAACAATTAAAAATTAAGCGAAAAACACGAATTTCATGGCTTTTTGATCTCACTCTAAAGAAGCTGTCGCGATACCACCCATTCTGTTCTATATCCTCGCAATTCACCCACCGGACTCGGTCACTTTTCTTGGCGCATTTGTGTCTGGATCAAAACTTACTGGTATTTTCCGCTGCGTATTTTTTTTTCTTTATATTACTCATTTATCCATAGCCATCTCATTGCTGTCTGTCTCCTACATCATTTATCTCTTCTGTCTTTACCACCTACAAAATGCTCGTTACCTTTCAACATCAAATTGTTACACAGCTCTCGCTCATTTCACCACCAATTGAAAAAAAAAATTTGTTGTTGTAAAACACTGCAACCATTTTTTTTAACTTTGTGTACTGTGTACTGATGCGTACTGATAAGTTCTGATAAGCACTGACGCGTTCTCGATCCGCTAGTATTATAAAATGATTTCACTTGCCATGGGGTGGTGTTTGTGCCTATCTTTGTTTTTCACGTATTTCCAGTACTTGTATTAATATTGTTTCTACAGTTTGTTCAACTAGCATTGTATTGCTGTCCTGCATTCCTAACTGGTGTGTTATTTAGCAATGTACCATGTGTGCTTGGTTATAGGATGTCGGCCTAAGTTTTTATTTCGAAACCTCCTTGTGTACACCATGTACCCTGTAAACTTGTATGGGATAGTTCGTTTGAAATAAACCTGAAACCGAGAAAAACCGTGTGAAATCAATACTCTTGCAGGGAACTATACATTCTCCCCTGTCGCCTTGAAAAAACTCCTTTCGGAAGGCTTACAAAACCACCCAAACTTTTGTAAAACTCCTTTCAAAAGAAATATATGCTTCCCTTGAACCCCTTAAAAACGCCCCTAAAATAACATAATTACTTCCTAAGGGAGCTAAAATAGACTCCTATTCAACCGCCTAGAAATTCCATAAACATCACTTAAAAACGCCGTGAAGTAAAAAATACTCCATTTTGATTGCCTTAAATTCTCCCGAACATTTCTTAACACTCCCTAAATACCTCCTTTCTATCACCTAAAAACGCCCTGTTTTGAGGAGGTAAGCAAAACCTCCCTGTTCTATGTAGTAAAAAACCTCCTACAAGGAGGACAACTAGAGGACAAGCGAAAAAGAACCTCTAGGGAGTATATGGGAGGAAAAAAGTTTAGAGTGGAGAAAACAATGCCCAAATCCTGAAGGTAAACTTATGAAACGCGGCATTAATAAAAAATGGGGGAATCTTCCACTCACGCGCATGATTTAAATGCCGAAGCTACTGTAGGTGAGCATTGCCAGACACACAGTGAAGTTTCAGTATCATTGTTTATTTGCGTATTTGCGGTGCTAGTAATCATCGTCATGTATATGCATCTTTGAGGTCGTCGCTTCTTCGCGGCTACTGGTGGATGCAAACCCAGCAGCATTGTAACTTCCACCACTTGAACAGGCGAAGCTTGCACTACGTCACGCAAGGCTCAAACCACAGTGAAGATGCAGGATTTCTTAATGCGTGAGCACTGAGGCACACATCACCACGCATTTTTAGTAGTTAGAAATTGTTTATTTACATGTTTTGTCATTTCTTGGCACTGTGGCAGTAGTGGTAATCGTCGTACGCATCGATATCGTCGTGTTCCTCATGCCAAGCAATATATGTACGGTTGTTCATTTTCGGGGTTTGTGCTATTTGTGAACTGATAATCGGGGAGAAATCGGGCTTTCTTGCAAACCCATTTCGAAATGCGGTTTCTTTCGGGTTGAATCTACAGATGTAGTAACACACACTTTATTTTAGATGGAATCTCGATCGTATTAAGTCCAGCGCGTTAAAATTGGTATTTATTTCAAGGTGGTAAACGGGGAAGATAAGGGTTTTCTAGAAAAGGCCCTCTCAAATTTGACATTTGTATGGATATGAATCAGTAATGATGACAATAAAGAAAATTACTAAATTCTACGAAATGAAACATTTTACTCCAAAAAAGGTGATCCTGATTTTTCTTTCATCATTGTTTACAAACATTACCACTTGCTTGCGCGACATGTCGGTCCTCATTCTAGACCTCTCTGATTGCTGAATAATCTCAACACGGAGGAAGTTCCCTAGACAACACTACTTCCATTCGCTAGGCTCAACAATGTCAGCGCTGCTTTGCTAGTCCGAGGTAGTGAGTGGTAGAGTCATGGGGATTCTGAACGAGTTCCAAAGCTGTGATTTGGGGGGCTTGCTTCGAGCAAGTACTGGTTAAGAACCGCCCACGTCAGTGAACGATTATGAAAACCGCTGCTTTGAGAAGGTCCATTCGGGGTGAAATAGAGTTTAACCCAATTTTCCTGAAATATGTGCGGGTTGTAAGAATCGGCTAAAATCAGGTTATAACCGAGAACGACCTACCATAATTATATCAGGGTAGCCCTTGACGACAGCGCTGGATTTTTTACTGATTTTTTTCTAAAGCCACTGCGTGAGCCGGGGACTCGGCGGTCGCAGCGCGGCACGCGCTTACGAGCGCTCGGCATTTCCTCGCTCCTCGTGGTTTTTGCACGTTCTTTTTCATTGTTAAAGCTACTGAGCGAGCCGGGAACGCTCGGCGGTTACTGCGGGGACCGAGGTGCACATGAGCGCTCCGCATTTTCTTGGTATTTTTTTTCTGCAACACAAAACTTACGGCTTGTACAACAGCTCCACTGTTAAAAATTAATAAGGGCCCTAAATGGCCATACACAACATTTGATTTACGAAAATCAAATTACATCAATAGTACGCAACTCAATGTGGCTTAGAAGAACCAGACAGACGTCTGTGGCTGGTATCCACAAATATACTTTACGTGACCTGCTTGGCAACAGACAGGAACGAGCCAGCTGATCGCTGGCATTGTCGTGTTACCGCTGGTTCCACGAAACTGCGAGCGCATGGTTCGCGTGCTCAAGTGCTTCCTCGTTCTTTTCCACTGTCGTTGTCTTCTTCCTTATAACACATTAAACAGTGTAAAAACCGCCCACCATAATTTTTTTTGCATCGAAATGTCTGTGCACCAAGAAGTCCGTGCACGGAAACGTGCATCACCGAATAATCCCTGACCCCTTCATCGGCCAGTAAGTATTATGCCTGTTTCTAGCAGGGAGACTTTCGTGATAGGATGATTTATTTAAGTTTAATTCGATGGCATACGCGCCGGACAAGGTTTGATAACCTCGTTTTTGTAATGAGATCAATTCAACATTTTTTATAACGGTCAAACCTGGCCTTCAGGATTACGACATGGTTTATTTTTCTTGTCCCGTGCAGGCTGTTTGCAATACGCACCACGCCCAATCAATCACTGTGGAAGATTTTTCGCGGGCAAATGACGAGAGTGTTCTAGACCACCTCGATGTCTCCCTCAGCAGATTTCAGAGAACTGACCTTGAAGTATTGTGGAACAAATTTAAAGATATATGCCTATGCTGTCTAGATCATTTTATCCCTATTAAAGTTAAAAGAACGCGTGAATCAAATCCTTGGATTACGCGGAATGTCTTGCATATGAAAAAGAAAATAAAGTGGCTTAAACGCAATGGTGCTCCACACAATGTTATTCTTTCCGCCCAGGACACACTGAACGAGGCTGTGACGAGTGATAAATGTAGATACTTTCAGGATACTCTACCCAACGTTATTACGTCTTCCCCACAAAAAGTTTGGAACTTTTTGAGCAAAAAGGACAATAGTGTTGAGCAAATAACACATGAAAGAGTAACTAATATCGACAAGAAAACTACTGCCAAACATTTCAATGTGTACTTCCATAACGTTTTTACTGCCTCTAACGAGCCACGGCACAAAGTTTGTCGACGTAACGACGACGTTTCAGATATTGTATATTTACCCGTTATTACTTTGTTGCTCCTGAATTTGAAAACTAAAACTTCGACCGCTCCTGATCAGATTCCCAACACTTTTTTATGATGGTATGCTGAGATGTTATCGGAATTTCTGATAATCATTTTCCGCGCTCCCATCAGTTCTGGCCGCTGGCCTCGTGATTGGAAAGTGGAACGCATCGCTCCACTGCACAAAAAGGTGACAAAGATTTAATGCCAAACTATCGTCAAATTTCTATAACTTCTTCATCTTGCAAAGTACTTGAACACATTATAGCTAAATTTATTACAACGTTCCTTAAAGAAAATAACATACTTTCGGATGTTCAGCATGGTTTCAGGAAAGGGTTTCCCAAAGAAAAGCAATTAATGTCTGTTGTGCACAGTTTTTCTCAAATATTAGATAAGGCAGGTCAAGTTGATGTCATCTTTTCGGATTTTACAAAGGCATTTGATGTTGTTCCTTATGATAAGCTTATTCAAAAACTGGAATCAACTGCCCTTTCTAGATTTATGATTTCCTGGATTTCTTCCTACTTGTCCGACCGCGTTCAGTTTGTAAGCATTGCCGGTAAGTGTTCTGACCCGCTTCCTGTAACTTCTGGGGTTGCCCAAGGGGGTGTTCTTGGGCACTTATTACGGCAAAGCTGTAAATGGCTAGGATCCAGCAGATCGTCTACGGTCCCAGAGCGATGTAGACAGGAATCGCTAGCGAGCGTAGCGCCACGTTGCGGAGCCCCCTCAAATCCCCGGAATCGTAAAACTGCGCGCAACACCCCCGGAGCATGGAAAAAATCATACAAAATTAAAAAGGCCCTAGGACCTTCAGGGCCTTCGTAGAGCATGCGCCGTGATTACCATACCCGCGCTATAATAAATTTCTACTCACGATTCCTGTGTGTTTTGTAGCGTAAGCTATACTGGCCGAGGTTGAGCAGTTTCGCGTGTGCCGTGAAGGGCCGTTCTGCGCAAGCGCGAGGGGCAGTGGATTGGATTCGATTCGATTGGATTGGTTTGGCTTGGCTTGGCTTGGATTGGATTCGGATTGGATTGGATTAAAGTGGATTGTGTTGGATTGTGTTGCATCATAGCCGCGGCAGACGCATGCCCAGGTGTGCGCCTCAATTGCGCAGTAGCAAAGTTTGACGCTGCGTTGGAGCCGCTTGATAGCCGTTTCACGTGGCTCGTGAAGAGCCGTGCTGAGCATGCGCGAGGAGAAGTGACTGGACAGGACTGGACTCCCAGTTTATAACCAGGAACAATGCTCAATCGCAAATTACAAACAAACGTGTTCTGCTTCGTGCACCCCTTGGACCACGACCCAGTCAAACCTCATGTTGAGGCTCGGCACCGCAGCTTTTCTGGCCATCCCTCTTCACGGGGTGGAAGGGCTCTGAATTTTCTTTCTAATTTATAATAATGACATTGTTCATACTGTTCCCGCACCGGTTCACATCAGACTGCTGATGATGACTGTGTGTCGTTTAATGAAATCACTTTCCATGATGACCAGGTCTTGCTAAACACTAACCTCCATATTATGTTTGCAACGGTAGATCAAGGTTAACACAAACAAAACCGTCTTTATGCGAGTAAGTAACAAAAAATCTATTTTAACATTCACATATCAATCCGGTACCCAGGCGCTAACTTAGGATGTTAAGTATAAGTACTTCGATGTCACTTTAACCAAATACCTCAGCTGCAAAAAGCCCACTTCTAATGTTTGCGCGTCCTCTTTTCGTAAACTCGGTCTTTTGAGGCAGCAAAAAATGAAGCATACTTCTTCTACTGTTAAAAAACTAGCTTATTTGACTGTTATACGACCCACGTTGGAATATGCATCAATCGTCTGGGACCCATACACAAAAGAAATATCGAAGCTTCTGGACTAATCCAACGCAAAGCGGTCCGTTTTATTTTACTCCAAGTGTCGAAGAACTGATTACCCCACAAACCTTATGAAAGAAAACAGTATACCCACACTTGAAAAACGTCGTAAAATTCACAGGCTCATATTTATTTCTCTTCTAAATAACAACAAGCTGTTAGTAAACCGCGATTCGTATTTAAAACCGCTTACGACAAGACGGCATCGGCAGACTCATTCATTAAAATCATATTTCGCCAGAACTAACATTTTCAAATACATATACTTTCCTCCTCGAACCATAAACGACTGGAACTGCCTACCCCAGTCGTTAACCGGCTCTGTAGAATCTCTTGATTGTATTGAACGGTGACCGATGTCTTCTACTGATGTATATTTTTATTGTTCTTGCTGATGTGTAGCTGTGTGCAGTGTTATATTCTTGCCCCTCCTACTGGGGCCCTTAAGTTGGCCTGCAGTATTAGGTGCGGAAGCAAAAATCACAAGCACCGGCAGGATTCGAACCTGTGTCTGGCAGACCAGACAGAGTTAAGTCAGTCGTCTTTCCCATTGGGCTACGACCGCGAGGTAGTACGCGATAGTCAAACGGCTTACTCAATCGTCTTTAACGGTGCGAAATACCTGAGGACCTCCCAATGTTCGTCCGCGTCCATCCGTGCGAACACCACCGTCAAGCGAAAATCAAGCGAAATTAGATTTCAGTTGTGAGTTGCAGTTTCATTTAGGGAATAATCAAGCGGCAACTGACTGCTCGAATCGAATGATGGTCGACCCGCCGCGGTGGCTCAGTGGCTAAGGCGTTGCGCTGCTGAGCACGAGGTCGCAGGTTCGATTCCCGGCCGCGGCTGCAGCTTTTCTGATGGAGGCGGAAAGCAAAAATGCCCGTGTGTACGAGATTTCCGCACACGTTAAAGATCCCCAGGTGGTCGAAATTAATCCGGAGCCCTCCACTACGGCGCGCCTCATCGCCTGCGTTGCGTCGGAGCGTTAAACTCTACAATCAATCAATCGAATGACCGTCGGGGAGCAAATCGGATGTCACTCGGGGCGCAAATTGGATGTTATTTCGAGTCCCCGTACTCCGCACCCTCGCTATCATCCACGGAGTGGAGATGCTGCCATTTTTTCTGTACATAAATAAAATAAATAAATAAAATTTAACTACGCGAAAGACGGATACAAGAAGGGACACGGACAGACTGCGCTAGTCCGTTTCCTTTCTTGTATCCGTCTTTCGCGCAGTTAAATTTTGAATATGAACCCCTTCCAACTCGCCCAGCTGTCTCTTCTAAATAAATAAAGTGGGGGATGAAAGTCTTGATAGCGACCCCCCTCAAAGTTTTCCAGCTCGTCTGTGTCCTTTAACCGGATACGATAATGGCAAAAATATGGGTAAAAACTTTTCAACAACAGGTGTTAAACGAATTTCACGTAATGCGTCTAAAACATTGGTTTATTGCCCTTTCGTTTGATTTTGAAGGAAAAATACTTCCTTATCTTCTTGCTCTTGTCTGTAAGAAAAATTGTAACTTTGCGTTAGCACAATATCTGCCACCTTTGAACTTTGAAGGATAGAAAAAGGACTCATTTCAATTACATGTAACTCTGTATATTGAAGTGGTTCGTGCTTTTAAACAGCGGATGAACCTACACTGGCATCAAAATTGACGAATCGATAACGTCTACCAAATGTTTTATAAAGTTTAATCAGAGGTCATTGAAGTGTCGACCATTCGAGCTTTTTTAGATCAATCAATCAATCAATCAATCAATCAATGCATCAATCAATCGGGCAATCAATCAATCTTTTTATTTGTTCTTCGAGAGGAAGAAAGGGGGGACTGCGGAAATAAGCTGCGCACTGGCAGCTTAACAAAGCCCGCGCCCCCCCATACAGTTCTGTTCAGCAGCGGTATAGTAATGTGGTGCACACATTTGGGCATAGATAAAAGAAACAAGTGACAGCACATGGCATAACACCCGATATCAACTGATATGAAGGCAGCTGGGAACTATGGTCAGGGCTGTAGAAATAGCAGGATGACCTACTAGTTGAGTTTGCAGAACGGAATAACCTACGCATATTAATACCTTCTTCTGTAAACGGGAGAGTCGGAAGTGGACCTGGAGGAGCCCGAATGGAGAGCATAAAAATGAAGTAGACTTCATATTATGCGATAACCCTGGCGTCGTGCAGGATGTGGAAGTACTCGGAAGGGTAAGGTGTAGTGCCCACCGTATGGTAAGATCTCGAATTAGGCTAGATTTGAGGAGGGACCGCAACAAGCTAGTACGAAAGAAGCGGATAAATGAGCTAACAGTAAGACGCAAGGTAGAAGAATTCAGGATCGCGCTGCAGAACCGATATTCAGCTCTAAACGAGGAAGCCGAGCTTACGACACAGGAAGCCAGGGACAACCTTACACGTATTATCACGGAGTGTGCAGTAGAAGTCGGGGGCACTATGGCTAGACAGGATACTGGCAAACTCTCACAGGAGACGAAAGATCTAATTAGGAAACGGCAAACCATTACAATTAGGAAACGGCAAACCATTACAATCTCCACCGCAGCTGACAGAATAGAACTAGCGGAGCTTTGGAAGTTAATCAATAAGCGTAAGACAGCTGACATACGGAAGTATAATATGGAGAGAGTCGAACACGCTGTAAAGAACGGAGGTAGCCTGAAAGCTGTGAAGAGGCGTCTGGGCGTGGGGAAAAATCAGATGTATGCACTTAAAGATAACCAAGGCAAGGTCTTCACAAATACGGATAAAATAGTCACAGTGGCCGAGGAGTTCTACAGGAATCTGTACAGTAGCCGGGACATCCAGGATAATGCCGAACGAGACAGTAGCTCAGAGGAGATAGACATCCCACCAGTAACGACCGAAGAAGTAAATAAGGCTTTGCAAGAAATGAAAGGGGGCAAAGCGCCTGGTGAGGATCAGATAACAGCAGACCTCTTGAAGGGTGGCGGAGAGATTGTACTTGAAAAACTGGCAAACCTGTATACGCAATGCCTAATGACCGCAATGGTACCGGAATCTTGGAAGAACGCGAACATCATCCTAATCCATAAGAAAGGCGACATGAAGCACTTGAAAAATTACAGGCCGATCAGCTTACTGTCAGTCGTCTACAAGGTTCTTACCAAGGTAATTGCTAACAGAATTTCTGCAACCTTATATTTCAGTCAACCTAAATAAAAAGCAGGGTTCCGTAAAGGTTATTCAACAATGGACCATATTCACACGATCACTCAGGTGATAGAGAAGTGCGCTGAGTTTACTGAACCCCTATATATAGCCGTCATAGATTATGAGAAAGCATTTGACTCGGTCGAAACCCTAGCAGTCATTCAGGCATTACGGAACCATGGGGTAGATGATCATTATGTAAGAATACTATAGGATATCTACAATAGGTCCACAGCTACCATCATCCTCCATAAGGAGAGCAGTAAAATACCTATAAGGAAGGGTGCCAGACAAGGAGACACAATCTCTCCAATGTTATTCACAGCATGTTTACAAGAAGTATTCAGAATGTTGGATTGGGAACAGGTGGGACTAAGGGTTAATGGAGAATACCTCAGTAACATCAGATTTGCTGATGAGATTGCCTTGCTAAGTAACTTGGGGGACTAATTGCAAAGCATGCTTTCCGCACTGGATGAACAGAGTAGAACCGTGGGCCTGAAAATTAATATGCAGAAAACTAAAGTAATGATCAATAAACTCGGGACAGCACAGCGGTTTGAGATAGGTGGCGAAGCAGTGGAAGTGGTAAGCGAATATATCTACTTAGGCCAAGTTGTGACCCCAGATCCCAACCATTGGGCAGAGATAATAAAACAGGATCAGAATGGGGTGGGGTGCATATGGCAGGCATTCTCAGATAATGAATGGCAGCCTACCATTGTCGCTGAAGAAGAAAGTGTATGACAGCTGCATCTTACCGGTACTCACCTACGGGTCAGAAAATGGAGGCTCAAACTCAGCGGGCAATGGAGCGTAAAATGATAGGTGTAACATTAAGGGACAAGAAGAGAGCGGAGTGGGTCAGGGAACAAACACGTGTTAAGGACATATTAGTAGAGATTAAGAAGAAGAAATGGACATGGGCAGGGCATGTAATGTGAAGGCAAGATAACCTCTGGTCATTAAGGGTAACAGACTGGATCCCTAGAGAAGGCTAGCGCTGCAGGGGGCGGCAGAAAGTTAGATGGGCAGATGAGATTAAGGAGTTCGCGGGGATAAATTGGTCACAGTTGGCACAGGACCGAGGTAATTTGAGAATAATGGGAGAGGCCTTTGCTCTGCAGTGGGGGTAGATAGGCTGATAATGATGATGATCAACTGAGGTAGCGCAACAAAAGACCACAGAAGGCGATAACGGCAAACAAGATACAGGAAACAGAAATATAGCTGGCCACTACAACAGAGCGCATGCGCTATGCAATAAGTTGGTCATAGTTCAATGTCACTGCAATAAGGGAAATAAAAAAAATATTACAGATAATACGATAAAATACGATAATACTGGAAAATATGATAATACGAAAGAATATTACAGGTAATATTACAGAATATTACAAGTTTGACAGTCAACGTAACAGGTAGACAACAGTTCGGAGTTGTCTCAAAATGAGATAAATACTGGAAAAATATTTCAGGGGAAAAAATGTCCCAAAAATGAACTGGTGTATTGCAAGAGCGCAGGACACGAAATAAAATGCAAGCTAAGGTGCTCGGAAACATTCCTAGCCCTTAAAGCAGAGCGCATGTTCTCTGTAATAAACAGAACATGTTCCTTGATAAATGCAATGCATAGACAGTAATCAATATTAGCACAAGATCAGACAGCCGACGTAACAGACTGGCATCATTTCCCAGTTGCCTCGGATAAGAAATACAAGAAAAGGCTTCGAGTTGAGGCAGTTATTACATCGATATCAAGTGTACACAGCTTATTTAAAAGGAATGCAATGGTAAATGACGCAGACTGTGATTCATATGAATGCAATGGTAAATGACGCATACTGTGATGTCGTGCGGCAAAAGCGGGTAATCCATGGGTCATGTGTTCTCATGTCATAAATGTAGCGGTGGTGCATGAAACATACGACACTACAGCAGCAGTTATCATTATAAAATATTCAGTCACCGATCGTGCCTGACAGCCCAGTGCTACGCGGAGAAATAGGAGCGACGCTGGATGGCAAGCTATTGTATTATATACGTGGACATGAAAAGTTGACATCTGCTCCTCAAATACAGGCATTCGGCTACAAAGGAAAGCTGCACAGTGTTGTTAGATACTTCGCAATGGAATACACATTAGTCGCGGTGCTTGATTTCACCCTGGGGCTCGATCTTCCAACTAAATCAACCAGGAGGCTAGCCGTTTGTAGCGCCCGCCTGAGTGCAGTCTCATCGTTTGTGAGCACTTGCGCGCTCATATAGGGTGATCAAATCCACGACATCAATGTTGCCGGTTAGGCAAGAGCAGATTGTTTCACGGGGGTGTGATGTGTTGACAAGGAGAGTCGGCAACTCGCTGGACGGAGCCATGGTGGAGCGATGAATGTGGAGCTCACATAGATTCCCCGGAAATGAAACTCATTGCAGGATGGAATGTGTGTTTAGCCACCTCTATCACGAAGTCACGGAAAGGAAGACATGAAGCGAAGATGTCTTTCCAAAGAGTATTTAGAAAACGGAAGGCACAACGCATACCATGAGCACAAGACCTTCGTTCTACCTCGTTTTCAATCTGCACTTCAAAGTCTGAGCGGCCCCAGCGTCATTGTCTTTTAGCTTACGTGTAGCACATTTCCACAATGCTTTAAAGGTGCCATACAGACAAAATATGTTTGTTTTAATCGAACGATTTCGTGTTTTCTAGTGCCCTCAGCGCTTCTCCTGAAGAAAACAATGCTTTATTCGCTGAAAAATTATTCAATTTACAATGCAATTTTGATTCTCCTGCCAAATCGTGTGTTCATGATGTCTGCAATGACATCACAAGAGCAAGTTCTCAAGCTAAACCTAGGCTGCTGCGGAGCCTTGTTTACCGTTAGTCGACCTAGAAGGCGCCACCATACCGCGGCGGACGTTTTCTACCTTTGCTTTGTTTTTTTTACTGTATTTTTGTGCCTGGCTTGTTGTTGCTAAGGTAGAAAATGATCGCGTCGTGAAACGTGGTGTTTGCTCAACAAATATTGTCACCTAAGACACCGTCGCTTACGCCAATCGGCTAGTGTCGCCTGGGACAACCTCAAAGCGCCGCAGTGCTGTGCAGCTGAAACAAGCACAGTGCGGCCACTAGCAGCAGCAGTACGCATCAATACTTCTATGTTTACGTGTACTTTCGTAACTTCCACTGTTCACCCCACCATTCTTACTGCTATTAAAAGGATGTGACCTAAATGTAAGCAAAAATAGCTAGTCTGGCAAGAGTATAAATCGTGCGAAATTTGCGTTTGCTTTTGCCTTCCTCATGATCAATCCCAGAGCGGGCAGATATGACCTCATAGGTTTTGTTGCGGGAAATGAGCTGGTGGGTGGCAAGGCAATTTTCTTATTTTCTTTATGTAGCTTATGTGATAGAATTTTCCGTTAAAAATGGTGTCAGTATTATTTTAACGATGCAAGCTATCGAATGAACCAAACTTTTGTTTTATCTGCATGGCGCCTTTAAGCAGGGTATGTACTGGTGTTCCTCTCTTCTTCCGCTGTGGCTGAGGCACTAAAAGGATACTATTAAACTTTGTACGACTTATTCTGAACAAACTAATGCGAACCTTCGGTGGCACCAAAGAAAAATATCGCCACGGCATGAGGAAAAACCGGGGGGAGGGGGAAGAAAGATACATGAAAGTCGTGTTATTTTTCTGACCGTTAACCGAATTCTTCCATTTTTTTTTTGTTTCTCAACAGTAGGGATCAAGGGAATAAGGCAAAAATGTGCAATCCCCCGTCCCTACTTTCGAATGAAACACCTGCTATTCGACACTTGAATAAATCATGCGTAGGGCAGTTAAGACTTTCACTGCAAGTATCAGTTCGTTATTATTCCGCCAAATCATCCAATGGCTGTCAATTCGCCGCATTTATACCAACGAGATATCCCATTTTAAGGTTTTCTGCTTCGATAGTAGATATGTCGAAGTGCCAGCTTGACATGGGCGTGAACATTTCACATAAATCTGGCAATTTTTTCAGTATTCCGCTTTTTTTTAAAGAAAATGATCTGTACCTAATTATTACATCGGTTCTGTGAAATAAATTTTAGCGTTATCAGGCACGCTGAAAATAATAAAAAGCTTGCTTTCTTGTATACTTCAGATAACTTTCATTTGACTTGCAAATGCAAGTATTTCACGGGCACAAGTGTGTTTATCGGAGAAACAGAAAACCTTCTTCTGCACTCCGTTGTCGTCGCTCTATTTAGCACTCCGTGCAGATAAGACAAACACAAAACAAACATTGGCCGCGTATCTGCTCCTTTCGTTCCAAATGTCGACGAAAGACGATAGTCGACTGGCGCCCCTGGGAAGTAAATGCCTTCCTTCTCTTTCCCGCTGATGATGATTGTAGGGTTTAACGCGCCTACGCAACGCAGGCGATGAGGCGCTCCGTAATGGAGGGCGCCGGATTAATTTTGACCACCTGGGGATCTTTAACGTGCGCCTAAATCTCGTTTACACGGGCGTTTTTGCTTTTCGCCTCCATCAGAAAAGCGGCCGCCGCGGCCGGGACTCGAACCCGCGACTCTCTTTTCCGCTCACCTCTCATGCTGTTCCTCTCCCGTCTTGTTCCTCCCAAGATAACACGCTCTAGGTTTCCTCAAGTCAATTTAAATTTATCGCGTTCCACTCCTCGAAGTCGGATGCCTCGATGACGTACGGCGGAGAAGCGCGTGAATCGAGGCCCCATACTACAACCTTTATGGAACCACGTTGCCATACTCCACGAGCGTTCCAAGCGGAATGTGGAACCTTGCGTTGCTCTACCCGTTTGAATTTTTAATATGCGGCCAGGTAGAGCGGGAAACAGCAGGCGACGGTTTTCTGCACTTGATGTAGTATTTTATATTCTATCGCAAAAACCAAGCAACTGTGAATTTTTTAATAAAAGGACACCGTAAATATCACCCATGTAATGATTTTCTGCCTTATGTTTGCGTAATGCCTTGTTTTTTTCAACTATGTTGACAAGTATGAATATTATCACCGGCCTTGGACGTCTAAATTTGACTGTGGGCATATCAGACTCTTGCGCAGTTTCTGTTTCACTTTGGCCGGGTGGCTAAATCTAATCGAGCTCCCTCGTTGTTGAGGCCAATCGGTTTCGTTGTTTACCCAGTGTTTTCTCGGGGCGCACCTACGTTTGCGTTGGGTAGCTTGTCCTCCTCCCTCCCGCGTTGTAAGACGTTTGCTGCCTTCTAGACTAGCCTCTTCATTGACTTGTGGCCAAGATGGCCTCTCCCTAGCCCGCAGCCCTGCACTAATGGCTTCCAGTGCCGAAGTCGCAGTGCTTCAAGCTTGATACGCCGAAAGACGCTTCTGTTCACCACATCATCGATGCCATAGAACACGTATTGGGTCCCCATAGCCTAAAGGCACATTCCCACTGGCGATGCGCCTCGTCGCGCGACGATGCGCGACGAGCGTAGGAGCGAAAGAGCAGCGCTCTCACTTGCGACGCGATCGTAGTGACCGCCCCCATCCCTTCTCGAGAGTTCTCGCCGCGGACGAGATATCCCGGAGTTGCGCGCGCTTTTTACCTCTCGGGTGCTTTCTGCTACAACGCTTCTACGTTGGTCTGCTGAGCCCTTCTTCCTGCGCCATGAATCCCGACGAGCTGAGCGAAGAGGAAGAGATCGCCACTATACTGCTCGTTTCGGCGGCGCTGTCTACAAAGGCGGCTGTTACCCTGCCGAAAAAACGGCGGTTTTGGGTGCGACCGTATTTGCGCTCCCGAGAAGCTGCCGGACACGCGAGCCGTCTCCTCCCAGAGCTTCGCGCGCACGACCTGGAGTACTTCAGAGAGTAAGTTTTTTTCTTTATTTCTGCCTCTGTAATTCTTAAAACCGCTGCAATCAGGATCTTGTAGATGTTCCCCTCTCCTACAGCTTCATCAGAATGCCGCCTCAGGCTTTCGACCAGCTGCTTGGGCTGGTACGGAGCCGAATCTCAAAGCAAGATACCAACTTCAGAGACGCGATCTCCGCTCACGATCGCTTGGCCATAACGTTGAGGTGAGAAATATGCCACAGCGAATCGCGTCGATGTGTACGGCTGATCACAAAGCTGTTAATGGGACTGAGCTCTGTGTTCATTGCGCTTTCTCTCCCTCTCGTCGTCGCAGGTTTCTAGCTGCCGGCAGTACACTTCGCAGCATTTCTTTCGACTTCCGGGTGGGCCGCTCAACCGCGTGCGATGTGGTCGCGGACGTCTGCGCGGCCCTCTGGGACATCCTCAAGCCTCTGTACCTCGTCTCACCACAAACAGCTGACGAGTGGATCAAGGCAAGAAATTGGTTCAACAGCCTATGCTTCCGTGTTCATACATTGTTTTGAACAGCTTTTGTGTTCATACGAGTAGACTTCAGTTGATGTTGGTATTATCAGCAGCTAATTCCATTTTGTGTTCATACGATTAGCCTTTAGTTGATGTTGGTCACAACTAGTCATGCACTGCCAGTTTGATAAGTTGCTGTTCTTTTATTTTCACGTTCAGATTGCAGCTGATTTCGAGCAGCGCTGGAATTTTCCCCACTTCATGGGTGCTATCGATGGGAAGCACGTGAACGTGGAATGTCCTCCAAATTCCGGGAGCTTGGACCGCAACTACAAAGGTGCCTTCAGCAAGTCTCTGCTTGCTATCAGTGACGCGCAGTACAGGTAAGGTGTGCTGCTACTAATGAGTAAATGGCATTATGCGGTTGCTTACACTATTGGAGAACTGTTGTAGTTGGAACTGAACGTACCGCTGTTTTTTGTGTGCAGGTTTCTGTACGTTGAATTCGGCCACCATGGCAGTGACTGCGATGGAGGAATCTTTCAGCGGTCTCGGCTCCTGGAGCAACTGGAGGACGGAACGTTCCCCATGCCATGCCCCCGCAACGTGGGGGACGAGGGGCAGCTTCCCTACTTTTTTGTGGGGGATGAGGCGTTCCCTCTGAAGGGATTTATGATGAGGCCGTATCCGAGGAGAGGTAATATTCCACAAAAAGAAATGCCATACTGAAAGTGTACACACCTTCCTCATTTTATTTCTCGTAGTCTTGCACCAAGGCACCAGCCAGGAGTACACTGAGCGCCGCCTGTTTAACTACAGGTTGAGCAGGGCAAGGCGGGTAGTCGAAAATGCGTTCGGAATCCTTGCCCAAAGGTGGAGGATTTTGCGGAGGCCTTTTAAGGCCAAGGACGAAAACAGTTGTCGCATCATCGGCGCCTGCCTTGCCCTGCACAACTTCATGATGAAGACGAGTGAAGTGGCGTCACGCTCGTATTGTTCAGCTGGCATGGTCGACAGCGAGGACTGGGAAGGACGGGTGACCCCGGGTCACTGGAGAGCTGACCCTCGCAGAAGTGCTGTGCTTGTTGCACCTCCAATGACTGGCTGCAACTCTACACGGTAAGTACATCTCTGTAGCTCCAGCACTGCTTTCAACACAGGTTGCTTATGAAAACTAGTGTTGATATGACAGTGAACTTGTACCACAAATGCTGGTGCTGAGCGTTTTTTTTTGCTGATCATTGGCCTAGCCACATTTCAGAAGAGCCGTAGTTGCATTTTGTTTTAAAACAGGTATAATTGACAAAAGGCCTCGTCGTGTTCTTATACACACTGCAACCTCAAAAAAACATTTCATCTAAATTTGTGATGCTAAAGGCACTAATCTCACAGAATGCTTTCACCTAGGTATTCTCAAGCCGTACGGAGCAAGCTGGCACATCACTTTGTATCAGCTGGGCAACTCCCTTGGCAAGATCGCATGATCGCATGCACCCAAGAATGAGACAAGGTAATTTTTTTTGTAATAATTCTTTGTTTCGCTCGAGTGACAAAAGACTACTATAGTTGCATTTGTGTAAACAATGCAGCAATTCATGTGGGTTGGGCATGCATACTTATTATTCTTTATTATTGCACACAGTCATGGCATGTAACAAAAAGGTTAGTGGCAGCAAAGTCGCCACAAATCTGTATCGAAGGTTAACAATACAGACATACAATCGTTGGAAAAGGGAGAAAATACAGTCACTGTCCTGCTATATATGAAAACATGTCTAAGTCCAATGTATGACATGAAAAAGACTGCTGAATAACACATCAAGAGAATATGTGGAGAATTCAACAAAAATATCACAGGAAGTATTGTTCGGTCTTAATCACAAATTTATCGCAAAACACTATGAACCCGTGTGGCAGAGTGGAGTATTGAAAAGGGGACCGATATGAGACAATGATATGGGAAAGCTTACATAAATGCATTGCTTGTGTATGGTGGACTGAGATCAATAGAGCAAGTTCATGTTTAGTTATTGCATTCAAGCATTGCACGAATAGCTAGGTGACTAGCGAAGTGAAACGAGATCTTTGCAAAAAAGAAGTGTCTTGCTGTGTATGCACAACCTTGAAAACATGCCTAGGACACAGCATGAAATAAATTGTAGTACATAACACAGCAACAGCATATGTAAACATTCTTACAAAAATCCTCTTTGGTCAGTCACAACCACAAAAAATGTTTGGAACTTATGAGCAAATGACTGCTACTCACTGATTATTGCACAAAAAAAAAGAAAAGAAAACATTCTTACAAAAATCCTCTTTGGTCAGTCACAACCACAAAAAATGTTTGGAACTTATGAGCAAATGACTGCTACTCACTGATTATTGCACAAAAAAAAAGAAAAGAAAACATTCTTACAAAAATCCTCTTTGGTCAGTCACAACCACAAAAAAATGTTTGGAACTTATGAGAAAATGACTGCTACTCACTGATTATTGAAAAAGAAAAAAAAAACACAGTGAGGAGACGGCAAGGAGGAGGGATGACGGCACAGTGCTATAACCTACCCGCCGCGGTGGCTCAGTGGCTAAGGCGTTGCGCTGCTGAGCACGATGTCGCGGGTTCGATTCCCGGCTGCGGCGGCCGCTTTTCTGATGGAGGCGAAAAGCAAAAACGCCCGTGTGTACGAGATTTCGGCGCACGATAAAGATCCCCAGGTGGTCAAAATTAATCCGGAGCCCTCCACTACGGCGCGCCTCATCGCCTGCGTTGCGTCGGCGCGTTAAACCCCACAATCAATCAACAGTCCTATAACCTATACCATCACCCCTCCTTTTTGCTCCTGTCTCAACTTGCCATCCTTCTACTGGTCACTGTCACGCATGGCTGCCCTGCACTGCTTTGAAGTATCGTGTACTGCGTTTTCGATACTATTGATGAGGTCTTCGGCCACATCTCGGGGCAGGGTTCGCAGCTGTGCGTCGAGGCGCATGCAAAAGTAATAAATCTCATCTTTGTTTTGCGCTGCCCTGAGAGACCTCAGAGCACCAAGGTGCTCCACGGCAGCTTGAGCAAGGCTTTCTTGCTCGTCTCCATTGCTGCAAAAGTTATTTGCCAAGAAACAATCATTGTTTACAGAGGAAAATGACCGTAATCTGTGCTTACTCCAGCAGTGTTTCATACGGGTAAAAAAAGCAATACTGTTAGGATATCAGAATAAGTCAATGCAAAAAAAAAAGCCAAGGCATAGGTTCAACTGAAATGCACCAGTTGTCAATGATTGAAAATTTTAAAATGGCGGCCGTCACATTGCTCAAAGCAGGGGGATCGCTACTGAAGGTTTAATTATTAAAAAGACGTGTCGGCTTCCATCAGCCACGCGCTTTCTCGTTTCCTAGTCGGCAGCGAGAATGTTTGCCAATATGCCCCATCCACAGCTCACGTAAAAGTAAGGTACAGGAAAAGCTATGAAAGGACATGCTTCTAGTTCCGTACTTCTTTCAGTTGTAAGATGTGGAAGCAAAACTGTCAATTAACCTTTGGTCGTCAAGACCCTCTTCCCCCCACCCCCGTTTTAAGTACAAATATTGTGACCGACCCCAGACAAGGTTTCGTCAAACCGTAAGCTTATCAATGTTACTTAGTATCAAGTAAAATGTTTGATGACTGTGTGAAACTGTTTAATTCTACGTTAATGAACACGTGCATACCTTGCAGCTGACCTGCGCCGCTTCTGTGGTCGTCTGTAAATGAAATAAGAGACGAGTTGTGCAGGGAATTTCTTTCTTTAGAAAACACAGTAATTCGTATGTGAAAATGAACAACAATGTAGTGAAAAGTGAGCTTACTGTTTAGCTGGCTCTGGTGGAGACGGACCTGCATCCATGAAGAACCTGCACATGTGAAATAGACGTGTGATATGCGTATAATTGTTAGCCTTGAACCTTCCTTTGCACAACAGTGATGAAGCCAACCTTGCATGTCTGAAGAACGTTTCCTTAGCTCTATCGTTGTAGGTATGAAATATTTCTCTAGGCTTATAGGAATTGGGGTGTGTCACTTACTCTAGGAGTTGTGGCTCATCCCATGGCATGGATGAAGCAGACGTTGAAGCCACTGCGTCCAAGTTATCTGGGGTTGGTGGTGACGACGACGGCGACGGCGACACCGGCAGTAGTGGCGGCGACGGGTCCAGTACTGCAGCACTTTCTGAAGGGCTGCAATGGAAGTTTTGAATGCCAGGATTATTCCTGGATCAGTCCTTTCCTTGATTTTTGCATTTGTTTTTCTTCCAGCCTTATGCTTTGTTTTTTTCCACTGGCTGTCTTAAAATTTTGCAGGTTTAACAAGCTGAAGCTACACCTGCAAGCATGACATAAGCTGAACACTTGGAGAATTAAACTAAGTGTGCTCATACATGTTTGTTGGCATGACCATATGGTCTTAACAGTTTGTGTTACATGTAAGTGTTGTCCTAGAATTATATAAAAAACATGCATCTGTATCCCCACTGTTGTATAGACATGTAGCTTACCCAGAGCTTGCTGCTGCTGGAAGGTTGCAGTACACTCTGAAAAAGGAAGAACAGAAGCAATAATTACTGCTTACGAGGCAGAACTGCGTATTCTAGAAGTAAATGGTTTAGTGGGCTTCAACATTCTTTCATACGTTGCTATTCAATGTTTAAGCGCTGATGTGTGTGTGTGTGTGTTTTTTTTTTTTTGAGTTGGCACTGTGTTTTGGGAAAATATATGCCCCCCAAATGTTTCAATAAGTGTCCTTCTGAAGTATAGGCAACTGAAGAGCTCACACTCTAGGTTGGGGATTTTTTTCCATTATGGCAGCCATTGAAGTGAAGTGCGTCCACTGCCTTGTTGGAACATCCTTGGCGGCCGCTCCACTTTTCATTTTTCCTTTTGTTGCTGTCTTGGTTCTGTTATACGTGTCCTTGAGGTTTTTTAGTTTTTTTTCCAACAAGGACCCTGCAAAATAAAACAAGGTGTCATTCAGGATCTCGAGTTTTTATTGTAATATCAACACTGCAAAGTAAAACAAAGTCCTTACGCCTCAAAATGACCCTGTAACCATCTTGTATGTTACAGAAGCTTTTTGAAGCTATCGTAATTGTTTCTACCTGGTGCAGAATGTGTCAACCTTATACACTTTTTTTTTCTTATCGGGACCGAGGGAAGTAGTATTCACGTTTGCAGGTACCAGGCGTGCTCACTTGGGGTCTTCATGAGTTGCAGCTCAATACTAATGCAGTAATTTGACTAGAGACAGCTGTGCAGGCTGCGTGCAAAATATAAATTTTTTTTATTACTGATTCCAAGCTCTAGTAAAGTTTCATTGCGTTTGCGAACATGCATAAAAGCAATGTAAAAAATGTTTGCAGAATATATTAGCTTAACTGGTTTTACCACGTTTGGAACACAATTAAACTGCACCCATAACTCCAGTCCTCAAACCTGCAGGCAATAGTACGTAAGTAACTGCTCTCTCTTCGCGTGAGCTGCTTCGCGTGCGCACTAAAATCGTCTTTAATGAAGATGTGAAGGCAAGGTCCTACCCGGCTGGGTAAAATCAAGGCAGACTGATCAGTTGCAGTTGCGAAACGACACCAGCGAGGATTGCTGTACTGGATGGGAGCAGTCTGTCTTGATTTTTACGCAACCGACCAAACCGCTTCCGCCCACTATTGATAGTGACGCTGCAGCGTCACTATCAATAATTAACAGTGGCGCTGGCCAGTCAGTGAGCGGAAGCGGTTTGGCCGGTTGGGTAAAAATCAAGACAGACTGCTCCCATCCAGTACAGCAATCCTCGCTGGTGTCGTTTCGCAACTTCAACTGATCAGTCTGCCTTGATTTTACCTAACCGGACGAACCGCTTCCGCTCACTGACTAGCCAGCGTCGGACATGGGTCGCCGGGTAGGGGGGGTGATTTGGCAACGCCTCCGAGGACCTTTGCCGATGTGAGCAACTTCAATTTTTGCACCTCAGCTGAACCTTTCTTCTTTTTTTGGAAAAGCTGTGCTGACAGCGACAGAGCGAAAGCGCCGAACATGCATGAGTGGAATGTTGCACGTACCTGGCACGCCGAACAAAACACCGATTTGGTGCCATGCCGCATCCTTCTTTTGGCGGTTCTTGAATTCAGGGTGTTTTTTATCCGTTAAAAAGGGGTACCCCTTGACCACCTCGATCAGCGCTTCCGTCGAAAAACTCACGGTAGTTTCGGTAGCCATGCTGATCGAGACGAAGCCGTCGGATTTCCCGCCAGAAAACAAACCGGATGTAAACAATCCCGCAGAACTTCCTGGACGTCACGTTGAAGCCGGCTCCGATTGGCTGCAACGGCCGTCGCGCGACGAGGAAATCGGGCAGAGAGCGATCGAACCCGCCGTCGCAAAACTCCGAAAAGCGACGGCCGGCTCGTCGCTTTGCGACGTCGCTTTTCGTCGCGCGACGAGGCGAATCGCCAGTGGGAATGTGCCTTAAAGGGTCTCCAACACCAAGGAGGCATGGAGTTTTGTGCTGCGGTCACGTCCGCTGCTGCAGCTAATTCCCTTAACAAGCATTCTGCCATCGTCGTGAATGGCATTTCGTGCCCAGTTACATGCATTGGACCCCAGATTGTGTAAGTTACCGTGTATCTTTTTCAGTGGTACATGGACGACTACGACCTGGGTGCAGTCCTAGCACCTTATGGTCGGGTGCTTAGCATTCAGTACCCGAACTTTAATAGTCGGTCGCGTATTGACAACGGCGTGCGCCTCGTCCGCATCGAGATGAAGTCGCCCATCCCGAACTTCCTGTCGGTGCGAAAGTACAAGGTGCAGTGCGAGTACAGGGGCGTGAAGAGCGTTGCAGTCGTGATCTTGAAGGTCACAATGACATGGACTGTAAAACGCCGTGGTGCCGTCGGTGCGAGACATTCGGCCACGAGTTCAACGCGTGCTCGGCCCGGTGTCGCCGTTGTCGGGGAGATTATGCCACAGCCGCCTGCCTTCGTCCACGCTCTTACGCACAGGCGGCAAGCGACTTTCCCGAACTGCCCCGAAATACCAGCGATACCCCTCAGGTGACTTTGACCGCCCTACAGGCACTACCTGCTGACATCCCCTGTAGCCCAGCGCAATCTTCCAACGATAGCACGTCGCAGGCCACGACTACAGTTTAAGAGACACCGATGGATGAATCTCCCTCCTTGGCGATTCCTGACAAGGACACGTCTTCATCTGAGGAGCAGAATAGCCAGACCTGTGCAGCGACTGAGAGCAGCTCACCCTTCATGCTTCCCTTTCACTGCCAAGGTCTTAGGATATCGAAACAGAAAAAAGTGACTCTACTGACTTTCATACTACCCCCTCACCGCTCCAGTCAGTGGACTCTGCCCGTGCGATCAAGCTTCTCCGAGGACCTCACCGCCGTGGTCTTCATGCCCCATCCAACGAGGACGACGTGAAGCCCATTTGTCGTGAGGTGGCAAAGCCCTACCGTCGCAATGTGACAGCAGCGGAGCAATATGGCGGTGCTCCTCGATTTTTCGAAGATGTCTCCCTCCCGACCGACCCAGCACCTTTGAACGAACCTCACTGTACAAGGACCCACGTCTGGTCAACCCAATTAATCAGGCGTGGGACTTACTAGGTGCCTCACGAGTGAATAGCAAGTGGCTGTTATCGACGTCAACGCACTCAGATGGCATGGCAGACCCCAGTAAGAAACTGCGTCTGCCCGTCGCCAACGCTAGTCCTGATTTGTAAATGAAAGTAGCATCAATGGATTTCGTTGTCTGTCTAGCCGTCCTTTATTGTCAGATGGCCGTGTTATTCTCGCTTCCACGTGGAGGTTCATGCTAGCGGAATGGGAAGCAGTGGCTGAAACGATTGCCAGCACGAAATCCCATTGATGCCCTTTCACTGCCATTTCTATGTTCGATTTTGTTTTTGGTTCGACGGCCATTTTGGTCGCCTTTCCTCCTCAGTAGATACATCATGTGACAACATTCCCCGTTACACACGGCCCCTCCCAGCTCCTTCGGTTGCTCCGTTCCGGCATCACGTGCTCACCCCACGCCAGGAACTTGTGTTGCGTTGGACACGCGGAACGCAGGGAGGTTGCGCCTCACGAGGCTGTATCCTTCGCCTTCCTTTAAAGGTGTAACAAGGTCAGCTGAGCTCGTGATCCGCGTCGCTGACTGTTGTGGAGTAACAACGGATTGTCAGCGAAAAAAGGCCCTAAATTGTCCTCTAATGCAAGTGCATTTACTTTCTTTCAGTTCTCAGGGCTTCCGCAACCTTGACAAGCAGAGAGATATGCATTTTGCGCGAGCAAAGAAAGTTGATATTGTTTTTTTTTTGCACTAGTGCGATTTTCGCGCCGCGCACGATGTTAAAATATTTAAACAGTTTTCGGTTCACGCCATTTTTTCGCTAAATGATTCTGTGGCTTCAGGCGTTGGTGTCTTTTTGAGTGCTGACCTTCGCGACAAAGCACATGTAACTTTTGGTTTTGACGGCCGAGTAATTGACGTCGACTTTTATCTATTCTCGCGCCGGGTACGGGCAGTTAATGTGTATGCGCCGGCACCGCGCCATCTTTCAGCCAATTTTTTTCGTTCGCTAGAGTAGATGCCCACCCAACTTTTATAATGGGTGATTTTAACTGTGTTGTTGACCCCGAGCGCGACGTTCGCAGGGCCAGGTCGAGAAAGGCCGTATAGAGGTACGATAGCGTAGCGGGACTTGATCGAACAGTTTCGCCTCTGCGATGGGTGGGTTCATCTACACGGAAATGTGTTTGTGGCAACATGGTCTTTGGGCGGATCGGCCAGTCGCTTAGATAAATTTCTTTTTCCGCCCGAGTTAAGTGGCTTGGTAGGGAGTTTGGAAGTGTTGTCCTTGCCAGAGGAGGCGCCCAGAATTTCAGATCACGCGCCAGGTTTGGTGAAACTAATATCCCATACCAGTGACCCTAACCCCAATTTGTGGCGAATGGATCCCTGCTTACTGATGCCGTTAGCGTGGCAGAGATTAGGGTTTTTTAGTGGAGGAAAGAAATACGCATGAAGGGGGAGGCGGACTGGGACTGCTTGAAAGTTGGATGGCGTACACTTCTTACCCAGGCAGGGTGCGAGCGCAAGGTTCGCATCACGCGTGAGCTAAACGAAACCCTCAGGAGGTTACGAATAGTTAAGAGCGCGGGTACTGTAAGGTTTCCTATGCGAAACTACATGGATCTGCTAAAGGTGCGATACGAGCGCCATTTCCGCCAGTCGTCATGCGCGGCAAGCAAAACGTTCATTTTGGGACGCCCAGTTTCAGATCCGTCTGTCTCAAGGCAGGTAAAAAGTTACAGCCGTTCCACTCTACGTGAAAACTGTTGGAAATGCAGAGCACTGATTCGCCATAATGGGCTGTAGCGCCGTTATCCGCTCACTGCTACCACCCGACGCATTTCAAATTTCCCGCCTTCGCAGTGCTCGCGCGCCTCCTGCCTGAAACTGCGCCAGCAGGAGTTCTGTTCTTTTTGTGCTTGTTTTCCCTCCCACATCGCCGCCCGACGTTCACGAATGGCTGCGGCTTCTCGCTGGCGAAGTTCGGCGTCGGCGGCTCGCTTGCGGCGCTTGCGCTCAGCATCCGCAGCACGCCGCCGCGCCGCCTTCTCTTCCCGCGTAGACATTGTCGATGAAGTCGATGGTGAAACGTGAAACGTGCCGTGAACCCCCTGCCGCGGCTATGACGCAACGTGGAGCGGCTATGACGCAACGTAGCGCGGCTATGACGCAACACAATCCAACACAATCCACTTTAATCCAATCCAATCCAAATCCAAACCAATCCAATCCAAGCCAAGCCAATCCAATCCAATCCAATCCAATCCAATCCAATCCAATCCAATCCAATGCCAGACCGACGGGGAGCGATGCGGACTACGGACGCCAACGCGGGTGACATCGTGAGTTACTGAAATGCTCTGCATTTAAAACACGCTCAATAGATCCGGCATTGCATGTTCGAGTTCCATACGTACAGTCACTGAATGGTGAACGGAGTGCGAATAATGATGATTGTGTGGGAAGTTTTCACAGTACTTCCAAGATTTTTTTATTTTAGAAAAGGCTTGTCTTGATGAGAACAGCGTCAAAAATCACGTACGGAACTTTTGCGGGGCACTGTCCAGCGTCCCTAGCTACTTGCATTAGCGTCTCTGTGCCCCTGTCACGGCGAAAGAGCTAACCTGACGTTCAGGTACGGTGGACGATCCTTACTGCGCATGCGCCAACCAGGCCTCAAAAAACGAAGAAAGCGACCTTTTCTTTTTGCCGGATGTGACGTCATGGTTTACGAAAAATGGCAGCTGTTGTGCGATTACATGGAGGAAGCTTACCTCGCAGCGCTCTTCTCGTCGTGATTTTTGTCTGCGGTTGCAGCGGTGCATACGTGTTTGGCTTGCGATTCTGATGAGGGTGCTCTCGAATAACTTCTGGAGAGCACTTACGGTGGTGTGCAGCGTGTGATTGGGACGCTGAGTGTGTGCGACTGCCTAATTCGCGCGTAGTATGTTGCAACGGTGACCACGCGCGCTCTGCATAAGTTCTGCCGCAGCGCCGTGTTGAAGCAGCTGGGCGTTTTGTTGCCTACGTGCCATGACGAGAGGCAGCAACGCCGGTGACACGAAGGCACTGGGACGGCGCATGAACACTCCCATCGTAACCAAGCTAACAACTGCAAACGATTCTGCGCGCACAACGTATTTCGCACGGGCCTGCTACGTAGACCGCAGGCCTGTGTTTTTGTCCCAGTATAACGGAGTTAACTTGTGCGACGTAACGTATAATTGTGTGTTCGAAGTCGTGAGGCAGTCACGTAATGTTTACCATTGCGAAGTTGTAGCAACCACCATGCTGAATAATCTGTCTGCTAATCACTTCGTTGGTCTGAAACCTTAAGCCAGCTGGTAATAGGACATGCAGCCCGCTGGGAGGTAGGGCTGCCCACAGGACAAATGTTTTTTTTTGTTGTTGTTGTTACCAGCTGTAGGAACCAAGCCTTAATAATACACATCCAGGCCTCAAGTAGTGAATGAGGAAATGTTAGCTAGTTGCGCTTAGCCCTGGTGCCAAGCATTTTTCTTTATGTGGGCCCCATCAAGGTACCGTTTATAAAATTACACTTTCTGGGGCACGTTCAAGCTTGTATAATACCATGCATTCAACAGATGCCGAACATTTCTCCCAATATGTCCTTGATGTGTGCTGTCACATTCTGAAGATCTATATTGTACTTCAGTGGGAACGTTTAGCTACAGATCTTATGATGTGCAATGCTTTCAAGTCCATTTCTTGTGTTTAGCATGACTGAGGATTGGTCTGCAGCAATATTACCGCAATTAAGTTATTCCTTGTAAACCGCAGAAAAGTACCACTACAACTTAAAAGTGAAATCAGTCAGGGATGAGGTTTTGCGTGTCAGTTTTCTCTCTGCAGCAGTGATGGCAATGGCAGCTAAGTGCTTTTTGTCGGTACAAGGACAACTTACCTTTTTTGTGTATATATTTAGAGGTGCGTGATTATCAACTTCGCATCTGTGAATTGAATACAAGAAGTTAAATTTGGCTGGGAATTGAATGAAATAATTTTGAATACGAATAGTAATAGGCTGCGAATTAAGTATTTTAAAACCACACTATCTATGTTTTGGTGTTTCTATAGTGTATAAAACATAACTACATAAAAAAGACAGCTTAGGCAGTCAAAATTAGACACATCTTTGTTCAAGTACTTGTGCTTGACATGGAAAAATTTTAATGTAACAAAGAAAATAACAAATAGACATTCAAAGCAGTGCAACCAGAATTTTGCATACATTGCCATGGGGAAATATGGGTTCCTCAAAATACTGTGAACACAGGAAGCATATTAAGTATATTTAATATGTTTGGCAGCAGTCCCCCCCCCCCCTCAATCATTGAAAGGAGTCTGGGCCTGCTAGTTGCTGGTGAGACCTCACCAACAAGCCAGCAATGACGCTTGATTTCTAACTCGGGCCATTATATTTACAGGAAACTTATTTTAGATTGCAATTTTTGCCCTCGTAGTGTGGCACTTGACCTAATATACACTACAGTTAGCGCACACTTGTTTGGTGCAAGGCTTCTACATTGGCCTTTTGGCACGGCTTCGATGTCATGCAGAAAAACCAAACCGTAAGGTCTTACCACGTAGTGAAGCTTGAAAATTTGCAAGTCACACGAAAGAGCAAACATCCGCTGCTCTACTATTTGTAAATTTGAAATATTTGAAACAGAGCTGCAAACCGAGTATCAAAAATCAAATATATCAAATATATCAAATATCAAATATACTGCCTGATCACTTCAGTAAAAGTATATAATAAGTTATACAAATAATTTCACGGATGAAAGTTAGAAATGCCACAAGGTGTTCAATATACAAGATTGACGAATTTTTTTAAATGATTGATAAGCATTGGGTGCACTTGATTGGATGGTTAACCTCTCTATCTTCCCTGTACTATCTCCTTCCTTGCTGTTCAGGGTGGACACTAATAGGGGCACGTGTTGGGTAATGCGTTGTGTTGTAGTATGTGTGGGTTTGTAGGCATCTGTACAACGGCTTTGGACTTATATGTCGGTGAGGGAATCTGCGGGTCTTTCCTGCTTTCTGCAAACCCCTGGCTAGTAAATTTGAGGGCAGCAGTGCGGGCCGCCTCATTCCTTTGTAGTTTAATAATGCGTGATGTCCAGATGAAGTAGATGATCGCTAGCTTTTACATGCATCCTAGTGTATTTGACGTGTGATGCATCCTTCTGGATAGAGGTGACATGGTTACTGGGGAGCATGGTGGAATCTGTCATGTCTATGCTTGCATCTATTTTTCACAAAGTTGTGGAAGTGGTAGTGGTGAGCCCGTAAGTTGTGGAGTGGTGTAAGCCCGCTGCGGAATTCTCGTTTTGTTTACGGGCGGGACGCGAAGTCGGGGGCCGCCGAGGGCATGCTTTGCGTTCCTTCCTTTTGTGCGGCAGGATACGGGGGAGCTTAGCCCGAGTAGCTTTGTTGCGCTGGTATGCGGTCAGTTTGACCTGGAGATCTCAGTTCGCTCGGACAGCGCGCACGCCGCTATTGTGGCTTGGCGACATTGGGGAGCGGCTCGGCCGTCGTCAAGGCCGACGAGCTGGCGGGAAGCGAAAGGATGCCATGCCGTCCCTTGCTGTCAAAAGGGCGCGCGGCTTAGGCTTTCAGGATTTGCGAAGCCGTGCTGTCCATTTATGGTCATTCGCCTCGAGAATGGTCGCCTGGGCTTAGAGCAGCTATTCCCGCGGGTCAGGTGGCGGACGTCCCTTGGCCTGGGCGGGGGGGGGGGGGGGGGGGCGGATTAGCCTCGACTCTCTCATTGTGTCGGCGAGCGCGCGTGGCCAAAGGCATGGCGGTAGGGCGCGGACACCCTAACCTGCTAGCCAAGACCGCTTTAAGACGTTCGGGTTTGGCTTTTGAGCAGATGCCGCCGCTCAACGTAATGGCGTGACTACTTCTCGCGGTATGCGACTTTGGGTAGCCAAAGCCTTGCCTCCGCTTGGCGGTGGCAATAACGTACGCGGGAAGCGTACTAGGAGTTGCATGAGAGAATATGGGGTCATTTGACCGCAGGGGGCAGCATGTTTATGATTGGCTGGTTCTTTTTGGTGCTTTTGTTTTATTTATTTGGAGTGAACCAATCGGGGCTTTGATAGCTGATGTCACCCTGATGTCAGCCCGGATATCCGTCTGTCATCATGAGAACTCTCGCACCAGCAGGGACGCTGGCCAAATTCTATAAATGCTATAAATTCTGTAAAAACCTCATTACCGGAGGTCGGATTTTACGTCTTGCAAGCAGTTCGGGCTATCGGCTATGCCGAGTGCCCTTCTAAGATCCACCACTTGGGTCCATTCTCGTTTGTAGGTACCCTGTACCTTCGGCTCTGCCGAGAGTTGTAACGAGTAACCCCATTTTATGTATATATTGTAAATTTCTCCTGTAGATAGTACTGCCTATAAACTCTAAGTTAAACCATACCCAAGCCTTGGTCTCATGGCTACAGGAGAACAGCAACTACCGAACCCATCGACTCCTCGACGGCCGCCTCCGGTGGCTTAACACATCCACGGCCGCACCGGCGAACATCTCGTCTGGTCTTCATCGGCTGACGGCGGTACCAGCGGATCTACCTTTGGGGGAGGAGTGCGAAGGAAAACTTTACTGGCGCAGTCGGACAGGCTGGTATCCGGAAACAACGGTACGACACCTGCATCGCCTCTGGTGCTTCGCCTCGGGCGAAACACTTGGCAGAACTTCAACGCGGCGAGATCTCGGATCGTCGCCCCTGGCTGTGGAGCAGCCGAATGTCGACAGAGCCACAACCACCCTGGGCGGAGTCACCGAGCGACAGCATCACCAGGAAGCCTGGCGTGAACGTCGAACTCCGGAAACATCGAGCGACCACAGGCCGCTGGCCTCACTTGACGCAGCTAAAGTGGGTGAGTCTGCTCATTTGTTTCCCCGCTGCCACTGTTGTGTCAGAGCTGTGTGTGTGGGTAGTGATAGCGAATTAAAGGGCAAACATGTCTGGCGAGGAGGATAGAGAGTGTGAGTGGCGGTAGCGACATACAAAGCGAGGTGCTTTCGGAGCGCCAGATGGAGTACAATTTGAAAATGGCAAGAGAGCGCCGAAAAACGTTAAACCTGGAACTCGCTCTGGCGAATAGGGCTCTCGATCGCGTGAGCCAAGCCCAACTGGCAGTGCGTCTCCCCGCGGTAGGAACAATGGTTTGCAGTACCATGCGAAAATGCTGGCAGGCGCATTCCCAAAATTGCTCACGGACGCGGAAGTAGCGATATGGTTTGAATAGGTTGAAAGCACACTCTTGGCATACGAAGTCCCTAAGGAGTTCCGGGGGCAGATAGTGTTTCCCATTATCGCCGAGAGGGTCGAGTACCTGTCAACGAGACTAACTCCCGCTCAGCACCGCGACTACGAATCGGTCAATGAGGTGGTACTTGAGGAGCTGAGGCTTTCGCCCTTAGAGTACCAAAAGCGGTTCCTCGGGGCCCGCAAGCGTAAGTCGGAGACGTGGAAAAGCTTCACCACCCGCCTTCGCAGCTACCTAAATTTCTACGTGGAAGCGAGAGGTGTGTCAACCTTCGAAAAGCTGTTGGACCTGCTCGTGGCCGATCAGCTGAAGACGGGGCTAACCGAGGAGGCTTTGAAATACGTGAGTCTGCGTGAGGGGGCCAGCTGGTTTGACGCATCAGAGTCTGCGAAGCTGCTGCAGACCTTTGAGGGTGCCGCAGGAAACAAAGACGCTAGCGCTGAGACTAACGTGACCAACTGGGAAAAACCAGCGACTAAGCCGAGCGGTGACAACCCGAAGGGGGCACGGAAACTTCCGCAGGGGCCCAAGACAAGGTTTAACCAACAGAACAACGGGAAACCTAACGCATGCTTCGAATGCGGCGCGGAGGGTCACCTGCGCCCGAACTGCCCGTGTGTCCGGGAGTGACAGACAGCCGCGACAAACGTGCCAGCGCGCACAGACAGGCTAATCGCCCGGGTCGCCACCAAGGGACCTACAGGTATGGGGGACCGCTTAACGAGCGTAACCATGCGCTGTGGTAACGAAGAGATAAGCGCAATAGTGGATACCGGAGCAGAAATCACTGTCGTGCAGGAGAGCATCGTGCCCGACGCGCTAACGGAGTCTCACGGCACCGTGAAGCTTGCGTCCGCGTTTGGGGAACAGGTCGAGGCTAAGCTAGTAGTCCTCCCGCTTGAACTAAAGCTGGGCCAGGCGATTTTCTCCAATGTCGTGGAAGGGACTCCAGTGGTATACGCACTCACAGACAAGCTAACATCGCGTACAGACTGTTTGCTATCCGCGGAGGATTAGGACATTCTACAGGAAAACCGAGATCAGGAGCAGGAGGCAACCGGGATGGTCGCGCCACCGAGGAAGCGCGATGAGCTGGTAGCCGCGCTTGAACTGAACGAAGCAGACGCTCCCCAAGAAACCCTGGAACAGGCTGAGGAAAACGCGAACGAAGCGGTGACCGGTGAGGTTGACGATAACGCGGGTGATGGCGTTCACGAGCGAGAGCCTGCCGCGAGTGACAACCAAACGCTTAGGGCAGAGCAAAAGGGCGACGGAACCCTCGAAAAAGCGTGGCGCGATGCAGCCGATGGGAAGGGAGGCATGCGGGTTATCGACGGCTTGCTCTACCACCGAGACAATGTGCGGGGGGAGCCGATCAAGCAGTTGGTTTTGCCAGTGGCGCGTCGCCGCCAAGTACTCAGACTGGCTCACGAATCGCCCTGGGGCGGTCACCTAGGTTGTCGAAAAACCAGCGCTATAATAAAGTACAGCTTCTATTGGCCAGGCATGGAGAAGGACATCCAGGAGTATTGTAACAGCTGTCACGGTTGTCAGGTGAGGTCAGACCGGCGACTAACAGATGGCATGCCGATAGCTCCGCTAAGCCGACCAAAATACCCATTCCAAAAAGTGAACATCGACGTGGTAGGGCCGATAGACCCACCTTCGAGACGCGGATACCGATACGCGTTATGCCTCGTGGACTTGTGTACTCGTTGGCCGGAGGTGGTCTGCCTAAGATCATTAACCGCGAAGGCTACCTGCGACGCGCTGCTGATGGTGTTCGCTAGTACGGGAGTCCCGAAAGTAGTTAGCTCAGACTGCGGGACAAACTTTACCGCGCAGCTCACCACCTAGTTTCTGGCGCGGCTCAGCTGTTCCCCGCGGTTCTCTACACCCGATCACCCTGAGAGCAACGTAGCGGTAGAGCGTTGGAACCGGGGGTTAAAAATAATGCTTTTCCATGTGGTAGGCGAACACGCGGGCGAATGGGATAAGTTCGTCCCATTTTTGCTCTGGGCTTACCGTGAGGTGCCAAATGACACAACCGGGGTGTCCCCATTTCGGTTGTTGTACGGTAGGGACCCGGTCGGCCCGCTAGCTATTTTCCAACGCTCGTGGACAGGAGAACAGGAGCTCCCGATCGCCCTAGCTGAGAGCCCCGAGCAATATTTGCTAAAAATGAGGCGACAACTTCAACAAGCGCCCGAAGCTGCAGAAGAGACCAGCGCTAAGCACCAGCGCGAATACGCTACCCATTACAACCTACGCACTACCCCGAAGTCCTTCGACCCCGGGGATCAGGTTCTAGTGTTCGATGATAAGCGACCCGGAAAGTTATACCCTAAGTGGTTGGGTCCGTATACAGTCAGGGAGAAATAATGGCAGAATTCCTACTATGTAGAGAAGCCGGAGGGAGCACGCATGCTGGTCCACGGTAACCGACTGCGACCCTACACCTGCCGAGTGCAGAACACTGGCGTCATATTTCATGACGACCAGGACTTCGGAGAAGTCGAATACGTGCCCAGGAAAATTGCTGCGGCCGAGGTTGCCCCAGTGCTCCCTGAGGAGAAGACCTTGCACCTACGCCCGGAGGATAGGGTCAGCATAAGAGAATTGTTTCATCAATATGCCCCCCTGTTTTCGGGAAACTTAAGAATCGCGAAGGTGGGAGAGCACAGGATTAAACTCATCGAGGGCGCGGAACTAAAGCGGAATCGTCTGTACCGCATGCCGGAGGCATTGAAGAGAGAGGTGACGAAGCAGGTGAACGAACAGCTAGAGCTAGGCCTTATATACAGGTGCGAAAGTCCTTCCGCCCACCAATTGGTGTGCGTTTCGAAGAAGGATGGCACGATAAGAGTGTGAGTCGATCATCAGAACCTAGACGCGATCACCGAGCCCGATGCTTTTCCTATGGGTTGCCCTCAGGAGTTGATTTTGAAGGTAGGCAAGGCTCATTTCATCACCTTGATCGACCTACGACGCGGGTATTGGCAGGGACCACTGGCGGAGGGTTCTCAACTGGCCACCGCGTTCGTGTCGCACATGGGACAGTTCGCATGGCGGGTGATGCCTTTTGGTCTGAGAAATGCCGCCGCCAGCTTTCAGCGAATCTTGAACCAGCTGCTCGCACCTCATGAGGGTTATGCTTGCGCCTACCTCGACGACATTGCCGTTTTCAGCGAGTCACTTCCCGAGCACCTGCGACACTTAGACACCGTGTTTGCGACGCTCGTCTCGGTGGGCCTCTCGGCGAACATAGAGAAGTGTCAGATCGCGCAGTCTTCCTTCCGCTACCTGGGTCACGTGGTGGGTTCCGGGAAGCATGGCCCCGACCCGGCAAAGCTGGAGGCGATCAAAGAGCTTAAGGTACCCCAGACCAAGAAAGAGCTCAGGAGCGCGCTGGGCCTGTGCGGATATTACATGGAATATGTACCTAACTTTGCCGCAATCGCGAAGCCTCTGACTCCTTTGACGGCTAAAGGCACTCCCTCTCGCATCCCATGGTCTACAGAAGCCGATCGTTCATTCAAAATGATAAAACGTGCTCTCTGTGATGCCACCTCCTTGACAACACCCGATATCACCAAACCCTTTTGGCTGTTTACCGACGCGTCAGCCATCGCCGCGGGAGCCTGTTTGGCTCAACTGACCGACGACGGCAAGGAGCTGCCGATAGCATTTGCCAGCCAGTGCGTCACGCCCACGCAGTCGAGGTGGACCACCATTGAACGCAAGGCATTCGCGGTGATTTGGGGTCTGAGGAAGTTCGACACTTGGGTATTTGGCGCCCAAGTCATAGTCGCGTCCGAGCACAACCCACTCAGTTACCTTACCCAGACACTGCCGCAAGGGGCCAAGCTCACGCGTTGGGCCTTGGCATTGCAGCGGCATAACATTGTGGTAAAACACCGGAAAGGCGAGGAACACGCCAACGTGGATACCCTGTCCCACCTTCCGAATGAGTGCTGGAATGAGGCGCAGTAACGGCTCCGACATACGCACTGGTCGGGGGAAAGAGTGGAGAGGCCACCAGTGCCGCAGTGTGTGCGAGTGTGTGCGTGTAGAGGAGAACGGAACACTGAAGAAGCGGCCGTATGAACAATCGTCTGGCCAGTGGCAACCAGTGTACTTTTATGTACCAGTGTTCCAGTGTACCAGTGTCCTTTTCTCTAGCCGCACGGTATTTTTGTGTCAGTGTGTAGCGGTCTCACGTTACATTGTGTCATTTTTAGTTTTCCCTTCTTGTGGACACGTAGAGTTCTAGGCCCTCAATTGCATGAAGAGTCATAGGTATATGCAGCTGACTTTTATTACTTTTTTTTGTTCTGCTAATACTCAGTTCAAGTTATTGCAGAATCTTGGCATGGAGGTGTAAGCCCGCTGCGGAATTCTAGTTTTGTTTACGGGCGGGACACGAAGTCGGGGCCGCCGAGGGCATGCTTTGCGTTCCTTCCTTTTGTGCGGCAGGAGACGGGGAAGCTTAGCCCGAGTAGTTTTGTTGCGCTGGTATGCGGTCAGTTCGACCTGGAGATCTCAGTTCGCTCGGACAGCACGCACGCCACTATTGTGGCTTGCCGACATTGGGGAGCGGCTCGGTCGTCGTCAAGGCTGACGAGCTGGCGGGAAGCGAAAGGATGCCATGACGTGCCTTGCTGTCAAAAGGGCGCGCGGCGTAGGCTTTCAGGATTTGCGAAGCCGTGCTGTCTGTTTATGGTCATTCGCTTCGAGAATGATCACCTGGGCTTAGAGCAGCGCTTCCCACGGGTCAGGCGGCGGACGTCCCTTGGCCTGGGCTGGGATTAGCCTCGACTCCCTCATTGTGTCGGCAAGCGCGCGCGGTCAAAGGCATGGCGGTA
The DNA here is from genome assembly GCF_048455015.1 of Haemaphysalis longicornis. Lineage (NCBI taxonomy): Eukaryota > Metazoa > Arthropoda > Arachnida > Ixodida > Ixodidae > Haemaphysalis > Haemaphysalis longicornis. The sequence goes on along the minus strand of NW_027526203.1, from coordinate 43,581,331 downwards.
GGGCGCAGACACCCTAAGATGCTAGCCAAGACCGCTTTAGGCCATTCGGGTTTGGCTTTTGAGCAGATGCCCACGCTCAACGTAATGGCGTGACTACTTCTCGCGGTATGCGACTTTGGGTAGCCAAAGCCTTGCCTCCGCTTGGCGGTGGCAATAACGTACGCGGGAAGCGTACTAGCAGTTGAATGAGAGAGAGTATCGGGTCATGTGACCGCAGGGGGCAGCATGTTTATGATTGGCTGGTTCTTTTTGGTGCGTGTGTTTTATTTATTTGGAGTGAACCAATCGCGGCTTTGATAGCTGATGTCAAACTGATGTCAGCTGGGATATCCGTCTGATATCATGAGAACTCTCGCACCAGCAGGGACGCTGCCCAAATTCTACAAATGCTGGGAACCCCATTGCAGGGGGTCGGATTTTACGTCTTGCAGGCGCTTCGCGCTATCGGCTATGCCGAGTGCCCTTCTAAGATCCACCACTTGGGTCCATTCTCGTTTGTAGGTACCCTGTACCTTGGGCTATGCCGAGAGTTGTAACCCCATTTTAGGTATATATTGTAACTTTCTCCTGTAAATAGTACTGCCTATAAACTGCAAGTTAAACCGTACGCAAGCCTTCGTCTCATGGCTACCGGAGACCAGCAACCACCGAACCCATCGACTCCTCGACGGCCGCCTCCGACGGCTTAACAGATCCACGGCCGCACTGGGGAACATCTCGTCTGGCCCTCATCGGCTGACGGCGGTACCAGCCGATCTACCTTTGGGGGAGGAGTGCGAAGGAAAACTTTACTGCGGGCATGAAGGGTTTCTTATGAGTCAATATTGACAGACGTCCCAGGGTTTTGTGCCTAAATAGGGATCAAAACAGTGAAATGAATGAAGGTGGCTACACAAGCTAGTTGGGACTTCATAGCGGACATTTTCGTCAAATGTCAAGCATGACTCAAGGAAAGAATAGAGACAGGCAAGGGCTTCATCAACGGAGCTTCATTTCCCTCTGAGAATGATTACAAAGTAAACAAAACCCTCATGTGACACTGGTTTACACCACATGTAAAAAGAAATTACAGCTGCTGCACACTTCACACTAATCATTCAGTAATCTATAGTGCATCTCTCTTTCATCTTTACCACATAGGCCTCAAAGATTTCTGGTTCCTGCTTTGTGCCATACAACTTCAGCACTGTCATCATATCAAATTCTGGTATGCAGCCACCTGGCGTGCATTGAGTCTTGCAATGGACCACCAAATCAGTTTCTGTTCCAGTCGTTAGCAATGCGGCTAGCTCCAACCACCGCCTGTTTGGGCAGCGCCTTCTCTGCCCTATGTACCATCAAGATACATCGAAATACGGACAATTCACGTGACTTTCAGTACATGCTGCGCATCATGGTGACGGGCTGTGTAGCTACAGTAGGAACAAGTTGCAAGAATTAGTGCCTAACGTTTATATGCGAATAACATTTTAGAATGTAAATTTGGCCCACTGCCACTGCCACTGTCGCTGTGTAGGCTCGTAGCGAAGCACAATTCATCACCAGATATGGCGGTGGGCGAAATCAATATTATCACAGGCAGAACGGCGCCCTCTTAACACCCACGTGCAAGTAGGTCTAACTGGGAGTACACAATACCTTAGATAATCTGCACAAAGCTTATATTTACTCCCAAAGCACCCGCCTCAACCACCTACCAGATGAGACACCTTTGAACTCCTCGGATATCCAGTACCGCCCCAAGAACAGCTACAACATGTGCCTCTCCACATCCGTCAACACATCTGTGCAGCTCCCACAACGCGATATAAGCATCAATACGCTCGTCAGGAAAGCAACCCTCTGGAGACCAACGAAACTAACGTGGATAATTTCAAACTTTTCATTTCTGCGCGTTGCCCTCTCTAATGATTTAACAAGAATATGCAGCAGGACCATGACCTCCTGAATATAATGTTCCGGATCTTATGACAGCACGCAGCGATTACAAGACACAGGGTTCGAGGAACCAAAGCGACGCGCAGAAATCACCTTTGTAGGTCGCAATAGTCTTGTCTTGTTATTTCTTAGTCAACGACCATGTGTTGTGCGACAACAGTTTCGTGTGAACGATCGGCCACGGTAGCAGCGCCGTTTGAAGTTGAAGGCATACGCGAACTCGCACGTCGGAGACGAAACGCCCAGCGGCCTCGACACGGTGCTATCATAAGACGCAGCGCAGATGTTTGTCGCGAGCGCACTCATCTTGACGGCCACACACACTCAGCGTCCCAGTCACACGCTGCACACGCATCGCGGTAACCGTACAAGATGCCATTTTTCTTAAACCATGAGGTGACATCAGGTAAAAAAAGGTCGCTTTCTTTGTTTTTTGATGTCTAGTTGGCGCATACGCAGTAAGGCTCGTCCACCGTTTCTGAACGTCAGGTGAGGAGCTATGGCAAGTACTGAAAGATATGCGCGACTCCCCCACTCCTGGTCCAGACGGAATCATGGCGGGGTTTAACAGTGTTTTTCCCGGTCCTCAAAGAGCAGCTGCTAAGGATGGTGAACACATTCTTGGCCGAAGGAAGGAACCCCGATTGTTTCGCGCGGGGAGGGTAGTTCTAATAGCTAAGCCCGGTGGCGGTCCTTCAGAACCACATGCCTACCGGCCGATAACTCTGCTGAAAGCGGACTACAAGCTGGTAGCGTCTGTGCTGGTTAAACACATCGGCATGGCGCTCCCGGAGAATTTTAGCTTAGCGCAGACGTGTAGCGTGCCCGGTCGCACTATATTCTCGGCGCTGACACTAACTAGAGATCTCTTCACCTTTGCCACGCGGCCGGACATCTCCGGCTGTTTCGTATCAGTCGATGAGGTGAAAGCCTTCGACCGGGTTGAGCACCAGTACTTGCTCGTCATTCTGGAAAGCTTCGTCTTTTCTCGAGAGTAAAGAAGGTCCTGTAGTTCGTTTCCCCGAAGTCCGGTGACGATCAGGAACCCAATCGCCCGGGCTCCGGTTGATTTGGCAGGAGGCTGGCAGGGCGATGGTGTTGAAGCTCTTGGAGATGGTGGTCGAATTGACGAACTCGAGGCGTTGAGGTTGATTAAATGAAACGAGGAGTTTATATACAGCTATTTACAGTAGGGAAACTGAGTACATGAGTAACGAAAAGAAAAACTTCAAACTTCAGCTAGACGCTAGCTCCAAGTGCGCACAAATCACTAGAGCTTCTCAACTTCGTCTAACTCTCCTACCCTCAGAGCGTACACAAACCGCTCGAGAAACGACGGCCGGGACTCTGTCTCGACGCAAGATCCGTCCAGTTCCCCGGTACGGCGCTGTACCCTAAACCTCTGACGCGATCTTAACCTCTAGCCTAGGGGGCTCACAAATCCCAACCTAGCTTTAACGGTCGAGACTCCTTGTCCCGCTGGGAACTGCCCAGCTCGGCGCTCAGACGAGAACGATTTCCAACGGCCAAGCTTGTCCTTGTAAAACCTCGAGATCACCCTCTCTCGGGAACGCCCCTGTAGCGTTCGTATGCGCGTACGGGAGTGCCCAAATTCACGTAGACAGCTGTCACTCAGCGCGCCACGGAATATTCAATGAGGCGCCGCAATCTTTGGGTAACGGCACGCTCGCAGACGAGCAGGTGCGCGCGAACCCGCGGGGTGAGAGCGAAAGGCGGCGACAGTGCACTGTGCCGGCGGGGTGCGTTACAATGGTGGTTTGCGCGGCGCGCGCTTCGACGCGGGTAATCCCACCACCTCCGTCCGTCACGCGGACGGGCCCCGGAATCCGGCGGCGCTGTCTGCTTTCTCAATGGGGGATTATCCCTGTTGTATGCGTTGGGCCAGACAATCCGTCTCCCGTGCGCGCCGTGACGAATTGGCGACGGCTGCAGCGTAGAGTCTACAGTGCTGGGCCACCAGGCAGAGTGGCGGGCTCTCACGCGCAGCCCGGGCGCCTGGCCGCTAATCTCATAAGTGGACCTTACACTCGGGACTGCGTGGCAAAGTTGGGTGCTCTGTACACGGACGTGACATCGCAGCTTTTTGTTACTGGGAAGCTAATTGAACCCTTCCCCGTCACTCGCGGAATAAGACAGGGTTGCCCGCTGTCTCCCCTTTTCTTCGCCCTAGGCCTTGATCCGCTTTTGCGTTGAATAACTGACTCCCCAGCGATACGCGGATTCCCGTTGCCCTGCCAGGGTGAGGTCAAGGTCTCGGCGTACGCGGACGACGTTTCCCTGAACCTAAGGGACGAAAACAGTTGCGCAGCGTTTTTACGGCTTTTCACAGAGTACAGCGGGTTCTCGGGTGCCCAGCTGAACAGGGGGAAAAGGACAAGCTTTGGCGCGTTCGCTTCGGACCTGCCTGGCGGCATTGACTGTGTTGAGACATTTAATGTGTTGGGGGGTTCTCTTACTCGAGTCGGGCGAAGTGGCGAATGAGACGTGGAGGCAGTTGAAGGGAAAGGCAGAGGCGCGGGTAGCGGTAGCTGCATCTTTTGACTTTTGTTTGCAGGAGCGAAGCTATGTGATAAAAGCCTGCTTGTCGGAAGCCTACTCCTACCTAGCCCGGGTGGCGCGGCCACCACGGCATGTACTGAGGAAACTGGTAACCATGCTCTGCTCCTTTTTTTGGGGCGGGAAACCTTTAAAAGTGGGCCGCACTTGCTTGCCACTTCCAAGCAGCATGGGTGGTTTTAGTATCCCCTGTTTAGGTACTATGAGTAGTCTCCTCCCAATAAGGAACTTGTTCAACCTGGTGCGTGATGAGGAATACCCGGGACAAAAGCTCTGTGAGTTCTTCCTTGGCAAGGACCAAGCACTGTTTTCCGATGGTATGCGGGTAGGACCCTCAGCCGAGCAGCCACCCCCGTTTTATAGGAACGTCATAAAGTCGTTCAGAAATTTCAGAACGCAACTCCCTGACATGGACGTCCTCAACACACCGCCGAGTAAAATATGCGAAACCCTAGCAGTGACGCAGCTGACAATGGACCAGCTCTGAAAGAGCACGGTGGTAAAGTGGAAGAAGCTGACGGCCTCATCTATACCTGCCGCCGTCAGAAATTTCAGCTGGCAACGCGGCTGGGGGTCCTGCCCACGGCGGACTGCATCGCAGAATGGGGTGTGGCACCCTCCAACAGGTGCCCACAGTGCGGGCTGCGAGAAACCCTGCAGCATGCGATCTTCGATTTCCAGGTTGCAACGACATACTGGAAATTGTTAGCACTGATGTTTGGCCACAAACTCGTCGCACGCACTAAGTCGCGCAACGCGTTTGTTCAGTTTTTGCTGTGCGCTGGTGCCCAGATCATCTGAAAGAGGCGCGGCTTTGCGGCGCTCAGAGCGCCGCAAAGCGGCGCCTTTTGGACACAAACTTGGACATATTTGGACACAAACTCGGCGCACGCACTAAGTCGCGCGACGCGTTTGTTCAGTTTTTGCTGTGCGCTGGGGCCCAGATAATCCGGAAAAGGCGCGGCTTTGCGGCGCTCAGAACGCGGCTTCAAAAATTCATGTTTCCGATACTACGAAAAATGCGCTGTCGTCTATTTGGTGATCTGGAGACTGAGCTCACCGCGCCACTCGGTTTGTTCATGTGGTAAACAAGCAAATAGAAGTGTCTGTTCTACCCTACTGATTGTTGTATTGACAGTGAACTTTTGTGAACGTTCGAGGTTGTGATCTACAGTGAACTTTTGGTGTAATAGTTGTTCTAGTGAGGTGTGTACTAGAGAACTGTTAAAAACCGTAGAGAGAACTGTGTGTATAGAGAGTGGTGTGCAAGAGTTGTGAAGTGATAGATGCAGTGTGTACGATTTCCTGCTTGAGAGGAATGTTAGTATGTTCTATTTAGGCAAGTCTTTGTATCGGCTATTATAAATTTTCTTTTAGACCGACAGACAGACAGACAGAAATTTCTGTGTTTAAGTAGCCCAAGCAAGGCTATCGTCTTTAAAAGCAGGTACGCTCCACGTTGAAATGGAGGCACACCCCACACGTATATGACTCCTGCCGAAGCAGGTACTCCTGCATGAGTACCCCTACATGAGTACCCCTGCAGAAGCACGATCAATGTTTACATTGTTTGCATGACTAAATAATGATGCACACAGCAAACAAAAATCTTGAAAAATACCTCACTCCACTAAAACAGTTTCTTTAAATCCAGGGTCACACCCCCAATGAAACCTAACATAACATACACAATATTAAAAAGATGGAAGCAATGAACTAGTAACTAAGCCATTACAATACACTGCTGCTGCTACTGATTCTCTCACCAAAGTGCCTATCCGCTATGCTTCCGTGGGCATGTAGGTATACTTCTTTAGAGACACCACAACATCGGCTATACTGAAAACCCACTCGGTCAGCATATCAGAACGGCCTCGCTAGTGTGATGGCAGTCTCTCACAAACAGGAGTGCTGCACCAAAATTTATGACAGATCAAACTGCCAAGAGCAAAGCACGGCCCATATTCATTACATGTGACCATTAAGGCCAATCCTGTTGAATAGACATATGTTTGGTACACAGTGTATGCAAATCTATCTCAACAGGAAGCTACATCCACATGTGTATGTGGATTGTCTCCTCCAGTAACTGCATGCACCCAACACACCTAAAAACCTGCTTGTTGAGCATCTAAGCAGGGCTACCTTTCCCTTATAAAACACACGTGTAACCTAGTAACTTGATAAAAAAACAGGACAAGCAAAACAAAACATACATCCCTTGCAAATGACAATATTGCGCTTGCATCGTAGAGTCGGTCTCTGAAGCACACGCTACCAGAATAGGGTGACAGCCAAAGACGTCAATGGTATCAAGCGACCACGTGATGAAAGTAGTGGCGGGCGATTGATAGATTACCGTACCCATTAATCGATTAACCCATTAATCGCGCTAAAACGTTTTACTTGTTGATCGGTTCAACTCACGTGAAAGCATTAAACCAGAAATCATGCTCCCCAAAACCCTACGTTACATTATCTCACGCTGTCACCTTACATCCTAACAGCCAGCTCGTAGAATGCAAAAATTAAAACCGCAAGTATCAAGTAGTAACTACAAGAAGCTCCGGCTTCGCTTCTTCGAGAAATAGGGACACTAAGCAGCCGTTCAAGCCACCATATACCAGCCACATCTACTACGCGACCGTCTCTTTTGCGCGTCATCTGGACAACCACACACATAGATGATATATCGCATAAAAGTTAAGAATATAGGATTTTGACTCTGCAGTGTGGAAGACCCCATAACAAAAGAAAACAAGCTTGGAACTCAAAATGTAGTTTTTTGGAAACAACCTATTCACGTATCAGTTATTATGCCTCTCGATTTAACGGATTCATCTTTTAATCGATTTCCAGCCCTAAAGACAGCATGCTAACTCATGATATTGCCGATTAGTCTAGCCAAAGCCAGCAAATATCTAAATTTGTCACCAACTGTCAGATCAGCTGCTCGTCGCTAGGCTGAGCTAAACGCGCCCAATGCTCTATCTGTTGGCATTTATTTATTGCGATCGGATATGGGGCCACGACGCTTCTCGCTGCCGACGGCGCGTTTCGACGTGCGGCTTGCGACACCCCCGCGCCCTGCCGTTTGAATTTGGCGCCGTGGCGTCCTGAAAGCAAACAACGTGCCTCCGTTCCTATAGCAGCGTGGCGCATGCGCAGAGAGCAGTATCGGTGAGATCAAGTGCAGAAAGCCGCTCCCCACGCGGCCAGTTCACTGCAGCAAACGTTTTTAGATTAGCTCAGTTGGCAAACTGCATCTTTGAGGCGACGCCATTTTGTCGCCATTCCGAGAGGTGGCGCTGGTGTTGCGTTAAGATCTGCGCAGTGCGTAGTCAGCCTGTGCGAACGTGCTTTTTTGTGCACCGTGAATAGCGTGTTTTTACGGGAAGGACAGCGGAATGTCAGAGCCACGGAGGACAGCCGAAGCGGAGAATTTACCTGTACGGTTCTTTCTCGTTGTGTCGGGTTTTCAGCCGACATGACGAACACTAATGGAAAGCTGGTACAGTGCGGTAGCTGTCCACGGCAACTGGATGGAGAGAAGCTTTAGCGGGATGGCGGCGAGGCAAACGAAGGGTAGGTACGTGTCATTTGTGCTTAGTGGTGTCGCGGCTAGAACGCATAAAAGCGGATAACTCGGGGTTAGCTAAGCGTGTTGCAGAACGGGTGGCAGCGCTAAGTAATGAATGCGACGAACGGGGCACCGTTGAGGGAAAGTTAGAAAAAGCCGAGAGGAAGCTAGAAAGGATCGTCATTTTGCCAAAAAATGACAAACACCTCGGCTCATGCAGCGCAGTGGAGGCAGGCACAGAGGTGACACACGGGGCTGAAGATACGAAAGGGAACATCTATTCCCGTGTACTACAAGATAGGGTACCAGCAAGCAGGGTACCAAGCAAGGTACCAGTAAAGAGAAGCACGTGGCAGATAGCCTGGTAATGCGGGAGATTCTAACATGAAGAGGAGCAGCGCGGCCATAGTGTAAAAGGTAGGGGGGGATAAGCGTGTGAAGGTGGCGTGTTTCCCCAGTCAAGCGATGCAGACGGTGATGAAACAAGCAAAGAAAAGCTGGTCTTGTTCAGCAAAGCTAGAAACCTTGTGGGGAGAGAGAGAGAGAGAGAAACTTTAATCACAGTTGAAGTGAGCATATTTGTGGTCGGGGTCTTCAGTCCAAGACTCCGTTGGTACAACCGGCTGTCTTCGCCCTTTCCGCTAGCAAAAGCTGCGTTTCAGGAGAAGAGCTGGCCAGCGTACTCTCCCACTGCTCGCGTGAGGGGTTGGGGATGGGGGGAAGATCTGGGTTCAGTTGACATTCCCAGAGAATATGGTACAGCGTGCCTGGTGCTTGGCAGTGACTACATAGGGGGTCGTAAAGAGTTTACCGCGGGAATTAAGGATGTTCTCAAGGGGGAGGAGGAAAAACTTGGCCGGCCGAGAGCGAAGGAGGTAAACAACCTGCGGGCGATGGCCCGGAATGTGCTCAAGGCAGTCTGCACCATGCCGGAAGTGACAAAGCCGGGCGTGCACACTTAACGGGCAGTACTCGCTGCTAACAGCGAGATAGTGAGGCGCGCCAGGGAACTTGGGCTTGAAGTAATAGACGTGAACAGGGTCGTGGGCAGCATTGAACATAGAGAAGCTTTTCAGAGGGACTGAATTAACTTCAGCCCGAGGCTAGGAAACAAGGGGCTGGGGCGCTTAGGAGGGAGAGAGGTAGCTTTTTTAGGGGGCCCCGCTCAGCTAAGGAAGGCAAACTAGGAGACAAAGGAGAAGCGAGGGACGTATGCACACCTAAAGGAGCCATGAAGACAAAACGAAAGTTTGTTTTATTCGAAAGATTAAGTGTTTCAAAGTACCCCAAGCGCTTTCCCGGAAGCAAACGATGCTTTATTCCCTGAGAAATCAGGCAATTTAACCCATATTTTCAAATCTCCTTCTAAATAATACATTTCGTGACGTGAACAATGGCGTCATATGAGCCGGTACATGAAACAGATACCTAGTATATCGACTCCATATAGCACCCACACGCGGAAATCAAAAAGGAACCGGAAAGCGTGCCGAAACCGAGACGGCGGCCATTTTAAAAATACTGGTAAAACCTAGTACATACACCCGCAGCCGCATAATCATGGAATCGCCTGATCCGGACAACAAAGCTCTCGCTGAGGAGCTCAGGCTTGCATTTAACAACCTCCCACCACTTTACAGCTCAATCCTTCTAAGTGCACGAGAGGCAGGAGTTGGGGGATGCACGGATGGACCGGAGAGCGACCATTCCACGATACTCACCACAGACGAACGCCGAGCCGTCGGCACCGCTGCCTCGTCAGCCCCGACGCGACGGACGAATACAGACTGGTACGTAAGTGCCGTATTTTTATTACTGTTGTAATGAAGAGAAGTGAAAGGACTAACGGACCTCGATCGTCCAATCCCTGTTCGGGTATGTGCCGGAAGCATCAAGCCGGCATCATCTCTGTGCGTCCTAGTGGTCAAATCAGCGATCCCGTATCCGGTTCACCTGGAACAGACTGCGCTGCTTCCCGCCTCTCGCTTTTACTGCTTGTTAGCCACTAAACCGCCTTTCAAGTGGTGGAGGTGCGGGGTATGTCACGGGAGGTGATGTCACGGGACGGGACAATACCCACGCCGGCAAGGCCCAGCACTACTGACGACAAGGAAGAAGATGGGTGCGGGGCGCAGCGAGCCCGGGCTCGGAATGGCTGCCTGTAAATAGACGTGTAAATACATCGCTTCATCGCCTCATGGTTCGTGTCATCTGCCGCCACGTTACATTTGGTGGAGTGTGCAGGTTCATCATCCCCATCCTGGCCCCAGCACCGCATCGCATCGACGTGGACGCAGCCGCCAAGGACAACGGAGCTGCGCCGGGCCGCCCCAGCCTAGTCGAGACCAGAACAAGACGATGTCCCCCGCCCCGTGTCCCCAGCCCGAAAGACCCGAGTCGAGACCAGCCGAGACGAGCCGACCCAGACACGCCGACGATGTGTTCCCCCGCCCTTCCGTCCGGCGTGGCTCAAGGACCTTTTGTGCTTCGTCACGGCTGACGCCATTGCTGTTACTGGGCCAGGCATCATCAACGTCGTCATCCTCATCCGTGGCGGCAAGTTATTCGTCGCTGCATTTTTCACCTCATCCGCATTCAATCGCCAATTTGCCTCGTCGTCGACCGGGACGGTCTTCATCGACCGGGTAGGTGATGTCACGGGACGGGACAATACCCACGCCGGCAAGGCCCAGCACTACTGACGACAAGGAAGAAGATGGGTGCGGGGCGCAGCGAGCTCGGGCTCGGAATGGCTGCCTGTAAATAGACGTGTAAATACATCGCTTCATCGCCTCATGGTTCGTGTCATCTGCCGCCACGTTACACTGTTAATAATAGTTCAATTCCAGTAGCAGTATCGCTTATGCCAGTTGGCCGGTGTCGTGTATGGAAATCCGTTCGCCCGAGCTCTCTGCTCCGACGAGAGAGATACGAGCGGCAATATGCGGTGTGTACGGTATTTTTTTACAAGCTCAGAGCGCTTTGACGGCGATTTGACGAAGTCAGCGACGAGCGGCGGCATGTCCCAGGAGTGAGATAACGTAAGGGTCCCTGCCGTAATCACTTCGTCGGAAATGAAGCGAGCACACTCATACTTCCTCTAGCTCCCTTTCTCCAGCGTTTGCAAAGTTCACGAAACGTAGCCACTTGCTTCGCCGAGGTTCATCGTTGGGTGAAAGAGGATCTCTTGAAAGAAGATCCTCTTTCTTGATCCTCTTGAAAGAAGATAAAAGAAGATCTCTTCACCGGCGGGATGTCGCACCCCTCGACTATTTGCGCATACTACATGGGCATTTCAGGACGCAGCAACGAAATTTTATTCTAAAGTACTGCAACAAATTTTCAGTACTGCAACAAGTCTTCAGTGGTTCTAAACTGAAAACGAGCTGGTAACGACAGCAGCAAGCGAACACGACCACCATTCCGAAACTGCGACGAGTGGCACAATCTCGTCGCTACTTGGTGTTCCTTACTCCCCTCGTTTCTATTTTTACCTTTGGTGGTTGGCGATATGACGCCAACCTCCTGTCAAGGGATTAAGATAACAAGCAAGGTCGCCGTTGTGCGTGCTGGAACGGTTCGTTGGCCCTAAAGAGCCTCGTACCCGAAAATTCGTCTGCGCGACGGCGAACTGTCCAGCTCGGCAAGCGGTAGTTTCGTACGCATTGGCGTACATGTTTGCATGTTCGTTCGGAACTTCAACAGTTTACTCCACCGTTCTTAGTGTCATAAACGGAATGGGCAGTATGTGTCAGGGGTATATAGATTGATTGATTCATTGATTGATTGACCTGCACAGATGTTGTGCAGGTGGGAGGTATAAACTGGGACGTCAAACAACACAGTGCTACCTGTCAGGTGCTCTCAGTGGCCGAGCGGATGAGGGAGAACTGGTATGGAACCGGAGGTAGATAAGGAGAAGTGGGATATGTACTGTGGGAAAAACTAGAAGTGCAGAAAATGGTGCAAGAAAATATCAAGCAGAAAAGCGAACAATGGATGGCAGAAATACGAAACAGGGACAAAAGCGCATCCAAGAAATTTTGGAACCATGTAAAATTACTAAGCTCAAAAAACAAAATCCATCAAAAATTCGTGATTGATGAGGAAGGAAAACATTTAGAAGGAGAGCACGCGTTGGCACACATTCATCGAGTGATTAGTGAGAAGTTTAGGGCAATAGTGATAGGGAAGTCTTCACCGATAACATCAGCGCCGCAGAAAACTTCGGAAAGGGAAATAAGTTTGTGCAACCTTGATTGGAAAAAAGCAGAGCAAAAGGTTTCCCCCCAGACAGCCGTGGGCCCGGACGGAATACCAATGCAACTGATAAACTTGCTTGGACCTAAAAGTAAAACAACGTTTATGAGGGCAATAAATAAGGTGATAGAAACCAAACAAATACCAGAGGACTGGCTAGACAGTAGGATGATTTGAATATATAAAGGCAGAGGAGACAAAGCCAGTATTGATTGATGCAGACCACTCACAGTAACGTCAGTAGTGTAGATTCGTAACGCAGGCGATAAAATCGTAAATTCAAGCATAGATGGAAGAAAATGAAATACTTGGGGAACTCCAAAATGGATTTAGACAAGCCAGGCGGCTGGATGACAATTTGTTTGTGATAACGCAATGAATTGCAATTGCGAAAGCACAGAATAGACAATTATGGATTACATTCTTGGAGAATAAAGGGGCATATAACAACGTAAACAGAGAACGGCTGTGGAGGATGCTGAAACTCCAGGGATTAGATGACGAGTTAATGCAGTTCCTCATGGCAATCTATAAAGACAATAGACTGCACCTTACATGGGAAGGACAGAAATGTGCCCAGCAGGTCAACATCCATCGGGGACTGAAACAGGGATGCCCTTTGAGCCCACTACTCTTTATGCTTTACATGGCAGGGTTAGAAAAGAAACTGGAAGAAAGTCAAATAGGGTTTAGCCTAAACCATATGCTACAAGGTGAAGTTGTGCAACAGCATAGTCCAGTAATGTTATACGCAGACGACATTGTTCTTTTAGCTTATAACCAAACCGATATGCAACGGCTAATAAATATTAGCGGCCAGGAAGCCACCGACCTCGGATTAAATTTTAGTGCAGAAAAATCTCGAATAATGGTTTTCAATGAGGCTGCCACTGATGTAGTGCTTATCCAGCAAAGTGAACTACCCAGGGTGAAGGAATATAAATATTTGGGAGTGTGGATAAACGAAGGGATAACTACCTAAGAACTCACGAGGAACAACTTAAGGTTAAGGGAAAGCGAAATGCAGCTATAATGAAGCATAGAGCGCTGTGGGGGTATTACAAATATGAAGTGGTAAGAGGAATGTGGAAAGGAGTAATGGTTCCGGGTCTCACGTTTGCGAATGCTGTACTCTGCTTAAAATCAGACGTTCTATGAGGCCTTGAAGTGAATCAGAAAACGGTACGACGTCTGGCCTTAGGCGCATGGAAAAACAACTAACGAAGCAGTTCAGGGAGATATGGGCTGGGCGTTGTTTGAAGTTAGAGAAGCACAGAGTAAAATATGCTTTGAAATGAGGTTGAGAGCAAGGGATCAACGGCGGTGGGCAGCTAAGGTTTTTAGGCATCTATACTTTAAAAGTGTGGACACGTAGTGGTTAAGAAAGGCTAGAAAGCTAACCATGAAATACGGAAAGAACAGCGGAGAACCCAAAACAGCCAAGGTAACGAAAAAAGAGGCAAGGCAGGGAATAAATGCGGGGAATAAATGCAGGAAAAAAATGGAAGCTAAAACGTCGTTACAGTTGTACAGGTCCGAGAAATTGAACATCAGAAAAGGAAATTTCTATGATAACTCACAGGGCAGCGCTTTGCTTTTTGACGCTAGAGCAGGTTGCTTGCGAACTAAAAGCTTTGTGGGGAAGTATTCACAGAATGATGGGGTATGCGTGGTCTGCGGAAAAGAAACAAACTATGCGGCACATAGTGTTAGAACGGAAGGGTATCCACCCAAATCTACATGAAGGAAATATTTGGCTTCCAGAAGCGCTAGGATTTAAGAGTATCACAGAGGAAGTTAACTTCCAGGGTGTCGAGGAGATGAAAAGAAGATTATAATGCTCGCGGACGAAGAGCAGAGGGGGAATATTGCCTAAGACAGTTACCACCTGTAACAGAAAAAAAAACTATTTTGTGCCTCATGAGCTTTTTGTGTCTGCCCTAAGCAGCGCTAGTATTAAACTAAGAGTGTAAATATAGGTATATTAGCCCTTTTTGGTAAGATGACATGTCATCACCCCAATACAAAGGGGAAACCAATAGAAATCATCATCATCATCATCATCGCCACCGCCAACCCCTCTTTCGCAACTGTTATTATCCTCGCCACCACCGGTGTTTCTCTCACAAGTTGCGTGATCGGCTGACAACGGCGGTAGCGCCGTTATCAGATGATTGCGTAGAATCAACAGAAGCGCAAAGGGCGTAAAAACAACCAAAACCCGCCGCCCCGCTGAACATGCAACCACCGCCGTTGCTGCCTCAAATTCCACCTTGACGAGTAGGTGCAATCCCTCACTCTTGAAGAGTAACTTTCCTGGTGGGAGCACCGGCGTGAGCTGATAATTCTCCTTCAGCTTCAAAGGCTTTACGAGGGACATTTTGGATGGTGTATTTCACGCCTAAGTATGGGTCTATCAGCGGTTGCCGGTTTGTAGGCAGAAGGAGGGGGTCATTCACCCACGGCTGTTCTTCATGCCGCTACCGATGCCATACCCGTGGGCTTCTAGGAGACTTAAACGTGGAAGTTTTATGTCTCAGTGCGCCCTTCCAGCTTTCCTTGGTAATCGAGCTGTGCGAGTCTGGGTTGGTGTGTTACACCTACACTCTTAGTCAATTCCTGGTTATACGACCCGCATGCAGGCGGGACGACGCGTCATTTTAAAGCCGCTTTTAAAGCGGCCGTTCAGGCGGCCTCGCGCGCATGCGGCCCGCCAAACATGCCGCCCACCGAACACGCGGCCCGGCGTTTAAGCGGCCGTATTGAGGGCCGCCTAACCAGCGGGCCACCTAACCAGCGGGCCACCTAAACACCGGGCCGTGTGTTCGGCAGGCCACTGGCCGTAATTTTTTCACGCAGCCCCTTATGCTAATCTATTCCCGCTTACGAAGCGGCCCCCAAACCATACGGCCCCTCAAATAAGCGGCCTTGTTGCTTTCTACCAAAAAAAGAAGAAAAAACCAGCCAATCGGCCAGAATTGAGTTTATCCAGTTTTTTTTTGCTCGCATTGCCAGGTCAACGTCAGCATCCCGTGACGAATGCTCTAACACATGTTACATCATGCGAGGCACACAAAGTGCACATAGGCACATACACACAACCCTACGGAGAATCGAACCCGGGTCTACTACAACACATGAAGAGGCGGGTATCATAACCACTGCTCCACGACCCACGGGTTGCTGGGGAGTCCAAACATGGGCTTATAAGTATTCTGCATGCTGTTGCGCGTCAAGCAGGAGTCTTAAATAACACATTCCGCTGTGAGTGACTTTCTTTAAACCACCGTTTTCGAATCCCTCCACCAAAGAGGCATAATACTACGGTTGGGAGGGCTATAAGTACATTGTTACGAGCAGAAACCTTTTGTCATGCTGTGTGCCCATTTCAACAGTATGATGCGCCATGCGGTGATTTATTCCATCGATGCAAACGGAATTGATAACAGTTCTTCTGCCTTGTAACCAAAAGTATTCTTGGCCATTCGCGGAAAGTGCCTCCTATGACAATGCATGCAAATAACTAGCACGTAAGGCACACTGTCGTGCTGAACATAAGAGCTGTCTGGTCACGAGTGGCAAGTATACCAAGCATGAAATGGTGTACTAAATTTTTTCTGCTCGTCGTAGCTCTTCTGATGGTGCTGTTACATGCCTTCACCTTTATTTTTGTAAGAGGGGGTGGTAGTAAATTACGTCTCTGGTAATGTAAAGAACCAATAATAAATTACTCATTCTATATAACATTGTGTCGCGACGCCTGCAGAATTGCCGCGTCGCCTGAAGAATTGGTGATCGCGAGCACACAAAGAATATCTTAGCGTTTTCTCGCGCAGACCGGATAGGCGCTCGGCCGTGTAAGTTGTAACCCCCTGCATTTCCAGAAAAATGCAGTTTTCGCGGAAGTTCCACCTTTAATCGTTATAATATCGTAAAGATCATTTGTCTAACCAAATTTTGAGAAACCAAAAAATAAAAAAATATAAAAAAAATGACAAACTGGTAAACAGTATAACACCCTGAATTTCCACAATAATGCAGATTTTGCGGAAACTTGGAATTTTTATCATAGCGTAGATCGAGAGAATTGGCCGAACATAACTTTGAAAAACGAAAAGCCAAGAAAAATATAAAAAATACGAAAAATGGTGAGCCGTGTACCGCCCTTCATTTACAAAACACCTGCGATCGTTATAATAGTGTAAATGGAGATAATTTGACGGACAGGACTTAGAAAAATCAAGAAATTTGGCTCTGAAAGACTCACACTAAAGAGAAGCGCCATAAGAATTCTGAGCATTAGTAGACAATTCTCTTAATTCCTGCAATTTTTTTAAGTGGCTTCATTTAACTCGCGCTTCCGTTATTAACGAGTTATATTATTGTACGCGGAAGCGCAAGGTCGCGATTAGGCATTTTCAACATTTTCAAGGCCGTTTACCAAAACCATTGCTCTTGGTAATGAACGCACACTTGTGCATCTGAAGGTTAGACCGTATAAAACATTGCCACCAATAAATGTGTTACAATGGCTGCAATTGCACTAACACATTTGTGACTTGTGCACTTCTGGAACACCTTCATGACCTCAGTTATCATGCAATGAGGTTTTACCTTTATAATCTCAGTGTTTTGCCACCTGATCTATCAGGCCTCAATGCACATACCACAAATTAAAAAAAAAACTCCCTATATTTATAATGCCATGTTACAAGCAAAGCTGTAAAGCAAATATCTGTATACATTAAACCTATCCGGATCTTGAAGTGATAGTCTACTCATACAAGCTTGGGACATGAGCAGAGAGCTGAGTTGGGTATGTAAATTTTAAGTATTTTGTCATTTTCGAATTCATGAGCATGCACAAGTGTGAGATTAAAATTACATGAATGACACCATGTCGAAGGAACGATGTTTTCTTTTTATTTGATATCAAAAATACAAATACGAACACGAAATACTTATACTTAAATAACAAATACAAATATTAGCAGATTGCCCTTATGGAACACACAAATGAAAGTATTCTTTTGTGGAAGGGCAAATAAGGACCTGTCAAGATAAAATTATTTTTTTCATTTATGGAATTTTCAGCAGCTTGCTGAACAGGGAGGAAACTCATCTTTTTTGCAGGCTGCTGACTGTATAAAGCCCAATGTTTGGCCTAAAGCTGACGGGTATACCTCATGTCCTAATGTAATATATTACCAAACAAAAAAAAAGTACTTTCTCCGGGCTTCAATTATGGTCCAGGTGAGGTGAGGTGACTGTGAGAGGGAAAGAGGTTCCCAGCCTGCACCACATATGTATCGCAGGGAGAGAAAGGGAAGACGAGGGGGTAGAAATACACCACTTCCGATGATGTAGAAGGCCTTTGTAGAATCCCCCCCCAGCAATCTTTGGCCCGGGAGCTGCTGCTTCGGGGATTTCGTCGCACTGTAATGGAAACAGCGTTGTAAACATCTCAAAAACCTCGAGTTACGGGTAGCATTCTGTTGTGTTGGCACTGCGTGAAGAAAAGAAAAGGTAGTTGAAAAAGTGACCAGGTACAAAATTGTGGCGTTATTTATCGGCGGTAAAACAGTATAGCCTGAAGGAGCGCAGCAGAAGTATCACCAACACCTTAGCAGATATGTGAAAATATCATAAATCAGGCATGTGCATCGCTGTAGTTTAGGCAATTATTTCTTTCTTTCTGCTTTATATTCAAAAGCACTCCAAAAGGACGTTTCTTTATATACATAGGAAGGTCGAGCGCTTTTGCAGTGCGAAGGCGTGCGAGAAAACTTTGGCATAATTTTATTTGACGCTGGCACGTCAATTGGACGTCGTAAAAAAAACCCTTTTCGCTGTTACACGCGGAGGGTAATGTGCCCTACTTTCTTTTTATGAAACAATTTCCACCAATAGTATGGGGCAAAACATTTTATGAAAGATGGAATAAAACTGCTAGCAATATCTTTTGCTAAAACATAGGTAAACTGCGCGCACCGACCAACAGCCAACGCATCTGCAACCATGGCCTCCTGTATAACGCCTTTACAGGAGGCTGAGTAACAACATTATAAGCCACCGCTTTGAGACACCTCCACGCCGGCGCCGCGCCGCGTTTGCGCTGCCATTGCAACATGTTTCTGCAAACAGCGAGTTGACACTCCAGACAGACGACAGCTGTGCCGAACACAACAAGATGGAGGCTGGTGTTACTCACGAATGTTGCTTCATGTGAAAACTATACCACTTAAACGCACCGTAAGAAAGTTTCCAAATCGCCACAGGATCCAGACTACTCAACGGGCAAGAAAATTCACTAGCCGAAACGACGACGCGAAAATCTGGTTAAGAAAAAACGTTATAACTAACTTTTGGCTACTCTTACCGAAAATGGCAAGCAGTGGTCATAGAATATTTAAAAATACAAAATTCAAACTGGTTTTTATGTGGCTTGACCTCGACAATGGGACGCGTGTAAAAATGCAAATTCTTTATGTCACCGCGGTATACTCATTACGGCAACGGAAGTACCCCACATGTGCAAGCGTTTTCGTTTTCCTCCTGGATCCCAAAACGGCCGCCGCACTGGGAACCCGAATGCTCTCTATAAGAACGTCAAATTTACCGTACGATCACGGGTATCGGAGAACGGTTTTGGCGCGGGCTTCTTACGACGACGCAAAAGGCATAATTTCGTGGTCCTTGCTATATTGTCTGCAAACACAAATTCTTACAGTCTGCGCTCCCCCACCCCTCGAAAAAAAAAGAAATCCAGGGACTTACCTATCCGCTCGTGTTCAACCGGGCTATGCCCGTAATACACACACCAGCCGGCTTGACATGGCGCCGCTGCTTGGCTTGCGTTCCCGGTGGCCGGTGTAACAGGGTCGGTGTAACAGGGGAAGCCACTGCATTCGCAGTTGCTTCTCCTGTTACACTGATTTCGATGCACACATTTGATGTCAGCGGAAGCGAACGTGGTCAAGTGTGAACGCTCGGAACTGAGTATGAACTATGCAGAGCATGAGTCAAAGCGCGGGACCCTAACTTGCTCCGCGCTGAAAATACTCCATACTGCGCAGGCGCGCTAAAGACAAATCACCGGACCACAACTCGCCACGCACGATCTTTTTTCCACTCCTACTGCGCATGTGCGCGCAAGTTTTCTTTTTAATGTTTTTCGGCTGTCGCCGTGTCGTCGGGCGCGTGTCGTCGGCCGCCGCAAAGGAAGGTTGCGGGCCATTGTTTGAGGGGGAATACGCGCATGCGCCGCACGCCACACATATCGCTCGGAGCGTCACGATTGCCCCCCTCTTTTTATTTATTTCCTGTCGTCAGGCTGTCCGCTAGTATATAGCCGTGACACGGGTCGTTGGCGCAGCATATAAGCATGCTGTAACCGCCTGAGGTTTTGTCACGGAAAAGAAGTCTGTCAGGGCCTCTTATATCCCGGTATTGAGGCTGCCAACCGCATATAAATAAGACGCTATCCGGGACGCGACTAAGAGTGTACTCTTCATGGGCAGCAGGTATAGCTGTATTAAATCTGCAACGAAATTGTTTCCGACCTCACAGGAGCTACGGTGTCATGTCGTGGCAAATGCAAGAGTTTGAGCTCACGAATTTGCACCCGTAATATTTTTACCACGCGTGAATTTAAAAACACTGACTGCTAATGAAGTCCGAGACCATCTGACCCAGAGTAAATTCGTAGCATGAGAGAGTTGTGAGGCCATTTGAGTTCTGAATTCATTTTGAGTTCTCAGCCCATTTTGAGTTTTGAGTTCATTTTGAGTTTTGAGTACATTTTGAGTTTTGAGTACATTTTGTGTTTTGAGTTCACTTTGAGTTTGAGTACCTTTTGAGTTTTGAGTACATTTTGAGTTTTGAGTACATTTTGAGTTTTGAGTACATTTTGAGTTTTGAGTACATTTTGAGTTTTGAGTACATTTTGAGTTTGAGTCCATTGTGAGTTAGAGTACACTTTGAGTTTGAGTACATTTTGAGTGTGAGTACATTTTGAGTTTTGAGTTCATATTGAGTTTGAGTGCATTTTGAGTTTCAATACATTTTGAGTTTTGATTACATTTTGAGTTTGAGGACATTTTGAGTTCTGAGTACATTTTGAGTTTTGAGTCCGAGTGAGTTCTGAGTTTTGCGCTCAATGTGAGTTTGAGTTTGAGTGAGCGCAGATGTGCTGCTCAGCATTGAGTCTGAGTTTGAGTGAGTGGTGATTCAAAAAAAAATTGTGAGTGAGCTTGAGTGAGCCGGCGCCAACTTTGCCGAGGTATGGCTTTTTCGCAGTCGAAGAATATACAGTCAACTACCTTAAGCTTATCTATTGCTAGAGCCAAATCGTGCCTGAACTCAAATAACCGCGTTGAGCAAGAAAAACCCGACAAAATCCGTGTTTGGTAGGATGCTGGCGATTATATTTAACCAATTGTGTCATATCCCAAGTGTACCTAATCTCACCTTCAAACATCGCATCTAAATTAACAGCCAAGCTTCGTCAGTGACAAGGCTCTGTTATCGCAAATTTAAAATATTTTTTTCTATATACGCAGTCATAAAATCCCAAGAAGTAACATAGTGCAGATCATGAAGTTGATCCTACCAATGCACGAGCTAGTCTCTTCCACGTTTATCACCAACAAAATAGTTAAACATTGCTTTTCGCAGTATTATTGTAAGAAGAATAACTTGCACTTTTGCGAGTACTTGCCTTTCTTTCGTGGGGAGTCTTTGACATGGCGGCCGTTCAGATCCTGCATGGTGGCCGCTTGCTCGACGCCCTTTAAGGCCAATTATTTTGGTGAACCACCGCCATTTCGGGTCGGACATCTCTGCCGGGTCAGTGTCTCCAGTGCTCTCCATTTCTTGAGGGGGCGAATAGCCTCGAGCTGATGCGTCGACGGAGCCGGCGGCCGAGGCGTGGTAGCGGCGATGACTAGCGAGGCTTAGCTCACCCGTCGGTGTGGCACAGTCTTCTTGTGGCAATAAATGGCACTCCGATGGCCTAAAGGTTTCCTGCTAATGTCCAGTTAGTCCTTGCACCTTGCCCGTTCACAGAACAATCATTACTGTTTGACAAACGAAGTTCGTTCATTTAAAACGTAGAAGCACGGAGCGGATAAAAAAACCCGTCCGCGTCGTTCGGCTCCCTAACGGCTTTTTTTTTCGCCCATGAAAAAACCGGTTCTACACCGGCCGGTCTCCTTCCAAACACGTATGTGCATGAATTCTCGGCACCCAGGCGCTTGCCCTTGTTCGGCTGTAGGCCGTTTGCCGAAAGAATGACGTATAATTTGAGACCTTACGTAGGCTGGTCTTCTCTTGAACACTGGCTGCCAAATATTCTGCGGCCATTCGCTTGCCGTAATTCCTAAACCGGCCGGTCTTCTTCATAACACCGGTTGCCCGAAGAAAATGAATATTCTGCCGCCGGCCGCGCGGTTCACCGTTGAAAGAGCGAATTCACGGCAGCCGCGCTCCGGCCGGTCTCCTTTCGAACACCAACTGCCGCAAGAATATGGATATTCTGTGGACGGTCACTTGCCGTGCTTCGGCTGAACACCGCTTCCCGAAGAAAAAACGCATGTCCTAAGGTCGTACTTCGGCCTTTCTCGTTCTCAACATCGGCAGCCGAAGGTGAACTGAATATCTGGCTGCCGGGTAGCTGCCGTTGTGCGTCTGAACACGGGCGGCCGGAGAAATACCGAAGTGCTGGTTGCCGAATGTTGCCGTTCAACGCATGATCAGTGGCTGTCACAACCTGGATGCTGGCCGGACATGCCAGAAAGCGGCCATAGACGGGCCGGTCTTGAGACACACTTTCTGTGTCACCTGTGTTAGTATGTTCCCCGAGTCCCAGGTTTTCTAATTTGGCCTTAAACTTTTCGGCAAGTGGATCGATCATACCATTCAGCTTGTCACCAATCAACGCCTCAAGGGACGCAATCCTCTCACCTAGCTATGCATTAGTAGGCATTGCACGGCAAAAAATGAGCACCAAGACGCCACAAACGCTGGGCAGCAACAGTTGCGGCAAGACAATAACCATAAGTAGGAATATTTACACAGCACGAGGTCGCGGGTTCGATTCCCGGCCGCGGCGGCCGCTTTTCTGATGGAGGCGAAAAGCAAAAACGCCCGTGTGTACGAGATTTCGGCGCACGTTAAAGATCCCCAGGTGGTCAAAATTAATCCGGAGCCCTCCACTACGGCGCGCCTCATCGCCTGCGTTGCGTCGGCGCGTTAAACCCCACAATCAATCAATCAGGAATATTTACACAACCGACCTGCAAATAGGGCAGACGTGGCTTAGAAGCGTGTCTCGTTGCCGCGACTGCTGCTGTCAAACAAAGCCGGGGTTTCCGTGGGTGCTCCTTTAGGTACCCTCTTGGTGGTAACGAGAACCGCGCAGGTGCATCAAGCTGCAGGCCGCGCAGGCTCAGATGGGTGACTGTTGGACCAACCCTCAGACGCACATGCGCAGGGCAGAGGCGCCGGCGCACGTGGATTAAACCACACAGCAACTGATGCATCAGGAACCCGAAGATGGTGATCTGAAAACCGGGCTGCAAATAGAGCAGACGTGACTTAGAAGCGTGTCTCGCCGCCGCGACTGCTGCTTCCAAACGAAGCCGGGGTTGCCGTGGGTGCTCCTTTAAGTACCCTGTTGGTGGTGACGAGAACCGCGCAGGCGCAGCAAGCTGCAGGCCGCGCAGGCTGAGATGGGTGACTGTTGGGTCAACGCTCAGGCGCACACGTGCAGGGCAGCGGCGCCGGCGCACGTGGATTGGACCACGCAGGCAAGCGATGCAGCAGGAATCCGAAGATGGTGATCTGGCAACCAGACTGCAAATAGAGCAGCCGTGGCTTAGAAGCGTGTCTTGTCGCCGCAACTGCTGCCAGAACCATCTGAATGCAGTTTCTGGGTTTGTAATTTATATTCTAATGAATCTTAGTGCAAAATACTGTCACGGATAAAAGTCTTAGCGACGCGAATAACACCTCTAGCGGAGAACGGCCGTGATATTTGTCCTCACTCTTCAGGAACTCTGTGCGCTAATAAGATATCGCGAGTAGACTATTTCTATTTTAATGCAAAGCTTTTCACCTCTACCCTCCAAGGGTTCTTTCGCGACCATTGGTGTCAACAGAAAACTCCCGCGAACGAATAAAAGAATTCACGGGCGCCGCCAGGAATCGAACCTGGAACTAATAGAGTACCACAGCAAGAGCCCGTTGTCTTACGATTTAGGTACGAGCTCACGCGGGGAAGGGGAAAGCAGGTGGTGCACTCACCGAGCGAATCTATGGGTTTACCCCCTGCATTCTCCCTGAATGCCACGTGATAGCGTCACGCGACCTCTCGCGCCGATGTGCGCTCCACCCATGGCATGTCTAGAGGCCCAGCGCGCGCCTAGCGGGTGTGATAGAAGTTACAAAAATTAAAGGACGCTCACACCAACTGAAGGCATCTCACTTCTAGTACGCCAATGTCCTAAAAGCTGTGACTTCCAGTGTTCACGTAAAAAAATCACAGCTCCTTGTCGTCCGCCCTCACACCAAACGACATATCAAGGAACACATTCAAATACCCCTTGATGCACAGCACAGAATGTAACTCCGCTTGATGTACTCCCGGACTCTTGGCGACAAGAACTAAAGATTCTCCCTTTGCTTAAAAATACGAACCCCTCACACGACGGGGGTCTCCCACAAGGACGGCCTCAAGCGCTAGACCCCATTCTTGGTGTGGATCATGAAGTTTTCTATACAGACTCCTCCCATCATCGACAGCACCAGTATGAAATCATCGTGGCTACCTCCAGAACCAACCTCCCTTCTTGTGCCGAACTCAATACTGAGGACATGACCGCAGCAGAAGCGGCAGCCATCGCCTTTGCTCTCACTCAACCAGGAGTACGTAAGGTAGTAACCGATCGCCAACAAGCCTACCGGAATTGCCAGTCGGGACTGGTGTCCCGACCTGTACTGCGTGTGCTTAAAAACCACTCCCCCCATGGTTCCGTTCAGCTCATCTGGAAACCCGCTCACGCTTCCATGAAGGGAAACGAATACGCCCATTACGCCTGCACTTTTACCCCCGTGCTGCATAGCTGCACGAGGACAGTAACCCACTTGTCTCGTTCAAGGACACAACCCAGCATTATCGCCTTCTGAGATAGACACTACATTCGCCTTACCCTGACCTTTGCATAGAACAACAAACTACCCTACGGCTCATACAATGCGGCTCCTTCCCACACCCTACGCATCTTCACTTAATCCACCCGAATCGCTACGACAATGAATGTAAATTTTGCCCAAAAGTAGGAACACTCTGCCACATCATCGAGCTGTGCGACTGTAGCCCTGAGCACCCTCCTCTCTTTCCGTGAACTACCGAACAAGAGCAATTGGAGATACTGCTGTCCATCCCCTCTCTGCCTACCCAGCTTCAGCTGGTGGACAGAGTACAGGTGGCGCGGACTGAATATGGGCTACAGTGAAGAAAGAACCACTCCCCTGGGCCCCACTCTGGGCCATTCACAAATCTGAATAGACGTATTTCCTCCCCATACTCCTTCTCCTCCTGCTCCTGCTCCTCCTACGTCTCTGCCGCCTATCTCGTCGCCTCCGCCAGCCATGACACAGACACAGAGAATTGAGATCGTCAACACCGGGTTTGAGCTTTTTTTTATAAAACCGTTTCCACTTACAATTCAACCAATCATCGTTCATGCATCATGCATTAATTTAACATTACCAAGAATATCACTTTGCAGTAATAAAGTGTATGGTTAAGTGCAGTTCACTTCTCTCTCGTTTCACAATTTGTAGAGCTTCGTGAGTGAATTTAAGTGAGTCACATGAGTGATGTTTGTGGGTGCCCTTTACAGCTTTGCTTTCCAACCGCATTCACAGGGTGGATTGGCGCCACTTTTTTAACTTTGTGCTCTACTCGCATAGGTCAACTTCCCCCCATGCTCCATTGCCGTTTTCTTTGGCCTAGAACGTAGCATTCCGAGATAGAAAGAAGCCACCTATTTATTTATTGCATCACTTTTTGTAAATACTGTGACACGTGGTACCTTCTTCGAACTAACAGACCTCTGCTCTTCGCCCAAAACTACATTTATCTCTCCGCTACTCAAGCTGATTTTAGGGGCCAGGCACGTGAGGGGCTCATGTTGTCGGCTTCTTCTGTCGTCTCATGTAGTCACGGTACTTGACACTCGTCACGACACTCGTTTTCCAACGCCCCGCCCAAGAAGGTTTCTTCTCCATGGGGAAAACCGCGTACCTAAGTACCCACCGGGACACTCGTTTTCCAACGCCTCCCTCTAAAACGCATTTTGCTGCGTGTGACACGAGGACAACCTACGGCCAGTCTGCCTCTGGTTTAATTCCTTATATCCGGATCAACGCAAGAGAGGGCGCCACTTTTTGAGGCCGCCGCTTTTCCGGTGCGCAATCAGCTCGTGCCGTGTGGCAGGAGAGACTCACAATCTTTGAATACACTGCAGGCTTTCCCCTTCCCCAGGTTTAACATTAATGGAGATGGCCCGGGATCATTTTTCTACCGGAGACGAGTCATTGTCGGTTCCATGGGGGTGCTGTCCTGGGCATTCTGCGCTTTCACTGCCTGACAAATATACGGGACTCGGCTTGCGCCCTTCATCGTTCATCTCACCGATACCAGGTAGTAAGTATCCTAGCTTTGTATACGAACTTCGTCCTGCCGAGGCTGGCTAGGTTAGGGCACGAGGTTTCGTGTATCCTTTTTAAAAGCACAGCTGCTGAGGCGGAGCATTGTCCGTCCGTCCTACCGAACAACCGTTAAACCTCAAGAAAAATATGTGGTTAGGAAAATCCTGGGAATCGAACCCCGGTGCTGTATGCCATAAAACCGGCAACCAAACCACGGGGCCAACCCAAAGGCCCGAGGGGTGCGTGGTTTCACGCGGCAGGAACAATCACACATGCAACCAATTAGAACAAAAAATTCTCCACCCGGGGTGGGAATGGAACCTGGGTCCCTCGCCTTATGAAAGCTGCGTCTATCTGGTTGAGCTATCATTGCATTTCACGCCCACAGCATTTCCACTGGTTTTGTAGCACGGGCGCAGGACTTGGCGCAGGTGGCTAGCGCGTGCTACCGAGCTCCACTGTGAGAAACAAGGGAAAGCCTGCGGGTGAAACGATCTGGGCCTGCCAGTCATAAAGAACTTTTAGCACAAAATCGGAAATAAATGTTACGTCCAACAGCCGGGTTTCCGTAAAAAAGAGGGGAGCCGCCAGATCTGCTGTTTCTCCTGCCTTGCACCGCTGCGCCAATTTTTTATTAATAGTTTCGTGAAGAGTGTTGTTTTAGCGAAACTCTTTTGAGTCAGACTCATTTCAACGTGAGCTAAATAAGCTCACTATTCAGCCCAATATAAATGTCATCGGCGAAACATTGGAAGAAGTTATACCGCATTTTTTATCCAAAAGTATGTAGGAGGAGATAGCGCAAGTCCTAATTAGCTTTTCTTGACGGTAGTCCCGCTCCTCGAAAGATGATGATGATGGTTGGGTTTTTTTATGGCGCAAAGCCGACTAATGGCAAAGAGGGCCAGAGGTATTTAATGAAGTGAAGTGGTTCCCACAAAAAAACGTGTCAACCGAACATTGTAAAATCAGTTACAGATAATGGTGATGGCTGCTGTATAGGGCCAGATTTGATTATGCGTGATAGGAAATGAGGTTTAAAAACTTAACGTCCGACAAATACTCAAACACACGTTTCACAGAAACAATGGCTTCGTCACCTAGAAACAGCAATGGATGTAGTGGGATATGTTGTCTGTAGAGATCTCTGAAGTGTTTGTGTCGTGTTGTGTGAAGTGCCTTGCATGTGATTAGTATGTGCACTACGGATAGGGCCTCTCCGCACCTGCTGCACAGAGGTCTTGGAGATGCAGTGAGAAGGTGCGAGTGCGTTGCATGAGTGTGCCCTATCCGTAATCTGGCCAAGGCGACTTCAGTGTATATATTGCGTGGGTCGGTGGTGTATGGTCCCAAGTGTGGTTTTATTACGTGTAACTTGTTGTCTGTCTGTTCACTCCAGTGTGTTTGCCATGTTTTGCGAAGTTGTTGTCTGATGTGTGGTTTCACGTCGGTGTAGGGTAATGTGGTTATGTTTACTGCATTCGAGAGTGTAGCAGTAGCAGCCATTCGATCCGCTGCTTCGTTCCCGGCTATACCACAGTGGCCAGGGACCCAGCAAAGGATTAGTTCAAATTTGTGGACATACACAGACATAATACCCTTGACTATTAAATTTATAATGTGATTTTTGGAATACTTTGTTGAAGACAACACCCGCACAACACTGAGAGAATCTGTATATATAATGGATTGTGGGATGTCGCTTTGAAGGATATGATTAACAACCAGAAGTACACTATCAGCCTCTGCCGTAAAGATACTTGTATTAGTTTTAAGAGTTCTAGTGACACTGCGGCCGGGCCCATGTGCCGCGCAGGACACCGAGGTGGAAGTTTTAGAGGCGTCCGTATAAAATTCAGAACATTGGTACTTCTCGCTGCAAATACAAGAAGTGCTGCAGAATTGCACATGTGGGAGCTCGGTTTTTATCTACATGTGTGAATGATGTGTCGCATGAGACAGGGTGGAGATGCCATGGTGCTATGAAATCTGTTACAGAACTTTGGATGGTATCTAAAAAGGAGACAGCAAGCTCTGACGCTTCCTCTCTAACTCTTTAAGAGAAGGGCGCAGAGAACGATGGTCGATTTAAAAGGAATTCAGTCATGGAGGTATCATGAAAAACTGATTTAAAAGGATGGTGAGGCATGGATGAAATTTTAAAAGCATAAAGGAGGTCTGTGTATGCTCGCTGACGTTGTAGGTTCCATTTGTTGCACTCTACATACAGGCTTTCGACTGGACTAGTCCGAAAGGCGCCACGCGACAAGCGGAGCCCTAGATGAAGCACAGGGTCCAGCATTCTGAGGGATGTTTTAGTGGCTGACCCATAGACAACGCTGCCATAGTCCAATCGTGAACCTATCAAGCTGGTAAAAACACGCAACAGAAGTTGTTTGTCAGCACCAAAAGAGATGTGCGAGAGAACCTTCAGGATATTCATTGTTTTTAAGCATTTATGTTTTAGTTGTTT
Organism: Haemaphysalis longicornis; assembly: GCF_048455015.1. Lineage (NCBI taxonomy): Eukaryota > Metazoa > Arthropoda > Arachnida > Ixodida > Ixodidae > Haemaphysalis > Haemaphysalis longicornis. The sequence goes on along the minus strand of NW_027526203.1, from coordinate 43,552,787 downwards.
TATGTGTGGGATGAATGTGAGCTTTTCGTCAAAGATTATACCTAAAAACTTGTGTTCCTTTTTTACAGGAATCGAGACACCGTGGAGTTGAATGTCTGGATCCGGTCGGATGCCACGCCTCTTGGAAAACAAGACACAAGTGCACTTCCCTGGATTAAATTTAAAACCGTTGCTATCTGCCCAACCAGCTAGCTTGTTAACACCAAGCTGGACCTGGCGCTCACAGACAGACAAGTTACAGGATTTAAAGGAGAGCTGAACGTCGTCTACATAGATTGAACAGGAAATCGACGGTGGCAGCGCCTTCCTAAGGGAATTCATTTTCACAATAAAAAGGGTGCAACTTAAAACTCCACCTTGCGGCACTCCATTTTCCTGCACATGAACCCTAGAGAGTGCAGTTCTAACTCGCACACGAAAGGTTCTCTGAGACAAGTAGCTGGCAAGTGTGTTCATCATGTTACCTGCCATGCCGAAGGACTTGAGGTCGCTTAGGATGCCATACCGCCACGCGGTATCGTAAGCTTTTTCTAGATCAAAGAATACTGTACTACAGTAATACAGTAATACAGTACTGCTTATTGAGGAAAGCATCTTTTATATACGCCTCTAATGCAACGAGTTGATCGTTGGTAGATCGCCCCGCCCTGAAGCCTGCCTGGCAGCTCTCGAGAAGACCATTGTACTCTAAGAAGTACACGAGTCTCCTGTTTATCATCTTCTCAAAGAGCTCACACAGGCAGCTTGTCAGAGCAACGGGACGATAACTGGCGGGAGAGGAAGGGTCCTTCCCTTCCTTTAGGATAGCCACTACTATGGCCTCTCTCCAAGAGCGAGGAATGGGCCCCGAAAGCCATACATTGTTGTATAGATGTAGGAGTGTTTCAAGAGTGTCTGGGTGTAGGTGTTGTATCATGGTGTATGCAATCTTATCTGCACTCTTAGTCGCGTCCCGGATAGCGTCCTATTTATATCCGGTGGGCAGCCTCAATACTGTGATATAAGAGGCCCTGACAGACTTCTTTTCCGTGACAAAACCTCAGGTGGTTACAGCACGCTTATATGCTGCGCCAACGACCGGTGTCAAGGCTATATACTAGCGGACAGCCTGACGCCAGAAAATAAATAAAAAGAGAGGGGCAATAGTGAAGCTCCGAGCGATATGTGTGGCTTGCGGCGCATGCGCGTATTCCCGCTCACACAATGGCCCGCAACGTTCCTTTGCGGCGGCCGACGACACGCGCTCGACGACGCGGCGAAAGTCGAAAAACACAAAAAAAAACTTGCGCGCACATGCGCAGTAGGAGTGGAAAAAAGTTCGCGCGTGGCAGTTGTGGTCCGGTGATTTCTCTTTAGCGCGCGTGCGCAGTATGGAGTAATTTCAGCGCGGAGCAAGTTGGGGCGTTGGGGTCCCGCGCTTTGACACATGCTCTGTATAGTTCATATTTAGTTCCGAGCGCTCACACTTTCTTGACCACGTTCGCTTCCGCTGACATCAAATGTGTGCACCAAAATCAGTGTAACAGGGGAAGCAACTGCAGTTGCTTCCCCTGTTACACCGACCCTGTTACACCGCCCACCGGGAACGCAAGCCAAGCAGCGGCGCCATGTCAAGCCGGCTGGTGTGTGTATTACGGGCATAGCCCGGTTGAACGCGAGCGGATAGGTAAGTCCCTGGATTTCTTTTTTTACGAGGGGAGGGGGAGCGCAGACTGTAAGAATTTGTGTTTGCAGACAATGTAGCAAGTACCACAAAATTATGCCTTTTGCGTCGTCGTAAGAAGCCCGCGCCAAAACCATTGTCCGGTACCCGGGATCGTACGGTAAATTTAACGTGCTTATAGAGAGGATTCGGTTTCCCAGTGCGGCGGCCGTTTTGGGATCCAGGAGAAAAATGAAAACGCTTGCACATGTGCGGTACTTCCGTTGCCGTAATGAGTATAACGTGGTGCCATAAAGAATTTGCATTTTTACTCGCGTCCCATTGTCGAGGTCAAGCCACATAAAACGCAGTTTGAATTTTGTATTTTTCAATATTCTATGGCCACTGCTTGTCATTTTCGGTAGGCGTAGCAAAAAGTTAGTTATAACGTTTTATCGTAACTAGGTTTTCGCGTCGTCGTTTCGGCTAGTGAATTTTCTGGCACGTTGAGTAGTCTGGATCCTGTGGCGATTTGGAAAGTTTCTTACGGTGTGTTTAAGTGGTAAAGTTTTCACATGAAGGAACATTCACGAGTAACACCAGCCCCCATCTTGTTGTGTTCGGCACGGCTGTCGTCTGTCTGGAGTGTCAACTCGCGGTTTGCAGAAACAATGGCAGCGCGGCAGCGCAAACGCGGCGCGGCGCCGGCGTGGAGGTTGCTCATAGCGGTGGCTTCTAATGTTGTTACTCAGCCTCCTGTAAAGGCGTTATACAGGAGGCTATGCTTACAGATGCGTTGGCTATTGGTCGGTGCGCGCAGTTTACCTATGCTTTAGCAAAAGATGTTGCTAGCAGTTTTATTCGACCTTTCATAAAATGTTTTGCGCCATACTATTGGTGGAAATTGTTTCATAAAAAGAAACTAGGGCACATTACCCTCCGCGTGTAACAGCGAACAGGGTTTTTTTACGACGTCCAATTGACGTGCCGGCGTCAAATAAAATTATGCCAAAGTTTTCTCGCACGCCTTTGCACTGAAAAAGCGCTCGGCCTTCCTATGTATATGAAGAAAACGTCCTTTTGGAGAGCTTTTGAATATAAAGCAGTAAGAAAGAAATAATTGCCTAAACTACAGCGATGCGCTTGCCTGATTTATGATATTTTCACATATCTGCTAAGGTGTTGGTGATACTTTTGCTGCGCTCCTTCAGGCTATACTGTTTTACCGCCGATAAATAACGCCACAATTTTGTACCTGTTCACTTTTTCAATTACCTTTTCTTTTCTTCACGCAGTGCCAACTCAACAGAATGCTACCCGTAACTCGAGGTTTTTGAGATGTTTACAACGCTGTTTCCATTACAGTGCGACGAAATCCCAGAAGCAGCAGCTCCCGGGCCAAAGATTGCTGGGGGGGATTCTACAAAGGCCTTCTACATCATCGGAAGTGGTGTATTTCTACCCCCTTCTCTTCCCTTTCTCTCCCTGCGATACATATGTGGTGCAGGCTGGGAACCTCTTTCCCTCTCACAGTCACCTCACCTCACCTGGACCATAATTGAAGCCCGGAGAAAGTACTTTTTCTTTGTTTGGTAATATATTACATTAGGACATGAGGTATACCCGTCAGCTTTAGGCCAAACATTGGGCTTTATACAGTCAGCAGCCTGCAAAAAAGATGACTTTCCTCCCTGTTCAGCAAGCTGCTGAAAATTCCATAAATTAAAAAAATAATTTTATCTTGACAGGTCCTTTTTTGCCCTTCCACAAAAGAATATTTTCATTTGTGTGTTCCATAAGGGCAATCTGCTAATATTTGTATTTGTTATTTCAATATAGGTATTTCGTGTTCGTATTTGTATTTTCGATATCAAATAAAAAGAAAACATCGTTCCTTCGACATGGTGTCATTCATGTAATTTTAATCTCACACTTGTGCATGGTCATGAATTCGAGAATGACAAAATGCTTAAAATTTACATACCCAACTCAGCTCTCTGTTCATGTCCCAAGTTTGTATGAGTAGATTATCACTTCAAGATCCGGATAGGTTTAAGGTATACAGATATTTACTTTACAGCTTTGCTTGTAACATGGCATTATAAATATAGGGTTTTTTTTTTAATTCGTGGTATGTGCATTGAGGCCTGATAGATCAGGTGGCAAAACACTGAGATTGTAAAGGTAAATCCTCATTGCATGACAACTGAGGTCATGAACGTGTTCCAGAAGTGCACAAATCACGAATGTGTTAGTGCAATTGCAGCCATTGTAACCCATTTATTGGTGGCATTGTTTTATGCGGTCTAAACTTCAGATGCACAAGTGGGCGTTCACTACCAAGTGCAATGGTTTTGGTGAACGGCCTTGAAAATGTTGAAATTGCTTAACTGCGACCTTGCGCTTCCGCGTACAATAATATAACTCGTTAATAACGGAAGCGCGAGTTAAATGAGGGCACTTAAAAAATTGCAGGAATTAAGAGAATTGTCTACTAATGCTCAGCATTCTTATGGCGCTTCTCTTGAGTGTGAGTCTTTTAGAGCCAAATTTCTTGATTTTTCTAAGTCCTGTCCGTCCAATTATCTCCATTTACACTATTATAACGATCACAGGTGTTACTTGCGCCAAATATGCATTTTTTGTAAATGAAGGGCGTGACACGGCTCACCTTTTTCGGAATTTTGTATATTTTTCTTGGTCTTTCGTTTTTCAAAATTATGTTCGGCCAATTCTCGCGATCTACGATATGATAACGATTACAAGTGGAATTTCCGCGAAATCTGCATTATTGTGGAAATGCAGGGTGTTATACTGTTCGCCAGTTTCCGTCATTTTTTTATATTTTTTTTATTTTTTGGTTTCTCAAAATTTGGTTCGACCAATGATCTTTACGATATTATAACGATTAAAGGTCGAACTTCCGCGAAAGCTGCATTTTTTTGGAAATGCGGGGGTTACAAGTTACATGGCCGAGCGCCTATCCGGTCTGCGCGAGAAAACGCTAAGATATTCTTTGTGTGCTCGCGATCACCAATTCTTCAGGCGACGCAGCAATTCTGCTGGCGTCGCGACACAATCTTATATAGAATGAGTAATTTATTATTGGTTCATTACATTACCACAGACGTAATTTACTACCGCCCCCTCTTACAAAAATAAAGGTGAAGGCATGTAACCGCAGCATCAGAAGAGCTACGACGAGCAGAAAAAATTCAGTACACCATTTAATGCTTGGTATACTTGCCACTCGTGACCAAACAGCTCTTATGTTCAGCACGACAGTGTGCCTTACGTGCTAGTTATTTGCATGCATTGTCATAGGAGGCACTTTCCGCCAATGGCCAAGAATACTTTTGGTTACACGGCAGAAGAACTGTTATCAATTCCGTTTTTATCGATGGAATAAATCACCGCATGGCGCATCATACTGTTGAAACGGGCACACAGCATGAAAAAAGGTTTCCGCTCGTAACGATGTACTTAAAGCCCTCCAAACCGTAGTATTATGCCTCTTTGGTAGCGTGATTCGAAAACGGTGGTCTAAAGAAAGTCACTCGCAGCGGAATGTGTTATTTAAGACTCCTGCTTGACGCGCAACAGCATGCAGAATACTTATAAGCCCATGTTTGCACTCCCCAGCAACCCGTGGGTTGTGGAGCAGTGGTTATGATACCCGCCTCTTCATGTGTTGTAGTAGACCCAGGTTCGAGTCTCCGTAGGGCTGTGTGTATGTGCCTATGTGCACTTTGTGTCTCGTATGATGTAACATGTGTTAGAGCATTCGTCACGGGATGCTGACGTTGACCTGGCAATGCGAGAAAAGAAAAGAAACTGGATAGACTCAATTCTGGCCGATTGGCTGGTTTTTTCTTCTTTTTTTGGTGGAAAGCAACAAGGCCGCTTATTTGAGGGGCCGTATGATTTCGGGGCCGCTTCGTAAGCGGGAATAGATTAGCATAACGGGCGGCGTAAATAAATTACGGCCAGTGGCCTGCCGAACACACGGCCCGGTGTTTAGGTGGCCCGCTGGTTAGGTGGCCCGCTGGTTAGGCGGCCCTCAATACGGCCGCGTGTTCGGTGGGCCGCATGTTTGGCGGGCCGCTTGCGCGCGAGGCCGCCTGAACCGCCGCTTTATAAGCGGCTTTAAAATGACGCGGCGGCCCGCCTGCATGCGGGTCGTATAACCAGGAATTGACTAAGAGTGTGCGCCTGGAGCTGAAGGTTTGCACGTGCTCAGGGCAGCCATCAACTCATAGAGAGTGAATTCAGAGTTGTAAGAAGTTTTTGATTTGTCTTTGTCATGTAAGGGCTTTTTTTCTACAGATGTTTTGTGTTTCATGAAAATGTTTGTGTAGTGTGCTGAGCTGGACACATGTGTTCAAAGTGTTGTGCAAGCGTGTTGGCCTGGTCTTCGAGTGTGTCCGCTGTTGTGCTAACCAGGGGCAGGCTCTGTGTCTGTTGTCCTTTTAGCTTGCGTATCCGTGTCCAGACTTTGTGAGTGTCGGTGTATGAGTTGATGGAAGGGAGGAAGGCGCGCCAACTCTCTCGTTTCGCCTCACGACGCACACGCTTTCCAAGAGCCTTTGCCCGTTTAAAGGAAATGAGATTATCTGGCGTGGGGTACCGGCGAAGGACACCCCACGCCTTGTTCTGGGCCTCTCGCGCCCGCCTACAGTCCTCGTTCCACCAGGGCCTCCTTGGGTTGCGGGACGCACTGGAGGCCTGGGGCATGGACTTTTCGGCGGCGTCGAGTATGCGTGCCGTGACGAGTTGGGCTGCTTCCTCCACGTGTAGGTGTTTTATGGTTGTGTGGTGTAGTTTAGAAGTTTCTGTGAATGTACTCCAGTTTGCTTTTGATTCATTAAACCTGTTCTGGGAAGATGGACTGCATGGGCCTTTACCTATGTACGTTAGGGAAGTGGGGAAGTGGTCACTACCATATGGGTCCGTGCCCACGCCACAGTCAAGACATAGAAAGAGAATTGCAGAGCCAAGATGCGAGTATGTATTGTGTCCTAAGTTATGGTATGTCGGCTGTTTTTTGTTGAAAAGGCATGCTCCTGAAGATGTGAGGAATTTCTCTATCAGGCGACCTCGGGCATTCATTCTAGAGGAGCCCCAAAGAGAGTTGTGCGCATTAAGGTGACTATTAGTATGTATGGTTCGGGCAGCTGGTCGACCAGTGCCTCGAAGTCAGAGCTCGAAAGTGCATGATCAGGAGAGATGTAAACGGGGCATACCGTTATCAACCTATTAAATATTATGGTACGGATTGCTACAGCCTCAAGGACAGTGTTCAGAGTGACAGGGTGGCACGCTAAGGATTTCTGGGCGACAATTGCCACACCTCCTTAAGAGTGTGTGCAGCCAACCCTGTCCTTTCTGAATACCATGTACCTATTCAAGAAATTTGTTTGTTTAGAATTGAGGTGGGTTTCCTGGAGACACATGATACTTGGCTGATTGGCATGCAGCATCTCATACACATCATCAAGATTTTTAAGGAGGCCTCTGCAGTTCCATTGGATGATGTTTTCATTTCCCATTATTTAAATTTAAGAATAACTGGAGTGTGTGTGTGTGTGTTTTTGTTCATGTGTCGTCTTTCGGGGCTGTTATTCTAGGATTTCTAGGCCTTTCTGTCGGCTTGGACATCGGAGGCCGTTCCTTGCGCTGCGTTGCAGGCAGGAACGGCGCGACATCTATCTCCTCATCGGATGCCAGAAGGGTGCCCGGCGGACCAGGCCCCTCGGACTTGGCCCCCTTTCGGGAGCCCTTCGTTTGAGCCGCCACCGCCATTGGGCGTCCGGGACACCAAAGGTGGCACAGGAGGTGCAGTGGCGGTGGGAGCCGATGCGGGGCCCCCGGTGTCCATCCGGTCGGCACCCTCCAACGCACTGGAGGACGGGGAGGCAGAGGCGGGAGCGGCACCGGTCCCGACGGAAGTCATTGCCACCACAACCGCTGCTGCCTCAGCAAGTGGCGTGGTGGCGGGTTCGGCTGCCAGAGGCAACCCAGGGGGGGCGGAGGAAGAGACCAGGTCAGACACGCTGAACTGCGTCCCCGTGGGCACCAGACGCTGCTCCGCCCCCCGGCGAGCCCCGTCGGCGTACTTCCCCAGGGGGAAAGAGGCGAACCTCTTTCGCGCCTCTGGCAAGGTGATGTTCTCAGTTACCTTCACATTAAAGATCGCCTTCTCCTGCTTAAACTTTTCGCACGTTCGAGAGTAGGCAGCATGGGGTCCCTGGCAGTTGGCGCAGGTGAGGGTTGACGATGGACAATTATCAGATGGATGATCATGCTGAGCGCACTTTGCGCAGGTCAGACGACCACGGCAGGAGTTGGTTCCGTGCCCGAACCGCTGGCACTTAAAGCAGCGGCGCGGGTTCGGAATGTAAGGACGAATGGAGCATCGGATGAACCCGGCGTTGATATGGTCAGGAAATGAGGAGCAGTTGAAGGTCAGGATAATATGTTTCGTGGGGATTATCTTATCATCTCTACGCATCGTGATGCGGCGCACGGCTGTGACACCCTGATCCTTTAGACCTTCAAGAATGTCGGCATCTGTCTCGTTAAGAAGATCTGCCTCAGAGATCACACCCTGCGAGCTATTGAGGCCGCGGTGGGGTGTAACCCTGATGTCCAGATCGACCATTTTCGTCTGACCAAGAAGTGTGGTTGCCTGCTGCTGGTTTTTTACCTCGACGAGCACTTCGCCTGTGCGTTGTTTTTTGGCATTGTAGGTTTTCCCAATTATTCCATCAAGGTATTTTGTAATCAAAAATACTGATTGTGAAGCAAGAGGGCGGGCTGTGTCAAGAGATTCGATAACAAGGAAACGAGAGTATTTGTCTGGCTTTGGGAAGCTCATGCTTGGAAGTGGAGGGAAGGATACTGCGGTCCCGCCCCTTTTCAGGGACCGATCACGCGTGGAGCGGGGTTTTGAATTTTCCATACAGCATAGAAAAAAAAGCAGGGGACGGGGGCACTTTCTTCTCAAACCTTACCCTGATAGCCTGAGAGGTCCCGGAGCTCCCTGCCTGGTAAACAGACAGGGAGCCCATCCGCCGGAGCTTGACCTGGGCTCCGACGGCCACCGTTTGAGGCTTCTACCCTTCACCTTTAAACACATCACCACGGTAGGTTACAGTTTATGTTGGGGGCTCAGGGTCCGCGGTGTCGCCAACACCGTCACCATGAATACTCAAGGTGCCCCGTGCGGGGTCCTCGAAAGATGCAGTGTTTGTTTAAAAAGGCACAAAGCACGGCAAAATCGGAAAAAACAGAACTACGCTACACGTCGTCGGCTTTTGTTAAAAGAATAAAGGAAGAATAAAGAAACGGAAGAGGAAATGAGCGACGAAATTCAAAAACACCGTTTTGTTCAAACCGGAACACACGCTTGAGTAGTACAACAGTACACTAAATCTCATAGGAAAAAACAAAAGTTTCATGAAACACCTTCTTTTTTATGCCGCGGGTGGCTTGCGTTCCTACTCTTCTCACTTCATTTACTTCGGAATGCAAATATCATTTACTTCCTTACATATTCTGGGGAAATCATTTTAAAGACGATGGTATTTCTTGGGCTACTTAAACCCAGAAATTTTGGTCTGTCAGTATGTCTGTTCGTCTGTCTGTCTGTCTGTCTGGGACTCGATTCAGCTACCCGGCGAAAGTAATACAAGGCCTCCGCAATAGTCTTACATAGTCACAGCTACACCTACCCGTCTACGTCCGGTGCAATGTTCATAGTCGACAAAATCGTTGAAGAAGAACAAAACATTACGCAAATATAAGACAACAAACTAATACAAAAGTGATACTTGCAGTGTTTTTTTGTATAAAATCATACAAGCTTGATTTTTGCGAAATTAAATACTTCATCCACTGCAGAAAAAAAATTTCGCCGTCGCCTACTGTCGCCCGCGCCAATAGCGCTTCTGGTGCCATTTTAAGAAATCAACCGGCAGCAGTTACGAAAGGTTCCACTAGATAGGTTCCACGTTCTGCTTGGAACGGACGTGGAGTAGGGCAACGTGGTTCTCTAAACGCTGAAGTAGGGCGCCTCGACTCGCGCGCGTCTCCGCCGTACGGCAGCGTTGGCATCCAGACACCGTGCCTGGAGCAGTGGAACGCCGTAAATTTAAAATGATTTAAGCAAACCTTTGGCGTCTTTACCCTGAGAGGAGCGCGACGCAAGATTAACAACATGAGAGGTGAAAGCGAGAGTGAAGGGAGGCATTTACTTGACAAAAGTCGATAAAGACTATCGTCTTTTGTCGACATTTTCTACGAAACGAGCAGATACGAAGCCAATTTTTTGAGCACGCCTTTCAGGCTATTGTATTCCTAATGGACACTACGTGTCACACAGCCGCTTGACCTGATGTTACGAGTGACGTTCCCGTCAAAAGTAATATCTTGTGGTCATTTTGAAAAGTCCAGAGAAGATAAAAACGCGTGTGGTGTTCCGCGCTACATGATGATACGAAGTTTGTGCAGCCTCTCTCTTGTGCTTAAAATGATTCTCGCTTTCCGTGACCTTGCTCGTTTTCAATTTCAGGGACTACGTTTACATGAAGACTGGCGTGTACATGCTTCCGACCTATCACGCTGCGTGTTATTTTGGCAGTAGCATCACTTTTTTTGCGGTGCAAACGTACAAGAACGAAAAAATATCGAAGGTAAGCGTCACATTTAAGGCGTAGCTAAGCAGCCCATTTGGCAAAATTAAGAACTAATAATAAGCGTTTTAACAGCCGAGTTATTTAGCAAATTGTAATTTTTCGTATCCGCAGGTAAAAATACCAAGAAATTGCAGAGCGCACGCATGTCAACGCAGGCATCTGTGGCGACCACCCGGCAGTCAACAAAACCCACGAAACTTCTAGTGGTCGTATGTGCCTGCCTCGTGACGACCTCCCAGCGTCCCCTGTGCACGTTTGACAAGCCAAGCAAACCCACTCAAGGAGATTGGCGAAGATTTCGGCGACCGTTCGGCAGGTCAAAATACCGAGAAAATGCCGAGCGCTCGTGAGTGCGTGCCACGCGGCGATCGCCCAGCGTCCCCGGCGCCTGTTTGTCCATTTAAGCATACCCACTTAGGGTGACTGCCCTGGAGTGGCCACAAAATGAACTTCAGCGTTCGCAGTAATGGTGGCAACACTTGCCACAATTACTCCGGCGCCTCGCCCGCCTCGTGAGGAGCGCCCGGCATCCCCCTTCTTGGCATTTGAAAACTCTCTTCCCGGCGTTCGTGGCGTGATGTTTCGGGTGCTCTTCTCCTCGCCAGTTCACTTGCGTTCGCGTTTGAAATGGAGAGCACCGGACATTCAACGCTACCGAGCCGAGTTCGTGAAGCCGGTTGCCGCCGGTTGTTGCAAGTCCTAACGCGGTCAACTTGCCTGCGAACAAAGCGATCCGGGCCTCCCAGTCATGGAGAACTTCCAGCGGCAAGTTCGGAAACCCATTAAAGGTGCAACAGCCGTGTTTCTGGCAAATGGAGAGGGGCTGCAGCTCTGCTATTTTTCCAGCCTTGCATCACTAGTGAAAGGTGCGCCAATTTTTGTCTGGGTATTTTTTTGCGAGCTCCTCACGCTGCGCAAGCTCCCGCGTGAACCTGTACGACACGGGGCACTCCGCACAAAGAACACGATTAAATGCACTCGGTATTTTCTCTGCGAACGCTACCGGACCAAGGTGAAGCTTAAACAGCTTTGCTGTTTAAAGTGAAATAAACTTGAACGTATAAACGTAACGTAGCAGAGCTACCGTCTTCCTGCGCTTTCTGCGGAATTAAAACTTGTGTGGCGCAGTTTCTCAGGATGGTATCTGCGACCTAATTGAGGAGGTGCTGAAAGTATTGAGCGCTGAGCAATACTGTAGCTTCATGGCTGAACGCGTCTGAGATAAAATGGGAGCAGATTTGCCCAGAGCGTTCTTAAAGGCCACCTGGCCGTAGCTAATTGAATCATTTTAGTCTTGAAAGGAATAAGTGGTTTGAAGAGCGTAGTAGTCTTTTGGGTAGAAAGGATGCGCTCACTCCAACTCACTCAACATCTTTTGCAATATTATCATAGCATTTTTAATATGGCAAGGGAAGTAGAAATACACCAACTGTTAAATCTAGTATATTTGTCTCCGCAGAAAATTTAGTGAATTCTATACTCTTTCCCTTGTGTTATGATTTCTAAAGGGTGGGACATGTGTCAATTTCGGCATTATTTGTATTGGTACTCTGACAAAATCGTGTAGAAGGAAGGTATTTCAGCGTATATTAGTGTCTGTATTTGTATATTTCTTAAAACAATCGTCAGCATCACCATTCGGTTTACCACTTTAATTTCTTATGACAGAAAATAAACATGCGACATGTCGCCTGGTATCCTGGACGGTTTTTCAATACCCAAGGTCGCTTCCAAGTTAATTGCAAAATTAGGATGACTAAAGTTCCAGACTTACATTTTGCTTTTTTTGAGCAAAATATACATCCAACAGGGTTTACAAAAATACATTTAAACCACAGAATCTGGGTTAATATACCGGGTATTCGAAATTAGGGTAATGGATTTGCTCAAATTAAGCACTGGGAGGCACGCGACGACCCCCTGTGCAAATAAGTGATGTGGCCAGGGGGACAGAAAGGCAGATAATGTTATCCCTGTCAGGTGCCCAAGTAACTTAAATTAATTAACTTTTTGTTCAACTCAGTAAGTGTTTATGTTTGTACTTAATTGTTAAAGATATTTGTGTTTCTACAAAGTATCAGTTGGAAGAATTCCAGCATGTTATTGCTCCTTGATGTCCGTCTCCACCCTTCATTTCACGTAAGCATGATCACACATGCAAGAGAGTAAGGGTCCTCGCACAGCTCCTCCATTATATGGCTCGACTGTTGCGTGTGGCGTTTAGTGTGGCAGTTTGGTTTGGCAGTCAAGAAAACCTTGGAAAGCAAAGGGGAGGATGTGGTAGGTCATTGAAAAAAATAAAAATTTGAAAAGAATAAAAAATAAAAAAATTGTAAAGAAAAAAAGAAAGTGGAGAAAAAGTTCCCGCCGGGTGGGACCCGAACCCACGACCTCCAGAATACGCGTCTGGTTGGATGACCACTACGGTACCGGCGGGGCTATTTTTCCCCTCCACTTTCTGGGGTATTGATGTTCAGGTATTTTTGTTTCCTGTGCTTGGGGGTGGTAGCCAGCGCCACTCGGACTAGTCGGGGTGAAGGGGACCTTCTTTTTAACCCCCGGACCGTGATTCGAGTGTCTACGACATGTAGAGAGTGGTCGACCAGCGTTGAACCCTCTTAAGCTCCGTTAGGCACCAAGACTGCCAGATCAGAGGCTCTCGCTGTGCATGTAGCGAATCAGAATAGGAAATGAGGGGCTCGTTGAAATAAGACAAATAAGGGTTGGCCGTCAAGAAAACCTCGGAATGCAAAGGGGAGGATGTGGTAGGTCATTGAAACAGATAAAGAATTTGAAAAGAAAGAAAGTGTAGAGAAAAAGGCCCGCCCCGTGGGATCCGAACCCACTACCTCCAGAGGTCGTGGGTTCGGATCCCCCTAGAGGTTGTGGGTTCGGATCCCACCCGGCGGGCATTTTATCTCTACTTTCTTTCTTTCCAAATTGTTTTATCTGTTTCAATGACTTACCACATCCTCCTATTTGCTTTACAAGGTATTCTTGACTGCCAAACCTTATTTCTATCTTATTTCAACGAGCCCCTTATATCGTATTCTGATTCGCTACAAACAGAGAGCAGGCATTGAAAAGATACTGTCCCCCTTCTCTTCTGCCCTGGCGAAATCAAGATATGACCGCACAACAGCCCCAAAACAGCATCACAAAAGAGAGAAGATTTGCGGTTATCCTAACCCTCTTACATACGTAATGATGTGAACAATTAAAATTTTGAGTAGAATATGTGGGAGCATAGACACACTAGAAGAATTCTTCCAACTGGTACTGAGTAGAAACCAGACTGCCTTTAACTTTTCAAGACATAACCCACCCACTTTCTGCAGTCAACAAAAAGTGATTTCTTCTATTTCAATTATTTGTGCTGCTGACAGCGATAATGATTAATCCACGTGCTGTCCCCCTATGCACATAATTTTTATTGCCGAGGTGGTCTTCCCAAGCCTCCAAATGCCTAATTTTAAGAAAACCGTTAAGCTTAGTATTATGCGAAGAACAGCGCGACAAATTTTCAAAAAGGCAGTCATTACAGTGCACCCTATCCCCTCCTTTGTGATATAAATAGGCCGGTGCCACTACAGTATTGACAAGATTACAGCGCAATGCCGTTCGGTGGTTGCAGCTTCGTGCGTTCGGTCGAGTTCGCCCCGTCGATTGTTAACAGCAGAAAAAAAGGATCCTTGCAACAGCCTCCCGCAAGAGACATGAGACTTCCGTCCGGTCACCTGAACAGTGCCACAGCTTTCGGTAATAGCGTCACTCCGTTAAGTGAATTCGGTAACCTAGGTTCGGTGCACTCTTTCGGTTAACCAGATCCTAGTTTTTTGGTGCGTCAATTTGTCTAAACATGCTGGAGTAAAAGGAGGCTTGCGGAAAATAATTTGCTACATTGAAATTGCAGACACACCATGCTTCAAAAGTGTCAATCGTGTATTCACGGTTGGCATTCACGCGACTGAGAAATATTTGCTTGAAATCCGTTGACCAACCCTCCTGGAATTCCTCTAAGGTTGAATTTTTTACCCTGTTAGAACTCTCACTGGCCGTGGTGGCGTTCGTGTGGAGCTACCCTGCTTGCGCTCTGCCTGTTTCTTGCATACGAGGCCCAACTTGGTCACCTACACAAGCTTGTCTGGGGCTCGGCGACCTCACCGAGACAGCAGGAGGACGATAAGAAGGAAGACGTCAGAGGCCATGACATGGAAGTCGGCACAACCCACAGAGATGCCGCCCTCTGACCGGGAGGAGGCGCCATCATTAGAATAAAAAAATATGAATGACTTGCTCGTCGCGGCACTTTCAGCTCCCCCATGCGTACGCATGGGGGGGGGGGGGGGCTGAATGTGCTGTCCCCCACCAAAAAAACAAAAATTTCGACATGTGGGGTGATTTTTAAGGCTACACCCCCTTTATATATTTATTTATTTATTTGACATACTTTCAAGGCCCGAAGGCATTATAGAAAGGAGTGGGTGAACAAACATACTCAAAAAATGTGCAAGGTACAAAGAAATCTTTCAACACGGCGTTTCATGGATAATGTTTTTGAATATGTTGGTATCCAGGATGGCGGCGACGGTGGCGGGAAGGTGGTTCCATTCTTTGCTTGTGCTTGGGATGAATGAATTGCTACAAAGTTTAGTACGAGAAGACGGCACACTAACTTTGAAACGGCGGTCAACCCGAGATGAAATGTATGACTGTTGGGTGATAAGCTGTTCTTTCAAGAAAGGGTTGTGGTGGTATATTTTATGAAAAAGTGAAAGGCGGAAGCATCTACGACGGAAAGAAAGTTCTGGCAATTTAAGTGCTGTTTTCATTGAAGTTACGCTAGCATATCGGTTGTAGTTGGATAAGATAAAACGTGTTGCGCGATTTTGGATGGCTTCAATGCTGTGATCGAGGGTGATGTTTGACGGGTCCCAAATGGCGCATGCGTATTCTAGTTTGGAGAGAACTAATGTTTTGTAGAGTGTTAGCTTCAGAGATGATGGCGCAGACGAGAAATTCCGACGCAAGTAGCCCAACATGCGGTTAGCATTGCTGCATATAATATCGACATGCATGTGCCAGGATAGGTTGCTGGTAATGTTTAGTCCAAGATATTTGTAAGAAGAGACAACTGAGAGAGGGCTATCATTGAGTAGGTATTAATTCAGATTCGTAACATTAGTGCGCTGCGATACATGCATGCATTTACATTTGGTTAAGTTAAGTTTCATAGACCACTTGTTACACCACGATAGAACGTTATCCATGTCTTGTTGAAGTTTCTTAGAATCACTTAAGTCAGAAATTTTACGATGTAGAACGCAGTCATCAGCGAAAAGTCGAATAGTTGAAAATTTCACACAGGATGCAAGATCATTACTATAGACAAAAAAAGTAGAGGACCGAGAACCGACCCTTGCGGCACGCCTGAGGTTACCGCAAGGGGTGCAGAAGACGAGTTGTTAGCAATTACGTATTGTGTTCTATTAGCAAGGAAGTTTTTAATCCAGCCTAGTACTAGCGGGTCAATGTTAAAAGAACTAAGTCTATGGATTAGTAGGTTATGGGAAACGGTATCAAAGGCCTTAGCGAAGTCGATAAAGATGCAATCAGTGTCAAATCCTAGGTCAGTGTTAGAAAACAGGTCGTTAGTAAAGCAAGCTAGTTGCGTTTCACAGGAGAAAGATTTCCTAAAGCCGTGCTGACTGTTGTTAAAAAAAGAGTTGGTCTCAAGAAAATCTATTAGGTGGGAATATATTACATGCTCAAGAATCTTACAGGGAATGCTGGTTAGAGATATGGGATGGTAGTTTTCCGGAGAATGTGTGTTACCTGACTTGTGAACCGGAACCACCTTCCCCACCTTCCAGTCGCTTGGCAGAAATGAGCAGTGTAATGATTGTTAAAATATCCTAGAAAGAATAATTGATGAATACAGTTCAGTGCATTTCAGAATTTTAGAATTGATTTCATCTCAACCCGCAGACGATGATGTTTCCAAATTACCAATTAGTTTCCCAATGCCAACCCGGTCTATAATAATCGGATCCATTTGAGTAGCGGGAACTGTCGTAGTAGGTGGAAAATGCACTGGTGCAGCGTCATGAAAAAATGAAGCGAAGACTTCATTAAAAACTGTGCAACACTGGTCACTTTCAACAGGGGTGTTAAATTGGGACAACTGTATTGTGCCTGGTGTATTGCCATGAACGACGTTCCAAAATTTACGTGGATCAACTTGTAAGTATGATGGCAAAGTAACGTTAAAAAAGGTTTGCTCAGCCTGTGAAATGGCGCGACAGTATTCCTCATTGATGCGGTGATAGTCAGACCAACGATTCAAATTGTTCGATTTTTTTTCGAACGATATAACCGTTTTTTCTTGGTACAAAGACGGCGCAAGGCCGCCGTAAACCAAGGTGACTGGGGATTACATCGTACTTGTCGTTGGGGAAAATAATGTTGGATTAGGAATAACAGTTCGATTAGGAATAACAAAAGAGACCAGTTTTGCTCCACTGTTTGTTCATTGAAATCAGGCATCATTTCATCCATAAAACGTTCCATTTGTTCGGTAATTGCCGCAAGATTAGCATTGGAATCATCGCGAATTGTTTTAGCCTTTTTCGCGTACGAAAAGCGGGCTTTTAAATCAAACTGTAGCGAAGAATGGTCACTTATTCCAGGAAGATACGTTAAGGGGGAAACTAGGTCGGGGGTAGTTGACAGCACTAAGTCAAGTGTGTTAGAACACGCTGGAGTGACTCGGGTTGGTTTGTGGACTAGCTGGGTTAGGTTGAAGTCCAAGCACAAATTTATAAATTCAGTAGTCTCGGCTGAAGTACGCTTAAAATTAACACAGTCAGTCTGCCATATTATATCCGGGAAATTAAAGTCTCCCAAAACAAACAGTGGAGAGTTATGAAACCTTATAATCAGTTTTTAAGGACATCATGAAGATCTGTGCAAAATGTAGGGGAAGAATTTGGTGGCCGATAACATGCGCAGAATATAAAGTGATGGTCTGAAATGGTCACACGCACACAGACGATTTCTAGAGGTGAAGAAATAGCAATAATAGATGCATTTAGGTTAACTTTGACAGCAATAAAACGCCACCCCCAGAACGGATATCGCGGTCATACCTGTAGATGTGGTAAGCATTTTCACAGTCAAATATTTCACTATTTTTTATTTTTGCAGTGAGCCAAGTTTCAGTTAAGATGACGATGTCAGCGGAGCAACAATCGATGGCTGAAGATAATAGTGTTCGCTTGTTCCAAACACTGCGCACATTAGTGTAAAGAATAGACACGTTACTTTGACGTTGTTGCCTTAAAGATAGCTATGCAGAAGGAGAAGAAGGATTGTTAAGAACTGACGCATCGTTCATTGGTTCAGCAGCAGAATTGGAAGAATGGAGTTCGCAGATAGCATCGGTGGCAGCAGAGTATACATATGTTTTCTTGTTCAGGACCAACTTGTTAGACCGCAAAGAATACTGCTGTGCACCGGCTTTTGCAAACTCGAGAAGGTTTTTCCGAGATTGCCGTGTCGACCGACAAAAATCTTCGCCCAACGAAACGTTAGCGGGCTTTAGCAGGCCTTTCAGTGACAGGATCTTTTCTCTTGTTTTGAACGATGAAAATTTGACGATAATGGGCGGAGTCTTGCCCACCACAAATGAACCAAGTCGATGTGACCTGGCAATCGCTTCTTCGGATATGTCAAGCTTCAGATTGTTTTTAATGAGGTCAAGAACAAGGTTTTCAGTTTCTGCCCACGTTTCGGAAGCATTATCGACAACACCATAGAAAAAAGGTTGTCCCTCCTAGATCGATCCTCTAAGTCGTCCAACCTTGACCTTAGCTCACAATTTGCGGCACCAACTGCTGTTGCAACTATTTCCGGTATGTCTGTGGGAGACGCTGAAGATTGAATTGTTTCGACAACTGTTTCAAGAGTTGCCAATCTGGTTGACAGGACCGAAACTTTGTCAGCGAGTGCTTCTTGGGTTGCTTTCAGTTCCGAAAAGGAGCGCATTACGTCCTGATGACGGGACTCAGCTTTCGCGGACAAAGTAGCAATTGCAGCAAGAACTGCGCAGTTTTCATCATCAGACGGCCCAGGATTCACCTCTACGTCCCCACAGACGAGCAATTTTTTTTTAAACATGCACGCAGTCACAAAGAATGTCACATAACACACTTGGGAACGGCAGGAGCAGCAAGCAGACGTTATTTGAGCGCTTACAATGCAGTGGCGGACTGCCACTAACCTACACATAGACGAAGGAGATATTGAGCGGCGAACGCATCTTTGCCACTCCTCCGTGCCCACTGAAGGCGGCCAGGCCATGCCAGTCCTTTAAGTAGTGAACACGTTGTGACGTTCCATGTGACGTGATGAAGAGGGACACGTGGCTGGTCTCCTGGTGGTGACGATAGCAGAAGCCACTTTTCGGCTGATACGGCAGTTCAGCTGATGCGGAAGATGGAAGCAGTCGTCCAGCCGATATCTTGTAATCAGCTGCCTGGGGTAGCGGGCCAAACCATCCGCCGTAGAGGATAATCTGCACATAGACGAAGGAGACATTGAGCGGCTAACGCATCTTTGCCGCTCCTCCGTGCCCACTAGAATAGAAGTTGATTACATAAAATTGCTGTTCTACATTTTGAATTTGGATTCTCTTCGCTCGCCATTGCCAATGCCTTTTATATTTATTCTCCGGCACAACATTTGTGACCGCTATGTGTGTCGTGTGATAAAAAGCTTCGCTGGTCATCCACTTTTCACAGAATAGAATAGCTCGTGAATTTTATGCACTAGCTCATCTCTTTCATTCTTCTCTTTTGTTTCAGCTCTTCCATAGCAGAAACAGCCGCGCGTGAGGCGGCCCCAACGGAAGCACCACAAACAAAATTTTCCTCATTTGGTTCACCGGCGATGCCTGACGTCACTGCTGTTCCCGTTAACGGAAATCAGTTTAGCCGCACGTGCTGAGCAGTATTTCATTGGCTGTTATTTCTTGCTGCTCTACCAACATGTAAACATGAGAGATTGATTGTTCCTACTTTCTGCGAAAGGAATGGAGTAGTGTGGGCATGAAGGCAGCAGCTGAACAAATCTTGCCTACCCTACTTCCACCCTTTTCGCTTACAGTTCGCTTTCTTGAGTTGAGATGCCCGTGCTTCAATGTGGTTCTGTTCGGTGAAGGGGCATCCTGACGGGTGCTGAGTCCGCGCCGGTGCGCTGTAGCGGAGCCATTTACTTTGTTTGACGGTGATTCCAAGCCTGCCCGCTGTTTGGACTGGACATCCCACCACTGCCACCGCTGTTGAGGCTGGGCATCCCACTGAAGTCACCGATGTTGTGACTCGCATCCCTGCTTGTCAGCGATCTTGGGAATCAGCCATCGCGACGCTGAAACTACTGTTGAAACTGGGCCTTTTCACCGCAGCCACCACTGTTGCGACTGGACATCCGAGCGCAGTCACCGGTGTAGCGACGTTGCCTTGCTCCGTCCACAATCGACGCGACACAGAGCAGTGCGATGAAGTTCTCAAGCCGCCGAAAAGTTGAAGCAACACTTATATACAGTATATACAAGGGTAAGCAAACGTTAGATGGCTAAGCCCAAGGCGACAGCACCACACTACTCGGTGCCTCCGATGCGTTCCGCCGAAGAATGCCGCCGGATAATGCCTCCGGGCGGGTTTTTATACCCACAGAAATTCGGCGTGGCCCCGAGAACTTTGAATCGCTAGAATCACGACCCTCGCTGGCTGAAGTTTGAAATGCGACGAATGGAAGCAAAGCGGTTGCGTCAGCCGAGCCTGCTTGATGGGGAAAGGGAGGGCGACGCATAGCCGTCTCCGCGAACCCGCCTCCAGGCGTGTGGCGGCAAGTCGGTAGCCGGTCATTCACCCGGTGCAGGATTCGGCCAGCCGCCGGAACGCAAAAGGATGAGGCGACTCTCCGGTGGTACATGTTTCAGCTAGTGCACCGCGGGCGGTTTGGTCTGGTTTGGACGAGGCGTAAATCGGCCCCGCTGTCGGCGCGTCGCCCCGTGCAACGAATTTGGACCGGGCGCTCTGGCACAACACCGCCGACACCGCCACACAATACACCAGGAAGATGAGCTGCCTCCACGTGGCTAGGATGCCGAGCGCGCTCGGTCGCCAGGCTCATCCAGGTTCACCTCCAGTGTTCCAGGAAAACGGCGGCTCTACCACGCTTCTCTCCACGAACAGGTACCGCCTGCCCGTTCCGGATCACAGGCACATCGCCGTGCTGCGCAGGCGTCTCGACCAGCTTCGCCCGGCTCTGCCGGTCTCAGTTCACAGCACCGGTCGCTCATCGTTCTGCAGCTTGAAAAGAACCGACCGACAACAAGCAACCCCCCGCAAAATGCAAGCACCCTCTGTCCTCCGTCAGAACACCAGATTTCAAAACATAATAAACACTCCTAGCTAAGTGTCTATCCCCCAATTTGGACCCTCTATACCAAGAGACCCATGCGGGGCGCAAGACTCTTAAAATAAGAGCTCACACTATGTCTCAAACGTAACACACGATATGAAAGGATCATAACTAAGACTGATTACTTGAATTCCCGCGGTGCGGAAATAATCAACTGAGGCAGCAAATGAGGGAAATAATTTTGCTCCCATAAACCTGTTAAGCTAAAGCTGTTCACGAAGAGACGAAACGAGAGACACGGGAAGGGCGAAGGCAGCATTACTTAGAACGCACGGCTTAGTACGTGGTGCGTTAGCGTTAAACTTTCCTTTCTTGCAGCGAATTAAAGATTGTGCTGCTGGAGTATTATGCTCTACCTTAGCAAACGACTGCTTTTAGATGACATGTTATTTAGCCAGGTTAGCGTGCAATGATCAGTTTCCACAACAAACTGAGAACCGGCTACGTAGCACGCCAACTTCTGCACTGCCCACACTACGCAACCACATTCCTTTTCTTATATATAGTACGCCTCTTCGCTGCAAGTTAGCTTACGGCTTAAGTACAAAACTGGTCGTTCCCGGCCGTTCGCATACTATTGGCATACTACAGCTCCCATGCCACGATCGCTCGCGTCGCGTTGAATCACGAAAACCTTTGAAAAGTCGGGGGCCATTAGAACTGGCTCTTCGCTCAAGGCTCATTTCAGCGTTTGAAACGCGTCCTCCTCCTTTGTGTCCCATTCTACCTTAACTGGCCCCGTCTTTGTAAGAGCATCAGTTAAAGGACTAGCAAGGGTGGAGTAATCTTTCACATAATGCTGGTAATACCCAGCCAAACCCAAAAAATCTCTTATCTCGGATTTTGTGGTTGGTCGGCGATAGTTGACGACAGCGGCTGCTTTGATTTCCGACGGTCTGCGTCGGCCGCGCCCACCACATGCCCTAGGTACGTCACTTCCGCGCAGCATAGGTGACACTTCGACGGTTTGACTGTTAGAACGGCTCCTTTCAGCCTGCTCAGCATGACTCGTAAGTGCTTCACATGCTCCTTCCATGTGTCAAACAAGATGGCGACATCATCGAGCTAAGGAAGCACGTACTCAGACAGGCCACGAAGTACGTGATCCATTAGTTTCGAGAAGCAATACTGCGCCTTTTTGAGACCGAAGCTCAACATGACGGGAGGGAATGTTCGAACGGGGAAACGAACGCAGCGTATCTACTGGCAGCTCAGAAAGGGGCACTTGCCAAAAGCCTCGCACGAGGTCTAGCGTGGAAATGTAATTCGCCTTTCATGCGGTCTCTACCCTCTCGTCGAGGTTCGGAATCGGATACGTCTGGTCTCGGGTTATCGCGTTGAGGTGCCGGTAATCGACACCCGACCTGGGGTCCTTTCCGGGTACTTAAACTAGTATTACAGGGGAGGTGCAATCGCTTTCACTCGGGACAATGACCCCCAGGTCACACATGCGCTTAATGTCGTCCTCCATAATCTGTTTCTGTACGAGAGAACATCAGTACGGCTTGCTACGAATCCGTTCGTCCCGCGTTAACTCAACGCCATGCTCGATTATCGTGGTTTTCCGTTCCGATCAGAGAAAACATCCTCAAACTCGAAGAATATCTTCTCCAAGTCCTCCTTTTGCGCTTCGCTGAGGAAGGGCTCTAACCTCACTTGTTGCCGCAGGAGATGGGAAGTGCCTTCCTTCAGGCGCGCAGAGGTCAGAATACTTGCGCCTTCTTCGTCCTCAGCATTCAAAGCGATGTTCACCACAGCATGACGCTGAATGTTGGGTTTCATCAAATTGCTGTCATAGATTTTGTTCTGCCGTTTGCCAAGTTTTACGTCGTACTTTGTGGCAGAAAGCTTCGACACTACTTTCGCTGGCCCTTCCCAATGAACTTCAAGCTTTTTTTGAAGGGTGCAGCAACATCACTGGGTTACCACGCTAACTCGCCGACTTGTCGTAGTACGCCTTCGACAATGCTTTTGTCGCCTTTATGTGGCTCTCGACAGGGTCTTTAGTTTTCCCGAGCCTGTGAAGTAGCTTAAGAACGTACTCTACCTCGTTTGGATCCTCCCTGTTACCTTCCCAAGACTCGCGCGGCATTCGCAGCGGGGTTCTGAGACTCCGGCCGTACACCAGCTCCACAGGGCTAAACCCCGTACATTCGTGTGGAGCAGGCGTCAAAGCGAACATAGCGGCAGGTACAAACGCTTCCCACCCGCGTTTTCGCTCAAAGCAGAGGGCTCGCAATATTCGCTTTAACAATGAGTGTATTCGCTTCATTTGGTTTGATTGAGGGTGATAGATAGAGCTGTGCACCACCTTGATGCCGCACTTTTAAAAAAAAGTCTAGAATATCCAGCTTGAAGACGCTACCGTTGTTGCAATGAATTTCAGCAGGAACTCCGACACGAACGAATATTGAAAGGAGCGCAACAACGACTTGAGGAGAATTCAGCTCTCTTGGTGTCACTGCTTCTGGGAACTTAGTCGCGACACAGAGGGCAGTAAGAATGCACCTACAGCCGTTCTCAGACTCTGGCTGTGGCCCAACAATGTCGATCACCCGCCCACAGAATGGTTCAGTTATGACTGGTGCCAACTCCATAGGCGCCTTCCATTTATCTGTACTCTTGCCAACCCTTTGGCATGTGTCGCAAGACCGCACAAATCCGTCGATGTCTTTTCAGCATTTACCCCAGTAGTAATCTAGCACAAGTCGAGCTTTCGTCTTTTTTCAGACGGAGGTGCCCTGCCCACGCGTTTCCTTGAGCGAGTTCCAGTAGCTGACTGCGATACTTCTCCGGGATCAAAAGCTGCTCGAACTTCTCACCCTTGAATTCCGTGTAACTGCGGTACGACTTCATTTCATTCTCATGAAATGAAACGTTCTTTTTCTTTGCGCCCCGTTTCACTCCCTCTAGCAAGGCTTTTATCGAGCTATCATTTTGATGTTCTCGAATGAACGTTGATCGATCCACCTTGATTAACTCTTGCCAGCTGTTGGAGACTGGGGACAATGTATCGTTCACCTCACACGGCGGCGCCGCTTCAGTTTCTCCGCCGAAAGGGCTGACGCAATTTGCTTAGGCCACTGGCTGTTCAACTAACCCATCGCGAAACTTTGCGGTCGGCTCGCAGCTCGGGCTGTATTTCTCTCCCGCCCTACCATTTCACTCGCTGGGGAAGAGTCGAGTTTCTGGGAGAGCTTCTCCGCTTGCGAACTCGCGAGTGTTATGCACTGGTCGCTACTCGTGGACTGTTTGCGCGTTTCGAAATGTTCATTTGGACGCGGCTTTCCTGCCTCTGCGCCCTTCCCGTTTTCCTGGCTCGTTTCTATGTCAAATAATACAATAGCGATCGCTTCGCGTTTTCCCTCCGACACTCCGTCCTACGAACGGCGGCCGTTGTCCCCGACTTCTCGGAACGCTCGCCTGAACCGTCGGAGAACTCACGCTAGATTCTGGCGAGCACTGCCAGAGCTTCGACTCTATCTCCATAAACTCGAACCACTCCAGCTCGAACTGCCTTTCGGGTTCCCATACCTGCTTTTCGGCTTCCTCTCTCCGTTTCCGCCTGTGGGCTTCCTGCTTCCACTTCTGCCATTCCTCCTCTTCACAGTCACGGAGTTCTCTTTTCTCGGCCTCCTCGCGCGCAGTGCGCTTTTTCGCATCTTCGCGTCCGCGGTGCTCTTTCTTTTCGGCTTCCTCGCGCTCACGGCGTTCTTTGATATCATCCCTGACCTCATTGACTTCTTCAGCCGTTACGTTCTCCTTCCGCATGATCTCAAGCATCGCATGCTTCCGTTTCGCACGGTCCAAGTCAAGGCCCAGCTTCTCGCAAATTTCGATGAGTTCCTTCACTTTAAGGTCCCCCATGGTTTCCTATAGCCCTTGCTGTTTAACCACGTTAGAATTCCTTTACTGTTCCTATACTATCGAGCTACTGGTAAGGCACGCGCAAGTAATTCCCTGCGCTCCTTTGTTTACACCCCCGGCACTAGATTTGGTTTCAATAAACTTTCTCTAGGCTTGAAACAATCAAAGAGTTCACAGTGCTTCCCACAGCCGTTCTCTAAACTACCATAACCTGTGCTAGAGAAGTCTGATGAACTGAGAGAAAACGTTGAGCGCTTACCACACTAGGTAGTAGCCATTGCCGCTCGATCCCACCGCTGCCACCAATGTCGTGAATGACCTCCCCAGCGCTGGTACCAATGTTGCGAATCAGCCATCCCACCGCTGCCACCACCGTTGGGACAGGGCATCCCACCACTGCCACCACTGTTGGGACTGGGCATCCCACCGCAGTCACCGATGTTGTGACTCGCATCCCAGGTTGTCAGCAATCTTGGGAATCAGCCATCCCGACGCTGTCACCACTGTAGGGACTAGGCCTTCTCACCGCAGCACCACTGCTGCGACTGGCCATCTGAGCGCAGTGACTGGTGTAGCAACGTTGCCTTGCTCCGTCCGCTATCCACGCGGCGCAGAGCAGAGTAATGACGTTCTGGAGCCGACGAAAAGTTGAAGCAACATTTATATACAGTATGTACAATGAATTGGCCACATCAATGACTTGATGAATCTCATGCGGAACCCGGGTCGCACGGGACTGGAGCTATTGAATCGGAGAGCGCAGGTACACCTGGTTCAAAATTGTTCAGCCGGTTGAGGTGGAGCTGAGACATAAAAATTGGTTCATATGATTAGCTTCAAGGAGTTTATACAAGGTATTATAAACTACAAAGTGTCCGGATTTCTGCATAGAGGTGCTGACAGGTAGTCCCAACGCCAGCTTGTGCGCTTCGCGTGTCATACCTTCTACATTGTCATCTTCAGACTTCGGTGTAAGTAGCCCTACAGATGACAAAGGCTTCGACTTGCCTAAGCACATCCACCTCTCGCAAACCTCTCGTTTTTGTGCTGACCTTGTGGATCATGTGGGAGGCTTGCTTCTTGGTGTGCTTAAGGCGGTCCAGGAGTTTCGTGTTGGAGCAATCCGCTTGTAGAATCATGCCTAAGATTCTCACATGCTGAGATGAAACTTTAGGTTGACCATCCACTTCTAGGGAGATGGTTGGCCACCCCAGAGGGAGTTACGTGCGTGGTGAGACAATCCGCAGCTCAGATGTTTACGGCGCACATGCTAGGCCAAATTGTAGTGCGTATTTACTGACAATTTCGGCCGCCTTATATAGGTATGTCTCCATATCCACCACTCCCCCACGAGTGACCCATTAGGTGATGTCATCTGCATATAATCGATGGCGTATGCGCGGTATGATAGACAGGAGAGGAGGGAGGCCTAAGAGAGGTATAATAAAGAGCAAGGGAGACAGAGCTGCACCCTGGGTGTGCCCTCCTTGCCGAGTAAAACTGCATTGGACTCTAAATCCCAGACTGTCATAATGATTTTTTGGCCATCGAGGAAGTCTGTAATGTATTAGATGGTTTGTCTTTACAATCACACGAAGTGCTGGCTTGGCCTTGACTGACCTTGAATAACGTATTGATGGGACGAGGCCTTTTTGTTTATTGCAGGAGCATTAGAGCTTTCAATGTATTGCTTATTCCTCAATACTCGGGAGAAAAGGCACCGCACAATTCATGACCTTTGAAATACTCCCCGAGATATCTAATTGCACGTTAGGCGTCTACATTATTGTAAACGTAGGCAGGGTTTGCTCACCAAGTACTCTGGACAACCAACAGTATTATCAGATTCACAGGTACACCTTCAATATCTTCCGGTACGGGCTACGTGGTAACATGTTGGCGTACCACAAGTGCTAAAGAATGGCCTGTGTTCTAGAACCACAGTAACCCTACAGGGCTGGCACAGATGAGCTCTATCGTGGCGCAAAAGTTGCATGAGTGATATTCTTGCCTTGCAGGTGCCTGTTTCACAGCTTATCACCACCCAAAGCCGTAGGTACACAGGCACAGCGATGCGAACTGCATGTTAACATGGGCATGATTTTAAATATAAATTGGGGTCCTAAAAGATAGACAGCAAAGAGCAACCATATCTTTTCCCAGGGCTTCGCGCTCACCCCGGGTACATTTTGCCGGATTACCAGCTGTTCCTTCCGGCGCTGATTGTACACCGGCTGGGACTAGGGCAAAAAAAATTTGATTCTCGGTTTTTACGTTTTATAAAGTGAGCGTAGCAGAGAGGGCGTTTAGTACGACCTGTTGCTTTCTGCTCGAACAGATCAAGTGCTGCCATTCGTTCCTCTTAAACGTAGGACAAAATTTAGAAAATTGTTCAAATTTATTGAGCCCCTGACCTCCAGCGAAACTCTAAGGAGGTTTTATTCTCAGTTGAGAAGGCATAGTCGGAAACCGGAGGACATTGCGAAGGTCGCACTCCGAAGAATAGCTGAGGCAGCCAGGGTATGTCGACACCAGCGAAGCGTTATGTGTCTTCTACACCGCAGGTCAAAAGAGTGTAATACATGATGACCGTGATACTTATTGCTCGGCAATCGGCATATATCCACTACGGGGCAATGACTCCTTGAGGCGATGTCGTTTCGAGCGGTACCTTGATAGGCTTCCTGCTGGCTTCAGTCTGCATTAAAATATTTAAACGGCTTTAATTTTTCACGAAGGCAGAAGTATGCCCGCAACGCACGATTAGGAACAAGCCATGAGTGGGATAACCAATGTACCCATTCTGTACAAGGAAGGGTACAATAAATTTTATAATAAAAAATTCCCAACATCCTTCTCGCAGCCCGTTCAAGTGGGCTGATAAAAAACCCGTTATATATCGACCATACAAAGTAACAAAACACGAAAGACACACATAAAATCTACTCTGGCTCAATAGGCACAGAAACTGGTTGAACTCGTGTTTTGAGAGCTTGAATCCCATTACTTTTACCGAATATTTTATATTTCAAAGCATGCACCTATAGTTATAGTGTGGCTTGGCTTTTACAGTGCGTACGTTGTGTGTTTCAGTGTGGATGTCTAGCCGATAGACATACACTACGCGCTTCAGCGAAGACGGGCAGCACCACCGTGTTCAGATACGCACATATAGCCGGATCTCATAGAACCGACGAGGCACATGTAAGACTGCCCACTCCAGTTGTCCCTGTAGGGGCTGCATCTACATTGCTACAGTGTTGAGCGAGGTGCCACTTCCATGAATAAAAAGTACTGTACGAGCTGGCGTTTTGTTGATTGATGATTAAACAGCGGGAGGAGGTAGGTTTTGAACAGGCTGCTTTCTGCATTTGGTCGATGCGCGTGGTTCCCTCGAGCACTCACAGCAGTACAATTGGGACAACACAGCCAATCTTGCCCGTCGAAAGAACAAGGAATGTGGGAATCTGTTCAGCACCGCAACCTTATGATTGCGACAGTATTGGGCCAAATGTTCTTTGTTACATGTAAACTTGGCTACTTAAGAGGTATCAAATGTTATTCATATCTGTACTATAGTTAACTTATTTCCGGCGAGTATAGAGTAACTGAAATATACACGTGTATTTTCGATTTTTTCGTGTGTGCAAATCAATAACACTCCATTCTTCAGAGTGCTGCTTGTAGGCTTAAAAACTGGAACGGACAGTAAAAAGGCGCAGGGTATCTGTGGGACGACGAGCGCTACCAGGCTCAAAAATGTAGCGTGCAACAGCCACGATAGAATCTGTGCTAGCGCGTCCCGCTTTTCATCCGCGATCTCCCTCTCTCAATGTCTCTCCCAACACTCACAAAAAAATTATGATCATTGACTGAGTCGTACGAAAACCTTGTTATTAGCAACATGTATAGGCAAATAGTGACCACTCCTATAAAGAAGAGAACATGTACAAGCAGCTACAATTTCTTTGAAACTTTCTGAACAAAGTTCGGTCACTTTTTAGTTAAAGGCTCTAAAATGGTCGCAAGATATGGTCACTGCTAAAGATCATACTGAAGCCAAATCTCGATATAAGGAATCACGCAGGACCACGAAAATATTTCGAAGTGTTGTAATAAAAAACGTGCGGTTATAAGTCAGTGATCAAACCTAGGAGTGAAATTCACGTACCTTGGCAGTTTACGCGTGTGCTGACAAGCAAACTCTCAAATCAAAATTTTGCACCCACTTCAAAGTAGCTTTATTTGAAGAAATCAGCTATTTTCTTCTGGAAAGCGTAGAACGTTCCACGGTTTGCACTCTGCGCATACGTCATCGGTACATCTCTGCACTGGGCAATAAAAGTGTGTTCTTTTATCATGTGCACAAAAACATGAATTTTCTACACTTCTTATGTGCTCTGTGACCCAGAGACGTCCTTTTTCCCTTCAGCCAGATCGCTGCTTTTGCTTCTCCTTGGCTGTGTCGCTAGCTGCATTCATCGATGGATATTTCACTGTTATGAATGGGCCGAGGACCACGCAGGCAGGCAGACGAACACTGTTTAACATGTCGAAGACCATATTAAACAGGATGGAGGACAAGCACAGGACGCGAGCATAGTAGAGGTCGGGACGCAGCAGACGGGATGGTTTTGGGTCACACGTACACACATTCCACACTTCAAAGATACACAAAATAACCTTGCAGTTCACAACGTCCGAGAGCAATGCCCAGTAGGCAAGTCAGCTCACTCTCTGTCGCGACGCGTTTCTAGCCACTTCAACAGCAGGAACGGCAGCGCCCAACAGCTGGAATTGCGCGTCAGCAGTCGGCGCACCCGCACCTTTATGACGGTGACCAGACGAGCTCTCAAGCTTCGGCGGAGGGTTTAAGGTGACCCAGGCGTCTCACGGGGTAGTTCCCATGAACCGCGCTCCGTTCCGCCGCTTGGATTCCAGCCGTTTACGTTCCAGCCTCCGCGCTCACTTACGGGCGGCTCCTCTTCTTTTTCATCATCTCTGTCATTCTGGCTGGCTCACTTGCGCGGCCAATCACTCACATGGCCATTCATCCACTCACACTCTTCACAGCAACATCACTCACAACAAAGAAATACGTGCCAGCACTCGTGAATAGCATAAAAAATGACCGACCCACCGACTGGCCACCGAGTGACACACAAAGCAACGTCTCAACGAAGCCCAAAGCAACGGCACGCAGACACAGAAAAGGGGCAAAGATGTCACCGCTGCCTAGGCTACTGCCATACGCTACAGCTTTGGGGTGGCGCTAGCAATGGGCACTCAACATGGTGATGATGATAGCTACTGTGGTTGGTGGAACGCACGCAGAAACGCCGGTTGCTGTTCCACGTGAGAGCTGTGGCGTTGTTACTTTTCCCGAATTAGTAATACTGATGTTCGTCAACTATACAGGAGAAAATCAATTACGTGCATTTTTCTGAAACATTCACTATACTGAACTTCGTCCTTGTGAAACAATTTTTCATTGAAAACATACGAAACATGGTGGGGATTTTGAAAATGTTTGTAAATTTGAGAAATTCGTTAATGTGGGGCCCGTAGTAACTACAGTTCTCGGTATATGCTTCCACCTGGTGTTTTAGTATTACTGAATTATTATCTAACGAGCGTTCGGTAGTAACTACAATAGCAGCAATTGATGGCGATGTAAATAAAAGCAAATTCTAGGAAGATGAAGCCCTTTCATGATTTAGTGACTATAAAAGCACTTGTGTTGTATTGTCAAATGATATACCAGTGCTGTGCGCTTTTGTATACTCCATTTGTGATGGCGCAGTCACGTGTTCTGTTGGAGAAGCGCTGTGCTAACAAAGTTACATTCCAATAAGCCAGCTTCTTCTGTGTCGCTTCTCTCCCACCGCCTCTCGGTTTTCTTCTTGGTAGGCGATTTAAGGCCCCTTGTTGCTGGGTTAGACCCTCACTAGTTTTGTTCATAGCCGCTTTCCGCCGCTCCTCTCCAGCACCGAACTGCCGTGAGCTACCATGCTGAACCCCTTGAGTGGCCACACCACACAGATGAACTTCGAAAAACAAGACCTGCGTGACAGGTTCATAAGGGCGTCAGTACAGAGGCGTCCCCATTGTTTATCGGCTTAGGTAGTGGCAAAGTATGTCCTCTCAATCAATGTTAGTGAATCCACTGCGGGATTTTTGCCACTTCTTTACTACTAATGAGATGTCTTTGATAGACCTATTGGCTAAAACACACCTGGCTAGACGTCAAATCCCAACTATTTCTAATTAGTATGCTGAAGTTGTCTCTATTTGAAACAGTGCGTTTTGGTGATAAACATTTCTAGGATCAAGGTTGACACCCATTCATTCCTTCCAAATTTATTGAGGTAGAATCCCTGAACTGTTTTTCAGTAGAGCTTCGTTTTGGGCTGGTTGGTATAGCATTGCTCGAGAACTGTGCCGGAACTTGCTGTAGAGGAGGCGAAACGTAGGGACGTGCACTTTTACATAAAAATGGCGCTGTTTTCCCGTCAAAGGGTACATCCCTTCGTCATCTCCGCTTCTGTAGCAAGTTCCAGCGCAATCCTGCAGCGAAACATAGAGCTGTTGTTGTGTAGGGGTTCTATACTCGACTCTCGTTCTGCAGGACCTTGCTTGAATCTCACCCAGTGCAAAATTAGTTATTTGTTCAACTGAAATCATTGCTTCAATTAGGCATCCTGACATCGAGAATGTGGCCTCGTCACGAGCATACATCGTCATTTTTTACTCTTTCACCAGTAGGCCATGACTGTTTCATTCATTCGTCATTTACGGTAGCATGGATCGGAAATTCGGTGTGTCAAATACGCCGCACTGTCGACCTACATAGGTAACTGTAGGTTTCCTATAGATATACGTACCTATTTTATTACTGATTTCCTGGAGTATTTCAGTAGGAGTAATAAAGGTGATGCAGTTTCTTCAGTAAGGTTCACGGGAAGACTTTGATGTCTTGCTAAGTAATGCGGTTTCATGTAGTGTTCTTAAGTGATGTATGGCGTTCTGAAATTATACTAACACTGATCTTGTAGGACCTTGCCACAATTGTTGTAAATTACAGTGGCATCTCCCTATAGGTTCTTAAAGAGGCACTTCTTGGCAGCATTAGGCAGTTATTGTGTGCTCATCGCCGTGTCCGTAGCCAACAGCTGCTCTTGCATTTGTCACAGCCATCTTGGCGCAGGTGAACAACGGAGAAGTTTTTTGGAACCTGAAATGCTATTCCTAATTTTGAAATATATGTCCTTTCTAGAACCTTCTGCGATGTTTGCATGCGAGATGGTCTACTAAATTCCTGCGCATTTCGCGCGGAATGGGGCCGCTGTTGGTCGCTCGCATACATAGCGTTCACTGAGAACAACAGCTCCTGGAATTGAAGTCGCTTTAAGTCAAAACACTACAAACAGCAAAACTAGGAAACGGCACACGACCACACCACACAACATGCTTCAATCCGGACTTGTCAGTGATGTCATTACGCGAATCCAAAACGCGACAAAGGCTTCTTGTCCCGACGCAGATATATTCAAACAAGGCCTGGCGTCCAAGAGGCGAAGATGTAAACCATCAACCTCAGGCATTTAGGATACGGCCCCCCGACACGGCCGGGACGTACTATCCTGATACACTGAGACACGAATGATGGAGTGCGTAGCCTTCAGAACATGTCACGCCTTCTGGTGACGAGTTACAAGAATTTCTGACGATTCTTGAAAGAGAAAGACTTTCGGATGTTCCATCGGATGTTCCACCGAACATACGATGTTCCATCGGATGTTTGGCGATCAGCACGAACTAAAAAAATACAGGAATATAGTTGCGTGCACCGTGTGCAGGAATATAGTTGCAGGAGTTTATTATACAGGAATATAGTTGCCTGCGCTGCAAATGCGCGCGCCGTTTGCAGCGCAGTGACGGACCTAGATATGCAGACGTGAGTGGCCGCCGAACTCGGTGCGAAGACAAACCAAAATGGACGCCGAACGATGGCGTTTCCATACCACGGCTGGACACGAACTCTCGTAAATTCTTCGTACTGCGCACACCGGCCCGTCACAGTGATTCGCGGCATGTACTAAAAGCCCCACTCTCCGTTGTTCATATTTCAATGAATGACTACAGTACCTCCGAAAGCTGAAAATGTTGCCCCACTGGGTGCCTACGTGAGCTGGTTATTCCGTGAAGCAGAACAAAGTGCGAAACGCTGGTACGGCCGGTGAATGAGCACACGAGATCATCCTTCCCGAAAAGGCGAATGTGCACGTGGCCTGTCACAACTAACGCCTGCACTCATACCTTGCTTCATTGTTGTACGCGTTTACGGCGCTCTAGGCGTAACTTTACGGATGTCATTTGGAGAATACAATGGCTCCCGGAACGACGTACTGCATGAGGAAGCGCTGAAGACTTCGTGCACGCGCCTCCATCTAGTCCCTATGATCACGGCTTGCTTTGCTTGCCTTCAACGCCTTTTTACAGAGTCTCCATCGGAAAGGGCATTGTGTGTTTGATATTGAAAGGAACTCGAGTTATTACTTCGCCGAATATCAGTCTTGCAACACGGGTGCATCGCTCAGGCTCTCAAAAAGAACAAGAAGCCATTGATATGATCGATGTCCCGTATCTTGAACTTGATTACGACGGCGGGCCCTCGACTGCTTTGCGTCACCACTTGAACCGCGCTGTATTATCGTAGGAGACGGGCCACAAGCAGTCCGGCAATCACGTTACCGGCCGTGTTAGCAGCGAAACTATTTTAAATCAACTTAATGATAAGCTCGGCGATGAGATTATACACCAGTAGAAAAACTAAACCTCCTTTGACACCGTGGAAAATCTGCTGTGGTCACAGGGCGACGCACTGCAATTCCTAAGGCTCACGCAAAGGAATCGGCAGCTAAATGTCAGCGGTGGGAAGCTCCCTACCCTGGGTGGAGGGAGAGGAATCCGCTCCGTAAGACCCCCGCGCTCTGTGGTTCGAGTTTGGAAGCGCCGGGGAGACGTTTCACAGACCATCGATAGAAGCCACTGGAGAATCTGGGAAGGTTTTAAATATTAGCGGTAGGAAGCCACCAACCTCAAGTAAAATATTACCGCAGAAAAATGGGGAAAGATTGTGTTTTCACAGACACAAGCACTGGCGGAGTGTCAATCCAACCGGGCGAATGACCCATTGTGAATGAATATTTTGGAGTGTGGATAAATGAAGGGAATAACTACTTTAGAACTAACGAGGAGCAACTTAAAGGTAAGCGAAAGCGAAACTCAGCTATAATAAACCATAGAGCTCTGTGGGTGTATAACAAATATTAAATACCGAGAGAAATGTGGAAAGGAGTAATGGTTCCGGGTCTCACAATTGCGAATGAGTACTCTGATTAAAACCAGGGGCTCTAGCAGGCCTTGAAGTGAACCAGAGAACGGTAGGCCGTTTGACCTTAGCCGAGTATGGAAAAACAACTAACGACGTAGTGCAAAATGTTACTGGCTAGGCGTCGTTTGAAGTTCCGTAAGAGTACAGTAAAATTTGTTTTGAGAGGAGAGTGGGGGCAATGGACCAACGCAGTTGGACAGAAAAGGTTTTTAGGTACTTAAACTTAAAAAGCGTGGACACGCAGTGGTGAAAGAAGACTAAAAGCCCAACCAATAAATACGAAAAGAAGAGTAGAGAATCCAAAACAGCGAAGGAAACTAAAAAAGGCAAGGAGAAGAGAAACGAATTATTGAAGTCAAAAAATGGATGTTAAAACGTCCTTAGAGCAGCACAGGGCTCAAAATTTGGACATCAGAAAGGAAACTTTTACGATAATTAAAAGGTGAGTGCTTTGCTTTTTCAAGCTAGAGCTAGTTGCATGCGAACTAAGAGCTTTGTGAGGAAGTATAAACAAATTGATGACGTGTGCGTCACCAGTTGAAATTAAATAGAAACTAGGCGGCATTTAGTGTTACAATGCGAGGGTACCCACCAAAATCTACATGAGGGAAATATTCGGCTTCCAGAAGCCGTAGCCTTTAAGGGTAGCATAGAGGCAGTAACACGGCTGTCGAGGCGACGTAAAGATTAGAATGCTGGTGGCCGAAAACCAGAGAGGGGAATGCTTCCTAGCACAGAAACCACCTGAAACAAAAAAAAAAATAAGTATTTTCTGCCCAATAAGTTTTTGGTGCTACCGTAAGAGCAGCGCTAGTATTAAACGAAGAGTATAAAACATAGGTACAATAGTTTTTTTGGTAAGATACCACGTCTTCAGCCCATTAAGAACGGGGTGCCACTAGCAATGGTCATCATCATCATCCTTATACCTTCTCCTACCCCTCCATGACGCACGACCTTCAGCACATGGTCGGAAGGGCTCAACATAAAGGAATTCGGCTCCACCTACACATTCAAGTTATGCCTTAACTACTGATGGTGAACGAGACATGTGCCATCCAAAATGACACGTCAATATCATAGACCACTTCTACAATGTGGCC
The DNA here is from genome assembly GCF_048455015.1 of Haemaphysalis longicornis. Lineage (NCBI taxonomy): Eukaryota > Metazoa > Arthropoda > Arachnida > Ixodida > Ixodidae > Haemaphysalis > Haemaphysalis longicornis. Next base: position 43,517,597 of record NW_027526203.1, on the reverse strand, counting down.
GTTGGGGAAATAAAAATTGCTTGCTTACTCACTCCTCTGTGCCGGAAGTGAAAACAAGGCGTTCCAAATTGAAGTTGACGTGCGTCCTATCCCAACAGAAGGTCTATACAGGTAATGGTGACACCATTTGGTTCTGTGCGGCACCAGGACCGTCCCCAAGCATCATTGGTACGAATTGTCTGAAGTAGCCCACGTGCCCTAGATACACCAACGACCTTGTCATACTCGCGTACGGCTTAGATGAATACTTTGCAGCAGTAAAGTCGGTACATAAAAAATGTCAACGCCGAGGTTCAAGCTGCGGCCTGAAAGTTCCGCATTGAAGTGCCGCCGGTAAAATACCATGACTATGTAGGGAGCTATGTCGGGGCGAACGAAACAATACCTTGAACCGGACAACCGTTCGTTCGCAAGACAAAAGAGATTCTATTTTCTTTTTCGTCATTTTATTTTTCTTATTTTTCTAAAAGCACCGTTACACAGAACTTTTGCGGTTAATTTTCATGAATACAAGGGCATGTACAGGAAAGATGCACAGACGCAAATCGAGGACTCGCCCTCTGCGGTTTGTGTCGCCTGTTCCACATGAACCAATAATGGCTTCTGCTTGGCCAGCGGTGTCAAGTCTCCGAGAAGAGATAATCGCGAGAAGGAATGTGTGGAGTGAAGTTGAAGAGGAAGAGGGACTTCCAAGGGGAGAGAAGTTCAAGAAGTGGAATGGCGCTGAAGAGAAGAAGTGAGGCTGAAAAGGCAATTTGAAGAAAGTGTGGGAGGGCGATTACGCTGAATTAGAGGAGGGAAGTTGAACAGGAGGGATGGCGTGAAGAGGAATAGCGTTGAACAGGAGTGATGATCCACAGGTGGTGCGAAGAGAATTGATGTGTGGAGGGCGCATGGTGATCACTGGGATGGCAAGAAAAGGTGCTCCTCTCTCAGACCCCTTCGGCACAGCATCGCTGTTCAGCCTTGGCCAGCGGGTGGTGGTCAGAGCTAAAAGGCAGAGCTGCGTTACCGTCGTGCGCGGACATGCTTTCGCAAGGATTTGTCGGAGGTCCATCCGCCGTCTCACCGGCAGCACCGACACGTTGGTTGTTGAGGTCATGCCGAGGTGGCCGGCGGTTCCTGTCCGATGACGCCAGAGGGGTGTCCGCAGCTGCAGCGGCCCTCTGATGCGCCTAAGACCGAGCGCTGTTGGTGGCCGTTGGGGCCCTACTTTTGCGGCCAGACACTGCTTGACGATTCCTGGCAGTCCCCGATGAGAACCCCGGGCTTGCAGTAGACCTTCCTTCTGCCTGTTGTAATGGCGTCGGCGAGATAGCGGCTGGATTGGCGGGGTTTCAGATTTAACGGGGTTCGCGATACCGGCTGCTTGGTCGCGTTCAATCTCCTTGATGCGCGTGGTTCGACTGACGCTGCCGTGCGAGCACTGCTCATGATGATAGAGCGGATGAATACAATGATGATGATGTCGCCACAACTTAAAGAGTTTGCAGCCCATCGGGAACGCCGAGGTAATAGCGCGCAACCCAAGGAAGACATCAGTCACCTCAAACTTTCAGATGATGATCAGCAAAAAGAGGTTCCGAAAATTTTTCTGAGTGTTTGCGCACTACCGGCGGTCAGTTGAAAACTTGCCACGTATCAAGAGAAAGAGGCTTCGGAAGTGTTGTGAAGGCGTAAGAGAATAGCTTATGGTGTTGCGAGGGCCAATTCACCGGATCAAATCTAATCAAGTCAAATGGTTTTATTCAAAATCAAAAACTACAACTGTTGTTCATGCTAGGGGGCACAATAATAAAGTCATTACTCCGCTTGGCTAGGAGAGGGCCCGGTATAATAGGCAAGTGTAGTGAAAGCATCAGACGCGGAAATGCTTACTAGTTACAATTTTGTGCGAGCTAAAATTTCACAATGTCAATTTAACCTAACTCTAAATCTACACTGTAAATAGGCATATTGTTACGGCAAGCGGAAAAGGGACACTGGCACATGGCTCCAAGGCATCCACGCCGACGACGATGAAGCAGTGTGTGGCACGGGCTTATCTCGAGCAGTCATGGCCGCTTGTACATAGTTCATCCATGTAAACACATCACTGTTGCATCGTCCAATATTTGTCTCATCTTTACCTTGTCGCCACGTAATAATATTATGCAGATACAAAGACGCAAAACAGCATATTCAAGCTTAATTTGTACAAAAAAAGTAGTCTGTGCAAATCAATATGTGCGTGTGTGTCGCAAGATACGAAGAAAAAAACGGAAGAAGTAAAAGGGTTCTCGAAGTGGAATTCTTTATCAATATTGTTAAACTTCACCTGACGTGTTCGGTAACTGAGTTAGCTGATCACGCAACATCTGGCCACCCTGATTTCTGCAAGTCTAGGGGTCCTTCCAAATGTCATTTTTCATGGGTAGGCTAGGTGCTTTTAAATATTAAATTGGCGTTTGAGGTTCAGGTATGTGTTGTTAAAGCTTAACTGCACCTTTGTTCGATTACAGTTTCTTAAGTACTCTGACGTTTTCTCCCCATGTCTGAACAGTTTTTCACAGAGGTCGGCTCCATCCTTTGCAACTGACGTTTAAATACATACCAGTTATCTGAAGCAACGCTTCTTGAAATGCCACCTTTCTTATGCAAGAATCCTACATTATCTAGCAGCTAAGGAAAGTATTTTCTTTGTTCGGGCAGACAAGTCCTGCGCTCTTCGCGGCAAAAGAAAAGCTATTGGAAGTGCCTTACAGCGTGCCGACATCGCGAATTTTAATTTATGCGAATGAAATCGTCCACTATCACTTTAGTAACAACAAAACTACAATAATAGTAAAGTGTCAGTAACTAGTTATGAGCATTAAATAAAAAAATCGAATAAGACAGACAGACAGACAAACAACTTTATTAAAGGTCCTGAGGGACCATCCTGGATGGCCTCTAGGGGTCTTCATCAGGTAGTCGCTGGCCACACCCGCGCAGGAATTGAGAGACCTTGGTCTTCCGCCCTCTCGCAGGCCCTCTGGACAGCCACGAGTTGCTTGTGCGGATCGTTGCTCGAGAGAGCGCTCGTCCATTCGTGCTCGGTGCTGTAGTCCGTGGCCGTACGTAACGCAGGACATTGCCAGAGCATGTGTTTAAGATTGCAGTAAGCCTCTGAGCAGTTAAGGCAATTAGGTTCAATGGAAGGCAGGATAAGGCTGGACCTGCTTCTAGTCGGAAACGTATTCGTCTGTAGCATTCGGAAAGCTATGGATTGTGGTCGTGTGAGCTTGGGGTGAGGTAATGGGAGTGTCCTCCGGGATAGCTGATAGTGGGAAATGATTTCATGAAAAGTCAGTAAAGGGTCTCTGTACTTGCCCAGCCTGTCGTGAAACCTCGCGCACGGTCGTTAGCTAACTCGTTGACGTTGGGGATCTCTGGGTGTACTGTGTGTCCCATGTGCGCGGGGAACCATGTAATGCTGTGGAAGGCGTCTTCGCTGCGTGCGGTGAGAATTTTGGCTGCGTCCGTCGCAATCCTCCCCAACAGGAAGGCCCTGGCCGCGGAGCGAGAATCCGTATATACGTTGGGGCGTGACAAGTCTTGCATTGCTTGAGCTATCGCCACTTGCTCGGCTATGACTGCAGTCGGTGCTTTGATGGTCGCCGCGGATAGAACGGTCCCTGCAAAGTCCACCGCTACCGTCGTGAAAAGTCCGGGGGTTAGATGCTGGGCAACGTCGAATAAGGAAATAAATATCAACTAGTCGTGGATAACAGCAGGCATGTTTCAAAAAATGAGGCAGTTGTATTGAGCTAACCCACTTTGAATGACTGCAGCAACTTTTTTCGGTGCATGTGTGTGTGTGTGTGCTTTAGGGGGTGGGAGGGGGGAGCAATAGCGCAACGAATGCGGGAGAGGGCGGATCCCATTGTTTTAACAACCGGGAGGGCTCAAAGCCTCGCGCCCTATCCCCGCCTAAACCTCCGCCCTTCCAAAGCCGCAGTCTCTGAGGAACTCACGTGTTGAAAAAAGCTATCCGCTCTCTTTCGTGGAAAGAAGCGCAACCGAAAGAATTCAACGTGCTTCAAAACCTCTTTCACTGCCGGCCTATGCTAACAAATTTCCTAGCAGATGCAGAGAACAAAATTCCCGGCGACGCAAACAACGTAGGTTCGGTCCTCCTCCTCTTGAAAATGCAAAACGGCTGCGAGAGATAATCGCTCACGAAGACTTCAGTGTTCAGCTTGCTAATCGATTTTGCGAGAAAAGATGTGCAATCACCGCCTTCTCTCGACAACAAGAGTGATCCACAGTGCTCCTTTTAGAGACTAGGATCGACGCACCCGTCTCGTGGCCAGGGCGGCTTCTTGTCACGTCTTTCTCCATTCCTACTCGCTCACTTCTCGAAATTCGCCTATTTGCTCCTACCCCGACACCTCCCAGCACCACCCCCATCAATGCAGCTGCTGCGTAACAGCGTCGCAAGATAAAGGATTCCGGCAAGTTACCTTCCCTTAGAAACTCGCGGCCCATTTTATGTAAGCGATTAACCCCCGGATTTCACACATTCTCGTCACGTTCTTTCTCCTTTCTCACCTTCTGATCAGCGAGTCCTTGTATTATTTTTGTGATGGCAACACGCCCTGACTCTTTCCTTCTATGCCCTCTCAACACCCCTCGATTTTGAATAAACGCGCGATTAGACGATTTCACTATGGAACCGCACGATACGCTGGCCTCCCCTTGACTGAGCTTGAAGTTCATTCGACGTAACGAGCAAGGAGCCGTTTCTGGGTTTGCACTGGGGGCAATAGAGCTTTCGCTCTGAAAAGACTGATCGCCCAATACATACTTGAACGTCTCTCAACATATTTGCTTTATTATATCGCAAGATAAAATTATCCAAACCCTTCCCCCCGAGTCCGTTTAACGCAGTATCGTGAGATATGTGTATTGATTCAATGCTTTTCGGCGTTGGCGAAGCCACTGAAGTGCAATCACCCACTGCGGAGGATTAGTGGTTGACGTGCTGTGCTGCTGGCGCTAACAACAGATGTTCTATCCCCGCCGCTGTGGCTGGCATTCAGATGACAGCGAAAACAAAAACGCACGTATTATAAGAACTCGGCGGATAATAAAGGGGTCGAAAAGAATTAGGAGTACACCAGTCCCCATTACAAGCCCAGAATCACCATCCCCGCCTCAACACCCCCTGCCTCCCTACCCCCAAGAAGCGAACTTGAAAATTTAAATCTAACTAAAGCCGGCCCTCTGTGAAACAAAGCGTCACGCTATTGCTTGCCGCGCAGCCTATTCTATGATGTTCACGAAACCGTGTTTAGTGTCTTTGTAAAATCATAGGCAGTCCAGAAAATGCTGTGTACATATATTAGACGTTGTAATGCCCCTAACGCGCTCTTTGAAGCAAAGCTTTATTAAACTAGTCCATCTGAGTTTCGCTGTCGCCACAAGTTATACCTTTGTTTGACCGCCGTTGCGCCGTAGCCCGACAAGGCATCACGTGACTAGCCGAACCGCCGCCACTGGGTTGGCGAATACGCTCCCCGCAGCTGGGTCGTAGCCTGACCACGTAACTCCGCGTGCCCGGCTGTCTTCTCTGAGTTTTGCGCTGGAGGGGTGGTTTAAGCCGTCGTCAGCAAGCAGCGCTTGACCACTCAACAAACCTCGCCTGACAAGCTGCTTTACTGGTGAGGGTTCGGAATTCCAATCGCGCAAAGCAAGCGTCACACCTCAGGTAGAGCCAACCGTTTGGCTCGGAAAATAATAACCATAACAAAAAATTGGCGCCAATCCACTCGGTGAATGTGGTTGGAAGGCAAAGCTGTAAACGGCACCCACAACGATTACCCGTGCGACATCACATAAATTCACTCACGTCGCTCTACAAATCATGAAACCAGAAAGAAGTGAAATGTACCTAACTACACCCTGTATGACTTCAAAGAGATATTCTTCCACAGGTTAAATTATTGCATGAGGCATGAACGGTGGTTGGTTGAGTTGTATTGGTGTAGCACATGCGTGGAAACTTGTTTTATAAAATAAAAGCTGAAACCCGGTGTCAGACGATCTCCCTTCTCCGTCTCTGCCGTCGCGGACGGAGGCTATGAGATCCGTGGCAGAGACGGTCGGGGAGGACAAGGAGAAAACACTTCTATTCAGATTTCTGAACGGCCCAGAGTGCGGCACAAGGCATTGGTTCCTTCTTCACTGTACCTCATTCAGTCCGCGCCGCCTGTGCCCTGTCCACCAGCTGAAGTCGGTAGGTAGAGAGGGGCTGAACAGCAGCGTCTCCCATTGCTCTTGTTAGGTAGTTGACAGAAAGAGAGGAGGGCGCTCAGGGCTAAAGTTGCACACCCCCATTATGTGGCCGAGTGTTTCTACTTATGAGCAAAATTTACGTGCAGCGTCGTAGCGATTCGGGTGCATTAAGTGAATGCGCGTCCGGTGTGGGAGGCAGCCGGATTGTATGAGCCGTAGGGTAGTTTGTTGTTCTATGGAAAGGTCAGAGTAAGGAGAAGGTAGGGTCTGCCTCAGAAGGCGATAATTCTGGGTTATGTGCCTGAACGAGACAAGCGGGTGGCTGTCCTCGTGCAGCTCCATAACACCGGGAGTGAAAGTGCAGGCTTGGTGGGCGTATTGGTGGCCCTCCATGGAAGCGTGAGCAGGTGTCCAGATGAGCTGAATGGAACCACTTGGGGAGTGGTTGTTAGCACAAGCAGTGAAGGTCGGGACACCGAACCAGTCATGTTAGTTCCGGTAGGCTTGTTGGGAATTGGTGACTACTTTACGAACCCCTGGTTGAGAGCCAAGGCGATGGCTGCCTCTTCTGCTGCCATCATGTCTTCGGTATTGAGTGAGGCCAAAGCAAGGAAGTTGGTTCTGGAGGTAGCCACGATGATTGCGTACTGCTACCCTGGATGTTTGGAGGCGTCTCTGTAGATAACTGCATGATCCCCACCGATGGTGGTGCTGAGCGCTTGAGCCCTTGCTTGACGGTGACCCTCGTCGTCTGAGGGGTTCATATTTGTAAGCAGAGGGAGCGTATTTATTTCTTGTCGCGAAAAGCCCAGGAGTGCATAAAACGGAGTGATATTCTGTGCTGCCCAGCCAATCTGGTGAGCGATTCGGCAATCCGCCGCAGTTCTACTCATTCGGAGCATCTGGATAGAAAGATGACCCTCTCTCAGCTTTTTAGAGCACCATCCTAAGTAGCCTCTCTGGGCGCACTCATGGGAAGAGAAATGGCTTGCTCAACCGCCTTTCTAATCATTGTATAAAGCATCTTTATGTCCTCCTTGCCGAGAAGACAGGGGGTTGACGTAAGTGATTCTGGAGAGGACGAAAGCTAATCGAAAGGTGTCGGATTGCTTGAGGCCTCGCTTCTTGGTGGCAACTCGCCGGATCATGTGTATGATTTATTGATGTTGTGTTTGACGCACTGCGAGGATACATTAGTCTTGGTGTTGGCCTGAATACGTAGGCCCAGGATTTTGATGCTGGGGCTTGGAGTGATGGCCTGGCCATCAAAGAGTATTTGAATGTGTTTCTTGAGGTATCCTCTGCTTGAGGGCGGACGACAAGGAACTGATATTTTTAAATGCAGAGCATTTCAGTAACTCACGATGTCACCCGCGTTGGCGTCCGTAGTCCGCACCGCTCCCCCTACACTATATAAAAGCATCCACGCACCGCAGAGAAGCCGGCGATGCGGCTGCAACGCCGCTGCTGCCCTCTGCTGTCGGCGTCTTTCGTACATTTTGCGCCGCTGCCATGTCGCATTCGTAGTTCGTAGCGCGAGAGCGACAAGCCGCAACACGCTAGTACATGAAGAGTATCTTTTTTGCACAACTTCAGTACGCGGTCATGTGAGTCAGCGCGAACAGCTAGGCGTCAGCTTCTCATGTAAGCATTCGAACAAAAGGAACAGTCAGCTTCTAATAACCGACAACAGCGAAAATAGAAGACCAAAACAAATTCTAGGCCTTCAGGGCTGTCGGCTTTGGCAGAAGGCATCACGATTCCCGGTAATCATATGTCAGGTAAAACAGTTTTTGCAACCTTGCCGAACGCTCGAACGCGTTTTGTCACATAACTTTACGTTGTCAAGGCATGAAAGTTTGCCGACATGCACTATACGCCTCGAGCGCGGCCTGTAGGGGCGCCACTGAAATCCCCCTAGCGGCCCGTTTCGAAAGCAGGCGAGGGAGTCCGCGCCCCGCTCCCCACTGCCGCCGCTGCTTTTGCGGCACGTTCACGACTGAGATTTACCGTTTGTGGGCGTTTGAAATTCGTGTTTGTGTGCAGCAGTCACTCTGTTCGCAAATGGGGTGTGTTTACGAGAGTGTAAATGTTTCCGACGTGATCTTAGTGTGGTATTTTCGGTCTGTATAAGCGCCAGGTGTGTGTCACAGGCCAGCGTCGCGGAACCGGCGTATGATGGAGCCGATTGTAGTTACACTGACCTGAATTTACTAGCCGTGTCTCCGTAACCACCGGTTCCTCAGATGTTCATGCTACGGCTATACATTACGATTTAAATCGGTTTTGTGCGCTTACATAACCAGCGGAGCACTCATACATGACAGCGCACCAGTTACGTTTGCCAATATTATACCTCAGATATTGATCACCACCAATTACAAGCCAGTCTTTGTTATTTTCGGGAATATTCAACAAAAGTACGATAGACAATGCATAATTATACTCGGGGATCAGCACACGACAGAGTCGTCTTGTCGTGAGGTGCGCGCCCGCAGACCGTCATTTGCTACATATATCCTCTGCGGGACAGCGCGGAGACGGGCTTACAATATAATCCGCGTCCGCGACTAAATGCTTCTTCGAAATATCGTCGTATGGCACAGGGAGCCTGCAGAATAAACCAGAAACTGAAATCAGAGGGCCTTATCACATACCACACTCTTCCAACGACACATTTCATCGCTTGTTGAACCGCCTACCCTGTATACTTCCAAAAATGCGTCCGCCGTACGATCAGCTCTTCGTCCAAGTAGAAAAACAAAAGGAAAGTGAATGCGAGATTTATGTGTGGGATTACTAAAACGTTCATTGCTTGATTCCGCTCCGCATTTGTACACGGCGGCCTCCTCCCTACCCCCCCTTCCCCCCCCCCCCCCCCCCAGAAATAGCAGTGCATTTCGCCTGTAGTTGGTCTAGTCAAACGTACCTTGCTTAAGTTTAGACGAACGTCTTTAGCATGCCAGAAGCTGCAGTTTTTTTTTTTCATTTCCGTTAGAGCTATTATGTTTCTAAATTCCGCATTACACAGCATTTATTTTTATGTGGTTTCATTTCCTTGGTTCTTGCTATATGGCGTGTGTGGGCACATATTTAACGACGCTCAGGCTTGGAATATACTCTACATTTTGGCATGTTTTATATTCTTTATAAAAGGCATAAGTTATTTTCCGGGATTGGGTAATCAGATCCCCGAAACATATTTTTCTGCGGCGTAAATATGCTAAACAAAGCCGCATTCGTTGTCCACGCTGCAAAATAAGCCAACCTCTCATTGTGCCAGTATCAGGTCTAAACGAGGCGTCAGTAGAATTCATTTGTGCCTAATGTTTTAGAGGTGACATGGGTGATATGTTGCTGCCGTCGCCGACGCCCGGAAGAGCGGCGACGAAGCGCGCAGAACCAGCAGAACCGCGTCCCCGGGTAGCTCTTGCAGGCAATCGCGTACACTACGAAGACGCAGCTGCTTTTTAAGTGACCTAAACGTACTCTTTGCCTATAGTCGTCACCATAACAAGTTTTTTTAGGGCGCGGAAATGCGAAAAGAAGCGAAATAGAACCAAAACACTGCACAGACCCCTATGGGTCACGCAGCGCAAATCCCGTCAGCTCCGCGGAGAAGCGCCGGCAGGCGGCGCAGCGATCGCGAAGCTCGAGGCGTATAGACTGCAAAAGCCCACTCAAGAGATGTTACAAACAGCCCGGTTTGTATTTCGCGCGTTCGTTTTTCGCACTGCCATGATAGTAGTTCGCGTCGCGTCTGACAGATGGCGCCACCAGTCCACGGCGCGCGCGCCGCTCGTGGGACCTTGCTCTCGGTGGTTGCACTCAATCTCTGCAAGAGGTAACGTCAACATCCCCCTCGCGAGGGGCACGATCAAATGCAGAGCATTTCCGGGGGCGCACGACGTTAAGTAGTTTGCGTTACGTTAATGTTGTTGCACTTGTGGCAACTGCTGACGAGAGAGCGCTCGTCAGCAGTAATTTGAATAAGTCAAGGATATAAGGCGCGTCCGTAGCCTCCCAATCTGTGTCGGCTTTGCGGCGCAGTGGGTTAAGCACCATGTACATTGCGTTCCGCCCGCAGGGTCGAGGGATCGAAACCTGGCGCCGGATGGTAGTTTTTTTTATATATAGTAGGGAGGGGTGCGGTGCGGACTACGGACGCCAACGCGGGTGACATCGTGAGTTACTGAAATGCTCTGCATTTAAAAAATAATACTTACCGGCGCCAGGTTTCGAACCAACGACTCTGCGGGCGGAACGCAAGGTACATGGTACTCTACCCACTGCACCAAAAATCCGACAAAGAATGGAAGGTTACGAACACGCCTTATATCCTTGACTCATTCAGCCGTCGGCCACAGGTGCGCCCTCTCCCCCGCGTCCTCCTCGCCTTCTCTTCGCTCGCAACGCCCTCTCTCGCCGCGTTCGGTTCGGGCGCACAACAGGTGGGGACGTGCGCAACACCCTCTCTCGCCGCGTTGGGTTCGCGCTGATCAACAGTCGGTTCGAGCGCAAGAACAGGTGGGGGCGCTCGCATCGCGCTCTCTCGCCGCGGTCAGTTCGCGCTTAAACCACATATGTCGGTCGCGCGTGCTCCGGTCGCTAACATTTGTGGCGTGATCGTGACGTCAACATCACGAGTTCGCATGGTGGCGCGATTTTGGCGCTATAACACTCTCTCGCGGGGGGCATTGGATTGGATTCGATTGGATTGGCTTGGATTGGATTGGTTTGGCTTTGGATTGGATTGGATTAAAGTGGATTGTGTTGGATTGTGTTGCGTCATAGCCGCGCCACGTTGCGTCATAGCCGCTCCACGTTGCGTCATAGCCGCGGCAGGGGGTTCACGGCACGTTTCAAGTTTCACCAGCGACTTCATCGACAATGTCTACGCTGGAAGACAACTATTACAACAACAACCAATACGTAATTCATACGACTTGCAGGCGCGCCCCCCGCGGAAATGCTCTGCATTTGATCGTGCCCCTCGCGAGGGGGATGTTTTTTGTAACTTCAATCCACCAAGCGGTTAGGATAGACACAGAAAAATATTTCGCAAGTTCAGATGGGACCTGTAGCTGGGCTAAAATGTCCTCAGAGTCCCCATTCCCAAAATATAGTTCTTATATATAGTGGTACCTCACATTAGCTGTCACAGTTAGTGTTAAGGTTACCTTAGTAGTGCCAGTGCTGACATTAAATTATATCCACTCCGCTCTCTTCCTGTCCCTTAATGTTACACCCATCTTCTAGCGTTCTATTTGCCCACAGGTTATGAAGATGCGGATGTTGGAAACGACAGAGTTCTGATGATGTCGGGCAAGGAACAGAGGTCAGCCGGTTCCCTGTTAGAAAGTGGGCTGGAGTCAGTGGCTCGGGTTCCTGGCTATCGTTGAAAACGTAAGTGGGTGGCCTGGAGTTTATAACGGCCTCCACTTCCGTGAGGACGCTAACAAGTTCATCTCTTGTCACACATTGTTTTCCCAGAGCCTTTTTCAGTGCTAGCCTTACCGAACGGATGAGGCGCTCGTAAAATCCTCCCCACCATGGCGCCCGCTGCAAGATGAATTTCCATTCAATCTTGTGGTTGGCAAAGGTGTTTTTCACTTGTGGATCACGGATTGTCTCCCAAAGTTGTGTGACTTCCTTTTTGCTGCGGTTGAAGGTGAGGGCGTTATCGGTGTACACCACAGAGGGAAAAGGAAATCACACAACTTTGGGAGACAATCCGTGATCCACAAGTGAAAAACACCTTTGCCAACCACAAGATTGAATGGAAATTCATCTTGCAGCGGGCGCCATGGTGGGGAGGATTTTACGAGCGCCTCATCCGTTCGGTAAGGCTAGCACTGAAAAAGGCTCTGGGAAAACAATGTGTGACAAGAGATGAACTTGTTAGCGTCCTCACGGAAGTGGAGGCCGTTATAAACTCCAGGCCACCCACTTACGTTTTCAATGATAGCCAGGAACCCGAGCCACTGACTTCAGCCCACTTTCTAACAGGGAACCGGCTGACCTCTGTTCCTTGCCCGACATCATCAGAACTCTGTCGTTTCCAACATCCGCATCTTCATAACCTGTGGGCAAATAGAACGCTAGAAGATGGGTGTAACATTAAGGGACAGGAAGAGAGCGGAGTGGATATAATTTAATGTCAGCACTGGCACTACTAAGGTAACCTTAACACTAACTGTGACAGCTAATGTGAGGTACCACTATATATAAGAACTATATTTTGGGAATGGGGGCTCTGAGGACATTTTAGCCCAGCTACAGGTCCCATCTGAACTTGCGAAATATTTTTCTGTGTCTATTTTACGCGAAAACTGGAAGCCACAGGCCCATTGGCGTACTAGAAGTGAAATGCCATGGATTAGTGTGAGCTTCGTTTAATCGCTATCGCGTAGCATTTAGCGAGAATGCAGGGGTTAAACCCGTAGATGTGCTTGGTCAGTGCACCACTTGTCTTTCCCGTCTCCTCGTGGGCTCGTAGCTAAATCGGTAAGACTGCGGGCTCTTGCTTTGTTACTCTATTTGTTCCAGGTTCGATTCCTGGCGGTGCCTGTAAACTCTTTTATTTGTTTCTGGGAGTTTTCTGTTGACTCCAACGGTCGCGAAAGAACCCTTGGGGGGTAGAGGTAAAAAGCTGTGCTTTAAAAAGCACAGCCGTCACGCCTGGCTTGGCGATGACTTTATAACTAAGTAAAATAATTGCGGCTAAATCAAATGTTAAGCAAGTGAAACCAAGAATTAACCAGGCAAAACAAAGGTTTCGCTTTGAATATCCAGGATTAATGTCACTGAGCCGGAGCCATTTCTTAGGGGCTTGGGCTGTCGACGTCTCAAGTTGGAGCTGGAACGCTCCGTAACGCGTACTAAAAGTAGAGACTCGGGACACTCATTTTCCAATGCCTCGCGCTGTTTACGCATGGTGCGCCGTGTGACACGAAGACAACATACGGCCAGTCTGTCTCTTATTTAATTGCTTGAATCCGCTTCAACGAAAGAGAGGGCGCCACCACATCAGCGAGCCAGCTATCGCTCCTCTCACCAGCGCTTCTCCTGCGCCCAATCAGTGCGGGCCGTGTGGAATGAGAGATACTCGTAATTTTTTAATATACTTATACACTGCGTGTTTCGCCCCTCCCCGGGTTTCACGTTAGTGGAAATGGCCCGGGATATTTTCCCTACAGGAGACGAGTCATTGTCGGTGCCACGGGGGTGCTGTCCTGGGCATGCTCCACCTACACTGCCTGGCAAATGTACGGGACCGGGTTTACGGCCTCCATCATTCACTTCACCGATACGATGGAGTGCATATCCTTGCTTTGCATGCGGACCCCATCCTGCCGAAGCCGGCTGGTTTCGGGCACGAGGTTTTGAGGCTCATTTTTAACAGCACAGCTGTTTGGGCTGAGCTTTTTTCGTCCGTCGTACTAAACAGCCCATTATTCTCAAGAAATAAATGTGGGGAGGGAGGTCCCGGGAATCAAACCCCTCGGTTTTACGCTGTAAAACCGGCAACCGAATCACTGGGCCACCCCAAAGGCTCGAGGGGTACGGGGTTAGCAGCGGCGGAGGCAATCGCATGTACAGCCAATTAGAACGAAAAACACTCCCCGTCGTGGGAATGAAACCTGGGTTCCCAGTGTTTTGATACGGGCGTCTATCTGGTCGAGTTATCATCGCATTTCGCGCGCCAATTTCCTTTGGGTTCGCAGCAAGCGATCGACTTGGCCACGGTTTCTATAGCGCCTGCTAACGCGGTGCACTTTGGGAGGAATTTGAAAGCCTGCAAACGAAAGCATCCGGGGCTGCCAGTCAAAAAGAACTTTGAGCGCCTAAATCGGAAATAAATGTGAGGTGGAGCAGCCGGGTCTCCGACAAAGGGAGAGGGGCCGCCAGCTCTGCTGTTTCTCCTGCCTTGCACCACTAATGCAAGTTGCACCAATTTTTATTGATAGTTTTGTGGAAGGTGTTGTTTTCAAGTAGTTCTTTTGAGTCAGTTTTATTTCAATTTGAGCTTAATATGCGTGCTATTAAGCCCATTCTGAATGTAATCGGTGCAATGATGGAAGAAGTTATACCGTTATTTTGTATCCAAAATTATGTCGATGGAGAGATCACAAGCGCTAAGTAGTTTTTTTTTACGGTAATCCCTCTGCTCGAAAGAAGCAGAAATTGTTCAAAAATGCGTACGGCACGGCAAAAGCAGCAGAAAAACAGAAATACGCTATTCGCCACAGGCTTTTCTAACGAAAAACAGAACCAAGAAAATGAAAAGAAAGAGAAAATGAACGGCGACTATAAAAACATTTTTTTAACAGGACCACAAGATGGGGTAGTAAAAGAACTACTTGAAAACAACACCTTCCACAAAACTATCAATAAAAATTGGTGCAACTTGCATTAGTGGTGCAAGGCAGGAGAAACAGCAGAGCTGGCGGCCCCTCTCCCTTTGTCGGAGACCCGGCTGCTCCACCTCACATTTATTTGGCGTCCCTCAGGCGTCCCTCAGGGCTCGGTTCTCGGTCCACTTCTCTTTTTAATCTACGCAAATGATCTTCCTTCCGGCATTTCATCAACGCTTCGTCTTTTTGCAGACGATTGCGTTATCTATCGTCGTATATCAACTCCCGAAGATCAACTAATACTACAGCAAGACTTACACATTATTGATAACTGGTGCGCTCAGTGGATGATGAGACCGAATATTTCCAAATGCAAGTTCATGCCTGTCTCACGAAAACACACTAACGTCATCCATCCGTATTCATTAAACTCAGTAGTGTTATCGCAAGTGGATTCTTACCGATACCTGGGCGTTGTAATTACAAGCAGACTAACCTGGACCGAGCATATAACCAAACTAGCTGCCGATGCCTCAAAAACTCTTGGCTACCTTAGGAGGTCATTGTCATTATCACCTGCAAGCCTTCGTAAATTGGCCTTTGAAACTTTTGTTCGTACTAAAATGGAATACGCATCTGCGATTTGGAGCCCTCATCAGGTATACCTAATTAACATTCTTGAATCCGTCCAAAATCGTGCCGCCAGATTCATCTCCACAAATTACGACAAACGAGCAAGCATCAGTCTAATAAAGTCATCCCTCGGTCTCCCTGTTTTGTCAGCTCGACGCAAAATTTCACGTCTCTGTCTTTTTCACAAACTATACTACAGTTTTCCTCACCTACATGGCTCACTTTTACTTCCGCCTGTCCGAACATCTCGTCGCTTATTTAATTCCATGAGTATTCAACGGCTGTTTCGTTCTACTAACGCTTTTAACAAATCATTTCTTCCTACGGCTATTGAAGAGTGGAATGGATTGACTGATGCTATTGTCAGCGAACAAGTTGCTTTTAAATTTAGAGATTTATTACTAGCCACCCTTGACTCCTAATCGCTGTTCTTCTTTTTTCGTTGTTTGTTTTCTGCCACCTGTATATTTTGGACTGCGAATTGACTGTTAATAATTCGTTCTACATGCTCTGTGTTCTTTTTGGTTTTTGTTCCTACCTGTATGTATTGGTAATTAAAAAACTGTATACATGAACTGTATTTTCATTGACATTTGTACTTTGATTGTTCCCCCCCCCTTTATGTAATGCCCCGAGAGAGGCCTTTAAGGGTAAAATAAATGATGATGATGATGATGATGACTACACCTCATAGAAAAACACGAGACATTCATGAAACTGTTTTTTACGTGACACGTTTCTCGCGCTGCCTTCTCTTCCCACTTCATTTTACTTTAGAAGGCAAAATATCATTTACTTTTATATGTTGACACAGTCTTGATTGATGAAATGGGTATATTTACAGTGATGTGATTCAGGAACAGCCAAGCAAACAGATCGCGAAGCGGCCGGCAGAGTCCCCACCTCAACGACCTCTTCTACCAAAACCACAGCGGGCTTGGCCGATCTCTTTCCGTTAGAAACACGGGAGACATCCCTCGTAGAAACTGCGCTTTAACATTTCCCCTCGGCGAGACGAAGCTCACCAAGCGAATTGAAGTGTTTCGGTTGGCAAAGATTCGGGCGACGTGAACAACTTGAGTCTTTGGGGATGGACGGTCTTGTGACATTAATCTAGCGATTTCATAATTCAGGTTGCGCACAACTTTCGCACAACTACAAAAGCGCCGGCGTAGGTGGATAAAAACTTCTGGCAAAAACCATGTTTGCGTAGCGGCGTCTAGAGCCAGACAAGATTACCGGTGTAGTACGGAGCTAGTCGTGTCCTGGGTCATATCGTGCCTTGGTCTTCGCCTGAGACGTCAAGATCCGTGGTCTGTCAAGGCGACGCGCCTCTTCAGCACGACAGAGAGTCTGCGCTAGAGAAACCTCTTCATAGTGAGAAAAGGGCAGGGTACTCTCGAGGGAGCTGCTTGGTAGTCGCATGTATAGAAAAAAAAAAGGTGCCTATCCCGTGAAGTCGTGTTTAGCGGTATTGTAGGAGTATGTGATGAAAGGTAACACATCGTCCCAGTTTTTATGATCCGAGGATACGTACGTGGCCAACTTGTTTGTCAGTGTACGATTCGTGCGCTCAGTCAGGCCATTCGTTTGCGAGTGATATGCCATGCTGTGTCGGTACTCTGACCCACAGAGGCGAAGGAGCTCTTCCACGATATCCTCAGTGCATTATCGTCCGCAATCACTTATAACCACACCGGGTGCACCATGGCGCAGTATGATAAAATGCAGGAAAAAATGTGCGACTTTATAAAAGCTGTAGCACATGGCAAAGCAGTCGTTTCCACATATCTTGTCGGGTGATCGACACACAATTATCCACCGATTTCCGGCTACCGGCTTAGAAAACGGCCGAAGCAAGTCAACTCCTACTTTTTCAAAAGGTAACGTAGGCGGACGCACCGGATGCAAGGGCTCTGAAGGAGTAACTGTGGGATGCTTGCAGCGCTGGCACACCTGGCATCCGGCGACATACTTCCCCCTGGTCTTCCGAAGCCGAGGCAAGTAGATACGTTCACGTATTCGGTAAAGTGTGCGGCCAAAGCCAAAATGTCCTGAGGGGACTTCCTCGTGCATTGCGTGCAGGACGATAGGGCGGACGCTCTCAGGAACGACAAGCAGGAAACGTGTGCCATCGGTGGAATAATTTTGTCGCAAAGCATGCTATCTCGGACTAGTATCAGTGAGGTCGACGATTGAGACGCCTGTGCGGAACCAAAAATGGGTGCAAGCTGCTATCTTTGTGTTGCTCTTCCTGAAACACGAGTGCGTCGGGTAGCCTGGTGGAGACAGAAGATAAAGAATCGACATGGTGTTCTTCATGAGCTGGCTGCGCTTGTTGAGGCAGGCGCGACAAACAGTCAGCGTCGGTGTGGCGGTGCCCAGTCTTGTACACAACACAACTCGAATTCCTGAAGCACTAAAGACAAGCGAGCGGGTCGACCAGACGGGTCGCGTAGTCTGACACGCCAGCACAGCGAGTGATGATCTGTTACAATTTCAAAATGACGTCCATATATAAACGGTCGGAATTTTGGAATGGCGAAAATCATCGCAAGGCATTCTAGTTCTGCCACAGTGTAGTTACGCTCTGCTTTCGTGAAGGTGTGACTTGTGCAGGCGACAGCGCTATGCGCACCTCTATGCGGTTGGACCAGCACAGCCCCAACACCGATCGCCCTGGCGTCTGAATGTATCTCGATGGGGGCCATGGGGTCCAAGTGGCGCAACACGGGACCGGATGCCAATGAATATTTCAACTTAGTGAAAGATGAGTCACATTCGGGAGTCAACACAAAGGGCGCGTCTTTACGAAGAAGAGCTGTGAGAGGGAAGGCGATCTTGGCGAAGTCTTTGATGAACCGACGAAAGTAGGAGCACCGTTATAGAAAACTCCGCCAGTCCTTAAGTGCTCGGGGTTTTTGAACATTACCAACCGCAGCAATCTTTTGTGGATCAGGCCTGATTCCATTGCGGTCAACAAGGAAGCCAAGCGGAGGCACCTGACGCTCTCCTAAATGGCACTTCTTCGACTTCCGGACCAGGCCAGCCGGTGGAAGCACTGGAGAACAACATTAGGCTTGCTCGTCGAATGTCCTGCCGAAAAGTATTACGTCATCTAGATAACACATGCAAGTTTCCCACTTCCGGCCCCGCAGGACAGAGTCTATTAACTTTTCGAATGTTGCAGGCGCGTTGCACAGGCCGAACGGCATCGCATTAAATTCGAACAAGCCATCTGGTAGGACAAATGCTGTCTTCTTTTTGTTGTCCGGGTGCATAGTAATCTGCCAGTAGCCCGGTCGAAGATCAACCGACGTAAAGTAGGAGGCAGAATGCAGACAATCGATGGCGTCGTCAATTCGCGGAAGTGGGTATACGTGCTTCTTTGTCTCATTATTAAGTGCACGGTAGTTAACGCAAAATCGCAACGTACGTTATCCTTTTTTCTCAGCAACATTACAGGGGCGGCACATGGGCTGGTATATTCCTGAGTTACACCGTTGCGGAGCATTTCCTCAGTTTGCTCATTTATAGCGCTGCGCTTAGCAGGAGACACGCGGTTAGGTTTTTGCCGGATGGGTGGTGCATCGCCGGTGTTAATTCGATGTTGCGTCCGAGACTCTGGCGGCGGAAGAGCGTATTGACCCTGCGCAATATCGACCCTGCGCCTGCCGAGCCAGCAATTTTTCCAATGATTGTCGGTGCTGACACGGCAACGATTTGTGAACCATTGTTATGAAATCGGCTGTATAGTCCGGTTGCACATCAGTCGCAGGGCCAGACAGGGGAACAGTGCCCAGGGAAGTATCTATATTATCGGCAAAAGTTGCCAGCGTGAGGCCATTAGGGAGAAGTACGGGTTCTGAACTTTCGTTCACTGTTCACATGTGAGAAAAGCCACCCTCCTGATGAACCAAAGCCCGAGGTACGAACACATTTTTCTTCATCGTTGTGTTCAGTTCGGGCTCAACTAACGCCACGGAGGAGCTACCCGGGCTCACAGGGCTTCAGTTCATCGGAACGAACATGGCTGACATATAGGCAAAAGCGTGCCATCACACAAAACACAACTTAGCCTGAATGGGAGTTTTTTTGGCTGGAATGCGTGTTTTAGACTCCTCACGGCAGACGGCCTGCTCCCACGTGTGGTAGTATGATGGTAGAAAAACTGTAAGTTTATACCGGGGGACACAAGCCGTCGTAAATAGGCGCATTTACCACGATTGTACCTCTTCACAAAACACAGTATCTAGCTGTGAATACTGCGTTTGTCCTAATGGGAGTATTAAAAATTCCCGCGCCTCCTCCATCTCCTTCTCCTCCTCTTTAACCCCTTCCTCCTCTACGCCTCCTTACAAAATGGCTGCCAGTTGGTGTCGTGTGTCGTGTGAGCTCCAGCGTCCCCGAAAATTTATTGTCGATGTGAACTTGCGGCCGCACGAATGGATGTTAAGTGCTTCCCGACAATCAAAGCTCGTTGCGAACATTGTGGAACCAGCCTGCAATGATGTGCGACACACTGCATTGTCGCCTCCGTGTCACCGACCTTCGACCCGACGGAATACGTTAGCGACCCGACGTTAGGCCTAAATGCAGTGATCACTGAGAGTGGCTTGTTAAAAATAACGCAGTTGTGCCTCTGCGAGGTGCTTGAGGGTAAGAGTTTCACGTTTTTTATTGTACCTAACATTTTGGGACACTTGTGCCCCTTCTAGTGTCAAATAAACACAGCGTGTTTCCCGCGTCGCTGCAAGGGCGATTCTCCGCCACTGGAGGTGAGCGTTGTGCGTGAGAGTGGGCGCCATGCCCGGAACGTCATTTTGGAGGCCGAACGGTGTGAAAGCAATCCGTATTTGCGCGGGTCAGAACACTTACTCATTCACACTCGCGAGCAGAATGAAAACTGTCCGAACTGTGAACGCCTGTTAGGTGTTTTTGTTAGGCCGTGTCTGTGGCTTATTGGCAGGCGAAGCTGAAGTTGACCGGTCATACATCGCAGGGCGGCCGCTTTCCCTCAGAAGTACGTGTGGTCCCAGCCGCGCTTGCTACGAGAATTGTGACTGCCGCGTGCCGCCGGCGAATAATTGCTTTCACTGGAAAGGGAGAAGGTCGGGGCCCCGTGGGAGCTCTCCGTACGGTAGGCGCGTGTAACTATAACCAGCAAACGCCATTCGAGGGAGCATTCTGTAGAGTCGATGGACGACTGCTTATTTTATTTACTTTATTTTTGAAGAGACGGCAGGCGCAGGCATCACACCGAGCGAATTTTTTCCTTAACTTTGGATGAGGGGAGAGAGGGGCAGTGCGGGTGGTAAAACATGAAGCTCGCTCCCAGAACACTACACACAAGGAAAAGAGGGAAAGGAAGCATTTTGAGAAGTTGGTCGCCACAAGGATCGCGCTCCCTTTCGAACAGCAGAGCACTTCGTTTTGACGAACTAGTGAGCGCAGGTGTCTCGGACGGAAGTGCAATTTTGCGTAGCTTCAAATAATCACTCAGACATTACGGAAAGTTCGACACAAGAGTGACAAGTTCAGCATCTTTACAATGCAGTTTTTAGTTTTTTTTTTCAGGTCAGATGCCCAGTATGCTTCTGTATTTGTTGCCGCATATTTAAAGCGTTTTGCTGTCCTTCTAATGCATGTGCTGCTGTGGCTTCCTGGGTAACGTGCCAGGAGATGCGGCAACGTCAGCGTTTGGGAGGCAGGTGCAAGCAAACAGCGCACCGACGACATGCTGACCTCTTGTTGCAAATGGCTTACATTTTTTTCGTTGAGGAGTGTTGTAGTAGATAAAGTTCTTACCAAGATACCTTGTGTTCTTGGTGTAGGTGTTTTGTTGATTCAGTGTTTTTATTGTGTTATTAACGTGTTCACACGTATATCGTATTTATGTAATTTTTGTGCAATAAATTGACTCTGCAGAAAACAAACTTTTCACGTTTCGCCATTCAACGTTTGAAGCGGAAAAGGACAAGAAATAAGAAATTACGTAATCGTAAACGAAAAATGAAAATGCGGCCTGTGCGCTCATTAAGAACTCCCAAATACAGTAATAAATTCTTCTGCAGCGCTTATATCAAGCGCACGAAAACAAAAAAACAAATCTCGAATGCAGGTCAACACTGCTCCCAACATGCCCCATGAAAACTCCCAGTTGGAGGAAACAATACACTCCCAATGGTACCCCTGAAAACTCCCATTGTAGTGGAAGTAGAATGAAACTCCCATATGCTACTGAAAAAACTGCGGAAATAATGGGAGTAAGGCGAAACTCCCATTGGAAGGAGTGTTGAAAACTCCGAATCGGTACTGAGTTATGCAATAAGCCATTTACTCCCATTCCGGCTTATTTGTGTTCTGTGTGAAGCAAAAGCGTGCCATCGGCAACAGCGAACACTCATCGGCCGGTTTCGGTGGCTTGGGCGATACAGACAGGCAATACGCTTCGCAATGAAATCTTTCCAGCACCGAAATATAACTTTGCCCCACATTTTTCAAAAAGTCGATACTCAGTATGACATCGTGCGTTGCGTAGTCCAATACGGTAAAATAAGTTGTGAAGGTGTCTCCGCCAAGGACAACGTTAGCAGAGAGAATCCGAACTACCCGCAAAGGCTCACCACCAACCCCATGAAACTGTCTAGTTCCATCCCACTCAAACATAACTTTATGTCCAAAGCGACCTTTGAATGAGGAGCTCATCAATGACATACTAGCACCGGTATCCACCAAAGTAGTTGCGTTTACACCCTCGACACAAATACACACCTTGTTCTTTATCATTACTACTGACAGGGGATTTGGTTAATCCGACCGTTCCGCGACCTCACACATGTCGGCCGCACCGGCTAGTTTCCCAGCGGCGGGGTCACGGACCGGCTTCGAGGTGACGGCGACCGGCCATAGCGAAGCGGCGCCGTGATGCTATGGTTAGAGACGGCGATAGACGCGTTGCGGTTGGTGGGCGGATACGTGGGGTGGAAAAGGGAACCCTGGTGGATTGGACCATCACGTCAGCTGAGCAAGGAAGAAAAAAAAATTGAGCCAATCCACCCAGTGAATGTGGTTGGAAAGCAAAGCTGTAAACGGCACCCATAACGATTACCCATGCGACGTCACTTAAATTCATTCACATCGCTCTACAAATACCAAAACCAGAGAGAAGTGAAATGCACTTAATCACACCATTTATTACTTCAAAGAGATATTCTTGGTAAGGTTAAATCAATGCATGAAGCATGAACGGTGTTTGGTTTAGTTGTATTGGTGTAGCACAAGAGTGGAAACTTTTTTTTAATAAAATTAAAGCTCCAACCCGGTGTTAGACGATCTGTCTTCTCCGTCTCTGCGTCGCGGACGGAGGCGACGAGATTTGCGACAGAGCAGGAGGAGAAGGAAGAAATACTTCTGTTCAGATTTTTGAACGGCCCAGAGTGCAGCACTGGGGAGTGATTCCTTCTTTTGTGGGGCCCATATGCAGTCCGCGCGGCCTGTGTTCTGTCCATCCGCTGAAGCTGGGTAGGTAGAGAGGGCATGGACAGCAGCATCTCCCATTGCTCTTCTTGGGTAGTTAACGGAAAGAGAGGAGGGTGCTCAGGGCTAAAGTCGCACACCCCGATTACGGGCGGAGTGTTCCTACTTCTGAGCAAAATTTACATTCAGCGTCGTAGCGATTCGGATACATTAAGTGAAGAAGTGTAGGCTGTGGGAAGGAGCCCGGTTTGTATGAGCCGTAGGGTAGTTTGTTGTTCTCTAGAAAGGTCATGGTAAGGCGAAGGCACGGTCTGTCTCAGAAGGCGATAATGCTGGGCTATCTCCCTGAACGTGACAAGCGGGTGACTGTCTTCGTGCAGCTCCATAGCACGGGAGGTAAAAGCGCATGCTTGTTGGGTGGGCGTATTTGTTGCCCTCCATTGAAGCGTGAGGGGGTGTCCAGATGAGCTGAATGGAACTGTTTGGGGAGTGCTTTTTAGCACGCGCAGTGCAGGTGAAGAGATCCAACCCTACTGGTAATTCCAGTAGGCTTGCTGGGAATCGATGACTACCCTCCGAACCCCTGGTTGAGCGAGAGCCAAGGTGATGGCTGCCTCTTCTGCTGCCGTCATTTCTTGGGTCCTAAGCGAGGTACACGCAAGGAGGTTGGTTCTGGAGGTAGCCACGATGATGGCGTATTGCTGCCCTCGATGTTTGGAGGCGTCTGTGTAGAAGGCGTCTCTGCATGATCCCCACCGAGGGTGGTGTTTAGCGCTTGAGCCCGCGCTTTTCGGTCACCCTCGTCATGTGAGGGGTTCATATTTCAAAGCAAAGGGAGCATCTTTAGTTTTAGTCGCCAAGAGTCTGGGAGTACGTCAAGCGGAGTGACATTCTGGGCTACCCAGCCAATCTGGTGAAGCATGCGGTTACCCATCACAGTTCTGAGTCGGACCTTCTGGTTAGAAATATGGCCTTCTATTAGCTCTTTCACCGTGTTGTGGAGCCCCGTTCTAAGCAGCCTCTGTGTGGACGCAGTCATGAGAAGACCAATGGCCTGCTCGACCGCCTTTCTAATCACTATATAAAGCATCTTTATGTCTTCCTTGCCGAGAAGAAGACAGGGAGTTGACGTAAGTAACTCTCGAGAGGACAAAAGCTTCAATTAATCGAAAGGTACCGGATTCCTTTAGGCCTCGCTTCTTGGTGGCAACTCACCTGACCTTGTGTATGATTTGATTAATGCTGTTTTTGAGGCGCTGCAAGGAGACGTCACTCTTGGTGTTAGCCTCGAGATGTAGGCCCAGGATCTTGGTGCTGGGGCTTGGAGTGATGGCCTGGCCATGAAGGAGTATTTGAATGTATTCCTTGGTTTGGCGTGAGGGCGGACGACAAGGAGCTGTGATTGTTTGCGTGAACACTGGAGGCCACAGGCTTTAGCACATTGGCTTACTAGAAGTGAGATGTCATGCATTGGTGTGAGCTTCCTTTAATTTTTGTAACTCTTAGCACATGAGCAAGGTGCACACAGGGCCGCTAGACGGGCGTGCGTGGTCGCGTGACGCTTTCACGTGGCATTCAGCGAGAACACAGGGGGTAAACCCGTAGATGTGCTTGGTGAGTACACCACCTTTCTTCCCAGTCTTCATGGTGGGCTCTTAGCTAAATCGGTAAGACAACGGGCTCTCGCCTTGTTAGTCTATTAGTTCCAGGTTCGATTCCCGGCCGTGCCATTTAGTTCTTTTATTTGTTCGCTGGAGTTTTCTGGTTACACCAATGGTCGCGGAAGAACCCTTGGGGGGTAGAGGTAAAAGCTTTGCTTTAAAAAAGAACCGAGGATCTCTCGCTGCTGGCGACGGCGACCGAAGCGAGTGGTGTTCCCACTCGGCACAGAACTGACAACTGACGCCACAGAAATAGCTAACAGGAGGTTCCCGATAGCGGTCTTGGTCGGCGTGTTGCCGGTAGTGGGCTGGTTCGACTTGTTTGGTGTGGGTTACCAGCTACAACTCTACGGGATTCGTTCACGTAGCCCAGTCGCAGGGATGGCGCTTGGAAGTTATGAACATTGCCGCCATCTTGCGGAAACATACCTTAGGGCTCTGTGTAGCGGAGCTGTGATCGTGGAGATGGTACTTCAAGGCAAGGCTCGTGAACGGCGCACTTGTGGTACACGCAATTGGCAGGAGGCCCCGAATAGGCAGGCGGATCGACGGTGTCCGCTTGAACTTGGTACCCTAGTTCTTCCCTATATGGCGAACCAAGGATGCGATATCCTCAGATGGACCAGTGTCCTCACTAGCGACAGTGGGAGCGTTTGGGAGACGGGCAAATTTGGGGTAAATCCGGCGAAGCTTGGGAGCTTCAAATCTGCGACAGTGGTTGGCTACTGCTGCTCCAGAAGCTAGGTTTTCCGTTGTAATCAAGACGTTGTATACGTCTTCCGCTATACCCTTTAGCAAATGGCCCACCTTGTCTTCCTCGGTCACAGTCGGATTTACAAGAGAGCAGAGTTTAAGGCCTCTTGTATGTATGCAGTTCAAGCCTCGCCTGGCATATCTGCTCGCTGCGCAATTGTGTGTTCGTCCTTTTTTCGGCGGTAAATGGAGTCACCAAAAGATTTCTTCAGCTTCTCGACGAAGATCGCTCATGTCGTGATCTTTGCTTCATTGTTTGCAAACCAAGTCAAAGCTCTTTCGACTTGATACAACACTACACAGGCTAGTTGCGCTGCTGTGTCCCAGCGATTATATTTGCACGCCCTTTCGTAGTGTTTGAGCCATTCCTCAACATCTTCGTCAATCTGCCCGGAGTACGAGCCTGCTTCATTGTGATGCCAACCGCTGACCACCACTGGAGAAGAGTATTCACCGTTCCGGGCCGGCGCCATGTCAGCCGGCACCAAAGGCAATCCGGCGATTCGCCTACTCCGACGGAGAACGCAGAATTTCGCATGGTCCACAGGGTCCAGGATGTTCCTACCCACGACCTCCACCAAATGACACGGTCTTCATCGATGAGATGGGTTTATTTACAGTGATGTGATTCATGAACAGCCAAGCGAACTGATCGGGAAACGTCCGGCGCGGTCACCAGCTCAACCTCCTCTTCTACCAAAACCACAGCGGGCTTGGCCAATCCATTTCCGTTAGAACTGCACTGTAACAATATATTGCGGTAAAATCGTTTCTGCGCACGCGTTTCAGGGCATTGTATTCTGAATGGACAGCAAGGATGACACAGTGGCTTGTGCCTAATGTTACGAGTGGCGTTCCCGTAAAAAGTGATATCTCAGGGTATTTTATTAAGTTAGAAAACATTAAGACGCGTACGGGATCCTGCGCTACATGATAATACCAAGGCTGCTCAGCCTTTCCCTTGTTCCTAAAATGATTCTGCTTTTCCGTGGCCTTGCTCATTTTCAATTTCAGGACTACGCCTACATGCTGACTGACGCGTACGTGGTGATCTCGCTAAGGGTGAACACGGGAGCGCATGGCCGCCGGTACTATCAGAGCAGCCTACCGTGCCCAGCGCTAAACATCACGCATGCGCTGTGCGTGCCGAGCGAGACTATGCTTTCAGCTCGCGCACTGCGTCATAGGAGCGTCTGCGCGTCGTCTGCTATGTTTATCGCGCTTGTAGCGGTGGAGCTATCAGCCACTGTATGAGTGAGTGGAAACTAGAATCCGCATGAAAAATGTTTCCGTGAGAGCGGTAATTCGTTCTTTAGCTCGAATACAATGGTTTCGGCACAACAGCGTAACTCGCCCACTTGTTTCAAACAGACTCACGCAGATTTTAACAGCACTTCATTTTTGCAAGTGCTTACAAAAAGTCTTTTCAATGCTCATAGAAGCACGCAATTCAAGGCTTTGAAGGTGGACATTCAAAGGGGGTGCAGGCGCTACGACCTTCATTGAATATACGGGAGAAACAATCATCCTTCAATTGCCTTTTTATATTAGGGCGTTTTCATGCAAGAATCTAGGAATCGCGGATCAAAGCAAGGTACCATTAGCAGACGAGACGCAACATAGCATACGACGAGCAGACGCTCCGATGACGCGATGCGCGCGCTGAAAGCAAAATATCGGTCGGCCCGCACAGCGCATGCGTGAAGGTTCGCGCTCGGCACGCTAGGCTGCTCTGATAGTACCGGCGGCCACGCGCTCCCGTGTTCACCCTTAGCGAGATCACCACTGTACATGCTTACCACCTACCACGCTGCAGGTTATTTTGGTGGCAGCATCACTTTCTTCGCGGTGCAAAAGTACAAGAACGAAAAAAATATCGAAGAAAGTGTAACATTTCAGGCGTACCTTGAACCTAACGGGCATAAATAAGCGTTTCAACAGCCAAGTTACAATTGTAATTTTTTATTTTATTTGTAAATTGTAATGTTTTTGTGACCGCAGTTAAAAATACCGAGAAATTGCCGAGCCCACTCACGTGAGCACGGGCCTCGCGGCGACCGCCCGACATTTGGCAGCAGCGGCAGCGCCCCACTCACATCGGTAATCCATGAACTGCCCCTTTACAGGTTGGTGATTGCGACCCGCCGCGGTGGCTCAGTGGCTAAGGCGTTGCGCTGCTGAGCACGAGGTCGCGGGTTCGATTCCCGGCCGCGGCGGCCGCTTTTCTGATGGAGGCGAAAAGCAAAAACGCCCGTGTGTACGAAATTTCGGCGCACGATAAAGATCCCCAGGTGGTCAAAATTAATCCGGAGCCCTCCACTACGGCGCGCCTCATCGCCTGCGTTCCGTCGGCGCGTTAAACCTCGCAATCAATCAATCAATCAATCAGGTTGGTGATTGCCCAATGCTTAGCGTTTTGCCTTGCATACCGTCTATTCTGCTGCCGCGGCTGCCATTGACCCTAGTGAGATCTCTGTGACCGTGAACTGATGTCGGTCAGTTGTTTGTCGTGTGAGGTGGTCATCCCCGCGTATGAACCGTCACTGAGATGTCCTGGATGTTCTGGAGAATACGATTTTGGAAAGTGTGCTGGTATAACTCAGAAATCATTCAAAGGAAGAAATAATGCAGCGAAGAAAGCTTGGAGATGCCAGACATGCCGGGACTCCTGTTCACGCAAGACAGCTTTGAAAGGAACTAGTCAGACCTGGGCATAAGGCTATTTCTAGCAGCAATCGACGAAAAACTGGACAATTTTCTTCATTAAAAGAAAATGTTTAAAACATGGAGGAATCGCTTAATTTTATCTCTCGTAACTTTGATGAATTTCAGAAAACAGTTTGTCGTCAAGAGGCTGAAATTAAAGAAATGAAAGGAAAGCTCACTGAACTTCAAGCCAACGACGATAGGAGTCAAATGACGCAAGTACAACTGCAACAAGATGTACACAACCTTGAATTCAGAAGCAGGCAACTTAACCTGGAAATCCATGGCATACCAGTTAGGCAGGGTGAGATCCTGCTGGACGTGATGAACCACATTGCCAACAAGCTAGAAGTACCTCCTCTGACACAATCTGACGTACGAACTATCCATAGGCTACCTGCTCGACCAGATAATGTCCGTGGCATCATTGCACGCTTCGAAAAGCAATCAGTAAGAGACGCATGGCTGGAAAAAGGAACAAATTAAAGGACAGTGAACCTGGCATTTTTATTCAAGAAAACATTACCCGCCAAAATCGAGAACTGCTCCGGGCTACCAAAAAAGTTGCGAAAACTAAAGGCTGTGCTTTTGTCTGGCACGCAAATGGAAAAATCCTGGTTTGGAGGGCTGAGGGAACGCGAGCGATCTATATCAAAAAATTAGCTGAACTTGAGCGACTGTAGATAAGCGAATGTCGTGCTTATTGTAGGAATTACGTGCCATGAACCAATGTACAGGTGCCGTCAGAAGTAATAGGAGCACGGGAGCTGTGGCCAAACCGCACAGGAGCGCCACGTAGCTGCATCGGTGGCAAACTAAAGGAACCTAACACGCATGCGTGTCAGCCACCGCCGATAGCCCCTCAATATTTCTCAGCCCACTTTTTAACGCGGCTTCGAGCGTCATTCGCAGCATATTGGTCTCAGCGATGGCGCTGATAGCAGACCAACCTAAAAATATTAGAAAAAAAATTGTCACTTCAGGTCCCTGCGATTTCATCTCAAGCAGCTCGCGCACACTGAAAGTGCGTGAGCGACGATGCCAGATACCACCTCGGTTATCAGCACCATCGCTGAGACAAGTATGCGGCGAATAATGCTCGAAGCCTCGTTAAAAGAAGTGCCTTTAAAATTATATTTGGGTATCAGCGTCGGCAGACGCGCATGCGTGTTCTCTGCTTTCCTTTACCGCCGATGCAACTGCACGGCGCTCCTATGCGGCTCGGCCACAGCTCCCGTGCTCCAATTACGTCTGACGGCACCTGTACTTATAACCTCCCCAGTGATGCGGGTGGCATCGCTTCGCGCTTTTCCCGCACTTCGCTCAAAGCTATAAATTTAAACACCAGATCCGTGAAGAACAAAATGGAATCCTTAGACGAATTTTTCTGTTAATTCTCGTTTCCATTTTCTGTAATTATGCTGAGTGAAACCTGGAGCACAGGTACGAATGATGTATTTAGAATGCCTGATTATGATACTTATTACCTCAATCGAGTTGACTGCCGGGGTGGCGGAGTTTCATTGCTGCTTCCTACCAATACTGAAATAGAAATGTTCGACACCTACAGCGTTATTTTGCCTGACTATGAGATATTAACGTTACGTTGTTCAAATGTTATATTTTCCGTATGCTACCGCCCTCCCAAGGGAAACATAGCAGCGTTTCTAAACTTCTACAATCAGTTCGTCACATTTATTGCCACTAACATTTATACCTTGATTAGCGGAGGTGGCTTTAATATTGATATCGGAAACAGAAATCCCGTTACATCGGAACTGGATAACATTTAATTTTCGAATGGGTTTCGCAATGTAATAAATGTGCCGGCAAAGGTCACATCAGACAGTCGATCCATTTTAGATTTCTTTATGACCAACTCTTTGCTGTCGAAATTCGAGCCAGGTGTGGTATCGTGTTTCGGGAGTGACAACCTTCCGGTGATTCTTTGCGTAGACAGGATTGGGGAGGAAAGTAATAGACGTGAAATTATTAAGTACTAACATATTACGAATACTGCACTTGAACAGGTAGATTGGTGCAATATTATGTGGCTAAACAATCCGAACGATGCGTATAATCAATTTATAGACGTTTTGAAACAAGTATACAGTTCACATTTTCGCACTAAAACACGCAATAAATGCGGAAAATACGTAAACCTTGGGTAACACGAGAACTCGGACAGCAAATGAAAATAAAAGATACGATGTACAGGACGTTCCTGAAAACCCGAACAGTGAATATTTAAAAAAACTACAAAAAGTTTCGAAATAAACTAACTGCAAAGCTGCGGTCTGCATGGGCTGAATTTTACTGTAATATTTTTGATGTCAACAAGGGTCCACATCACGTAGTCTAGCAAAGTTGAACGCGTTATTGCGCCGGAATCAGCTTAATACTTTTCCCCGGAACCTCG
Organism: Haemaphysalis longicornis; assembly: GCF_048455015.1. Lineage (NCBI taxonomy): Eukaryota > Metazoa > Arthropoda > Arachnida > Ixodida > Ixodidae > Haemaphysalis > Haemaphysalis longicornis. The sequence goes on along the minus strand of NW_027526203.1, from coordinate 43,487,331 downwards.
AAGTAAATAAGACAGTGTTATCCGGAATGGACATTGCGAATGCTTCAACAATTTTTTACTATGATGTCAAGCGGTTCGAATAATGACGCATACCAATACCTCCAATCCCAAAACATTGAATCGGTATTTTTAGAACCAGTTTCTGCTGAAGAAGTTACCTCAATTGTCGTGAATTTGAGTAATATCACCAGTAGTGATATACATGATATTCAGATTCGTCCTGCAAAGTATGTAGTGGACATTATAGCACATGTACTTGTGCATATATTTAATTCCTGCTTACCTGCAGCAGTTTTTCCAGAGACTGTAAGCAGCAAAAGTGTCGGTTCTGTATAAGAAAGGTGACTGTAATGATATATAAAACTATAGGCTTGTGTCAATTCTTCCCATTCTTTCTAAACCATTTGCAAAAATGTTGCGCTCCCGACTATCAAAATTTATTACCAAGCAAAACCTACTTATCCCGAATCAGTTTGCTTTCTGTAAAAGGAAATCAACTGAACTAGCTCTCGTCAAGCAAAAAGAGTATATCCTTAAGCAATTCGAAAGTAGGAATATCGTTATATATGGGGTTTTCATAGACTACTCAAAAGCGTTCGACCTTATAAACCACGACTTACTCTTGATGAAACTTGAATGTTGTGGTATACGTCGACATACGGCACTGCTTCTCAAATCATATCTTTCTAACAGACAACAGGTAGTTTCCATAGAAAATGCGTTTTTAAACGTCAGACCAGTAGTATCGGGTGTTCCACAAGAGAGCATACTCGGCCCTCTCTTGTTTAATATCTATATTAGTGATATAATAAGTATTAGTTCCTCCGCAAAAGTTGTAATCTATGCTGATGACACCAGCATCTTTTTTCAGGTCAAAACCTAAATGAACGAATTCACACATGCAATAACATACTGAAATCATTGGAGAAATGTTCTCAGGCAAATTATCTGCGTGTAAACGAAAACAAAAACAAAGCCGTGAGATTTCGACCTAAAAACAACAACTTCCTGTTCATGATGTCGTTACTCTGAATTCACGAACCGTAGAAATTGTTGATAGCTTAATGTGCCTTGGTGTCCTCTTTTCTGCCTGTATGACCTGGGAAAATCAGGTGAAATATGTGATAGTAAAACTAGCTCAGATTACCGGTGTTGTTGGACGTGTTAGATACCGTCTTCCAGAATCTACAAAACTGGTGCTTTACAGTACTGTTTTTTATTCCCGTCTTAATTACTGTCATTTAGTGTGGGGGACAGCTACAAGATCGTGTCTGAATCGCCTTTTCCGTTTACAAAAAAAGTTTTTGCGGCATGTTTATAATGTCCCCTTTATGTCACCAAGTTCTCTTTTTCTCCAGGCTGGCGTGATCAAAATTTGGAACCTATACGAATATCGTCTCAGCGCTCAATTTAAAGTAGAAACATCTAGGAAGATTAATTACATCCGAAATCTTGCTGACCTACGTCAAAAAACTGGTTATACCCCACTACGCAAAGAGAACAAGGGATAGTTCCTGCGGCACAAACAAACTCCGAAAGGAACTTGTACGACACACATTTCCATCCCTTTTAAATAAATATGTTATTGAGAGTTTCCATGTATCTACAAGCTCATTTCGTGAATTACCTAGTATATATGCGAAAATGTGATACTGTTTATTGCTCTTTGTGGTACTATAAACGTGACGAATTTATACTCCAGATGTAACTATGTAAAAGATTTTGTATATTATTTTTCAACGAGGCAATGTGTGCCCCTTTCACAAATGTATCCTGATTGCAACTGTGTTTTTTTATTGCGCTGTCTAACAGCCGAAAACAAAAGTTTTTTTGTATATTTTTTTTCAATGAGGCAATGCGTGCCACTTTTTACAAATGTTTCCTGATTGCAACTGTGTTTCTTTTGTTGCGCTGTCTAACTGCTGCTAATTAAGGGAGCTGCGGCTTTGGCAAGTTGCTTTAGACAGCTTTTTTCTGCAGTTTTCCCTGTCTGTATCTACAAGGCGGAAATAAAGGCGGAAAGCGTTCACTGTTTTATACTTCAGTTCTTGTTTCTGCTCTTTGCTGTTTACTGTTTGTATTTGGTTGATACTGTTACCACATTATGCCCCTCCTGCTTGGGCCTACATGGCCTGACGTATGTTCTTAAATAAAATAAAAAAATAAAATTATAATTATTTAACAAAAGCAAGAAAATGTCTAGTGCTCATGTGTGAGTGCCTCGCGATGACTGTACAGCGTCCCCTGGGCACGTTTGTGAAGCCAATAAAACCCACTGATTGAGATTGCCCAACATTGCAGCGACCACCCGGCAGGTCAAAAAACCTAGAAAAGGCCGAGAACCATTGTGTGCGTAACTCGCGGTGACAACCCAGAGTCCCCGGTGCCTGTTTGTCAAGCCAAGCATATCCACTTAGTGCGATTGGGAAAAAAAACTCCAGCGTTCGCCGTAATTGTGGCAACACTTGCTCGGAACCATAAAAACTTCAACATTTGCCATTGGGACGAGAAAGGCATGCCATAGCGTATGTCCCTCCAATGTGATGTCCCATTGTTATCACTTTTAAAAGTTAAGAAAGCTCACACGTATAACAACAATGCTGTCGTAAAGGTCGTTGCGGAAGCGAAGAAGAACCAAATCGGCTGAACTCGTGGACTTAAACCTTCGTGATGGTCGTGAAGGTTGTGTACAGCTTCGCTACCGTCGAGTCTTACACGTTAACGTGAGCTTCATTCATTTTTCTTTTACTGTTTGAAAACGTTTTCTAGGAAATGGAGCCCGATGCCAATATTTTGCATTTACATGCGCTTACCTCATGATGTTCCTGAAAAAACACCTCAACTCCTGCGGTGCTGCCTCACTATTCAGGATTTGTACGGCTGAATTCGTAGGACTAAAAATATGTGTTGCGGTGATGATCCCTTTCCTCCCCGTGGCCTTTTCGGTAGAACTGAACTACTTCTCGCCTGCGAGTTGTATATTCCCGCCACTATATATATTCTACGCATAAAGAAAAAACGGTTTTCACACCTAAGTCTCCCGTTCAGCATTCTTAATGTACGAAATACCCTCGTAACAATTGAGTAACACAAGACGGAAGAGCTAAATCTTGCGAATAGCGGTCGCAGCACAAATACGGTAGCAGTGGCTACCAGTGGGCTTACAACATTTTTGTTGCTGCCGGTACAACTTCAACTTTTGTTCATCTTCGCACGATCTTTATTGCTATGTCAGAATGCAGGAACAGCGAATAAGACGCTCACAGTAACTAAAACATTTTACAATATACCAGGCTCACTGAGTGCGAATCATGTCTCGCCTTGCGCAAACTGGCCTCGCAGGTTAAGCAGGCGGCAGTGTGGGTGGCCGCCCTCGTATGCGGTGCGATCTGCATTATGCACCGGTACGACTGGCCGGCTGGTGGAAAGCAGCACAGTGACATCGCGAAGATATCTCTTGCCTTCTGTGACCGAATCATCTGGGTAAGAGCCCTTCGTAGTTTGACATTTCCCTGCGCCTCCAGAAGGGGCGGTGAGTGAGGCCGTTTACTCAGCTTCATCTTTTCCACAAAACACGTGTGGGTTGAATAGAAAAACGTACTCGACCGTTATCTACCTGATCGATTGATTGCATGGTTAAACGCGCCGACGCAACACAGGCGATGAGGCGCGCCGTAGTAAAGGGCTCCGGATTAGTTTGGACCCCCTGGGGATCTTTAACATGCGCCGAAATTTCGAACACACGGGCGTTTTTGCTTTTCGCATCCATCAGAAAAGCGGCCTCCGCGGCAGGGAATCGAACCCGCGACCTTGTGCTCAGTAGCACAACGCCTTAGACACTCAGCCACCGCAGCGGGTCCATTATCAAGCTGCTTGAGGATTGTGTCACACACCTGGGAACGTTTTCCGACATCACTGATTGGCTACACCACCGCATTTTGACCACTCCGAAAATGCGCCCAGGATAACCATTTCAAATTGGTTTCAAGCAACGGAAGACTGCAAAAACGGCAAGGAGACGTCTAATCATATTCAAGAAGTATCTCTGCCCCATTATGCACAAATACCGCTTCCCAAGTTGAGTTGCGGAACGAAGCGAACGCTCCAGAAATGGCCGACAGCCGAAGCAAAAACCGTAAAAAAATTACCAATTAGGGCCTGGTACCCAGACCGACCTCTTCCAGAATTCGAGTTCAAGCCGTATCCCCTACACCGCGGCTGTTTGCGGAGTACGGTCTTGGAGTTGCCGACAAATCGTCCGAAAAATGGCGGAGACGGGCTCCTGAAAATGTCAGGGCAACATACACCCGAAACATCCAAGTTTTTGTTGTTGTTGTTGTTGTTGCTGTTGTTGTTGCTGTTGTTGATGTTGTTGTGGTTGTTGTTGCTGCTGCTGTTGTTGTTGTTGTTGTTATTCTTGTTGCTGTTTTTGTTGTTGTTTTTGTTTTGCTTGCCTTAGACGTAATACTATTCATACAACAGAAAAAAGCATCAACGAACTAAACGTGGTACGAAACGTATACATAAACCGTCCAGCCCCGTGGTCAAGCCGTCCCTACAGCTTTGCTTCGCTATTTGTTAATTAACACATTCACTCAGTGATTCTACAAAACTCACACTTTTTCCTTTTTTTGCCTGGATTGGCGTCACACAACACAAAATCAATCATTCAGGTTGGTATAACAACGCTCTGCTACTTTTATTTGGGAAGTGTCATTTGTTGACTTAAGTGACGCCTAATCTTCCGCGGTGAGAAGACGCGTCACCATACTCTTCACTGGCGCACACTTCTTCCAGTTTGCCCACATTTTCTGCTAAGTACGATCACACGGGTCTAGCATTCACGTCTCTGTTTCTTCCAGACATTCTTGAACGCCATATAGCATTGAGAGGGGAAAGAAAGAATACAGTATACTCCCGTTAATACAACGTTTACAGAGACCGAAAAACATTTCGAATTAACCGAACTTCCAAATAAACGCAGAGTACGAAAGCAGAGTCCTTATCGTCCACAAAGCGCCTTTCTTCTTGATTTCGTTCTTAATATCGACTTTTGTCGCCATGTCTAGCTAACGGTAGGCTTGCAGCCTTGGTGAGACTTTTCCCTAAAATCGAACCCTGAAGCATCCGCTACACAAGCTGCTCACACGGCGCTCTCCGCAACAAACAAGGTTGAGGACCACGAAGCACAGAGATGCGCAGGCTGCCGCCAACCTCAACTGGCATGCCGCAATATCATGTGATCCTCAGTTGTGGTGGTACCATTATCAGTACAGAACACGGCACTCTTTACGGCACTCTCGCCATTTACCCTGCTACATCTTATTTACCCTATCCCGGTATATGCTTACCTGTGTCTTGTGGAGCTGTGTGAGTTTTGTGGCTCACAGGAAATGCAAATAAACCGGGGGTACGCACCACTGAGGTAGTGCTCCATGTATATGTGTAGAGCTCCGTGTGAGTATTGAATGGGAGCAAATTATAAGTTTACCGTTTGCCGATACACCTTGTGAGAGTATGGATTATGAAGCTTCTTGGACTGAATGGTATCTAGCCCAAACATGGAACATTTCTTAGCTTCCCAGCAATATCAAATTTAGTGTACGTCAAACTGTGGGCACCTGTAAAGTTCTTAAATCTCAAGGCGAAGGTTCGTTTTAATGTGTGAGAAATCTCGACAGAGCCATTGCCAATGCATATTTACGAGTATGTCCTGCTCTATTGCATGTATAGGGCTGAGTGAGTTTGTGCTCCCGTAGAAACACCAAGAAGACTGACCTAGTTAAGGCTTGTATATGCGCTGTAAAAGAATGGTGCTCTGTAGTACTCGACGGCCCCGGTATTCTTTTTTACTTTTATTGATGTTGCGATGGAGGCCAACCGGTAACCCCTCGCTCAATAGCAGGTGTCATACAGAGGGTACTGTCGACCGCTCCTCTGGCGGTGCTCAGTCGGCTGTCGTTCGGCGTCTATACCTCGTGCACCTGCCATTCTACTACGTCTGGATGAACGCTGGGCGTGAGAGGAACTACGTGAGCGTGTTCAACATGGTACATGCAAATCGTTCTCAGTGAGGAGGGCCTACATTCTGGGTTCAAACGCCCCATACCCACATAAAGAGCCACATAGCGTACCACGCGGTCAGGATTTGAACCCTAACTTGGTATATTCGATTACGGTGCGAACTGTCATTGAGTTTGGATGAGTCGTTGGACGTTGCAACTTGCCAGCGCGCAGACGAAAGCTACTGCAGGACTGCGTTGTGAAGGTACACTCGAACATCAAGCCAGTGCTCAGTTGAGCTTACGTGGAAATTTTAGCGTTCTGGGACACAGTTTAAAGATAGCAACGCAACGAGACAGGAGAGAAAACGGGACGACGAGCACTCAGCTGAACTTACAGGTGATTTTACTTTGGATGTAATACATCATATACATCCTGTTCAACCAGAGGCAATCATCCCCCATGCGTAGAAACGTCAGCTCTATGCATGCGTGGAATTAGCCACCAAGTGCCCAATTTTAAGAAAACCATTAATCTTAAATATGAACAGCCCGTATGATGCGGAAAAGGGCGCGACAAATTTTTAAAAATGCAGTTATTGCCAGTACTCCAAATCCCCTCCGCTGTGTGATATCGAGAGGCCTGTGCCACTACCGTTAATTACAGCGCAATGCCGTTCGGTGGGTGTAGCTTCGTACGTCCGGTCGAGTCCGCATCGTCGATTGTTAACAGCAGGAAAGAAGGAACCTTCCAACTGTAGGCCGCCAGAGACCTGATCCTTCCGTCCGGTCACGTGATCAGTGCCACAGCTGCCGCTAACAGCGTCACTCCGTTCAGTGCCTTCAGTCTACTAGATTCAGTCCACTTCTTCAGTTTAGCCAGTTTCTACTTTTTGGTGCGTCAATTCGTTACACAGGCTGAAGTAAAATGAGGCTGCCGGAAATAAATTTGCCGCTGTAAAATTCCAGTCTCTCTCTGTTTCAAATGGCGCAATCTGTTATTCACGGTGGGCATTCACGCGATTGATCAAATATTTGCTTGAAATCTGTTGACTTACCCTCCGGGAGTTTCTTTTTTAAGTTCTGTTTATTACCCTCTTCAAGCTCTCACTTGCCGTCGTGGCGTTCGTGTCGAACTGCCTGCTCGGGCTATGCCTGTTCCTTGCGTGCCAGGCCCCACTTGGTCGCCTGGACAAGCTTCTCTGGGGCTCGGCGAACGCACCCAGGCAGCAGCAAGAGGAGGACAAGAAGGAAGGCCCCAAAGGCCATTACGTTGCAGGCAGCACAACTCGCCGAGATGCCGCCCTCCGACCGGGAGGTGACGCCATCAAGAGAGTAAAGAGATATGAATGACGCCTGACTCACTGGCGTACGCAGAAGGGGGGGGGGGGGGGCGGGCGAGGGTGAGCATTCCGCCGGAAATTTTCTGCAATTGAGATGATTTTTAACGCTAGACCCCCTTTATATAAACGTTCATTACGTAAACTTGCTGCTCTCCATTTTGAACTTGAATTCTCTTCTCTCGTCGTTGACAATACCTCTTATATTTATTCTGTGACCCAAAATCTGTTACCTCTATGTGTATCGTGTGCTAAAAAGCTTCGCTGGTCATCCAGTATTCACAGAATTGAATAGCTCGTTATTTTTATGCACTAGCTCGTCTCCTTCATTCTTCACTTTTGTTTCAGCTCTTCCCGTGCAGAAACAACAGGCATGATGGGGCGCTGACGGAACCAGTACAAACTAAATTTTGCTCATTTGGTCCACAGGCGACGCCTGATGTCCCTGCTGCTTTTCTGAAAGGAAATCAGTTTATCCGGACGGGCTGAGAAGGGTTTCGCTGGCTGATATCTGTTGCTGCTCTACCAACATGTGAACATCAGAGCATGATTGTTCTAACTTTCGGCGAAAGGAATGGAGCTGTGGGAGCATGAAGGCAGCAGCCGAATGGTAACAAATCTTGCCTACCTTACTTCGGCCCTTTTGGCTAACAGATCGCTTTCCTGAGTAGAGATCCCCATGCTTCAATGGGGTTCCGTTCAGGGCAGGGGCATTCTGACGGGGGCTGAGCTTGTGCCTGTGCGCTGTAGCTGAGCCATTTATTTTGTTTAACAGTGATTCCGAGCCTGCCCGCCGACACAGCGGTGGTGCCGGCAGCTGTTCCGCGACAAAGCGTCGTCGCGGAGCCGCGGGCCGCGCGTCTGCTCATTCCACATCTGTGACACCGACCCCGGCAACGAACTTGATGCACTTGTAAGGAGGGCTTGAGCTGTAGTCAGAGAACCGGTCATAGCACTCCTTCCGCGGCTGCGTCTGTGTATACAGTGGTAGAGTTGTGGCCCTACTGTTTGAAGATAGCTTTCGCTCTGGCGTCTCTGCGATCCTGGTGGTGTGTTGGATGCAGTGGGGCTACATCAATGGGCAGTGGGGCCACATCAATGAATTGGCGAATCTTATGCGGAAGCTGGGTCACATTGGACTGGGGTGTTGAATCGGTTAGCGCACGCTCAGTTGGTACACAATAATTCTGCTGGTAGAGGTGGAGCTGAGACGAAATAATTGGTTCATATGATAAGCTTCGAGGAGTTGATACAAGGTATTATAAACCCCCACATGTGGGAGTATCTGCGTCGAAGTGCTTACAGGTAGTCCCAACGCCAGCTTGTGTGCCTTGCGTATGACACCTTCTACCTTGTCCTCTTCACCCTTCGAGGGCACAGCGTAGGGGAGGGCGTAAGCAGCCAAAGAGATGAGAAAGTCTTCGGCAAGTGTTAACACATCCGCCTCTCTCATATGTCTCGTTTTTGTGCTGACCATGCGGATCATGTGGGAGGCTTGCTCGGTGTGCTTAAGTCGGTCCAAGAGTTTGGTGTTGGCGAGATCCGCTTGTAGAATCATGCATAAGATTCTCACCTGCTGAGTTGGAACCATAGGGTGGCCATCCACTTCTAGGGACCTGGTTGGCCGCCCGGGTGGGAGTTACGTATGTGGTGAGACAATAATAAAGCCGCTGCATTTGGAGAGTTTGTGAGAATTCTGATGGGAAACTGAAAGATAGGGTTAATGAACTACGTTATAAAAATTATGAGATTGCCAGTTTTAATTGAGGGATAAGCACGTTAGTTTTCCGAAGCTTCCTCAGATACAAGTAATGCTGAGCCAAAGTTAATAATGAGATAACGTTACCGAACCTCGCGATCGTGGTGGGTTTTATAAGCGGATTCTAAAATTGTTGCTTTAAGATGTTCAAATGCATGACCAGGACCGTTCACATGTCTTGACAGGGGCAAATAAGGACAATTTTTGCATGAGAGCAGTGATTATTGAACCGCATTCGAAATAGCGTTTCAGTTTGGCCGATATATTGTTGCCTACAAATGGTGCACTCTAGAAGGTATATGACATTAGCGGAGTCACAGTTAAACTTACCTATTATATTGACGTAATAGCCGTGCCGGTGGCACTCTCTGTAATTGTCATGTGTGGGCATACTTTACATCGAAATTTATTACAAAATATGTAACCAGTAGTTTCCTGTCGGTCGACACGTGAGTTAGTAAGAAAGTCGTCTAAGTTCTTATTATGCCGGTAGACAACGCGTGGTGGTTGGGAGGATATGCTTTCTAAGCGTTGACTTGGAATTAAGATATTGTGAGAGAGAGAGAATAAGTAAAGGAAAGGCAGGAATGTTAACCAGGCTACGGCCTAGTATGCTATCCTGCACGGGGGAAAGGGGAAGAATGAGCAAAAAGAGGAAAATAGAAAAAGAAGGCGAAAGGTACGTACAGAGCGTGGAGTGGTGTGCCCAGCGGTAGGACACTATAGACATTGTCTAAAGTTCAGACAGTTCGTAGAGAGTAATCTTGCGCTACAGTCTTTTGTGCAATTCCGTCGTTTTGAGGAAACACAGGAGCGCTTTTGTCGCCTTGTCCGCAGACGACGGAGAAGGCCAGTGGCCCAGGATTGTCTCCTCAGAGAACGGGCGCCGAGAGTCTAACTTTCGTAGAGTCGCAGAGAGCTGGCTGCGTTCGGTTGAAAACCGTGGACAATCGCAGAGTACATGTCGTATGGTCTCTGGTGTTTCACAGACTTCGCACGCCTCACTGGCTGCCATTCCAATCAAATAGCAGTAAGCATTTGTGAATGCGACTCCAAGCCAGAGGCGACAAAGAATGGTTGCATCAGATCGTGAGCAGCGGCAGCGGCACGGGCAACGAGCGCTGCCCGTGACGCTGCCAGCTAGCTCCTAACGAACTTTGCGGCGGCGGGAGTGTGTTGAGAAATAAAGAAGCGCAGGCAGGGGGCGACAGTAGGAGAAGAGGAAGAGGAGGATCAGGGCGCTCGCTGCCTGGGTAATCGACTCGATCACCACATCGGAAGCCAGACGCTGGTCTTCTTTCGTTACACTAGAGGACGGGTTGAGGCTGGGAGTTCTGCCCCATGCTGACTTATGTCGATCGGGTGTCCGCGCTAAGCTGGGCGTCGATATGGTGACCCCAGGGGAACCCGGGATGGCCAGGTCGCCTAAGGAGGAGCGAACCGGCCCAGGGCGGAAGCGCAGGCAGGAAGGGTGTGCGAGCCCCCAGTAAGCAATCTCGCACTGACATCAGCGAGAAAGAGTATGAATCCTACAGGGAGCTTTCGGAGAAAGGGGAGGAAGACTGCGTGAGGCGCAGGCAGGCTGGAGTGCGTGAGCGTAGCCATACCAAGAAAGTGAGGCTAACGGGAACAATGGCCCGGGTGACAGGCAAAGCTAGAAAGAGGAGTAGACGAAGGACCGAGATTAGAGTAAGCAATAAGAAGACGAAGAGCGAGCACGAGAAGGATAGCTCTCGACGGAGATGTGACGCGCCAAGAGCCTTGCGAGCTGGAAGGAGTCAAAGAAACGCGCTCTGCGGTACGATAGGAGTTGAACTCGCGAGGCTTGGGTGCCCAAGGCAACCATTAAGCCAGGCTTCACGCGACCGGTACGCGAGCGGTGTGACCAAAGTCGGTTGTCATAACCGATCTGATTGTGTTAGGAAAGTTGCTGAGTGGTTAAGGCGGAAGAAGGTGAAGATGAAGCCATAGGTCAGTGAACCTGATGGACAACATGGACTTGACTTGGAAAGGAATAGGACCCATACTGGTGACGAATAAGTTGTGTGTTGTGGTAGAGCATACTTGTAGTATAGCGAAAACTCAAGCTTGGTGTAGAGGTATGTAAGAGAGAGTGTGCGAATTGGAGGATATTGAAGTGCTTGATTGCAGTGATGTGTTAGAGGGGAGTATTTGAGTAGAGTGGTGTTTAAGAAAGTGATGGATTTGTGATAAAATGGAAACGTTGTGTGAACCAAGTGTGTGTGTTCGGGACACAAGTGAACTACAGACAAGGGCGAAAAAACTGATGTGGTGAAGTGTGAAGTGAAAAGTGCGGTGAAAGAAGTGAGCACTGGTGGTGAACACTGGACTCACGAGAAGTGAGCAATAGAGGTCGAAAAAAAAAGACATCGGTGACCGACATGAAGCAGTTTTTTGAGAATAAACTCCTTAACCGGGGGGTAATTGTCATGTGTCACGGGCACCCCCTGAGAGGGGGACGCATCAAACCCACCGAAAAATGGAAGAAAAGAACAAAGGAGCGAGAATTTTGAAGTGCGCGCCAGGAGCGCGCCGATCAGCAAGCGCCAGCGCCGACGCACCAAGGAAGCCTGGGAAAAAGTGGCAGCACACTGGTCGGCAAAATCAGGGAAGGCCACGCAGGTGACAAGTGGCGAGATGGCCATATAAGGACAGGGAGGAGGCGAAGAGCCAATGGGAGTGCGCCACGAGTGAGCCCAGAAGATATAAAAGCGGGCCGCACAAAGACAAGGGGAGCCAAGAAACAGAAGAAACCAGGAGGCGACCGGAGCACGTGCGCTTCAACGAACGAGCCAGGGGGACGCGGCCAGGCCATCGACCACGCCATCCGAGCCTGGGCGGGAGCGGGCCGACTTCGCATCGGCACCGTCATCCTAGGTGCACCACGAACCTGTGTCTTCGTGGCCCCAGCGGCGTCGGTCGGGCACCAGCGGCCAGCGTCCACGCTCCGTCGACGTTCGTCTCGACGGCCCCGAAAGGCGACGTTCGCGCCAAGCCTACCTTGAACCTCCAGCGGCAGCGGCTACCAGGGGGTAGCCACCGAGGAAGCACGCCGCCGAAGGGATGACCGCGCGCGTCGAACGCCGGCATCAAAGACCTCCAGCGAGAGCGGCTACCAGGGGGTAGCCGCTCTCCCTGGTAGCCGCTCTCGGCTACCAGGGAGTCGGGACGCGCGGAGCCCACTCCGTCCAAGGCGTGACCGCGCGCATCGAACGCCGGCACCGAAGAAGCGAGACGAGGAAGGCTACCACTGGGTCACGGCCACGCAAGGGTGCGACACGTCAGCGCCGACGACCGGGGTAGGCCAGTTTAATACGAACGTAGTCATAGGACACAACTAGGGAGTTGTGGTTTAGAGATCACCTAGAGGGTGATTGAATAAGTTGAGTCGGACGAATTGTGTAGAACGTTATTGTAGAGACTCTTGAGTTTTGATTTGAATTTTGTATTGAGCTGTTCAGTTAGGGGTTTGTATTTGAGTTGTGGTTTGGGAGGGTTAGATGTTTGGGTGTGTATCATTTGCGTGTAGTTTAATTATTGAGTGCTTTGCATTAGGGTTTTTGAGTGTGCATTAAATGGGTGTTTTGTCCAACTCGTCAACGGCTTCCCTGTGTCCATTTCTCCGAGCTGGTTAAGACCACCTCACCATCCGTTCACGTGACAAATAATTTTTCTGCCCCATGCTGACTTATGTCGATCGGGTGTCCGCGCTAAGCTGGGCGTCGATATGGTGACCCCAGGGGAACCCGGGATGGACAGGTCGCCTAAGGAGGAGCGAACCGGCCCAGGGCGGAAGCGCAGACAGGAAGGGTTTCGCCAATTATTTGTCACGTGAACCGATGGTATGGTTGGTCTTTACCAGCTTGTAGCAATGGACACAGGGAAGCCGTTGACGTGTTTAACAACATCCATTTAATGCACACACAAAAAAACCCTCAGGCCAAGCACTAAATATTTAAACTGCACACAAATGATACACAATCAAGCAACTCCAAAACACAACTCAAATACAAAACCCTAACTTAACAGCTTAATATACAATTCAACTCCAAACCCAAACGGCTCTACAATAAAGTCCTACACTAAGTACCCTCTAAATACACTCATACAGTTCTAGTTAATCTCTCTCGAACCACAACTCCCTAGTTGTGTCCTTGACAATTGCGTCCCTACTGGACTGGCCTACCCCGGTCGTCGGCGCTCGCACCCTTGCGTGGCCGGGACTCGGTGGTAGCCGTCGCCTCGCTTCGTCGGTGCCGGCGTTCGATGCGCGCGGTCACTCCTTGGACGGCGTGGGCTCCGCGCGTCCTCACTTCTTTGCTCTGTGGCTACCCCCTGGTAGCCGCTCTCGCTGGAGGTCCTTGATGCCGGCGTTCGATGCGCGCGGTCATCCCTTCGGCGGCGCGCTTCCTCGGTGGCTACCCCCTGGTAGCCGCTGCCGCTGGAGGTTTCAGGCAGGCTTGGCACGAACGTCGCCTTTCGGGGCCGTCGAGACGAACGTCGACGGAGCGTGGACGCTGGCCGCTGGTGCCCGACCGATGCCGCTGGGGCCACGAAGACGCAGGTTCGTGGTGCACCTAGGATGATGGTGCCGATGCGATGTCGGCCCGCTCCCGCCCAGGCTCGGATGGCGTGGTCGATGGCCTGGCCGCGTCCCCCTGGCTCGTTCGTTGAAGTGCACGTGCTCCGGCCGCCTCCTGGTTTCTTCTGTTTCTTGCCTCCCGTTGTCTTCGTGCGCCCCGCTTTTATATCCTCCGGGCTCTCCCGTGGCGCACTCCCATTGGCTTCTTGCCTCTGCTATATCCTTATATGGCCATCTCGCCACTTGTCCCCTGCGTGGCCTCCCCTGATTGGCCGAACAGTGTGCTGCCACCTTTTCCCAGGATTCCTTGGTGCGTCGGCGCTGGCGCTTGCTGATTGGCGCGCTCCTGGCGCGCACTTTAAATGGCCGTTCCTTTGTTCTTTTCCTGCCTGTTTTTCGGGGGTTTGATGCGTCCCCCTGTGATGTTTCTTAGTTTGGTTGACACTCTTGGAGCGGAGGCTGAGTGAGTTAAAACTACGTTTGTTTGCGGACTAACCTGCGGGGCTTTTTTCATAAAAATTTCGTTATGGTCTAGTTGGTTGGATCGCAAATCAGACCCGTCAATAATTTGTTCAGGGCATTTTTTATTCAGGAAGGGAGTTCTCGACAACTTCAGTAAAGTCGGCTTAGTTCGTGCCCATTCTCCTAAACCGGTTGGCTTCACTGTAACGTACTGCTGTCTTGCAGTGTCTGACATGGCTACTATGGAAGTGCCAATATTGCCACGTGTCTGTCGGTTTTCTATATAGTTTAGTTTGAAGCCAACCTTGGGAAGTAGTAACGGTCAGACCCTGCAAGTTTACACTTTGTTCCAGATAGGAATGAGCAAGAAAAATACTAGGATGGGCTTGGTTAAAGCCTCAATAAAGGGGAGGAGTTCCGCGTCACCGCGACGCCATATCTTGAATATGTCGTCAAATACCTTTTATAGGACAGCGGCTTTAAATTTTGCAAGTGAAGAAAGTTTGATTTGAGGTGACCCATAAAGATATTGGCGTAGTTGTGTCCGATTTGAGTTCCCATTGACGTTCCGCGACTTGCACGTAATGGAACCCGTCAAACTCAAAATTGTTAAGTTCAAGAATAGCCTAAGGAAAGTTAAGAGAGTAGAAGAATCGATAGGTTTGTCGCACGATGACTGCTCACACGCAAGTGATACAGTGGTGATGCCATCTACATGGGGCATGTTAGTGTACAGTCACTTAACATCGAGGGTGACTAGGAGGCAGTTATCAGGAATTTTAATTTTTGAGATGTCTCAAAAGAAAATCATTGGTATTCTTCACGAACGATGGAAAGCTGGCCGGAATTTCGCAAACGAGATTATACACAAAGTGGCAGAGGTTTTCGGTAACAATTGGCAATGCCAGAAACAATGGGGCGCCCTGGGTTGTTCACCTTGTGAATCTTAGGGAGAAGGTATAGTCCACGGGCTACTGGGCTTAAAAGGATCAGGAAACGAGCCGTGGTTTCATTGATTATTTTGTTTTTACAAGCGCACCAAGTTTATCTTTGACGATTTGCTGATAGTCTTGAGTGGGATCATTGGGTAGTGCTTTGTAGAACGCCGATACCGATAGTTGCTTATTGGCCTCGTTAACAAAGTCGGTTTTGCAAAGGATTACAATGGTGTCTCCCTTAAAGGCATGTTTTATAACTACGTCGGGGCAGCTGGCGAGTTTCTCTAGGCGTTTCTTTTCGTTGGTAGTCTTCTCATGGTGGAAAGAAATTTGTGCTTGGTATGCTTTTCGCACATCGCGTTGAACAGCTTTGATGTACAGCCGTGAGCTGAAGCAACGCCGCCTGTATTAACATTGCCTGACGCGTCGCGCGCTTTTCAATGGGAAGGGTAGGGACGCTTAGTTCAGGCACTGATCCGCTATGTGGCGTGTTCCGGCGAACATCTCGCCTTACGTCACTGCTCGCGAGTCGCGAACGCTGCACCCACTTCTACGACGTGTGTCTGTCAGCTTGCCTGTTGGGCTTCAAGGGCCGTTTCGCTTACATCTTAGCCGCGACGGGGCGCTAGTTCTGTGGCGCACTGGGGATCTCGTTCAACGTGTCGCTCGCTTCATGCTTGCTGCATTTTTCGAAAGATAAAGACGGAGGCGAACTGAAATAGTGTAAGAACATACTGATTGTCGGGTAGACATATAGCTAACAGAAAAACGATATTTTCTGCTGGGGCAGCCATTATTTTACTGATATTTTTTTCTGGAGTATTTAGAGAAGAAAAACTTGCTTGCGCGTTTTTTGTTCAGGCGCTCACTTCTACGATTACTTTCCAATAATATCACGTGCTTGTAAACTTCAGAAAATTATAGGAAACTAAAGGATAAGCAGCTGGGATCCCGCCACGCTGTCCGGGCGCTTCTACAGTACAGTCCTCAATTTTAGAAGTGCGTACCGATGCGGAGTGCGAACAGCGGGGTCAAAACAATACCTAAATGCGGAGGGGATAGAGGTGGGATGCCCCACTCAGAAAATTTCAGGGCCTGTGATCCGAATAGATAAGCGCGCAAAGCCGGCATCAGCCTGCTGCAGCGCAAGAGATTTTGCTTCGTGACAAAGGAAGTTTTATCAGTGACAGACCAAGACAGACAGGCATGGTGAAAAACAAGAAGGCGTAGGAGCGCCGCCTCGGGAACGCTAAACAAACTTTCCACTATTTTGCATAGTTTCCGAGAAGCGGCGCTGGCTGGCGGACACGAAAGCACGCTGGAAGGCTACGGAGCGGGGAAGGGTAGGAGAGAGCAACAGGAGAGTGGCTGTTTGGCCATTTTTCGCTCACGCGTTAGGCACTGTTTATACAGGCGGCGTTGGCTGAAGTATACGGACAATGGGAGCGGTGGCCACAACTAATCGCTGCGCCGTGTGGTCGCGCGGCGCCTGCTGTCGAGAACAAGCACAGCGCAGGCACGGCCTAGCAGTACGGCACACATGCCGCTATCGCTCGCTTCTTCGAGATAGCCTCGCGGTCCGGTAAATTACGCCAGGGGTGCAGCGCTGCCCTTTTTCTGTCTGCTGGTCAACACACCTTACGTGGAAACGGCGCTCTCAAGCTATCCCTCAGGTAACCCACGCTAAATATTTAGGAGTCACATTTTCTTGAAACCTAACATGGAATCGACACGCAGAATCAATAACCACAAAGGCAGCCCGCACGCTTAACTACATTAGGAGCAATTTTAAGCAGGCTCCGCAGGCTGTAAGGGAACTTCTATATAGCACAAATATCCGTCCTATTCTCGAATACGGTTGTACGGTTTTGGACCCCTTCACGCAAAATCTGACAGATAGTCTCGAGGCCATACAGAACCGCGCTGCTCGTTTTGTTACGCAAAGTTATGCATTTCCAAGCAGCAATACTCGGATAAAAGATTCTCTTGGCTGGCCTGCGCTTGCGTCGCGTCGGGCCTTTTTTCGTATGGCTTCTCTAAGAGACGTATACTTCAACCGTACACCACTGAACAAAGATGCTTACCTGGTTCTGCCCACATGTGTCTCTCATCGGCTCGACCACACGCTCAAGATAAGAGAAATACCCGCTTGTACGACTGCTTTTGTGAACTCATTTTTCCCCCGCACTATAAAATCCTGGAACCAGCTTCCGCGGGACATCATCCTAGTTGCAAGCGACAATGAATTCCTGGTGGATTTACGCAGTCATCTTGAATGCTAAAATTTGAACGCTATTCTTCCTAGCGTGCATTTCTGTTTTTGCATGCTTGTTTTCTTTTATACCTTAGTTAAAGCATACGTTCCTGCATACTTGTGTTACTTTGAATGCTGGGCAGTGTTACTTTTTATGCTACTTTTCATGCTGTCATTTGTTAATTTGTGTCTGTTATTTGTCTTCGTGTTCCTTGTTATTCTTTGTATCCTTCATTTTGTTGGAGGATTTCGTGTGTGAAAAATGAGTTTTTACCCCCTACTGTCTGTTATTTGTTTCCCTGTTCCTTGTTATTCTTCAAACCTTTCACTTTGTAGGCGCATTTCATGTGTGAAAATGCGTTCTTACCCCCCTACTGTAATGCCCTCTGGGCGAAATGTAGGTATGTGAATAAATAAATAAATAAATAAATAAATAAATAAATAAATAAATAAATAAATAAATAAATAAATAAATCGGCGGCAACGCGGCTCCGCTGGCAGAGTAGGCACACTGGGCGCTTGTAGCATTTTTTTTAACCCCACCCCGCCTTCCCCCACTCCGGAGTCATATAAGTTCCAGCTATGGAGATTTGTCCAATATATTGGACATCAAGTATCACGATACTATGCCGACTGCGGTGTATTTTTGCCGGTAAAATCCAGTTGTCCAATATATTGGACGCCTCTTAGCGCCCTCTGTGAAGTTTCGTTGAAAACAAGCCAAGAGAGAACGAAGGAAGAGAAACGACATGGCGGCGTTCAAGAAAGAGGTGTTTTACGGCGACCGCCGGAGAAGTAAGTGCTTTTCACAGTATTTTGTGACCGTTTTAACGTAATACCTATGATTCACTGAAAAGGTTATGATACAGGGAACATGCGGAACAGGAAAGTTTAGTTGAGCGCACGCTAGCGTTTCTCTGCTTGTGATTTTATTTTGCATGTACAATACGTTGAACACGGGCGCTCAAGGCGGTCTTTCGAATAGACTACGCACTTCAGTGCGTTAAACGCGCCTTCATTTTGTTAAGAAGCGGAATTTATTTAGCTT
The DNA here is from genome assembly GCF_048455015.1 of Haemaphysalis longicornis. Classification (NCBI taxonomy): domain Eukaryota; kingdom Metazoa; phylum Arthropoda; class Arachnida; order Ixodida; family Ixodidae; genus Haemaphysalis; species Haemaphysalis longicornis. The sequence goes on along the minus strand of NW_027526203.1, from coordinate 43,468,925 downwards.
TCTTGATAAATTTTATGGTGCCGTGCTTAGATTAAATCGCTGCTTTTTCATTCAAGGGACAGGTCTCGCGTGTCGGACGAAACTGCTGAAATAATTCTCCAGCAAATTGCCAAGGGAACATCGTCGGACATTGACTTGTCTGACAGCAGCGACGACGATACCATCGCGGATCCAAGTTTTCCCGCGCCCCTTCATGGTGTCAGCTTGGAAGAGGACGAAAGCGTGGATGATTATGGGCCGTCTACAAGTCGAAGCAAGTCAACTGGGGTGTCTTGGAAGCGGCACAAAGGGTAAGTATTGTGGGGTGAAGTGTTGTATCTCCGTGGTCAATGTTCAAGCAAGTGTACAGGTAAAGTACGACGCTTTTGCTCACGGCGGCTCTTTTTTTTTATTGCAGGCCCCTCCCAGGGGTGGGTTCCAGATTTTCTCCCTAGCTCTGCTGATTCCGATGAAACACGGGTGTCGTGGACTCCCCGCGACTACTTGCATCAATACGTGCCCGAAGAGGTCTACGAAAAAATGGCGTATGCAATGAACAGGACCCATGTCGAGCAGACCGGGCGTTCTTTATATGTGTCGGCCGGAGAACTGAAAACCTTCTTTGGGATATCTTTGGCTATGTCGCGTACCCCCAGATCCAGATGTATTGGAAAAAGAAGACGGGAGTGCCGCTTATTGCGAATAGTATGGCGCGGAACAGGTATTTTAAGCTGCGCCGTCGGCTTCAGATTGTCAATGAACTCGATATTTCTGACGACGAAAAGAAAGAAGCCCTGCTTTGACGCATAAGACCACTCGTCAGCTGTCTGCTTGAAGGATGTCGCAAGATTCCTCGCCCAGAGCACGTTTGTATCGACGAACAAATGATCCCGTTTACAGGGCGAACCCAACTAAAACAGTACGTACCAGGGAAACCAAACCCTGAAGGACTCAAAAACTTTGTCCTTGCTGCTTCAAATGGACTTATTCTCGACTTTGACATTTACCAGGGTAAGAAGGCGAGCTTGTGTCCCGGGGCTTCGGGAATTGCTGAGTCGGCAGTGTTGCGCTTGACGGAATCGCTTGAGCCTGGGACCAAGTTGTATTTCGACCGTTATTTTACCTCAAGGCCTCTCCTTGACAAACTTCAGCAAAAGGGGATTGCTGCCACTGGGCCAGTAATGAACAATCGGCTACCGAAAGGCCTGAAGCTCTGTAGCGAAAAAGAATTGAAGGCACACGGGCGAGGTGCGTCAGAAGAATGGATACGCACCGACAAGCGCCATGTGGTGCTACGATGGTATGACAATAAGGCCATCACAATGCTGTCGTCAATCCATGGGCAGGAGCCGGAAGACACATGCCGTCGATGGTCGCGCAAAGAAACTAAGTACATTGATGTTCCACGCCCATACATCATTGCAATGTATAACCTCAACATGGGCGGCGTCGATGTGGCTGACAGAATGATCAGCTACTACCGCATCAAAGCACGCGTAAACAAGTGGACCATCCGTAGCATGTTTCACCTCTTTGACATCGCTCTGGCCAACTCATGGAGGCAGTACACAGAGGACGTGCGCGCACAGCAGAAGAGGACAAAAGAAATACCAAAATTTCTGGAGTTTCGTCTTGAAGTTGCTGAAACACTGGTTGAACATGGCCAGAAGGTTGACAACGAAGAAAGCGACAGCGACGCTGAGTGGGCTCCGCCATCGAAGCGTGCTACAAGTACAGGTTCCGTGCATCACATGCCGAGGTTAGCAGATACTGCAAACGATGCCCGCTGCAGGCTTCAGGGTTGCAGTATGAAGACAAAGTTCTTTTGTACCAAGGGCCAGCTGTTCTTCTGCGTAACGAAGGAGAGGCGCTGTTTTGAACTGGCACACACGAAGTAACCGTGACAAAAAATTGCAGGAAGCAATTTGGGGCTATCTTTTGTTTGTACCTTTTTTGACATCTGTACAAGTGTGTTTAATAAACTGTTCAAGTATTTGTAATAATTTTCCTAAGTTATGTAGGCTTCTGTTACTGTGAGCTCACCTGTTCGCATGTTACCTGACAAAGTGCTAGTGTCCAATTAATTGGACATCGTGCCATACTAAAACCGCAGACAGTAGTGCAATAAAAAAATTCACTTTTTATCTTTGTAGCCTAAACTTCTCATTTGAAAATTTCACAAAATTCTGTTAACACAAATACAATCCGGAAGTCAGGAGGATATTGAAGCAGCTGAAGAAGCAGAAAAAAATCACTGTGCAATCGAAGAAAAAGAGACAAAACACCATGTTTGTTAGTTTTGAGGATAGATGCGAAATTTACTGCTGTGTTGAGGTATGTACTGCATTGTTTAAGAAACTTCGTTCGCCGTATGCGGCGTATGTTGCCATTTCATAATTACTCGGGAAAATACAGCTTCGCAATTTCTTGAATTTCAAGGCACCGACACATGCACCTAATGTTTGAAAACTCCGTTGCGATGTCACACACCACTTAACCCCGCTTTGTATGTCTAGCGACGTTTCGAAATGCATGCAAAATACACTTTTAATTACATTTCTTTGCACTCAAAAACAGTATTGGCAGTCCTTGCGCTCTTCTGTGACGTGAGTTGAAATTGATGGATTTGATTCAAATGGGGATCGGTCAGTCGATGATTAAAGATAAAAATATTACTAGCTTAGGTCGACGGCAATTGGCAAACAAATGGCGGTATAATTACAAAAAGGCCAAGTTTATTTACACGTAGTATTTTACAAAGCATTACACAGGGCCGTCGTTCTCAGATGGGGGTCTGTAGAGAAAAAGGGGTCCGTGAATACAGTTCGCACTCCCTGGGTCCCTCCGAGGCACTCCCTAATTCCTTTGTTTTCAAACACTGCCGCAAACTAAAAAAACTGGATTTGACGCATGACATGTCAGAATCACGTATCCGCACAGCACAAATTTCTAAGCTGGCATTTTGCAAAACGTTTCAATTATGCAGAAAAGCCACCGCCAAAGGCTGGAGTAGACATATGTGTATGAGCGACTTTGGCTGCAAAGGTTAATTGTGTGACATTACGGCTCATATCACCATATTTCATCGTGGGGTCCCGCACCATTTTTGCAAGCCCAGAGGGAGTCCTCGGCACGCTACCAGCCGAGTACCACTGGCATTAAAAATCAGACGTCGGGCCAATCCCAAGTCCTGTGGGCAGCCCTATTTCCTTCACAACGCCATACACTTGAGTTTAATTACAAAAGTCCCGCCTCCCAAAGACACGTCACAACAGAGAGTGAGGAGTACGGATCAATTAACCGACACTAGGCTGCCGATCAGCCACGAACACAGCCAATTGTTGTTGAGTATGCAAAAAGCCATCTTACCCAACTCTATCTCTCACTCTCATGCGGAAACTCCTAGGTGTTTATCAAAAACACGCTACCGAACAAACAACAAGACAACAGATCTCAACTAAGAAACTTGCATTACTCAACAATCAAACCTCAGGTGCTCCGTATAAATCCCCAGCCTTGCAATGGACGCCTAAAATTAAGCTCCGCGCAGAATATTCCCTTCTCTGATAGCCGGCGCCGGTATATTAAGACGGGCTGCGGACGCATTCCAAAGGACCTACCACTCAAACCTTCGTCAATATATCTCTGCGGTAGTGGCTACAGCCGTAGACCCGCGAGGAATCTAAACGCGGCTGCGTAGTTTTAACAACATAATCCCCGTGGACAAGTATTCGCGTTCACCCAGTTTACACTTCCTGACCCCTCGACTGACCTCACAGTTATCGCGTTTTTACTGGGAGCTTCTATCTTCCCTGACCTACACCCACTAAATACGCTACGCTTAAGAGTAACGACACTGACGCACGGCGGCAGTCATTTTGGTGCCTGACGCAAGGGTGGCCAGCTTAATGCGCCCTATTGCGGCTGATGTTGGCGGGCGGAATTGGTACGTTTGCCGCTTGGCAACCATGACAGCTGTATTTACTTTTCAATATTTAGAGACTGCGCGCCGCTGCGATAGGGCTGGGCTCGGCGCGTAGCTAGCGTAACCGAGCCTAGCCCTGTCGCACCAGCGCGTAGCACCGAGACTAGCCCTATCGCTAACGTAGCTAGCGTGGCTCTAGCTACAAGCTACGCTTTTTAAGTGGCTGCAGGTTACGCTAGGCCACTGTTGTTCTTTCCCAGCGGGAAGCGATGCAGGCGTTTTCCACCTTCCCGACGGTTGAAACAGCCCAGTTGTTGTTGTTGTTGTTGTGGTTTGCGACGGGAAAAGGAAAGGAAATTCACTGGGGATATTTTGAGCTCGGCAGGGAGCTCACCTGCATACAACCCAGTGCAGGGGAATGGAAGTAGAGGGGGAGTGATAGGATAAAGTAGAAAGAGCGAGAGAGAGAAAGGTATAAAGAGAGCTGTCAGTCCTAGAAAGCTCTCAGTCCGGGCACATCAGTTAATCACTGCACTCCGGGCTACAGCCGCTGCGTAAGGCCGGTCGTCTCCAGGAAATGAAGCAGATAAGCGAAGACTTCTCGTTGGGTTGCCGCTGGCCCCTTCGGGAACAGAAGGCCCTCCATCCCGGTGCTGGAAAGGCCTCGACGCTGGAGCGCTCGGTGGAGCTCTGCTCTCGGCCCCGCGTGGTGGGGGCAGAAGCAGAGTAGGTGCTCGAGCGTCTCCAGTTCGGAACAGTCCACACATGTTGGGGAGTCCTTGCGCCCGTGTCAGTGCAGACGCACCGACACATTGCAGCAGTTCAGCCGCATGCGGAGAAGCAGGGAGCGGGTGTCCCTGCTGATGCGTGCGGGCAACGTCTGGGCGCCAGGCCACTCACGACCCAAGGGTCGGGGTGCATCGTCTGCACCATGCGGGCCAGGGCAGTGCGGGCCTCGTCGAACACAGTGACGTCTTGGGAGACTGGGGTGCCCTCCTGGTGGGCCTCCCTGGCGCGGCCGTCGGCGTCTTCGTTGCCCCGGATACCACTGTGGCCCGGCAGCCAGTGGAGCCGCAGGTCGTAGCCTCGGGAGGCCACAGTGCGCAGCTTGGTTGCAAGGGAGCGCTACGGGTAGCCGCTGCTGTTGGTGGGTTGATCGGCCGCGTGTAGCCGCAGCAGGGCAGTCCTGGAGTCCGTGAGGACGACCCGCCCGGGGTGGTTATGGGTCCCACCTCGAGGAGGAGGTCGGCGGCCAGGTGCAGCGCTGCCAGCTCCGCCCGTGTGGAGGAAGTGTGGAAGGGCAGGCGGCAGCTCCGGCTGGCTCCCAGCTCAGGCACCACGCACGTAGCCGCCCCCTCGCACGTGCTGTACTTGACGGAGCCGTCCGTGAAGAGAGTCAGGTAGCTGCTCCGGTCGTCCTGCAGCAGGGCGGCCGCCTCGTGGCGGATGGCCTGGGGTGGTGTGGTCCACTTATTGCGGACCTCGCGGAGGGTCGTGGTGATCTGCAGGGCCTTCGCGGTGTCTGGTGGTGGTGGCTCCAGATGTGGTCTATTCGGAACCTCGATGCCCTCCTCGAAGATAGTGAGCATCGCTCCCATGTGCGAGTTGGGCCGGCTACGAAACCTCGGCAGGAGCGGAGACCCGTCGCGTACGGTCAGCAGGCGCTGGATGTGCCGCAGCCACGTCTGCAAGGCCCGCATCTCGATCGGCTAGGTGCCCGCCTTGGTGTAAGTGCCCGCCACATTCGACGTGGAAGGGAGGCCCAGGCAGAGGCGGATGGCGCGGCGTTGGTCAATCGCCAGCTCCTGCCAGCGTCATGGTCCCAGGTAGGCGAGTGGAAGCGCGTACAGCACAGCTGCGGAGGACATGCCGTGGAACACGCGCTGCGCCACTTGGTGTGAGCAGCTATTGCCTCGTGACAGAAGCTGCCTCACCCCTTGGAGCACCGGTGAAGTGCGTGCCCTGAGGGCCTTGACAGCTGGCAGCCATGTGAGTCCGCAGTCAATGAGCAGCCACAGGTACTTCACGGTCAGCCGCCAGGGAAGAGGCCGCCCGTTGAGTGTGATGAGCGGTGTTGCCCGTCGAGCCCTGCATTCTCACGGGTGCAGCATAAGGGCCTGCGTTTTGGCCTCCGAGAGCTGCAGGCCACGCCCAGTACAGAGCACTAGGTAATCGCTACTCTATCTGGGGGCGGGAAACCTCACTGTGAACGTGCCATACAGCCGCACTGCGCTGCAAAAGTCCCGACTTGTCGAAGAGCGCTCGTGCGGCAACACAGAGGCACCAAAATGTCAGCGCCCATGGGTCTTCCCGGTGTAAAGAAATGTCACGTGACGCGGTTCGACCAATGGCCGCTGTCCGCAGCATACAACAATAACAGAAAAGAGTACCGATACTCTGAAACCTCATCTAGTGGCTCTACCCTGACCCTTGTAACACTATCAAAAACAATTATCGTCGCCTCCCTAAAACGGGCCAAAAATGGTGCCGCTCAGGATACGAAAAAAACACTGGTACAAATTTTACACACTTTACCAGCTTACCTCCGCCCGTTTCGGGCATAATACGCGACATTCAGAGTTTCCTAGAAGGGAAAGCAAAAAATGTTCCCACACCTGTGCTCCGCACACCCGAATGCATATCAGCCCATCGGGCAGAAAGCAAATAAGCAAACAACCAAAGAAGCTGAACGACACTAATACATGAGCTACTGCTGTTTTCCATGATTTAAGTGAGGCACTCTAACATAACCGAAGGCTTTTACAACATTGCATTTGTCTCTGCAAAAATAAAAATGTGGAGGTAATGATTCCCTTTACAGCATAAATATGTAAAAATACTGCAGGTAACTCACGCTTTGAACAAAAAGTAATAGGCATAGCTTCCAACTTAGAAGAAATGTGAGATTTGTGACGGGCGTAGTCTCGTCAATGCCAATGACATCGTGAATCTGACCTGGCATGAACTCGTAAATATATCCAGTCACTTCAGCGCATCTTTAAATTAAAATAATCCGGGGCCTTGCTTTTACGAAACAATTTTTACGTTACAGCAAAGCGGTTAGTGGTACCTAACCTGTAATATTTCGTGTCGCCATCGTCTGTCAGCCATAAACGTTTTACACCCCAGCCACTTTTAAAGGGGCCCTATAACTCGAGTTAGAATGCGAATATCTAATGAAGGAATGCACTATATTTCACCTCAAAGACAACTGTGAGGAGTGTCACGTACTCCTTCCAGTTAGTTCACGCTTGACTTACAAACGTTTCGAAATGGCTGCGGCTGTCAATACATCGTTCCAGGGAACAGTTGTAGCTCGTAAATCGCATGATTGAGAAACCATTACAAATCAAATTATACTATGGTTGACTGCTTCAACAACTACTAAATCGCGGGGAGGTTTTCCTCAGTCGGCCTCATAGATAGTTAGCAGTAACAGTTTTAAAACGGTGACATTAAGGTACTGTTTTCGAACCCTTTCGACCAGCCTCACCAGGTTCGCCAAAAACCACTGTGAAAATCGCCTTACAGCATCCACATTACTGCCTGCTAGGATAATTTCAAGTTTTATGGATCACACAAAAGTAGGTTAATGCCCGACTAGAAATGATTGCGCTTAGTTTTTTTAGCTAATTTTGTTAATACCTTCGTGAAAATTGGAAAAAAAATTGCAAGCCGTTTTTGTATATATCGTACATCTTAATGACTTCACTTTATTAAACTGCGAAACAAAGCAACAAGCGGCTCGTCAGCTTCGCTGGATGCATTCATGTTATTAATGATTTAGTGTTCCGCCTTGTTTTCCTTTTGGTTTTGACAACTTCAATGCAGTTATTAAATGCTCCAAAAAGAAGATATACTGTGTTTCACCTCACCAATCACCCGTGTGGTGTTTCTTTTTGAGCCTTTTAATTTATGGGAAACAAACGAACTACACCAAGCGCGCACACACACCGAGCGACACATTGGTCGCAAAAAAGCTGCCATTTTTCGATACGGTGGGTGTCCTTGAAGAAAACCAGAAGGGCTATAACGAGGTGTGATGTGAACAATTGCGGGATTTGGTGGCGGGGCGTAAGGGGTTGTGGCAGCTTAATAGGATAGGATTTGTTGGAATGTGGTGGGAAGCCTGTTTCAATAGACCCTTTGCAAAATGGCCAAATCGTTGGCGGAAAAGCAGCAAGCCACTCTAGCAACACTGTGCACCCGCTGCCCGCCATTAGAAAAGAAGCGAAAAGGCTGCGAGCACAGAGTTTCTATGGAGTAGCTACCGTCCACCGCCCACGTAATTGCATACGCGTTCCGCGAAGTGGTGTTTCCCACTGCAGGATGGGAAAATAACTTTGCCGCTCTTCCATCGATAGAAGAGCGGCATATTCAGAATTTTTATTCATCGAGGTCGACCACTGAAAGGTCCTACGAGTACGAGAGATCATACGTAAGCGTGGAGTCCTACGTTACGCCATCGTCAGTGTTGACGAACAGCAGCAAGCAAAGGTAGGATTTGTTGCTAATAAAGAATAGCCTTAGCGCTGCCTCCTTGTTTGGTTGTCGAGTTTTAATTGTGTTTAATCGATGCGCCCTTGTCCCATGGTAGCGGCGGCTGGCCGCTATGAACGGGCTATGAAGGGTCCGTCACTCCTGAGCGCTCACTTTGCGTATGTTCAAACTTTCAAAACTATTCGCGAAAATGACCAAAGCATGCATAATGAAACTGATTTTGATGTCTCTGCTAGCGGTCATGTTTGCGATTCACCGCCTCTGTAGTTGCGGCGCTTAATTTTTCCGTCGGTGAATGCGTTGCTAATGCGGGAGCGATATGTCGCACGCGTGCGTCAGCAGCGAGCAGAGGCAGTCGACCTTGAGAGGAACTCAGACGAAGGAACAAACACAAAAGAAATAGGGGAAAAGAACGGCCCGTCTCGACTCGCCCCAGACGAGCCGTTGTGCATCGGGGTAGATAAGCGAAAGCGATTTGACCAGCGTTAATCTTCGAAAGGTAGCGCAAAACACCACTGTAGGACAGAAATATGACTACGGCGATGGCACAACATACTCGTGAAGCCGTGGGCGAAAACGCGCAACCGCAACGGCGTTGCTACGACTTGCTTCCTTTCTAATGTCGTCGTCGCGTTCACCACCAGTGTTACCACCCCTGAATTCTCAGTGTTGTCCGCCTTTTTGCAAAGGGTCTATAGGGGACACGTTTTCCCCGCAGCAGGTGAAAATATATCAAAACTTGCAAAATAGCCCCTACACCATCTTGACATGAGAGACAGCACCCACGTTCGTTGGCGATTTTTTTTTCGGATATACTTGCTGAAATGCTTTTCCGCTGCGGCATTGTGGTAGCGAAGAATAAGGAAGGCCACGAGCCCAACGCAGCCACAGCACGCTGTGTGTGACAGCGTAGAACCATTGCCGCTTGTCAGGTGAGTTGCATCGTTTTAAATGATATAGTAGTGACCGGCAGTCTTCCCCTAACTGCGCGGCGTGATTCCCCTGGTGCTGGTTACCGAAGCAAGAAGCAGTCGCGAAGGAGCAAGTGATAGTGGCATGCATGCAATAGTGCTTGGCCGCCCCTGCGCTAAGCGCGGTCTCGACAGCAGGCGCCGCACAATCATACGGCGCAGCGATTAGTGTTGGCCACGGCTCCCGTGGTCGTTTACTTCAGCTCACGGCTGTACATGTCGAGGTAACTATCACGCTGTGTGGGAGGGGTCCAGTGCTTCTACCTCGGTGGGGTGCTGCGTGCTTCTTCCGCTGCCGCGTGATCGTAGAAGTATTCTCGTAGCCTCATGTTTCTGGCGAAATTATCTGTCCTTAAAAAGTTGAAACTCATCAAAAACACTTGTAGACGGGCAAACGTTTAGGCCTTTTTCAAGACGTTCATCTTAACTGGGGAGAGGGTTATACTTGAAAGGTTCATTTCATTCCCGACAATATTTTCTTTTGTGACGGCATACGAGGGAAAATTAGTACTGGTGTTTAGCTGACCTGGTGGGGGCACAGTAGTCAAAGCATTTATTACAGTGCCGGTGACATTATCGGTTGTATTGCCAGAGCGGGGGCAGTTACTAGTGCCGGAGCTTGTTAGATTCTTACGCGTGCGGCCAGTGCTAGAAATCTTATCTCGGTAAACCTTGCGGGCTTTTTTTGGGGCGTTTATTTTGCCACAGGGCATTTTTTTCGCGGTATGGCGGAGGAAGCCTTCTTGGAGGCCTAAACTTTCGCCCGGCTGCTGGTGGATTTGTTGAATTTCAACTTTTTAAAGACTTAGAAAATTCCGCCAGAAACATGAGGCTACGAGAATACTTCTACAATCACCCCGCAGCGGAAGAAGCCCGCTGCACCGTATAAAACTATAAGGCGCCGCACCCCTCCCACACAGCGTGATAGTGGCCTCGACATGTACAGGGCCGTCCACTTTAGGTGCGAACACGGCGCAGCGTGGCCGCGCTCCGCGGAGCGCCAGTGCAGAAGCCGCGGCCACGCATCCAAGCTAAACGGCGCAGGCGCATACGGGCTTGGAGGCGGGGCTTTGTGTCGTCTGCTAGCGCGGGAGCGCGCCGTGCTTGCTTTGATGGGAAGTAAGCATGCTTGTAGAGTCTTGCTCGGCATGCTTGTAGCGCCTTAGCGCGCAGCGACTGCGTTGCGGGAAAGCGCACTTCTCTCACTGCGCCGCGTTGTGTAGTTTCTGCGTACAACAGAGAGCTTCCTCTTTTAAGGTCCGCAATCCCAGTTAAATGACTGTATTGTTGAAAACGTTTCAGGAATGGTTTGTCTGTGGTTACAGGGTTTAGCGCCGCAACGAGACTCTTGCTTCGAAGACACTGTAGAGAATGGTTCCGGATAACCACCTGAGGCTCTTTACCATACACTAATACCGTGCAGGAAACTCGCGTTCTTTCATTTCGCCTCTTTTGACAAGCCGCACCTGCTACTGGGATCGAACATGGGTATCCCGGCTCAGTATAGCCAAGCACCCTAATTACTGAGTCACCGTGGGGGGCCAGGTCAATTCCTGCCGGGATTCTCAGGACTTTACCGCACAATAAAAGTAAAGAGGGTAAAGGAACAAAGCTTTATTTCTGTGTGTGCTTTCTAAAGCAGGTGGCCATATGACCTGATATGCCTTCCACCCCACTTTTCTAACAGCGGAGCTGTTGTTACTGGCCGCAAGTTCGCCGTTGCAGAAAAAAATACCAATAAAATACCGAGTGGTCGCGGGCGCGTGCCTCGCGTGACCGCCTAGCGTCCCCGGCCTGCGCAGTAAATTTAGCAAAAATAAAAGACACTCTCAAAAAATGCGGAGCGCTAGTGAGCGGGTGCCTTGCGTAGACCGCCGAGTCCCCGGATCGTGCAGCGGCTCTGGCAAAAAAAAAAACGCCAGCGGTGTTGTAAACCACTCCCGCGCATTTGAAGAAACTACAGCGCCAATGCTAAAGACCTAATGCTAAAGATGACAAGACACCCTGCTTGGAAGAGGTCATCGCGACCGCCACATTCTCTGGAAGCCATTATGAATAATAGGAGACATGGCTACGAGTGTGCGAATCCTTCACGCGACGACTTGCAGATCCAACCACGACTGCCTCCAGTCGATGACTAAGAGATGGGGGAAGGATAAAATGCTGGCGATGAATTCGCATCCACCTCCCGCCGCGAAGACGACGACTACCTCTTTGATGTATATAATGACGATTACTAGCGCCGCAACTATGCAGATAAGCAATGATATTACAACTTAACGGTGTCCGGCAATGCTAACCTACAACAGCTTCGCCACTCGTCTTGTCAGTGAGTGCAAGCTTCCGAAAATGTTTTTTGATCGGAGTGTCATATGCTAAGTCTAGCTTGAAGACGCTCACAGATTGCTCGATGCGACTTCGAATGTGGTCAACGAACTCATGTAAATCGACAATATTGTTAATAGGAAAAGAAATCAGAATACGTTTGTTTGTTTGTTTATTTATTTATTTATTTATTTATTTATTTATTTATTTATTTATTTATTTATTTATTTATTTATTTATTTATTTATTTATTTATTTATTTATTTATTTATTTATTTATTTATTTATTTATTTATTTATTTATTTATTTATTTATTTATTTATTTATTTATTTATTTATTTATTTATTTATTTATTTATTTATTTATTTATTTATTTATTTATTTATTTATTTATTTATTTATTTATTTATTTATTTATTTATTTATTTATTTATTTATTTATTTATTTATTTATTTATTTATTTATTTATTTATCATGGTACCCACAGCGCCAGTTTAGCATTACAGTGGGGGGAAGAAGTAAATATATATCATAGAGAAAGAAAGCAGTTCATACTGAACACATGAAAATAACCTTTACAGTTCAAAACAAATCGCTGACACAAACCAAAAGCAAGAACCGTTAATGTATGCTCAACAACGACATCAGATAAGAAAGACATAATCGTACATGTGCGAAGCAAAACATGGTTCTGGTGGTGCAAGAAGGAAAGCACTGAACGGAAATGAAAACCCAAATGCGAAAATGCAAATCACACGACTGAAGCAAATGCATCACTTGAAGACAGCGATACGACATCACTAGGCAACCTGTTCCACTCACTGACCGTCTTAGGGAAAAAGGACATCTTAAAATGTTCTGTTCTACATTTATATTCTTTAATCTTAAGTGGGTGATCGCGACTTGCAGAAGTGTACTCTGGTGCCTTTATATAGCAATCACGATTGAGGCCGCTTCTATTATGATATATACTGTGCAATAAGTTTAGTCTGAATCTCTTTCTACGATTTTCAAGGGTATTCCAGCCTAAGTTTTATTTTGTTTGGGATGCGCTAAAATACCGAGTATAATTTTGAACCACGAAACGTGCTGCTAAGCTTTGTACCCTTTCTAGTTTTATTATGTCGGTCACAGTCCAGGGGTCCCAGACGGTACAAGCATATTCCAGAATTGGCCTTATGTTAGTCTTGTAAAGTAAATTTCTTGTTTCTAGAGGAAAGCACTTCGCATTTCTACACAACATACCAAGAACTCTACACGCCTTAGCGATTATATAGTCAACATGACGGTGCCAGCATAGTTGTTGGGTCAAGTGAACGCCAATGTATTTATATTCACACACGGATGGAAGATTTCTCCCGTTAATTCTGTACGTATATACATGTGACGATCTGTCTAGTAAAGCACATCTGCACCGTTTTGTCAAGATTTATACCCATGCCCCATTTATCACACCACTCTGCAACATTGCTTAAATCTTTCTGTAGCTCATTGTAATCATCGGGACCTTTTATAACATGATACAAAACGCAGTCATCTGCAAACAATCTGATACAAGATGAAATACCAATGGAAATATCATTCATGTATAACATAAACAAGAGCGGACCCAAAACTGAACCTTGAGGCACCCCCGATGACACATCAACACCGTGCGACCGTTCACCGCCAACGACTACACGTTGCGTCCTACAACTTATGTATTCTTTTATCCACTCAACAATCGTTTTATTTATGTTGTACCAAGACAATTTCTCAAGCAGCAAAGAATGAGGAACTACGTCAAAAGCCTTTCTTAAATCTAAAAAAATGCAATTTGCACAACCCCCTTTGTCAAGGGTTTTTGCTAAGTCATGTGTTAATTCTGTAAGTGGAGTAACACAAGAATAACCACTTCGAAATCTTTGTTGCTACGGAATCAATAAGGAAAACCTCTTCAAGTGGCTCACGATGTTGCTAAAAAGTACATGCTCAAATATCTTGCAGAGGACACTAGTCAAGGACACAGGCCGATAATAGAATAAAAATTTTCGAGCTCCCGATTTCGGAATTGGAACAACATTGGCAATTTTCCAGTCCACAGGCAATAAACCACTTGTCAAGGACTTAGTAAAAAGCACACATAGGTATTTAGACAACGGGCCTGCACAAGCGGAGAGCAGAAAGTTCGGCAAGTCATCGGGCCCGCTGGCAATAGTGGTGCTTAAACGCTCAAGTTGCAGTTGAATGCCCCTCCTGTCAAAGACGATGTCATTCATGGGTTCACCTCCGATAAGCCCGTAGTGAAACATTGGATCCGTGTTAGTTGCGCGCGCAGAAAAAACAGAGCTGAAAAAGGAGCTAAAATATTCTGTCTTATCGAGGCTTTCATGAACAAGGGACCCATTGTGTTCGAGCACAGGAATCGATACTTCGTCTTTTCTATTCCTCTTGATAAATTGCCAGAATTCCCTAGGGTTAGTTTTTAACCTAGAATGAAAAGAAGCATAGAAAACACCTTTCGCGTGTGATATTGCGGACTTCGCGGCATTTGAAGCGTGCTCCAATTGTTGCTTTTTCTGGTGTGTCGGGTTGTTTCTGTACGCCGTGTATACGCGATTCCTTTTTTCCACTGACCTACGAACTTCCCTCGTGAACCACGGCTTACTTCTACCCCGCCTTGACGTCATTACCCACGATGGGACGAACTGGTCACGCAACTAGAAAATCTTTTTAAGTAAACTCCATAATTCTTCTATGTTCAGCGACTCTGACAATGTCTCAAATACGCCGAAATACGAGTCAAGTGCAAGCGAAATGTCATTTACTCGAGCCTTCCGGTAGCTGTATATTCGTCTGCATGCACCATTAGTGGCCTTAATGTACTCCGATTTCACTTTGCACAAAACAGCATTATGGTCACTTATGCCTGGCAAGATTAGCACAAGTTCCGCATCCACAGGCAAATTATTAAAAAGCAAGTCTAACACATTACTTCCACGGGTAGGTTGGAACACCAACTGCGATAGCGCAAATGAGTTACTTAATTTCATCAATTCCTTTGCCGACGCACTAGAAACATTAGGCATTGTGGCATTTGGCACCCAATTAATTTCTGGTAAATTGAAATCGCCACCGATTACTAAGGAATCAGAATTTCTCATCTCTACGTCTTTTAATAGCTTAGTTAGAACCTGTACCCTACTACCCGGAGGCCTCTAAAAGGAGCAAACCGCCAGTGATTTTCCATTTTTTAAACGAAGTCGCGCCCAAACAGCCTCAGTAGAATCACCTGAAGTGCTTAACATTTGTGACTGTATTTTTTTATCAACAAGAATAAACACACCACCCCCATGACAGTCTCTATCTTTTCTATAACTAACGTAGTTGCTGGGGAAGACGTCACAATCCCTGTCGTTACTATCTAACCACGATTCAGTGCCGAAAATCACAGATGGTTTACTCATGTCAATCAAGCCAAAAAATTTATCTCTTTTGCACCTGAGGCTTCTGCAGTTGACGATAAGGAAGGATAACAACGCGTCCTTCTCCCGGCTTTGTCAAGCAGCTCTCACAACCCGCCCCACGGATTCGTCATAGACATATTTGACTTTGTGCAAGTAGAGTACGTCACGCTTAACGTACCCTTTACCTGCCTCAGTCTGGTGTTCCTTCGCATATTCAAAAAGCATTTTGCTTTTCTTTCGCAATGGCTCAGAAAAATCTTCCCAAATTGAAATGTCCGTACCTTTCAATTTCTTCGCCCCCAACAAAACCTTCTGTTTGTCCTTATCCGTACCAAATTCGGCAATTATTCGGCGTTAGTTTTCAGTGTTAAATTTACCGAGTCGGTGTGCCCTTTCTATTTCCACATGCCCGACTTTTAATGCTGAAGTGCAGAAATTGATTACACGCTCTTCAGATTTTGCGTTTGGCTCCCGCGCGTCATCTCCGTCAATGCCAAAAAAAATTTAAGTTACACCTCCGACTACGGTTTTCCAGATCGTCCACCTTGTGTACCAACGATGCTAGGCTAGCCTGGAAGGAACCACAGATCGACGTACACTCAGCAACTTTACTGTGTAATTCATTGAACCTGTCGATAGTTGTTTCAATCTTGGTCATACGCGCGTTAAGATTATCCATAGCAGCCCTATTATCTGCTTGGTACCTTTCAATATCGATTAGCTTCTGCTTGATTTCATTTTGACCATCCAAAAGTTGTTGCAGTGTCGTGTCAGTGGGCCCAGGGTTTAGTTCTACATCGCCGCATAACAGCAACAGCAGGAAGTAAAATGCCGCGCGACGAAGCAGGAAAAAGTGCGTCTTCCTACCACGAGTAGGTCGCCTAGCTCCTGATCGCGAACATACACTCGCAAAAAGCACAGGGGGTGAAACCGGCAAGGCAAAAACACATTGCGCACGTTTGCTATCCTCTGAACTAACCTGCATAAGAGCAGCAACGACGTGAATGGCACAGCCATAGCAGCGCTGGTTTCACGTCCCCAATCCAGACTGAAGCTCGCCGCCTTTTGTACATGGAAGTGGTGCTCGCTGAGAGACCATGGTAGCTCGACCAGAGCTGCGGAGCGTCCAAATCCAGCGGCACTGCAGTATTCCTCCGTGATGTTGAAGTCGATGGTTTTGTAAAAGTGCTCTGCAGCGCATGACGAGTTGGTATCTTGCGACGAAGGCCGTTGAACTTTGTCCACTTCAGCGATAACCGGGCAGCGGCTCGTTAGTTATTCAGCACCGACCTGCATGAAGAGCAGCAACGACGTGAATGGCACAGCCATAGCAGCGCCGGTTTCACGCCCCCCAGTCCACAATTGAATTGTTTGTTTACATGTGAGGCATTTCTTGCATTATTAAGCACATAAAACGTATACAACATATTGGTGATTTTTCAGTTCGTGGCGTTTGGCTAGGCAGTGTGTATGAGGATGGCAAAGAAAAGAATGCAGAAGTTCTGAACGTCAAGAACGAAGGTGTTCCACAATTGTGTAGCAGGAAATGCTGACCACAGCTTCATTACTCACGTACGCTCATTGCGAGAAAGTGCGGGTCGTACCTGAACGGAATATACGTAGCAGGTGGCAACAAAGGTAACAGCCGGTGTCTCCCAATAATACGCGAGGTAGGCAGCGAAAGCAAGGGCATATCCATTATAATGTAGCAGACTAGAGCGGAACCACTGCAGGACTCGATCGGAGAGTGGAACTATTGTGCTGGGTGCGTGACGCACTGGCTGGGAGACTGCTTAAATCATGTCGACGATGCGCAATATCCATATATATGAAAAAAGCCGACACACATCGATACCGGAGTCGAGAGATCCTAACCCAGTCGGTGTGACCAAAATTCCTCAGAGGCAAAATGCACAGGCACCAATGTGCTGCGTAATATTAGTACATGTGAAATAAATCCTGGCGGCCGAAATTATATGTAGCAATCCTCTACAGCGTTTCGCACGCCCGTGTTGTACGAGATTTTGGCGAAAGTTAAAGATCCCCAGGGGGTCAAATTTAATCCGGAGCCCTCCACTACGGCGCGCCTCATCGCTTGCATTGCTTCGGCGCGTTAAACCCTACAGTTAATCAATAAACAGCGTCTCTCAACAGCGTCAGTTCTGAAATGTTTGCAACAATACATGTATTTATCTAGGACCGCGGATCTGAAAAGAGGAAGCGCTCATTAATCGTACGCAGAAACTACACGGCGTGGCACAGTGAGAGAAGTGCGCTTTCCCGCAATGCAGTCGCGGCGCGCTAAGACGCTACAAGCATGCTAGGTGGGCTTTGCAGCAAAGCAAGCACGGCGGGCTCCCGCGCTAGCAGACGACACGAAGCCCCGCCTCCAACCCCTATGCGCCTGCGCCGCTTAGCTTCGCTCCGTGGACGCGGCTTGTGCGCTGGCGCTCCGTGGAGCGCGGCCACGCTGCGCAGTGTTCGCACCTAAAGTGGACGTCCCTGTCCATCAAAGCTGTCCAACGCGATGTGCGAAAAGCATACCAAACAAATTTCTGTCAACCATAACACGACTACCAACAAAAAGAAAGCCCTAGAGGAACTCGCAAGCTGTCCCGACATAGTTGTTAAACCTGCCTATAAGGAAGGTGCCATTGTAATCCTTTTGAAAGCCGACTATGTTAACTAGGCCAATTTGCAACTAGCGGTATCGACGTTCTACAAACCAGTGCCGAATGATCCCCATCAACACTATAAGCAAATCATCAAACATAAACTTGATCAGCTTTTTAAAAACAAAACTATGAATGAAACCACGGCTGGTTCAATGATCCCTTTAAGCCCAGTAGCCGGTAAATTCCACCCTCTACCTAAGATTCACAAGGTGAACAACCCAGGGCGCCCCATTGTTTCTTGAATTTCCACTGTTACCGAAAACTTCTCCCGCTTTGTGGATAATCTCTTTTGCGACATTCTGCCCAGCTTTCCATCGTTCATTAAGGATACCAATGAGTTTCTCTAAGACATCTCAAAACTTAAAGTTTCCTAACACTTCCTCCTAGTAACCCTCGATGTTGCGTCACTGTACACTAACATGCCCCATGAAGATGGCATCACCGCTGTATCACTTGCGTATGAGCAGTCATCGTTCGACAAACCTATCGATTCTTCTACTCTCCAAACTCTCCTTAGGCTATTATTGAACTTAAAAATTTTGAGTTTGCCGGGGTCCATTACGTGCAAGTCAGCGGAACGTCAACGGGTACTGGAATCGGACCCAACTACGCCAATATCTTGACGGCTCACTTCGAATCAAACTTTCCTCACACTGAAAATTTAAAGCCACTCTACTATAGAAGTTGTATTGACGATGTCACGTAAAGGGGTGGTGGGGTTGTCTTGACCCTCATATAGATAGACGCAGGAAAGCCGTTGACATGTTTGACAAAACCCACATTTAATGTACACCTGAAAAAACCCTCAAACAAACCACTAAATAAATTAATTGCACACAACCGATAACCGATGAAAACCCTAACTGAAAATGCCAAAGTACAATTCAAATCAATACCCAAAAGTCTCTACAAGAAAGTTCTACACAATTAGTTCAAATACATTCATTACATCAAGTCCTAGCACTTTCTTTACCAACACAACTACATAGTTGTGTCCTACGACTGTATCTGTATGGACTGGCCGGCCACGGTTGTCGGCGCTGACGTGTCGCAGCCTTGCGTGGCCGCGACTCGGTGGTAGCCGTCGTGGTCTCGCTTCGCAGCTGGCGTTCGATGCGCGCGGTCGTTCCTTGGACGGCGTGGGCTCCGCGCGTCCCGAGCTGTTTCCTCGGTGGCGACCCCCTGGTAGCCGCTGCCGCTGGAGGTGCCAGGTAGGTGTTGGCATGACCGCAGCCTTTCGGGGCCGTCGAAGCGAAGGTCCACGGAGCGTGGACGTCGGCCGCAGTTGCCCGACCACCACCGCTGGGGCAACGAGGACACAGGTTCGTGGTGCACCTAGAATGCTGCAGCCGATGCGAAGTCGGCCCGCTCCCGCTCAGGCTTGGTAGGCATAGTCGGTCGTCTGGCTGCGTACCCCTGGCTCGTTCCTTGAAGCTCACGTGCTGCTTCCGCCTCCTGTTTTCTTGCCTCCCCCTTCTCCTTGACCGCCCGGCTTTCAACGCCTATGAGCTTGACTGCGGCACGCTCTGATTGGCTCCTTGCCTTTCGTGCTCATATTTGGTCATCACGCCACTTTCCTTCTCCGCGGCGTTCTCTAATTGGCTGCCCAGTGTGCTACCATATGTGCCTATGATGCCTCGATGTTTTGCGCAGTGTTCGTCAATTGGTATGTTCCTGGCGCGCTCTTCAAATTTCCTCTTCTTTGATCTTTTGCTTTTCTTCTCGGGGGGTTTTGATGCCTCCGCCCTCCGGGGTGCCCTTGACACATGACAGACGACATATTCATGATCTAGCAACACGGTGACACGGAGATCCTCACCTTCATTGAGGAATTTAACCAAGCCCACCCTAGTGTTTCCCTTGCTCATTCCTACTCGGAACACAGTGTAAACTTTCTGGATATTACCGCTACCACTTTCCAAGGTCGGCTTCAAACTACACTATAGAAAATCGACAGACACGTGGCAGCATTTGCCCTTGCAAAGTAGCTACGTGAGACACTGGTAGACAGCAATACCTTACAGTCAAGCCCATCGTTTAAGAGGAATGTTCCCAAATCAAGCCGATTTTTACTCAACCTGTCTAGAACTTAATATCGCCCTCCTGAATAAAAAATACCCGGAACAAGTTATCGACGGCGCTGTTGTGCGAGCCAACCTATTAGACTGTAACAAAATCTTTAAGAAAAAAGCCCCGAAGGTTAGTGCACAAATAAAATTAGTTTTAACCCACCCAGCCTCCGCTCCAAGAGAGTCAACCGTACTAAGAAAACATCACAATATCCTAATTCAAAGTGAATGCTTAAAAAGCATATTCTCCCAACCACCACGCGGGTTTACCGAGTAATAAAATTTTAGGCGACTTTCTTACTAACTCTCTTATCAACCGACCGGAAAATACTGGTTACATCATTTGTAATAAATTTCGATGTAAAGTATGCCCACACATGACCACTACACAGAGTGCCACCAGCGCGGCTATTACGTAAATATAAAAGGTAACTTCAAACTGTGACTCAGCTAATGTCATATACCTTCTAGAGTGCACTATTTGTAGGCAAAATATATCGGCCAAACTGAAACGTCCTTTTGAATAAGGCTCAATAATCAACGCTCTCATGCAAAAATTGTCCTTATTTGCCCCTGTCAACACTTGCGAACGGTCCTGGTCATGCATTTGGACATCTTAAAGCAACAATTTTAGAATCCCTTTTAGGTAACGTTATCTCATTTATAAGTTTGGGTCAGCGACGCTTGGTATTAATGAAAGTTACCGAAAACTTACGTGCTTATCCCTCGATTAAAGTTGGCGACCATATAATTTTTACCACGTTGTTCATTGATCCTACCCTTGAGTTTCCCATCACAATTCGCACAAACTCTCCTAATACAGCATCTTTATTAGCCTAAAGCGCGAGACACATGGACGACTGGTGCATGCGATTGGCATGCGACTGATCGCTACGACTGTCGCCACGACTAGTGGTACGCGTGAATTTGAGACACATGGTCCGATGCGCGCGTGCGCTGCGTGGTTGGCGCCGCTACGCCGGCAGTTTTTGCTCCATGGTTACCTCTTTGTTTAGGTGCACTCAGGCCGATTTGGATATGCGCAAGAGAAATCGGAGCAGGAAAAGAAAACATTTATCAGCTTGAAGTGAAAATGAATAGTGCTATTACGTTATAAAGTGCATTTTTGTATGTGGAGTACAGCGGTGGTGGAACATTTAGCACTCAATATTCCATGCTGTAGGTACCATGCTGTAGTCCATGCTGTAGGTACCGCTGGCAACATCTGTCTACAAGGCGGAAAGCATAGCTACAGGGGGTAGCATATGCAAGTGTTACGAAGGCACCGCTCTTCGCGTGCGCTTCTTGGATGCAACCGCGCAGTGGCGCTGATGCTCGCTTCCACGTCGTCTGACGGTCTGGTCAACACCGCGTCAGTTGCAGTGCAATAATTAAGCTCCCTGGTTTTCGTCGCATTTTTTTTCACCTAAAATTATTTCACCATTGCAGCAACTATATAATAATATAGTCTTCCTATTAAATTCAAAGAGACCACGTTATTTGTCTCGAAATATAGGCCGTCTTGACATGCTCTCGCAGGCGGCCAGCCGGGAAACTTCGAGTTCCGCTTCATTACAGTCGCTTTAGCGCACACATTTGAAGGCGCACACACAGCTACCAAACAAAAAATATGTCGTTGAATGTAAATTAAAATTTCGGTCTGACCATTTAGTTAAGGCATGTTGCAATGGGATTATTGAAGTCTCTGGTAGGGATAGTCACCTTGGGTCACTGAATATTTACAGTTCTGCAACATTTATTCGACAATTTTCTATGCTGGTTATAATTTAAGGTGTAGTAAGAGAAATGTTACAGAAACGGCTGAATTTTTTATCAAACACTGTATTTTCTATAATGTCGAGTGTGGCTGCATTCAGCTAAGAAAATACTAGTTTCATGCTCGTTTCGTTTTTTTTTTTTTGAAACATAACTAAAGCACGAGATATTTCACAAGCCTAAAAGTTTTGCTTGAGGAAATTCGTATTACCAAAACATAAATGAGGAGCACTAAGGAAACCCCTTTAACGTCAATTTGTTTTATAAATAGGTTTGCCTGAAGAAGGAAGAAATCCACTTGCATGATGCGTATATTTGAAGAAATAATAAAACCAACGATGACACTTCATTGAAACCTGTTAATTGTTATGTAGATAATAACAACAACAAGAAATGTTTCGTTTCGTGTACGTCCACATTTATAATAACCAGAAACAAGCAAAAAAAACCGTTTGATAGATCCTCACCACTCACAATTTTTCAGGGAAATGGTTAATATTTTACATTCACCTAATTACCTTTCCTGATTCTAATTTAAACGCGCCCCTTTATTTATGCCCTGCGGTGAAATAAATGTTCTAGAATCGTGCTTTCCTGACTGCTTTCATTGAATAAGGATATTTCGGCGGCGGGCGCGGCGGCGTTTTTCCGGCGACAACCCGTCCATATTCGCGACCTTTTTGTGGGGGCCCAACTTTTCTTTGTTTTTCCAACCTTTCCTTAGCACAGGAAACAAAAATACCTTAACATAAATACCCCAGAAAGTGGAGGGGAAAATAGCCCCGCTGGTAGAGCAGTGGTCATCGCACCAGACCGGTATTCTGGAGGTCGTGGGTTCGGATCCCACCCGGCGAGCATTTTTTCTCCACTCTCTTTCTTTCCAAATTCCTTATCGGTTTCAATGACCTACCACATCCTCACCTTTGCTTTCCGAGGTTTTCTTGACTTCCAACCCTTATTTCTGCCTTATTTCAACGAGCCCCTCATTTCCTATTGTGATTCGCAACATGCATAGCGAGGGCCTCTGCTCTGGCATTTTTGGTGCCATAGGGAGCTTAAGAGGGTTCAACGCTGCTCGACCACTCTCGACATGTCGTAGACACTCGACTCACGGGTCGGGGGTTAAAAAGAAGGTCCCCTTCACCCCGAGTAGTCCGAGTGCCGCTGGCGACCACCCCCAAGCTCACGAAACAAAATACCTGAACATAAATACTCCAGAAAGTGGAAGGGAAGATAGCCCTGCCGGTAGCGTAGTGGCCATCGCACCAGACGGGTATTCTGGACGTCGTAGGTTCGGATTCCAACCGGCGGGTATTTTTTCTCCACTCTCTTTCTTTCCAAATTCCTGATCTGTTTCAATGACCGACCACATCCTCCCCTTTGCTTTCCGAGGTTTTGTTGACTGCCAACCCATTTTTCTTTATATATATATATATATATATATATATATATATATATATATATATATATATAACACAGAAATAAGGGTTGGCAGTCGAGAAAACCTCGGAAAGCAAAGGGGAGGATGTGGTAGATCATTGAAACAGATTAAGAATTTGGAAAGAAAGAAAGAAAGTGAAGAAAAAATGCCCGCCAGGTGGGATCCGAACCCACGACCTCCAGAATACCGGTCTGGTGTTCTGGACCGGTCTGGTATTCTGGAGGTCGTGGGTTCGGATCCCACCTGGCGGGCATTTTTTCTTCACTTTCTTTCTTTCTTTCCAAATTCTTAATCTGTTTCAATGATCTACCACATCCTCCCCTTTGCTTTCCGAGGTTTTCTCGACTGCCAACCCTTATTTCTGTGTTATTTTCAACGAGCCCCTCATTTCCTATTCTGATTCGCTATATATATATATATATATATATATATATATATATATATATATATATATATATATATATATATATATATATATATATATATATTGGGAGAATCAATCTGTCCGTTGCGCTATTGCCCACTTCAAGGAGACATGGATAAGGGCCCTTGTACTGTCGTGGCCAATTCATCGTATACTTCGTCTGCTTCCCAGGACAATCATCATCATCATGCCGTTCCTCATCTATTCTTCATACCCGTCCTCATCATCATTCCTGGGGCTGGAGTTCTGGGTTGCCGCTCAGAATAAACGCGCTGTTTCCACTGCCTCTGCGACGTGTCTTCTGGGTGACGGCTGCCCTTGACGTCTCCCTCAATATATATATTGATTGATTGTAGGGTTTACCGCGCGGACACAACACAGGCGATGAGGCGCGCCGTAGTGGAGGGCTCCGGATTAATTTTGACCACCTGGGGATCTTTAACGTGCGCCGAAATCTCGTACACACGGGCGTTTTTGCTTTTCGCCTCCATTATACATATATATTGTGGTACCGGGGTTCTTGCACTCGGCCGCGGTTCCCCAGAGAGACACTGAGCCCCCTCAATCACACCTTTACTGGGAGTCCCGCTCCGCCAAGGTCCACTGCTCAGCCGATCCGGATGCGCACACCTAGCCCAGCCCAGTCCGCAATGTTCTGACCTAGCTCGTGTCGCGCCACATCTTCCTCTTCACCCGGCACATGTCCATCCTTTGGGATTGTCCCCCGCCACTGTTGCCCAATTACCACACTCTCCCCCCTCCGAAGAAAAGGTTGAGATACAGCCTTCGAGGATTCCGAGAAAGAGCCGAGAGTAACTGGACGGATTGGACGTTGGGACACCAAGATTATGACTTTGTCCACGAAAGAGCTGTGGGACAGCAATGTGGGAACTTGAAGATTTCTTCTGCGGACGTAGCCACAGGAGGATTCCAGCACAGGTACTGTCAGGGAAGCGTCATGGTCGCTGGCGTTGCTGGAAGAACCCATTACAGATGAGGCCGTGTCCGACAGCCTCAGAGTGAAAAGGTAGGGCCTGCAACCAGCAGGACGCAGAGCCAGAGGGGAGCCAAGAGCAGCACCAAACAGTACAGTTCAGAGCACGCCCGCCAAGGTAGCGGCACAGATGAGAGGAGGGAGCAGCGGCGGCCTGGAGCAAGTGCTGTGGTGCCGGGAAGGTGGTCCCAAGGCAAGGGAGTCAGGAGCTCAGGATGCCACCGGGGCATGCCAAAGCGCATGTTGATGCGGCAGTGGTAAAAGTCCTCCAAACGGTGCGGCGGTGAATGCGGGCGCAGCCGTAGCGAATGCCGAAATGGATTCTGGACGTGAAAGAAGCAAAAATTAATGCCCTTAAACGAACCATTCTATCTGGGGAAAAAAATGAAAAAATAAAGAAACGCATCACGTGGGACTGATCAATCATCAAATTCAGGGCCAAGAATAGGTAATCCGAAACAAAAAAATGCCTAAAAAGGATACTCTAGATACATCCCATAAAAAGTTAACATGGTACTACCCCCGCACTTTGTATCTAAGCGTCGCGACCATGAGTGGAAATTCGTGAAATTGATTGCCGTACTGATGTGTACAAGGGTTCTTTCTTTGGAATGGAATAAACTACCAAGTAATACTGTTAATTGTACATCTGATGCTCTGTTCCACACGTTTTTGTCGCACATGTAAATTTTTCATTGTGACACTGCTTGTACATTTGACGCGCTATTGTGCAGATTTGTACCACTTATTCTCATGTCAGTTTTTTTTTCTTCTCTCTTTTTTTTCCCCATGTGATGAATCGTATTCATGTATTTATATATACCCCCCCTGCTGTAATGCCTTATTGGCGCTGCAGGTAATATGAATAAATAAATAAATAAATGACGGGTGCGAAGACGCCATTGAGAAACAAGAGGCGTTGCGGCCAAAAGCAGATCAGTCCACGTGGTACTGTTTAGGGTCTGCTATATTAACCGGGCCTGCATGTTCACCTGTACTGCTGTGGCGTAAAAGATACGTTATGGAAGACAGCTTCTCGCTTACGGTAAAAGGGCCCTCCCATTTAGGGGCTAGCGACGCGGCAAACTTGCGTGCGGCATCGCTCAGTGGATGAGTGCGCCGGAGAACCATGTCGCCAACCGCAAACTGAACATCCCGACGGCCCCGGTTGTACTGCTCCGCCTGCTGGAGACGAGCAACGTCAAGCAGCTCCCGGGCAGCCTGTATCGCGTCACGCAGTCGCTGGCGGACGGCCACAGCATGGGGCGACAGACCAGAACCCGCCCCCGTTTCTGGAAGTGTCCTGTCAAGAGGAAATGGCATTTCCCGACCATAGTTCAAATAAGCCGGCGTAAACCCGGTTGAACGATTCACCGTGGTGCGAGTGGCAAATGCAATCTCAGGCAGCTTAACATCCCAATCCTTTTGTTGCTCCGTATGAGCAATTAGCATCGCCTTGAGGTTGCGATTTACACGCTCAGTTATGTTTGCCTGAGGGTGATAGGTGGTCGTACGTTTATGTTTCACGCCTACACTCTTAGTCGCGTCCCGGATAGCGTCCTATTTATATGCGGTGGGCAGCCTCAATACTGTGATATAAGAGGCCCTGACAGACTTCTTTTCCGTGACAAAACCTGAGGTGGTTACAGCACGCTTATATGCTGCGCCAACGACCCGTGTCATGGTTATATACTAGCGTACAGCCTGACGCCAGAAAATAAATAAAAAGAGAGGGGCAATAGTGAAGCTACGAGCGATATGTGTGGCTTGCGGCGTATGCGCGTATTCCCGCTCACACAATGGCCCGCAACGTTCCTTTGCGGCGGCCGACGACACGCGCCCGACGACGCGGCGAAAGCAAAAAAAAACATTAAAAAACTTGCGCGCACATGCGCAGTAGGAGTGGAAAAAAGTTCGCGCGTGGCAGTTGTGGTCCGGTGATTTGTCTTTAGCGTGCGTGCGCAGTATGGAGTAATTTCAGCGCGGAGCAAGTTGGGGTCCCGCGCTTTGACACATGCTCTGTATAGTTCATACTCAGTTCCGAGCGCTCACACTTTCTTGACCACGTTCGCTTCCGCTGACATCAAATGTTTGCACCGAAATCAGTGTAACAGGGGAAGCAACTGCAGTTGCTTCTCCTGTTACACCGACCCTGTTACACCGGCCACCGGGAACGCAAGCCAAGCAGCGGCGCCACGTCAAGCAGGCTGGTGTGTGTATTACGGGCATAGCCCGGTTGAACACGAGCGGATAGGTAAGTCCCTGGATTTCTTTTTTTTCGAGGGGTGGGGGGCGCAGGCTGTAAGAATTAGCGTTGCAGACAACTAGTAAGGGCCATGAAATTATGCCTTTTTCGTCGCCGTAAGAAGCTCGCGCCAAAACCATTCTCCGATACCCGGGATCGTACGGTAAATTTGACGTTCTTATAGAGAGGATTCGGTTTCCCAGTGCGGCGGCCGTTTTGGGATCCAGGAGAAAAACGAAAACGCTTGCACATGTGGGGTACTTCCGTTGCCGTAATGAGTATACCGTGGTGCCATATAGAATTTGCATTTTTACACCGTCCCATTGTCAAGGTCAAGCCACATAAAACACAGTTTGAATTTTGTATTTTTAAATATTCTATGGCCACTGCTTGCCATTTTCGGTAAAAGTAGCAAAAAGTTATAACGTTTTATCGTAACTAGGTTTTCGCGTCGTCGTTTCGGCTAGTGAATTTTCTGGCACGTTGAGTAGTCTGAATCCTGTGGCGATTTGGAAAGTTTCTTACGGTGCGTTTAAGTGGTAAAGTTTTCACATGAAGCAACATTCACGAGTAACACCAGCCCCCATCTTGTTGTGTTCGGCACGGCTGTCGTCTGTCTGGAGTGTCAACTCGCGGTTTGCAGAAACATGATGCATTGGCAGCGCAAACGCGGCGCGGCGCCGGCGTGGAGGTTGCTCATAGCGGTGGCTTCTAATGTTATTACTCAGCCTCCTGTAAAGACGTTATACAGGAGGCTATGGTTACAGATGCGTTGGCTGTTGGTCGGTGCGCGCAGTTTACCTATGCTTTAGCAAAAGATATTGCTAGCAGTTTTATTCGACCTTTCATAAAATGTTTTGCGCCGTACTATTGGTGGAAATTGTTTCATAAAAAGAAACTAGGGCACATTACCCTCCGCGTGTAACAGCGAACAGGGTTTTTTTACGGCGTCCAATTGACGTGCCGGCGTCAAATAAAATTATGCCAAAGTTTCCTCGCACGCCTTTGCACTGAAAAAGCGCTCGGCCTTCCTATGTATATACAGAAAACGTCCTTTTGGAGAGCTTTTGAATATAAAGCAGTAAGAAAGAAATAATTGCCTGAACTACAGCGATGCACTTGCCTGATTTATGATATTTTCACATATCTGCTAAGGTGTTGGTGATACTTCTGCTGCGCCCCTACAGGCTATACTGTTTTACCGCCGATAAATAATGCCACAATTTTGTACCTGGTAACTTTTTCAACTGCCGTTTCTTTTCTTCACGCAGTGCCAACACAACAGAATGCTACCCGTAACTCGAGGTTTTTGAAATGTTTACAACGCTGTTTCCATTACAGTGCGACGAAATCCCAGAAGCAGCAGCTCCCGGGCCAAAGATTGCTGGGGGGGATTCTACAAAGGCCTTCTACATCATCGGAAGTGGTTTATTTCTACCCCCTCCTCTTCCCTTTCTCTCCCTGCGATACATATGGGGTGCAGGCTGGGAACCTCTTTCCCTCTCACAGGCACCTCACCTCACCTGGACCATAATTGAAGCCCGGAGAAAGTACTTTTTCTTTGTTTGGTAATATATTACATTAGGACATGAGGTATACCCGTCAGCTTTAGGCCAAACGTTTGGCGTTATACAGTCAGCAGCCTGCAAAAAAGATGAGTTTCCTCCCTGTTCAGCAAGCTGCTGAAAATTCCATAAATTAAAAAAATAATTTTATCTTGACAGGTCCTTATTTGCTCTTCCACAAAAGAATATTTTCATTTGTGTGTTCCATAAGGGCAATCTGCTAATATTTGTATTTGTTATTTCAGTATAAGTATTTCGTGTTCGTATTTGTATTTTTGATATCAAATAAAAAGAAAACATCGTTCCTTCGACATGGTGTCATTCATGTAATTTTAATCTCACACTTGTGCATGCTCATGAATTCGAGAATGACAAAATACTTAAAATTTACATACCTACCCAACTCAGCTCTCTGTTAATGTCCCAAGCTCGTATGAGTAGACTATCACTTCAAGATCCGGATAGGTTTAAGGTATGCAGATATTTGCTTTACAGCTTTGCTTGTAACATGGCATTATAAATATGGGGAATTTTTTTTTTTAATTCGTGGTATGTGCATTGAAGCCTGATAGATCAGGTGGCAAAACACTGAGATTATAAAGGTAAAACCTCATTGCATGACAACTGAGGTCATGAACGTGTTCCAGAAGTGCACAAATCACGAATGTGTTATTTCAATTGCAGCCATTGTAACCCATTTATTGGTGGCATTGTTTTATGCGGTCTAAACTTCAGATGGACATGTGCGCGTTCATTACCAAGTGCAATGGTTTTGGTGAACGGCCTTGAAAATGTTGAAAATGCTTAACCGCTACCTTGCGCTTCCACGTACAATAATATAACTCGTTAATAACGGAAGCGCGAGTTAAATGAGGCCACTTAAAAAAATTGCAGGAATTAAGAGAATTGTCTATTAATGCTCAGCATTCTTATGGCGCTTCTCTTGAGTGTGAGTCTTTTAGAGCCAAATTTCTTGATTTTTCTAAGTCCTGTCCGTCCAATTATCTCCATTTACACTATTATAACGATCACAGGTGTTACTTGCGCCACATCTGCATTTTTTTGTAAATGAAGGGCGTTACACGGCTCACCATTTTCCGTACTTTTTATATTTTTCTTGGTTTTTCGTTTTTCAAAATTATGTTCGGCCAATTCTCTCGATCTACGCTATGATAACGATTACAAGTGGAATTTCCGCAAAATCTGCATTATTGTGGAAATGCAGGGTGTTATACTGTTCGCCAGTTTCCGTTATTTTTTTATATTTTTTTAATTTTTTGGTTTCTCATAATTTGGTTCGACCAATGATCTTTACGATATTATAACGATTAAAGGTGGAACTTCCGCGAAAACTGCATTTTTTTGGAAATGCAGGGGGTTACAAGTTACACGACCGAGCGCCTATCCGGTCTGCGCGAGAAAATGCTAAGATATTCTTTGTGTGCTCGAGATCCCCAATTCTTCAGGCGACGCAGCAATTCTGCTGGCGTCGCGACACAATGTTATATAGAATGAGTAATTTATTATTGGTTCATTACATTACCACAGACGTAATTTACTACCGCCCCCTCTTACAAAAATAAAGGTGAAGGCATGTAACCGCACCATCAGAAGAGCTACGACGAGCAGAAAAAATTCAGTACACCATTTAATGCTTGGTATACTTGCCACTCGTGACCAAACAGCTCTTATGTTCAGCACGACAGTGTGCCTTACGTGCTAGTTATTTGCATGCATTGTCATAGGAGGCACTTTCCGCCAATGGCCAAGAATACTTTTGGTTACAAGGCAGAAGAACTGTTATCAATTCCGTTTTTATCGATGGAATAAATCACCGCATGGCGCATCATACTGTTGAAACGGGCGCACAGCATGACAAAAGGTTTCCGCTCGTAACAATGTACTTAAAGCCCTCCAAACCGTAGTATTATGCCTCTTTGGTAGCGTGATTCGAAAACGGTGGTCTAAAGAAAGTCACTCGCAGCAGAATGTGTTATTTAAGACTCCTGCTTGACGCGCAACAGCATGCAGAATACTTATAACCCCATGTTTGCACCCCCCAGCAACCCGTGGGTCGTGGAGCAGTGGTTATGATACCCGCCTCTTCATGTGTTGTAGTAGACCCAGGTTCGAGTATCCGCAGGGTTGTGTGTATGTGCCTATGTGGGCTTTGTGTGTCTCGTGTGATGTAACATGTGTTAGAGCATTCGTCACGGGATGCTGACGTTGACCTGGCAATGCGAGCAAAGAAATAAAACTGGATAGACTCAATTCTGGCCGATTGGCTGGTTTTTTTTTTCTTTTTTTTTGGTGGAAAGCAACAAGGCCCCTTATTTGAGGGGCCGTATGATTTGGGGGCCACTTCGTAAGCGGGAATAGATTAGCATAACGGGCCACGTAAAAAAATTACGGCCAGTGGCCTGCCGAACACACGGCCCGGTGTTTAGGTGGCCCGCTGGTTAGGCGGCCCGCTGGTTAGGCGGCCCTCAATACGGCCGCTTAAACACCGGGCCGCGTGTTCGGTGGGCCGCATGTTTGGCGGGCCGCTTGCGCGCGAGGCCGCCTGAGCCGCCGCTTTATAAGTGGCTTTAAAATGACGCGGCGGCCCGCCTGCATGCGGGTCGTATAACCAGGAATTGACTAAGAGTGTACAGCTCGGCAGTTATCATCAAACAATTTGCTCGTAAAATACGTAGCATTATCCGTTATGAGCTGTGCGGGGAACCCAAAGCGCGAAAACACTTCCATTAGGCATCTTCATACATTCGGTGTATTGACGGTACGTAGCGGGAACAGCTCTACCCACTTCGTGAAATGGTCCGTCACCACAAACAAATAACAATTACCACGCGGGCTGCGGGGGTAAGGGCCCATGATATCGCAAGCAACGATTTGCCAGGGGCTCTTACTCTTAACAGACTGCATCAATCCGGGCGGGCAACCGACTCGGGGTTTCGCTGTCTGACACACGTGACAGCCCCTGGAATACCTCAGCACATCCTGCCTCATTCCCGGCCACGTGACAGTCCGACATAACTTCTCATAAGTTTTGCTGCCAGAGTGTGACCAGCCAGTGCTGAATCATGAAAGTAACGGATGAAAGCCCTCCGAAGCTTACGAGGTACAACAGCGCGGAATGGTGAATTAGCTTCGTCGTCTTCCTGCGGAATATACCGCAGCAGGAGACCGTCTTCCGCCAACACATATGTATCAAACTCACCGCTGTTGCTTGTGGGAGCAGCGCCCTGTTCCCCGACGTGCTCAATGATCTTACGGCAGAGTCCGTCGGCACGTTGTGTCGCGAGAAGATCTGCCCTGCTCACCAGCGTACCCCAGCGTGCGTCAGCATCCACTGCAGCCACCAGCGCCGGCGCTTCCGCGTCCGAAGATGGTGGCAGGGGCGCGCGCGATAGCGCGTCAGCGACTTGATTCTGCGAACCCTTCCTGTGCTGGATAGTAAAATCGTAGCGCTGAAGCGCAAGCACCCAGCGCGCAAGACGACCAGCAGGGTTCTGCAAACGCTGCAGCCACGTTAATGTCATGTGGTCAGTCTGAATGGTGAAAGAGGCACAGTCAAGATACATGTCAAATTTCTTTAGTGCAAACACAATTGCTAGACACTCACGTTCTGTGACCGTGTAATTGCGCTCAGCCGGAGTGAGCGTATGGCTAGCAAATGCGACCGGACGGAGAACGCCCTCAAACTCCTGCATCAGCACTGCGCCCAGTCCGTAGTCGCTAGCATCGGTCTGCAAGACAAACTGTTTGTTAAGGTCCGGTATCCTTAACGCCGCTGTTTCCGCGATTGCGCGAGACAGTGTTTCAAAAGCTTGCTGTTCAGCCTCCTCCCATTGCCATTTTACGCCTTTCCGTAGTAACTGGTTTAGCGGACGTGTCAGCTCCGCACAATGAGGGATGAAGCTCCGGTAAAAGGCTATCATGCCCTAGAAGCGCTGCCAGCTGTTAACGCCACGCGGTCACGGATACTCTGTAATTGCCTTCAGTTTGGCATCGTTAGGACGAAGTTCTCCCTTGTCCACAACAAAGCCGAGTAAGTCAACTTTGCTTGTCGCGAGTTGGACCTTTTTAAGATTGATGGTGAGACCGGCACGTTTCATGCGGTCAAACACATCTCTGAGATGCACGAGATGCTCCTCAAAGGTACGCGAAAAGACGACGACGTCGTCCATATAGGCCATCGCGTACTTATAACGTGCATCGTCAAGAACGATGTCCATTAATCTTTGAAACGAGCTCGGGGAGTTCTTCAGCCCAAACGGCATGCGCACAAACTCGAAAAGACCCCTGTAGCATGTGAAGGCGGTTTTAGGAATATCATCAGGGTGCATTTCAATATGCAAAAAGCCGCGTGAGCAATCTAGAGTGGTAAACACGCGGGCACCACCAAGCGAGGAAATGATGGATTCTACGGCAGGAAATGGATATGCGTCTCTTACAGTTACGTCGTTGAGACGACGGTAGTCTACGCAGAGACGCACACTGCCGTCTTTTTTTGGTGCCAACACGACTGGAGATGCATGGGCACTCTGCCACGGCCGCACAACCCCCGTGTTCAGCATCTCGTCAAGGGCGACATCCAGTTTCGCCTTCTTCTGGATGCTGAGCGGCCGTGGATTGCAGCTCCAAGGAGGGGCGTCTCCCGTGTCAATGCGATGTTGAAGGACGGTTGTCCGCCCAGGGGCCTCCGTGAACATTTCAGCAAACGGCTCCAGCACATAGGCGAGCTGCTCCCTCTCATAGTCACTGCAAGGACACTCCTCAAGCAACTGCCTGATTCGCTCAGGCAACACGGATTTCGTTGCGACTGCGGCTGATCCTGGCACGGTACAGATATGCGTTGACGCCAGAAAAGGTATCAATTTTGCGTCATTGCCCATTCTGTAACCACCTCCCGCCAAGTCAAGCAGTAGGCCCTCGCGAATAATGAAATGCCGGCCCAAAATCATGGGTACCGCCAAGCCAGGGCAGTACGTAAAGCGCTGCCGACACCTTCTGCTTGCGTAAGAAATGTGCAAGCGCACAGCCCCAAGCGCTTCAACCACAGCACCATTGGCCACTTGCTACCGGGTGCTGCATTGGCGCAACTTAACACCACGTGCTCGGCAAAGTTCAAAGACGATATCACCAATGAGCGACAAACTGCCGCCGGTATCAACAAATGCAGAAACATCCATTCCAAGAACGTGAACAGAAAGATGTGGTGCTATGGGCTGTGTGCGTGCTTCACCACTGCAAGCAGTGGGTAAAAAGCACCAGTCCTCGCCACCAGCCAATTCCGGGCCACTCAGTGATGGGTTAGTCACCATCATTGCCTCGGGCTGCATTCCCTCATCTCGATGGCTATTTGTATTTCGGCGACCAGCCATCACACGCGGAAACTCACGACGGATGTGTCCTGGCTGTCCACATTGGTAACAGCCGCCAGCTTTATTTCCGTCAGGCACGTAGCCTCGCGACCACACCTTTACTGTGAGTCCCGCTCCGCCAAGGTCCACTGCTCAGCCGATCCGGATGCGCACACCTCGCCGAGCCGAGTCCGCCATGTTCTTGCGGTCATCGTATCCCGTGAACCGCGGTACCTCAATGTTAGGCTGAAACGATGGCCCGTGCTCGGACCCACCGCGTTCTAGCCCGAAACCTGCCAGCCGGTTCGTGAGGTTCTCGCAGAGGTCCATGATCGGGCGGAGCACGCCGACGAGCCCAGTGGCGTCCGCATCCCTTGCGGGCTCGCGCGAAGCAACCAAGGGACTCCGACGGGTAGCGGCTCCACGGACAGGCATGTCCCTGGGACGAAATGCTCTCGCGCGCCGCGAAGCGAACACACGAAGAAAAAATGGTGATAAACAACACAAGCCACTAAAAATGCGCCTCAAAATACTAGAAGGACTACCAAAAATCCCGGCGGTCACGAAAAAACGCCAATGTATTTAGCCCCGCAAAACGCCCAACGCGGAACACCAGAACAAGGAAGAAGACCACAATGCCCTTCACAGGAACCACGGCCGGCCCCACGTTCAGGGCGCCAAATGTGGTACCGGGGTTCTTGCACCCGGCCGCGGTTCCCCAGAGAGACACTGAGCCCTCTCAATCACACCTTTACTGGGAGTCCCGCTCCGCCAAGGTCCACTGCTCAGCCGATCCGGATGCGCACACCTAGCCCAGCCCAGTCCGCAATGTTCTGACCTAGCTCGTGTCGCGCCACATCTTCCTCTTCACCCGGCACATGTCCATCCTTTGGGATTGTCCCCGCCACTGTTGCCCACTATATATATATATATATATATATATATATATATATATATATATATATATATATATATATATATATATACGGAGCAGTTGAACTTTTGAAGATGGTAGAGCACACAAGAAAAGAAAACTTTCAACAAGGTAAAAGCACGATTGTTGCCAACGTTTCAGCAAAGAGACGTGCTTTCGTCAGGGAAATCTCTCGCCTGGCTGGCACGCTTTATATAGGGGTAGGTCCCCAGGTGAGAGGGGAGAAGGAAAGATGCAAGTGAATTTGAGAAAGCGGATTGGTTTGGGAGTATGTCGGGGGAGAGATTGAGGGGCAAAGAAGGTTGTATAGTTTAAACCGCGAAGTAGGTCACACAGAAGTCAGCTGGTGGTTGATATTCGTGGAATTTTTGGAGAGAAAGGATGAGAGGGTGTTTGTTGACCCGCCGCGGGGCATACGGAAAGGTTCTCAGAACCGCCGGAAGCAGACCAAGCGGTTAGAGTGGGGTCCTTATCAGAAACTTAAACTATACAACCTTCTTTGCCCCTTAATCTCTCCCCCGACATACTCCCAAACCAATCCGCTTTCTCAAATTCACTTCCTTGTTTCCTTCTCCCCTCTCACCTGGGGACCTACCCCTATATAAAGCGTGCCAGCCAGGCGAGAGATTGCCCTTACGAAAGCAAGTCTCTTTGCAGAAACGTTGACAACAATCGTTATTTTACCTTGTTGAAAGTTTTCTTTTCTTATATATATATATATATATATATATATATATATATATATATATATATATATTGACCCCCGTACCCCAAACAACCAAACAACGATTTTGGCAGTGAGGTTTTCACCCATTTCCATTTTGGCTACATCGTTGTTTGGTTGTTTGGGGTGAGGGGGTCAAAATCGTGGTGGTGGGGGCTGCCCAAAGCGCCAGCCCTGCCCACCGGAGTCCCACCTGCCGAATCGCAGGGACAGGGCGAACCCATCGTCTCCTACTCGGGACACGCAAGATGGAACGCGCTCCCTGTACGGCTGTGCAAAGGGCGACTAGCAGTTGAGGACTAGCCTCCAGCAGACTTCCCAGTGCGCTCGCGGTATATAGTACCCAGACACCTGACGCGTCCACGGGGGCGTAGTGTACGATAGTGTGCGTAGTGTGCGACACCACTTCATTTGTCCAACCTTTAACATATCCAAACGTGCCATCACGGCGAAAGCAGCGAGCACTGTGGTGCCTGGTCAGCGAGTTTTTCAGGACGCGTAGAGCGGCAACCTTGCGGTTTTTTAACATATCCAAATAGCGATAATAGATATAGGTGGTATTCATGAAAAAAGTTTAGCTGGCGATTTTTTCGCTTGGCAACACTAAAAACGGCAATGTCCGTGGCCACTGTATGATTGTACCAGCGCATGCGCTTTGCGCCCGAATCTCGCAGGAAAAAAACAAAACACCAGCGTCCATCGTCTGCTGCGTTTCAACCCGGTTATCGGCTACAACAGATATACTATTAATCGCACTCACATTATGTGGTGGCGCTCTACCTGCCCTCGAGCACTTCGCATCACCGGAGGGTGAAACCGCGGCTGCGAACGCGGCGCGCACGCTGAAGTTGCCTGCCGCCGCGGGTGTCGACGCAAGTGTACCCGCACCGTATCCACAACTTTACGTCTGGTAAGTGCCCTCTAATACGTGGTTGAGTACAAAAACCGAATAATTTATTTGGAGGAATGTTTCACGCGCACGCCGATTTAGCGCTGGCTTTCTCGTGCACTGAATGTTTGACACTCAGCAAAACAACTCATCTCTGACATTAGAGCGCGGCGGCTGGCAATCAGCTGATCTGCGGCGGCGATTTCACATGCGTGTCGCGATAGGTATATCGTACTGTGCTGCACTCAGCAGTATGTGGCGTCGAGGTATCAGTTGGCGTTCAGTGGACAACAGTTTGAAAATGATGCAGTTCCTCCTTTCAAACGGACCACTTCGCTCACGTTGCAACGTTGTGCCACGACCATCTCGCACTCTCTCGTAGGTGTGCGCAGAGGCTGGGGCTGAGTTGCCGATAAGGTTGTCACACTCATGAGCGGGGCCATTACTTTTCGCGTAACAAACGCTATCGCGGTACAACTGATTATCGAATCACTCGCACGCGCCTTGCACGAAAACACAAGCTCACGTCGCGGCCCGCGGCCTGCCTGGCCACCATGAAGGCATGGAGGAGAAGAGGGGTGCCTGATCTGCTGGCCTTGCGCACGTCGCCTTAGCAATAGACGCTTAGCCACAGATATGGCGCCGCACACACATGGTTGCCTGCATGGGTTCCACGCCAATGAATACCCCCTATAGCAGCACAGAAAACTGACAGCGCATGACCCGCGCTTTCGCCTTTTGCTAGAAGCTTTATCCTCGGTTTCTGCAGGCGCTACGCGTTTCGTCTTGGTTAAAATGCGCTACTAAAGGTGTAGATGACACCCGGAGAAAGGCAGGCCGTCCCCGTACTGTCCCATTTGCCATTTGTCCAGCGCGTATGCTTAGCGCTTGTTCTCTGTTTTGTCTCTTTTAGGGCTGCAACATGCAATTTTACTGACTAGTCAAGCTCGCTACTCTGCTGTTATAATGCCACTGGTTCCGGAGAAGGAGTGCTCCCGCCGAAAAATCAAAGAGCGTCTTCCCGAAATAGTTCCATCTCGCGCTTTATGCGTCCAATCATACTTCAGTGTCAAATCGCATAATCGGTTGTAAGATACCGCAACATAGCACACGGAACGAGGGCGGTCAGGCGTAACGGAGACGCATTCAAGGAGACGCAGACATCCGTAATAACTTTCGCAAGGTGCAGTCCAGTCATCAGAGGAATGAGTGAATCTGCGTTAACTAAAGCTCACTTTAAACAATTTGGCTCACACTCTGCAGAAAGGGACTGCTAACAAATTATTCTAGGTGGCCAACAATCCCATTCATTAGTAGTATTTGTGTGGCTGCTGTTGGACCTTTTTGTTATGCTTCAACCGATAAAAAAGGTACACAGCTGGAAGTTAAACACTTCCTCGGTTATATCGCTGAGGGTGACTTGCGATTCCAGAGAGAGAATTGCGCTTTCAACAACATCAACAAAGAAAAGGAGCGGGATAAAGTATATCCCACAAAGAGTCAAGACCACGGAGTAAGATAAAGAGGAGCGCCGACTGTGCCCCCCCCCCCCCAAAACAAATCATTTGCGAGGGCCGATAATGCCCCCTCGCCACCGGGCGCCCAGCTTATTTCACTTTGCTCTCTTCCTATTTCGGCCCCCTCTCGTTGTTGTGCCTTTCTACGTTGCTCTCCCCTTGCTCGCTATCCGCAGCGGTCTGTTTCACTTCCCGCGACATCTGTCTTCTAACATATCAAACTGTGCGCGCATCTGAGACGCGCGCGGAATCTAAATCACGGTGCGCGGCCGCAACGAGCGGGGGGGGGGGGGGGGGGGGGGAGGGAGGGGGTAGTCGCACACCGCCACATATGTGACGACTGCTTATTCTTTAACAGGGAACTTTTAGTTTGGAATAATCAAGGCAGACTGAATAATATCGGTATAACCCAGGAAATCTCAGATGAAATCGTATGACGACGATTTAAGAAGAACCACACAAGAAATGCGCCAGAGTAATATCGCACACTACAACATGCAGTCTAGCCTGATTTGGCGTACGGTGAGAAGCGGTACGGCTTAAAAATCGCTCTTTCTTGGTCGCCCGCTACCGTGCCGCGCGCTTGCTTATTCTGCACACACGCAACGTTTACGTCCGCAGTCGACATAGGCGTGCGGCAATGATGCATACAGTTCCACACAAGAAATTTACGGCTGCCGCCTGGCCATGAGTATGGAAAGGCGCTGTCAGCGTCATTACGCGAGCTAAGAATTTTGAAAGCTATCTTTGCTTCAACCGGCGTCGTAATTTACGGCCCCATGTTCACTCTCACTGTGCGGTGGTGTAATCTTGTCGATGCCGCCAGCGCATACCGCCAGATGCATTGCTGAGCAACGTGTTCTGATGGTCTGGTTTGTTAAAATAAATTTGCCCTAGAATAAAGAGCGCAGCCAGATAATGACCTATATTGTGTCATAAGAAGTGCTTGCGTGTTTTCTAAAATCACATTTAATTTAAAATAATTTAAATTAAATTCGTAACAAGTGCTGAATCTACACCTGTCTTATTATCTTATCTTATTAAGGGCGCCATCGATGGAAGTCCCCCCCCTGCATGTCGTATCTACGTGTGTAATTAACAGCTGCACAACCAGTTGAGGGGTCGCAAGTACCAAGAAAATAGAGAGGGAGGGGGAGAAGGCAAGTGGTGTGTCGAAAAAGCGTGGGACATATTGGTACTAAGTGGAGTTGTGATACGGAAATATTTCTCGAAGCGTCCCCCGCGTGCCCCTGGCGTGGTTGTTTTGGCACTACTGACAACTAGTCTAAATGAAAGAAGAAGCTGTTCATGCAATTCAAACCGTTACGTTGATTTGAAACTCAGTGTTGCCTTCAAAAGCACCTGGCCCCAATCATCATTGACGAAAAGAGAGGAGGGTGCTCAGGGCTAAAGTCACACATCCCGCGTATGTTTCGGAGTGTTCCTACTTCTGAGCAGAATTTACATTCAGCGTCGTAGCGGTTCGGGTGCACTAAGTGAAGACGCGTCGGGTGTGGGAAGGAGGCGGTTTGTATGAGCCGTAGGGAAGTTTGTTCTATGGAAAGGTCACGGGTGACTCTCCTCGTGCACCTCCCTAGCACGGGGGGTAAAAGTGCAGGCTTGGTGGGAATATTTGTTGCCCTCCGTGGACGCGTGAGCGGGTGTCCAGATAAGCTGAATGGAACAATTTGGGGAGTGGTTTTTTAGTACACGCAGTGCAGGTCGGGACACCAAACCCCACTGGTAGTTCCCGTAGGCTTGTTGGAAATCAGTGAACACCTTACGAACCCCCTGGTTGAGGCGATGGCTGCCTCTTCTGATCATGTCTTCGGTCTTGAGTGAAGCACAAGCAAGGAGGTTATTTCTGGAGGTAGCCACGATGTTGGCGTACTGCTGCCCTCGATGTTGGGAGGCGTCTGTGTAGATAACTGCATCATGCCCACCGAGGTGGTGTTGAGCGCTTGAGCCCGTGCTTTTCGCCGACCCTGGTTGTGCGAGGGGTTCATATTTCTATGCAAAGGGAGCATCTTTAGTTCATGTCGCCAAAACTCCAGGGGTACATTCTACGCTGGCCAGACAATCTGGTGAGGATGTGGCGACCCGCCGGATTTCTACTCTTTCGGAGCATCTGGATAGAAAGATGGCCCTATATCAGCTCTTCCACCGTGTTGTAGAGCCCCGTGCTAAGCAGCCTCTCTGTGGACCCACCCATGGGAAGACCAATGGCTTGCTCAACCGCCTTTCTAATCATTATATAAAGCATCTTTATGTCCTACTTGCCGAGAAGAAGACAGGGGGTTGACGTAAGCGATTCTCGAGAGGACAAAAGCTTGAACTAATCGAAAGGTATCGGATTCCTTGAGTCCTCGCTTCTTGGTGACAACTCGCCTGATCATGTGTATGATTTTATTGCTGCTGTGTTTGAGGCGCTTCAAGGATACGTCACTCTTGGTTTCGGCCTGAAGATTTAGGCCTAGTATTTTGATGCTGGGGCTTGGAGCGATGGCCTGGCCA
Source organism: Haemaphysalis longicornis (assembly GCF_048455015.1). NCBI lineage: Eukaryota > Metazoa > Arthropoda > Arachnida > Ixodida > Ixodidae > Haemaphysalis > Haemaphysalis longicornis. Next base: position 43,428,643 of record NW_027526203.1, on the reverse strand, counting down.
TCAAGGAGTATTTGAATGTGTTCTTTCATTAGGGGTCGTTTGTCGTGAGGGCGGACGACAAGTAGCTTAGATTTTTTACGTAAACACTAGAAGCCAGAGGCTTTAGCACATTGGTGTACTAGAAGTGAGATGCCATGGGTTGGTGTCAGCTGCCTTTAATCGATATGGCGTGGCATTCAGCGAGAATGCAGGGTTTAAACCCGTACATGAGCTTGGTGAGTGCACCACTTGTCTTCACTGTGTCTGCGTGGGCTGGTAGTTAAATCGGTAAGACAACGGGCCCCTGCTTTGTTACTCTATTAGTTCCAGGTTCGATTCCTGCCGGTGCCAGTAAATTATTTTATTTGTTCGCGGGAGTTTTGTGTTGACACCAACGGTCGCGAAAGAACACTTGGGGGTAGAGGTAGAAAGCTTTGCTTTAAAATGGTCCCATGCTCAACTCGACGTGTTTCCCTTCAAGTTTTTTCAAGTTCCCTTCAAGTTCTGAACTTTTTTGCGGGTTTTATTTTGCCCTTTGTGTTTTAGCTAAAGGGTTTAGGAAGAGATGGAATGCTTTAATATTCTTATAAGGGCCAGAAATTAACGTCTCTGGAGGCTAAAATCTAACACAGTAAATTGGGTAGAGAGACAGATGGATGGATGGGTGGGCGTAGTATGTACAGATGTATGTATGTATGTGTGTATGTATGTATGTATGTATGTATGTATGTATGTATGTATGTATGTATGTATGTATGTATGTATGTATGTATGTATGTATGTATGTATGTATGTATGTATGTATGTATGTATGTATGTATGTATGTATGTATGTATGTATGTATGTATGTATGTATGTATGTATGTATGTATGTATGCATGCATGTATGTATGCACGCATGTAAGTGTGTACAGAAGGATGGATAGTAGGGCTGAACATCTATTAAAAATTTTAATACAAGTAATTGGATTAAAACCGCACAAAAAAACTGCGAGGACTGGAGCCGTCGGTTTAGTAGCTTAGTCGTGCACAGCCATCTCAGTGTCTAGGTCATACAAGCTCTACGCTGCGAGGTTTCATCAGTGTCGGTGAAAACTGCACAAGAAGCTGTGGGAGCTCAACCAAAGAAGCGCACAGCGTCGTCCCGGGTCTAGGACATTTCGGTGCAGGAAACTTAGGTGCAGGAAACATCGGTGCGGACATTTCGGTGTACGCATATTTCGGTGTACGCATATTTCGGTGTACGGACATATCGGTGTACGGGCGTTTCCGTGCGCAAACATTTTGACGACCGAATTATCGGGTGCTTGTTTGTTTGAAACAGCGTTATATTTTAAATGCAGAGCATTTCAGTAACTCACGATGTCACCCGCGTTGGCGTCCGTAGTCCGCACGCTCACTGCGCATGCGCGTCGAGTCGAGGCGATAGCGAACACTCTCTCGCGAGGGGCATTGGATTGGATTCGAACACTCTCTCGCGAGGGGCATTGGATTGGATTCGATTGGCTTGGCTTGGCTTGGCTTGGCTTGGCTTGGCTTGGGTTGGGTTGGATTTGGATTGGATTGGATTAAAGTGGATTGTGTTGGATTGTGTTGCGTCATATCCGCGGCACGTTGCGTCATAGCCGCGGCAGACGCGCTGGGGCCGGCGCATGTGCAGTACTCTCTCTTCCGCGGTTTCCTCTCCTTCGGGCGCGCTGCGCATATAACCGGTGTGCCGTTCTCTGGCGAAGCAACATCTGCGCTTGGCTCAAACACCTAGAGTCCACGCCGCTTTACAAGTACGCCAACGTCGTCGACTGGGACCGGCTTACGCAGTCCCCTCAACGTATATAAGCGGCGGAGCGCGCGTTCGGAATTCAGTCAAGGGCGTCTTTGCTTGGCTTTGCTTGACGTGACGCTTTGCTTGACTCGAGTAGATGCGACGCATTTACTCGAGTTCCCACCGTGGGAAGATGCGGGCGGCTTTTTTTTATATTTGTCGATGTGTATTTACACGCGGTGCCCATAGAAAACACGTCACGTCCTCACCCAACATTATTTACAAGAGTGGATACTTGCATAAGCATCTGTCGCATAAATGCAATATTAAAATTGTTTCCGATTGGTATGCATGTCACGATAGATTTGTTGCCGCGGCTTTCTAAGGCAGGCTTAGAAAATCGTAAGCATGCAAGTCCGACACAAACCAACCTTGATACATTCAGACACCACCCTCCAAATTAAGTTCCCATGAGTATTTGCGAGGTTTTAGTAAGCGCTTTGTGAACTAATATTGCGCATTTTCGCGGCAGTTAAGAAAAGTTAATCATGGTCATTAAAAACTACGCAATACATCGTAGCATATAAAGCTGCAAAATCATCGCCGGATGTGCAACTTATTTATTTTGCTTAACATGGGTTATGCACAACAATCTACAGCAGCGACTGCATTTGCAGGTTGATGCCATGTTCGATTTCTGCCAGGTAATTTTAGAAACTGAACGTTTGTATATTTTTCTTTAGTACCTCGTTCAGGGAACACCTGTTACGCAGCCAGCTGAATGAATTCTTTTGCACGTGTTTTTTTTATTTACGACAAGCTGTTATTTATATTCGCTCTTTTTTGGGGAATGCAAATCAGCTAAGACAATTAGCCGGTGTCTACGATAAACTTAACTCAACTCTCAGCCCTCTGTTCCCAGCAGCTGTGCGCACCTGTGCACGGCGGCGGTCAGAGCGGCGATACAGCAGAGGGGGCTAAGAATCTATAGGCCCGGAGAGGCGCCATTGGAGCTTGACCCTGGCGACGTTGAACGCACGCATCTTGTCTATTGAGGAAGCTTAGCTGCAATACTAGAGAAGCTCTCGGACTGGGACATTAACTGGGATATTATAGGATGAAGTTACCGAGGACAGGGGAAGGCTTCATGGAACTAACTAGCGGGCATATTTTGTGCTACAGAGGACTCCAAGAGAAGAAAGAACACGGGGTACGATTCTTAATCCATACGGAAATAGCAAGGAACGTGAAAGAATTCTGCAGTATTAACTTAAGAGTAGCAGCCAATGTGATCAAGCGAAACAAGCGATACATGTTACAGATAGCACACGCTTATGCGCCAACAACCAGCAATGATGATGAAGCAGTAGACATTTTCTACAAGTACGTGGAATCAACAGTTAAGAAGGGAAGAACACAGTTCACGCTTGTGATGGGTGACTTTAACGCAGTAATCGGTTAGAAGGAAATGGGATGAATGAAAGTGGGGGACTCTGGAATAGACAATCGCAACAGTTGAATATATACACTGGTGGTATTTGCAGAGAGAAATAACGTGAGGTTGATGAGCACATTCTTCTACAAACGAAAGAATAGGAAATGGACATGAAAAAGACCACATGGTACAACAAAAAACGTAATTTACTTCATTTAAAGCGACAATATTGTGCATGGCGTAGTGGTGCTAAGTAAGATTCGTAGCAGTAATCATAGGGTGGTCAGATGCAAGGTAAGGCTGATCTCAAAAGAAAAAGAAGGAAACTTGTGAAACCTAAGAAACCCAGCGTGGAATCAGTCAGAGCAAGGACGGAGGAGTTTAAAATAACTCTCCAGAATAACTTTGCTCTTCTAAACGAGGAGAATGAGAACAGTGTAACAGGCAACATAACAACGGCAATCACAGAATACGCAGCAGCTGTAGGAGAAGCTGCACGTAGGAAAGAAACTGGAAAACTGACTAAGAAAACGAAGGAACTAATTCTGAAGCGTAAGAACAAGAAAGTGTCAAGTGTGGTGGATGAAATTGAGTTAGCAGAGCTGGCCAAACTGATTAACAAAAGTAAAACAAACGACATTAATGCATATAACATGGCAGTGATCAAGGAAACGCTGCAAATCGGAGGAAGCTTGACAGCAACTAAAAGAAAGCTAGCTAATGGCCAAGACGGGATTTACGCACTCATATACGAGCAGGGTAACATAACGCCCAACTTGGACGAGATAATAAATGTAGCAGAATCATTACACACCCGAGTTGTTGCCAGGGACGTTAGCTCAGGGGAAACAACTGGTACTACGAGTTTAACTTGCGACGTCCGCTAGTTACTAAAGAGGAAATAGGAAAGGCTGTCAAGGATATGAAAAGAAGAAATGCTGTTGGCGAAGACGGCATAACTGTGACCTTTTGAAGGAGGGAGGAGATATGGTGCTGGGGAAGCTCGCTGCACTATGTTCGGAATGCTTAAAGACTCAAAGAGTGTCATAGCCTGGAAAAACGCCAACATCATTCTGATTCAGAAAAAGGGAGATACCAAGAACCTTAAGAATTACAGACCCATAAGCCTACTATCAGCTATTTACAAGCTGTTTACCAAAGTAATAAATAACTGCATTGGAGACAGCGTGGATTCCCAACAACACAGAGAGCAGCTAGGCTGGGTTTAAAAAGGGGTACTCAACCATGGATCACATCCTTGCTGTTATTCAAGTGATATTGAAAACCGCAGAATAATCTAAACCTCTTTACATGACATTTATATAACTTGAGGAAGTGTTCGACTCAGCACAAATGGCAACCGTGCTAAAAGCATTAAAAGAAGGTAAAGAGGAGACCTACATAAGACTTCTGGACGACATATATAAGGAATGTACGGGCAGGATAACACTCCACAAGGAAAGCGATAAATTCCCCTTCCGAAAGGAAACAAGACAAGGAGACACGATCTCGCCAAAACTCCTAGTAGCATGTCTGGAGGGGTATTCAGAAAGCTTGACTGGGAAAACGCAGTGTTAAGGATGAACGGAGAATACTTGAGCCGTTTGAGGTTTGCAGACGACATAGTATTGCTGAGTGAAACTGCAGAAAGCCTGCAAAAAATGCTTAGGGAACTGCAATCACAAAGAATTGCCGTCGGGCTAAAAATAAACGAATAAATCTAAAGTAATGAGGAGTGAGCATGGCAAAAACGTCCTCTTCAGCGGAAGAAACAAAATGCTCGGAGAAGTAAAAGAATATGAATATCTCAGACAGTTGGTTAGTGCTGACCCCAGAGCAGAATAGGTATGGGATGGGGAGCACTCGGCAAGCACTCCTAAATAATAAAAAGTAAGCTAACTCTATCACTCAAAAGAGAAACTGTACAACCAGTGCCGTATGCCGTTGATGACATACGGAGCTGAAACTTGTCGCCTTACTAAACAACTGAAAGCAAACTTATATTGCTCAAAGGGCCATGGAACGAATAATGTTAGGTGTAAATCTTAGGGATAGGAAACGGGCTTCATAGACCAGGGAGCGAACTCGAGTCGATAATATCATAGTTCAAGTAAAGAAAAATAAATGGACTGGGGATGGCTATATAGTGAGACCAACCGACAACCGGTGGAGAATTAAAGTTACAAGGTGGATACCAAGAGATGAGTCTAGAAGAAGTGCAAGGCCAATAACACGATGGAGGGAAGAAATCGGGAAATTCGGTGGCCAACAGTGGACTCGAGCGGAACAGGACAGGAGCTGTTGGAAGTCAATGAAAGAGGCCTTCGCCCTGCAGTGGGCCTGAGTAGGCTGTTGATGATGATGGTGATGAAGGGCTCGCGATAATTTTGAATTTTAGTGGCAAAGTTACGCCGCAATCTGTAACAGCGCTTTCGTTGTCCGCTGCACAGGTTTTCCTAGATTGATCTCAAGGCGAAAGGGGCGAAAGCAAATTTAATTGTGGAAAATAAAGGTAACACTTGTGTTATCAGAAGTATGTGCACTACGGAATGCCGTAAAGCTGTTTAGTTGCCGGTTAGGGCAATGACGGTAAGCCAAAATGATCACGATCGGGACAAAAAAGGCAACCAGTGTTAGCCGTCCGCCCGAATTATAGGGGATGAGCACGTTTGATGGTTAGATGAGCATGCCTTGCTGCCTTCCCCTTGTAGCTCTACTCAAGGCTGCATTTTAAGCGCTTTTCATCCAGAAAAGTACTTACAAAGTTTTCTGAGGAATGCGGTTGTTTAAGAGGCCGGTGCGAAGGGTTTGCGTGCGGTAGAGAAGGGCTACATTTAAAACACAATCTATGGTGAAGAAAACACGAGCCATCTTTGACATTGCCAGTAGCCCTTGCATTTTGTTCTGATTTTGCTGCTTCACACTTCTTACCAATCGACAAAAATAGACCATATTACACTAGCAATATTGTAGGTCGCGACCTGATTGATTGTTTCTTATTCCACCGGGCAGCCAGGTAAGGGAGTTAAACGCTCTAAAAAAATTACCTACTCAAGAAAACCACAAACACGTGCAATGTCCATGGCCCTTTTGCTCCCGTTTTTATTCCCCAGCCTATCAGCGCAAAGGTCTTCCCATTCTTGAATGTGTCCCAGAAATTATCTGATAATTGAGGTTCGGAACAAGTCACTGCGACTTGTGTTGCAAACCAACTGGCGCTTAGCTTTTCGAATATGGTCCGAATGTCTGAACGTGAAAGGGCGTGTCCCGAGTTATTCTGTCAAATCGTGAATCCACCGGTGGTAGCCAGACGGCAATGCTACTGGCCACAGCTTCCACTTGAAGTTCCAAAATGAAAGATACATGATGATGGTTTGATGTTTATGGCGCAAGGCCAACTGGGGCAAAGAGCGCCAAAACAATAGTCGTATATGAGAGGTGATACCTTAAACACTAAGTAAAATCAACAAAAACAAAAGTAAAATCACACAACGACAATGAGCATGGCTGGTGTATAGGGCCAGATTTCATGATGCGTGATAGGAAATGAGGTTTAAAAACTTGACGTCCGACAAATACTCAAAAACACGTTTCACGGAAACAATGGCTTCGTCACCTAGAAACAACGATGGATGTAGTGGGATATGTTGTCTGTAGAGTTCTCTGAAGTGTTTGTGTCGTGTTGTGTGAAGTGCCTTGCATGTGATTAGAATGTGCACTACGGATAGGGCTTCTCCTCACCTGCTGCACTGGGGTCTGCAAGATCCCGTCAGCAGATACGAGTGCGTCGCATGGGTGTGCCCTATCCGCAGCCTACCCAAGGCGACTTCCGTGTGTCTGTTGTGAGAGTCAGATGTATACCGTCCCAAGTGTGGCTTTATTACATGTAGTTTGTTGTCTGTCTGTTCGTCCCAGTGTGTTTGCCACGTTCTGCGCAGGTGTTGTCTTATGTGTGGCTTGAGGTCTGTGTAGGGTATCGCTGTAATATCTACAGTGTTCCTGAGTGCAGCAGCAGCGGCCCTCTCGTCTGCCAACTCATTCCCAGCGATCCCTGCATGTCCTGGGACCCAGCAGAGGACCAGCTTATGCTTTTGTGCATACACGGACATGATAGTGTTAAATACAAGATTAACTATGTGGTTTTTCGGGGGTGTATGCGATGACAGTGCACGAACAACACTCAAAGAATCTGTATAGATGACGGAATTGGGAATTTGATTTTCAAGAATGTGTCGTACAATCAGTAAAATTCCATACGCTTCTGCTGAAAAAACTGTTGTGTGCACGCTCATGGTTCTGGCTGCATTAAAATTTGGACCATGAGCAGCGCACGACACCATAGTGGAGGTTTTAGAAGCGTCACTATAAAATTCTGCACATGTGTATTTAAACTGCAAAGACCGAAAGTGCTGCAGTATTGCAGCTCGTGGTACACGATTTTTGTCAAGTCTCATAAAAGAAAGGTCGCACGACACAGGGCGAACTTGCCAAGGCGGTAAACTATTAGAAAAGGATGACCTGTACACGTCTAAAAACGAAGCACTTAGATCCGAGGCTCGCTCTCTCACTCTAAGTGAAAAGGGCAGAGGAACGGATGGGCGATTTACAAAGAGCAGAGATGTTGATGTATCATTAAAGACAGGATAAAAAGGATGATTATTCAGCGATGAAATTTTAAAAGCATAAAGCAAGTCCATGTATGTTCGTTGGTTCTCAAGGCTCCACTTATTACATTCGACATAAAGACTCTCAGCAGGGCTAGTGCGAAAAGCACCCGACGAAAGACGAAGGCCCAAGTGTAGCACTGGGTCAAGAATTCGCAAGGCTGTCTTAGTCGCCGACCCATATACCACACTGCCATAGTCCAAACGAGACCCAACCAAAGCAGTATACAAGCGAAGCAAGAGTTCTTTGTCGGAACCATAGGATTGGTGGGAAAGAACCTTAAGTATATTCATTGTTTTGAGACATTTATTTTTAAGTTCCTTGATGTGGGGAATGAATGTGAGTTTGTGATCAAACACCACACCTAAGAACTTGTGCTCCTTGTTCACAGGAAGCGACATGCCATTAAGATGAATGTCTGGGTCCGGATGAACCCCACGCTTCCTGGAGAACACAACGCAGGAACTTTTTGAAGGATTCAATTTAAAACCATTGTTGTCTGCCCAGCCGGCAAGTTTCTTGACACCAAGCTGGACTTGACGTTCGCAGATTGACATATTACATGATTTATAGGATATCTGGACGTCATCTACATACATGGAATAAGAGATTGTGGGTGGCAGTGCCTTACCAAGAGAGTTCATTTTTACTATAAAGAGAGTGCAGCTCAACACGCCACCCTGTGGCACGCCATTTTCTTGCACGTGAACCTTTGAGAGTGCACAACCAACTCTTACTCTAAACGTTCTGTCTGACAAGTAACTAACAAGAGTGTTCAACATGTTACCCGAAACACCGATTGACTTGAGGTCACTAAGGATCCCATAACGCCAAGCGGTGTCGTATGCCTTCTCAAGGTCGAAAAACACAGTTAAACAATACTGCTTATGCGCGAAGGCATCCTTGATGTACGAATCAAGAGCTACCAGTTCATCGTTCGTCGATCGCCCCACCCTAAAGCCTGCCTGGCAGCCCTCGAGAAGACCGTTGTACTCGAGGAAGTACACGAGCCTGCGATTTACCATCTTCTCGAAGAGCTTGCACAGGCAGCTCGTCAGGGCTATAGGACGGTAGCTTGAGGGGGACGACGGGTCCTTTCCCTCTTTCAGAAAAGCAACAACTATAGCCTTCTTCCAAGAGTTTGGAATGTGCCCCGAAAGCCATATCTTGTTATATAGGTGTAAGAGTGTTAGAAGAGTGTCTGCGTGCAGGTGTTGTATCATTGTGTATGTGATGTTGTCTGGGCCTGGAGCTGAGGGTTTACACGTGCTCAAAGCAGCCCTCAGCTCATGCAGTGAAAACTCTGAGTTATAAGAAGATGTTGACCTATTGTTATCTAGTATAGGTTTCTTTTCGGCCGTTTGTTTGTGTTTCATGAAAGTGTTTGTGTAGTGTGCTGAACTGGACACGTGTTGGAAGTGTTGTGCGAGGGTGTCAGCCTGGTCTTCGAGTGTGTCCCCTGTTGTGCTGACCAGAGGCAGGCTGTGTGTTTGTTGTCCTTTGAGTTTCCGTATTCTTGTCCATACTTTCCGTGTGTCTGTGTAGGAGTTTATTGATGTTATGAAGGAACGCCAACTCTCTCGTTTTGCCTCACGGCGCACACGTTTTCCTAACGCCTTGGCCCGTTTGAACAAAATGAGGTTACCCGACGTGGGGTACCGACGAAGGACACCCCACGCCTTGTTCTGGGCCTCTCGCGCCCGCCTACAGTCCTCATTCCACCACGGCCTCCGCTGGTTGCGCGGGGCACCAGAGGCGTGGGGAATGGACTTTTCGGCGGCGTCGAGGATGTGCGCCGCGAGGAGTTGGGTAGCTTCTTCAACGTGTAGGTGTCCTATGGATGTGTGGTGTAGTTTGGATGTCTCTGTAAATGTATTCCAGTTAGCTCGTGCTTCATTGAACCTATTATGGGAAGATGGACTGCATGGGCCTTTACCTATGTATGTGAGTGAGGTGGGGAAGTGGTCACTACCGTATGGGTCAGTGCCCACACCCCACTCGAGGAGAGGAAAGAGAACTGCTGAGCCAATCGCCAAGTCAAGACATGAGTATGTGTTGTGTCTTATGTTATGGTATGTAGGCTGTTTACTGTTGAAAAGGCATGCTCCAGAAGATGTAAGGAATTTCTCTATCAGGCGACCTCGGGCATCCGTACGAGAAGAGCCCCAAAGAGAATTGTGAGCATTAAGGTCGCCTGTTAGAATGTACGGTTCGGGCAGCTGGTCAACCAGCGCCTCGACGTCAGAGCTCGAAAGTGAAACATCAGGAGGAATGTATATGGAGCATACCGTTATCAACCTATTAAATATTATCAAGCGTATTGCTACAGCCTCAAGGACAGTGTTCAGAGTGACAGGGTGGCATGCTAAAGATTTCCGGGCAATTATGGCCACACCGCCAGAAGAGTGTGTGCAGCCATCCCTGTCCTTTCTGAAGACCATGTAAGTATTCAAGAAATTTGTGTGCTTGGAATTCAAATGTGTTTCCTGAACACACATTACACTTGGCTGATTAGCATGCAGTAGTTCGTATACATCGTCAAGATTTTTAAGAAGGCCTCTACAGTTCCATTGAATTATGTTTTCTCTTCCCATTATTTAGTGTGAGAGCTACTGGAGTGTGTGTGTTTGTTTATGTGTCGTCTTTCGGGGCTGTGACTCTCGCCTTTTTTGGCTTGTCGGGAGGCTTTGGCGTCGGGACGCGTTCCTTGCGCTGCGTTGCAGGCAGGAACGGCCCGACATCCATGTCGTCGTCGGATGTCCGAGGGGTGGCCGACGGACCGGGCCCCCCGGACTTGGCCCCCCCTCGGGAGCCCTTCGTTTGAGCCGCCACCGCCGAGGGCGTCCGGGGCGCCAGAGGTGGCACGGGCGGTGCGGTGGCGGTGGGAACCGGTGTGGGGCCCGTGGTGTCCATCACCTCGGTACCCTCCAACGCACTGGAGGATGGGGAGACAGAGGCGGGAGCGGCACCGGTCCCGACGGAAGAGGTTGCCACCACAACCGCTGCTGCCTCAGCAAGCGGCGTGATGGTGGGTTGGGCTGCCAGAGGCAACCCAGGGGGGCGGGGGAGGGACCAGGTCAGACTCGCTGAACTGGGTCCCTGTGGAAACGAGACGCCGCACCGCCCCCCGGCGAGCTGCGTCGGCGTACCTCCCCAGGGGGAAAGAGGCGAACCTCTTTCGCGCCTCTGGGAAGGTAAGGTTCTCAGTGACTTTCACCTTGATGATCTCCTTCTCCTGTTTGAATTTCTCGCATGTTCTAGAGTAGGCCCCGTGGGGCCCCTGGCAGTTAGCACACATGAGGGTTTGCGATGGGCAGTTGTCTGATGGATGATCGTGTTGTGCGCACTTGGCGCATGTTAGTCGACCACGGCAGGCGTTAGTGCCATGCCCAAACCGCTGGCATTTAAAACACCGGCGGGGGTTGGGGATGTATGGCCTGACGGGGCAATGAATGAAACCTGCATTTACTGATTCAGGAACTGTGGAATGGTCAAAAGTCAATATTACATGTTTTGTTAGGATTTCCTTGTTGTCTCTACGAATCATGATACGCCTCACTGCTGTCACACCTTGGTCCGTAAGGCCTTCCAACAGATCGGTGTCAGTTTCATTCATTAGATCTGACTCAGAGATCACACCCTGGGAGCTATTAAGGCTGCGGTGGGGTGTGACCCTGATGTCGAGATCTGCGATGCGAGTTTGAGTCAAGAGATTTGTAGCTTGTTGCTTGTTATTCACTTCTACAAGAACTTCTCCTGTTCTGAGTTTTTTGTCTTTGTAGGACTGACCAACAATGCCCTCAAGAAATTTGGAGATCAGGAAGACAGACTTTGTGTTAAGGGGGTTCGACGCATCAACAGATTCGATTACCAAAAACCTAGCATAGTTGTCCGGCTTTCGGAAACTCGTCGTTGGCAACGGAGGAAAGGATACTTCGGTGCGGCCCCTTTTAGGGGGCCGATCTTTGGATTTGGAAAATTTGGAAGCCATATATCATAGTATAAAAGCAGGGAGACGGGGGTACTTTCTCCTTTGACCTTACCCTGGTAGTCAAAGAGGTCCCGGAGCTCCCTGCCTGGTAGACAGGCAGGGATCCCATCGGCCGAAGCTTGACCAAGGCTCCGACGGCCACCGTTAGAGGTTTCTACCCTTCACCTTAAAAACACATCACCACGGTAGGGCACAGCTTATGTTGGGGGGCTCGGGGTCCGCGGTATCGCCAGTACCGTCACCAAGATTACTCAAGGTGCCCCGTGCGGGGAAAATGAAAGATACAATTGTTTTGGTCTTTTACGCGCCGAAGCAGCAGGTGCGCCGTAGTGCAGGGCTCCGAATTAATTTTGACCGCCTGGGGACCATTGACGTGAGCCAAAACCTCGGCGCGTGGGTGCTGTCGGTTCTCACCTCCATCTGAAAAGCAGCCAGCGCGGCCGGGAATCGAACCCGCGTTATTAGGTCCGGCAAGACAACGCCTTAACCGCTGCGCCACCACGGCGGCCAGCTCCAAATTCCGTCTTGTTCGCGAAATTTAGGCCGCGAATGTGCACCGCATGACAGACTTCGGAAAAATTAAAGGCGCTAAATTAAAGTCTTTTACCGTATAGTTAGGTGTCACGAGAGAGAGAGAGAGAGAGAGAGAGAGAGAGAGAGAGAGAGAGAGAGAGAGAGAGAGAGAGAGAGAGAGATAAAGACAGAGAGAGATTGATTGATTGATTGATTGTAGGGTTTAACGCGCCGACGCAATGCAGGCGATGAGGCGCGCCGTAGTGGATCACTCCGGATTAATTTTGACCACCTGGGGATCTTTAACGTGCGCCGAAATCTCGCACACACGGGCGTTTTTGCTTTCCGCCTCTATCAGAAAAGCGGCCGCCGCGACCGGGAATTGGACCCGCGACCTCGTGCTCAGCAGCGCAACGCCTTAGCCACGGAGCCACCGCGGCGGGTAGAGAGAGAGAGAGCGTCCTCTAATAATAAGGCTAACGATGTCCGCCGAGATCAGGTGCCTGGCTTAGCTCGGCATCTTCTGTGACAAGTAGTAACAGTAGTAAGTTTTATTTGACAAAAGAAATGAGGGAAGGGGACAGATCAAGGTTGGGATCCAACTTCCAGTACCCCAGACGTTATTTGGACAGCCCTCACCCGAGTAAGCAGCGCAACCTGCTGATCAGGGTCCGTGCTGGACTGCCCTTTTTCCCTGGGCTCTAGTGAGGTGTTATAGCCATTCTCGTCCCAATTGGGCGAATTAGAACTGTACGGAATACATCGGCTGTATCGTGACATGGTCAAAGCAAGTAAATGTGCCCGTCTTGTCGATGTCTCATTCATGAACAACATCATCGGAAACATTAACAACAACTACAACGAAAACAACAAGAAGTGGTGCCAAGTGTTAACAGAAGACGCCAGAAGATTGGTAGTCGGCATCATGAAATAAACTTATTTCCGGCTTTAATGGCCTCCGAGATTCCCCCGCGTGAGCTTTGCTCCGGCGCCGTCCCAATCGCCACGCGCCCCAGCCAAATTTTGTAAGCGTGCTGGTTCCCCCGCGCTCTGCCAGGCGGCAGTGTGCCACTATGCATCGAATGCATCACTCAGCCCGCTGGGCCGCTCTTTATGCGGCATTTCGCGGCATGTCAACGGTGCATTTTTTTTTTTTGTCTTGGCACGAGTGTACTTGCGAGTTTATTGGCCGTATTTCTGCTCAGCTTCTGCTGAAGCTTCTGACACAGAACACGTGTAATGGATATGTCCTTCATTGGAACAGGCGAGAACTCGACACCTTCGAGGCACAGCCCTTCGCCCTTGCGGGTCGAGCCCCCCGATCTTCATTGGTTCATAAAAGGAACCCACCACCGCTCCCTCGCGCTCTTCCGCGGAGCGAAAGCCAACATATAACTGTAATATACGTTTTATGCCATGAGGCATAAAATCGCATTTGGAAAAAGAGCAGTGTTGAATCTCCCGACGGGTATGAACCAGTCATTACCATTGTCATTATGAAAGCGCCACTGTCATTAAAGTTATCATCCCCGCTAAGGGCAACCATGGCGCAGGTCTTCCTTGCGTTGTTCTTCCGCTACAAGCATCCTATCGTTGTTTGCTGATTGTAGAGCGAATTCACGTACAGAACCGTCGAATACCGCGCACGTACGGCACCAAATGTGCAGCCCGGCATTTTCACATAAATGTAAACTGGCGGAGTCAGTAAAATTGATCGCTACAAAGCGTGGATAAAGCTAACTAGTCGAACGAGGTTTAGAAAAAAACAAAAAAAAGAAAGTAGAAAAATATGAAAATAGAAATGATATTAACAAATTCAAAAATATAAATCTTATACAGCTCCTCCCCAAAACAGACAAAAATAAAGGAGGGGAGAAAACAATGACAAAAACGTGAATACTAAAATCGCGCGAACAGACGAACCTTGTAACGCCCCGCATTAGCCCAGAAATGCATAATAGCGCGAATAGAGATAGTTGATCGAGCGGAACCGTAAAACCAAACAATACAAAACCTAAGAAATGATAAAAGTGAACTTACGAATAAACAAATCTGAGCTCAATCCATCCCCCGCGCGACCAAGAAAATATTAAAAAGCTCTTAAAAAAATTAACGACGGAAACAAGAATAATAAAATCATGAAAACAGACCAAACTGTAACGCCCTGCATTTGCGAAAAAAATGTACAATTGGCGGCGTTAACATATGCAATTAATCGTTATAATAGTGTGAACGGAGATGATTGGTCGTACGGAATCTTAAAAGAGCCAAAAGCAGAAAATATGTTATAAAAGCTAGCTTAGAAAATAATAAATTGCGGATTCATACACCTCCTCCAAAAAAGGAAGAAAAAATTGGCGCCAATCCACTCGGTGAATGTGGTTGGAAAGCAAAGCTTTAAACGGCGCCCACAACGATTACCCATGCGACATCACATAAATTCACTTACGTCTCTCACAAATTGTGAAACCAGAGAGAAGTGAAATGTACTTAACCACACCCTGTATTACTTCAAACAGATATTCTTCCTCAGGTTAAATTAATACATTATGCATGAACGGTGGTTGGATGAGAATTGTATTGGTGTAGCACATGAGTGGAAATTTTTTTTATAAAATAAAGCTCAAACCCGTTGTCAGACGATCTCACTTCTCCGTCTCTGCCGTCGCGGACGGAGGCGATCAGATCGGTGGCAGAGACGGTGGAAGAGGAGGAGAAGGAGGGGGGGGGGATACTTCTATTCAAATTTCTGAACGACCCCAAGTGCGGCCCAGGGGAGTGGTTCTTTCTTCACTGTAGACCATATTCAGTCCGCGCCGCATGTGCCCTGTCCACCAGCTGAAGCTGGGTAAGCAGAGAGGGGCTGGACAGCAGCATCTCCCATTGCTCTTGTTAGGTAGTTGACAAAATGAGAGGAGGGTGCTCACGGCGACGTGGCACACCCCGATTATCTCTCCTCCTCCCCCTTCTCTCTTCCTATCCTTTGAAGCCCCAATCCCCTTCCCTGGAGTTCACCCTTCGTATGAGGGTGAACTCCCCGTTGAGTTCAACAATATCCCCAGACCTTTTCTCTTCCCTCCTTTGTTAATAAATCACCACCACCACCCACACCCCGATTATGTGGCAGAGTGTTCCTACTTATGAGCAAAATTTACATGCAGAGTCGTAGCGATTCGGGTGCATTAAGGGAAGACGCATCCGGTGTGGGAAGGAGCCGGATTGTATGAGCCGTAGGGTTGTTTGTTGTTCTATGGAAAGGCCAGGGTAAGGCGAAGGTAGGGTCTGCCTCAGAAGGCGATAATTCTGGGTTATGTCCTTGAACTAAACTAGCGGGTGACTGTCCTCGTGCCGCTCCATAGCACGGGGGTTGAAAGTGCAGGCTTGGTGGGCCTATTCGTTGCCCTCCACGGAAGCGTGAGCGGGTGTCCAGATGAGCTGAATGGAACCATTTGGGGAGTGTTTTTTTAGCAGATGCAGTGAAGGTCGGGACACCAAACCAGACAGGTAGTTCCGGTAGGCTTGTTGGGAATTAGTGACTACTTTACGAACCTCCGGTTGAGAGGTAAGGCGATGACTGCCTCTTCTGCTGTCATCATGTCTTCGGTCTTGAGTAAGACACAAGCAAGCAGGTCGGCTCTGGAGGTAGCCACGATGATGGCGTATTGCTGCCCTAGATGTTGGGAGGCATCTGTGTAGATAACTGCATGATCCCCAACGAGGGTGGTGTTGAGCGCTTGAGCCCGTGCTCGTCGGTGACTCTCGTCGTCTGAGGGGTTCATATTTCTAAGCAAAGGAATCATATTTATTTCTGGTTGCCAAAAGCCCAGGAGTACATCAAGCGGAGTGACATTCTGTGTTGCCCAGCCAATCTGGTGAAAGATTCGGTGCCCCGCGGCAGTTCTGCCCATTCGGAGCTTCTGGATAGAAAGATGACCCTTTCTCCGCTTGTCCACCGTGTTGTAGAGCCCCGTGCTAAGCAGCCTTTCTGTGGCGCATTTATGGGAAGAACGATGACTTGCCTAGCCGCCTTTCTAATCATTATATAAAGCATATTTATGTCCTCCTTGCCGAAAAAAGACAGGGGGTTGAAGTAAGTGATTCTGGAGAGGACGAAAGCTTGAACTGATCGAAAGGTATCTGATTCCTTGAGGCCTCGCTTCTTGGTGGCAACTCGCCTGTTCATGTGTATGATTTATTGATGCTGTGTTTGAGGCACTGCAAGGATACGTTACTATTGGTGTTGGCCTGAAGATGTAGGCCCAGGATTTTGATTCTGGGGCTTGGGGTGATGGCCTGGCCATCAAGTAGTATTTGAATGTGTTTTTTTGAGGCATCGTCTGGCGTGAGGGCGGACGCCAAGGAACTGAGATTTTTTACGCGAACACTGGAAGCCACAGGCCCATTGGCGTTCTAGAATTGAGATGCCATGGGTTGGTGTGAGCTTCGTTAATAATCGCTATTGCGTGGCATTTAGCGAGAATGCAGTGGTTAAACCCGTAGATGTGCTTGGTCAGTGCACCACTTGTCTAACTCGTCTCCGCCTGGGCACGTAGCTGAGTCCATAAGTCTACGGGCTCTTGCTTTGTTACTCTGTTAGTTCCAGGTTCGATTCCTGCCGGTGCAGTGAATTCTTTTATTTGTTTGCGGGTGTTTTCTGATTACACCAACGGTCACGAAAGATCCCTTTGGGGGTAGAGGTAAAAAGCTTTCCTTTAAAAATAGAAAGCACTGAAAAGAACTACGAAGCACGTACAAAAATATCGTGAAAACGACCAACCGTGTAAATCCCTGCCTTTGCGTATAAGTGCATGATTGGCGCGATAAGATGTTTAATAACCTCAAATAGCGTGAATGAAGCTGATTAATTGAATGGGACTAGAAAACAAAAAAGACAACCAAAATTTAAAAATAACAAATTTTAAAAGGGATCTTACAAAATAAAAAGAATGCGGAGTTAGCCCATTCAATCGTTGATTTTATATGGAACAACCAATCTAGCAGAGCCATCTGCGCGCACAGGTATACAAGCAAAAAAGCATTCTCAATTGCAAACACAGACAAATAATAAGTTGCACATCCGGCGATGATTTTGCAGCTTTATATGCTACGATGTATTGCGTAGTTTTTACTGACCATGATTAACTTTTCTTAACTGCCGCGAAAATGCGCAATATTAGTTCACAAAGCGCTTACTGAAACCTCGCAAATACTCATGGGAACTTAATTTGGAGGGTGGTGTCGGAATGTATCAAGGTTGGTTTGTGTCGGACTTGCATGCTTACGATTTTCTAAGCCTGCCTTGGAAAGCCGCGGCAACAAATCTATCGTGACATGCATACCAATCGGAAACAATTTTAATATTGCATTTATGCGACAGATGCTTATGCAAGTATCCACTCTTGTAAATAATGTTGGGTGAGGACGTGACGTGTTTTCTATGGGCACCGCGTGTAAATACACATCGACAAATATAAAAAAAGCCGCCCGCATCTTTCCACGGTGGGAACTCGAGTAAATGCGTCGCATCTACTCGAGTCAAGCAAAGCGTCACGTCAAGCAAAGCCAAGCAAAGACGCCCTTGACTGAATTCCGAACGCGCGCTCCGCCGCTTATATACGTTGAGGGGACCGCGTAAGCCGGTCCCAGTCGACGACGTTGGCGTACTTGTAAAGCGGCGTGGACTCTAGGTGTTTGAGCCAAGCGCAGATGTTGCTTCGCCGGAGAACGGCACACCGGTTATATGCGCAGCGCGCCCGAAGGAGAGGAAACCGCGGAAGAGAGAGTACTGCACATGCGCCGGCCCCAGCGCGTCTGCCGCGGCTATGACGCAACGTGCCGCGGATATGACGCAACACAATCCAACACAATCCACTTTAATCCAATCCAATCCAAATCCAACCCAAGCCAAGCCAAGCCAAGCCAAGCCAATCGAATCCAATCCAATGCCCCTCGCGAGAGAGTGCTCGAATCCAATCCAATGCCCCTCGCCAGAGAGTGTTCGCTATCGCCTCGACTCGACGCGCATGCGCAGTGAGCGTGCGGACTACGGACGCCAACGCGGGTGACATCGTGAGTTACTGAAATGCTCTGCATTTAAAAATAAAAATATGGACGGGAAGCCGCAGCAGAGAGCGCTAGAACCGACTGAGCTTCGATCGTATGATTGCTGCTTAAAGTTTGTACTTGTGCGCCTTTTAATATTAAGTTAACCATAATAAATTGGTTGGTCATTTTCTTGTACCTATCATTTTAAAACTGGTTTCTCGACTCAATTTGACTGAAAGCTGCGAAAACGCGTGTTTCCTCGCTTGCGCCAAGCTGCAGCGGCATAGTTGATGCATTAAAGCCCCGCTTTGATGCATAGGTGGCGAGCGCCGCGATGCGGCGGAAAACGGGGCTACGCCCCCTTTTCCACATGGACGCGAAATCACGCGTCGCGCGACCGTCGGCGTCGTTCGGCGGCAACGCGCAGACACGCACGAGAGGGCGAGTAACCGCATGAGACCGGCGATGTCACGCGCCAGCCGACGCGTCGGCGTGCCCTGCTACCCACGTTTGTATCAACCATGCCATTATGTTGAAGTCATTTATGATCAGTTATTGTCTTGTTGAACTGCAGTTATCAAGACCCTAGCCGTATCAAAAAAATATTTGCGGGCAAATGTTGACATGCTACGAAATGTATTTCAACTCCTTACCATCAAATCTGAACGAAATAAGATCGGATGATGAACGAAGACGCAGTTAGCACAACTTTACTTGCTACTTGATTTAACCTTGATGTTACGTACCGACTGCAGCTTCATGAATTCAAAGTGAAAGCAAAGCAAATTTCGGGGCTGTCTTGATACTGAGGTTACCGTCGAACATCACTTGCAGGTTAAACGGCAAGATACTCTGGCCCCCTTTGTTTGCCTGGGAAAAAAAAACCGATGAGACCCTCATCGCAAAAAAAAAAAAAGAAACTGTGAGGTTTTGCCAAGATTTGAACCATAGACTTTCGAAAGCGCTCAACCGCTCGAAAACGTCAGAAGACGAGGCAGAGTCCAAGAATTTGGTACGCCAGCATATGCTGCCAATGAATATTGTCGAGTGTTTTGTTTTGGTCGTATTTGAGATATTTGAGCCATGGTAACGCTTCTTTCTTACGCACCCATCTTGCATCCGAGGACAGGTATGCTAGTGCTACAAGCGATGTAACCACAGCCCCCTTATTTGAGTCAAGAAAAGCTATCGCACAACCTCGGTCTCCCTGTATACGCAAGCCACGGTAGCAACGAATGGAGTGGCATGCGGCGCTAGCATTCTGGCATTGATACGGCTTGGTCCTCACGCACCAATCTTTGAGCCAAGCCCCATTATGCTAATACTACAAGCGACGTCGCCAGAGCTCCCTCATTTAACTAAAAAAAAGCTATCGCAAATACCCGATCTCCAACATGAAAGCCTAACAAGCCACAAATCAATGAGCGCTTTCGAACAGAAATAGCTTGTGATTTTTCTCAAATCAGTCGATAACCGTAAGGTAAAAAGAAATTGATTGTTTTCTGCTGAAAGGAATGACCCCAAAGCGCGAGAAGGACTGGAAACCCGACCGCTGCTGCCCGCTTTCCTCTGCTTTCTCGCGCTGTGTCGACGCTGATATCTGGCGAGCGTAGACATCGGCGTTGCTTGCTCGTCAGCTCGCGTAGCCATGCATTTTTGGCGACGCGGGACGACGTCGACGCGAGAAAACGCCGAAAGTACGGCCAGAGCAAAACGCGGTTCCTGAAGTGTTTATAGTGTGCGTATTGCGGAGAAGCTTCAAGCATTGCGGGAAAAGCTCCTGTCGCCACCGGAGCAGATCACATGCTGATCACTCGGCGGGTACTTTGCCTCGTCTTCGTAGTTTTAATGCCATAGCCCTTGCTAACAGCATAAAACAAGCCAAAACACAGCGCGCCATTAAAATCACTGTGTTTCTTGATATCACATCAGCGTGCGACTGCGTGTGCCATGAAGCTATATGCTCGGCCATGAGGTCTTCGTGCCTTGGGGGTCGCATATATGCATGGAATCGTAACCGATAGATGCATTTACGTGTCAGCGGAAAGCGGTGACACAGAGTGAACCGTGGTGTTCCTCAAGGTGGTGTCCTCAGTCCAACGCTGTTCAACATCACTATGATGGGCACAGAGAAGTGCTTACCGCCGTCAGTGGAAATATCCTTGTACGAGGATGACATCTGCATATGGAGTGCTGGACGCCACAGGCGGGTACTGCGTGCGAGACTGCAACGGGCAATCAATTCCATTGCGGCGTTTCTAGGAGCCCGAGGCCTAGATATATCAGCTGGCAAGTGCGCTGCCATCGCTTTCACGAAGCGTGATATATCCAGTTATGGGCTCACCATTGCAGGCTCCACTATCCCCTATGTTCCGCACCACAAGTTTTCGGGTGTGATATTTGACAGTTCTCTGACTTGGTCAAAACACGTCCACTATATAAAAGACCAGCTTGCGTCCTTCGCCAACATTTTCCGCTTGATATCTAGCAACGCCGGCGGATACAACGTCCTGTCTCTTCTTCGGCTGTATGACGTCATGTGCGTAGGATTGTTACGCTACAGCCTTCCGGTTCTCCCCCTCTCAAAAGGAAATGCGAGAGTCCTGCAAAGTAGGCAATCGCAGGTCCTGAGGGCGTGCATTGGAGTTCCGAAGTCCACATCCACGGTGGAAACTATGGTGGAGTGTCGACGACTGGCACCACTTGCTCTTGGCGCGCAGGAGCTCCTTCGCGCTCAACTGCGATTTGTAGCACGGCACCAAGCTCCCCCCTTAGCACACAGCTCAGCCACTAAAGTGCGAGACGTTCTGCCTCTGCATTACCTTCTGCCTCTGAAATTACAACTGGAGTGCCCGGCATTACCCGCAAACAGGATATCGCCACCCCTGCCTTAAAGGTCTTCCCCTTGGAACTGATCTTCCAAAAATACAGGGCCCACACCTATCTATACACGGATGGATCTGTGACAGCTAGCTCATCGGCTATGGGAATCTGGTTTTGGTCCTGCCGCACCACCTTCAGCGCAACGTTTAGCCACAGGACGACATCCATGGTCACCACCGAACTTTCCGCTCTGCGTGCTGCTTTCGCCCGCATCATCCAGCAACCAGCACGTCAGTGGGCAATCTTCACGGATTCTCGGGCGGCCCTTTAGTGCTTACAATCGTACCCTAAAGATCAGCTTGTTTTCGACATCCATGCATTGCACTTACAAGCTCTAAATGCACACCATCAAGTAGAGCTTCAGTGGCTTCCTGCCCACTGCGGTATAACTGGGAACGTCAATACGGACACTGCGTCATCGATAGCGCATGATCTGCACGGGCCAGTGATACCGATACCGTTCTCCAGAAAAGATGCTTCTGCCCTTGCGTCCAAGCCTGCCTGGAGATTTCAGCGATCTATGTGGGCTGCTGCGCCACTAAATTACCCGCCGCTTCAGTCCATAGACCCGCACGGGACCTTTACGATGTCTCACGGACTTTCCAAGCATGACGAAGCGGTTCTTCACCGCGTGTGGCTAAATGTCGCTTACACAATTTATTTTCGATTCAAGATGAAACAGGCCGCCCCGCCCCCCCCAATCTGCACTCTTTGTGACGTCCGCGAGGACTTGAACCACGTATTATGTGAGTGTACGCGGTATAGAGCAGCTAGAATGTCTCTTTCTGTGTCGTTGGGTCATCCCCTTTATAGAGGACTAACTCTAAGTGACGTGCTAGGCCCTTGGTCGAACTCTAAACAAGCATCTCGAGCGACAAAAGCTCTATTGTCTTTTCTGCGAAGCACAGGACTTGATGAGACTCTTTAAACAGAACTCTATTAATGAGCGCATCATCTTAATCACAGTCATAATCATCATCTCTTCATCGATTTCATTTGTTCATACATCTCAGTGCAGCAAGCTAGGCGCCTTGGCCAGGCTAACCTCACCAGTATCATTAAAGACTATTTTCTCTCTCAGCCCGGGTTCCAAAAAGTCGCATGTTTTTTTTATGCCTACGCGCGTTACTGCCGCGTTGGATAAGAAACGGATAATGTGGGATCGCGGAGAAAGAAAAGATAGGAGGCAAAACTAGACTTCCTAGCCCGGCCAGATAATGTCACAAGCGCTCGTCATACGCAAAGCCAGCGGCATCTGCCGCGGGGGAATAAACTGCACGGCAGCCGCAATCGTCATTTCACTGCTCAGCCCTGGAATAAGTGCGGCCGTTATCACTTCGTCCATCAGGTGCAGCTACCGTTTCCTTCGCCGTCGCAGCTACGAAGCTTGGTACTCCGCCTTGGTTTTGATTGTGACTTTAGGGAGTTTTAGAATAGGGGGCCCCAACGCTCTGGGGCCCCCAAGCGTCTTGGGACGCCGTACTGCGCATGCGCAGAACCCAAGCCGTCCTTGGGGTTTTGGGTTTGCGTCTAGCGCGCACGATATTTCGCTGAAATAGCGGGCGCCCCAAACCTGGAGTTTGCGTTCTTGCGTCGCTCTCGCAGCCAGCGAGACTGCGCGTGACCATGGCTGAAGCGAAACCTGCGGCTCGTTCCTCGACTCACGCGATCAACTACGACGATCGCTGAGCTGAATTTGTAGATTCCGCGCGTCGTTCGCTAGAAATGGATAAAGCAGGCAATCGTGAAGCGTTTTCTGCCTTCAGAAACAGTCCGCGCACACCCCGGCCACGCCTGCCAGCTGGGCACACTCAGCGGCTCGACCCGGCGCAGACCACGGTAGCAACCGCTTGTCTCTGCTCTTCCGAATCAATGTGATCGCTAAAAAGAAGTTCCACATGCGAGAAAGTAGGTGTTAGTGTGATGAAAACTTTTGCTAGGGATTGTTGTCAGTGCTTATTTTAAAAGCGGCGATCAGATATCTGCCGCGATGCTAAGCCTACGCTTAACGGCCGCGGACGTTCGGCGATTTGACCGATCGCCGCAGCGCGCGGTGCGCCGAGCGGCCGAGAGATGGCGCTACCTGCGCGGAAGCATCGAAACAGGCTACGCAGATGTGGTCACTGATCGCCCGAACGGCAGTTATAGCTGAAATAAAGTTCCACATGCGAGAAAGGGGATGATAGTGTGGTGAAAAGTGGTATTACGGATTGTCATTCGCAGTTGCACAGATAGCGGCGATCAGATATCCACCACGATGCTAAGCCTAAAGTTCCCATCACCCGAGCCGACCCGAGCAACGCAAGCCGGTTGCGGGCTGCTGGGGGAGCCCCTATTTTAAAACTCGCCGCGCGCGAGTGCCTTGCGTTTGGGTTCCCCTAACTTCTTGGGGGCCCCCAATTCCGGCTTCCCCTATTCTAAAACTATCTGGACGCTCGCCCGCGCTTGTCGCAATGGACCATTCCGATTCTTGCTTAGTGTGGGGCGTGAACGCGATTCGCATGCGACTGATCGTTACGATTGATCGTTAGTACCTGTTTTTGCGTCGTTCGCTAGTAGGAGGAGGCTCAAGATATGCGACTGGCAAGCCAGATGCAGCCGTGCCATCGTTGCGATCGCCGTGAGGCCACAGCCAATGAGAGCCCACTGAGCCCCAACCGCCCGCAACCGGAGCGCGTTGCTCGGGTCGGCTCGGGTGTTGGGAACTTTACGCTTAGCATACTTGCGGATATTTGATCGCCGCTATCTGTGTAACTGCGAATGACAATCCGTAACACAACTTTTCACCACACTATCATCCGCTTTCTCTCATGTGGAACTTTATTTAGGCTATAACTGCCGTTTGAGCGATCGGTGACCAAGACATCTGCGTAGCCTGTTTCGATGCTCCCGCGCAGGTATCGCTATCTCTCGGCGGCTCGGCGCACCGCGCGCAGCGGCGCCGGTCACCGTAGGCTTGCATCGTGGCAGATATCTGATCGCCGCTTTTAAAATAAGCCCTGACAACAATTCCTAGCACAATTTTTCACCACACTAACACTTACTTTCTCGCACGTGGCACTTCTTTTTAGCGATCAGAATGATTCAGAAGAGCAGCGACAAGCGCGGCTGCTACCGTGGTCTGCGCCGGTTCGAGCCGCGCAGTGTGCCGAGCTGGCAGGCGTGGCCGGCGTGCGCGCGGACTGTTTCCGAAGGCAGAAAACGGTTCACGATTGCCTGCTTTATCCATTTCTTGCGAACAAACGCGCGGAATCTACAAATTCAGCTCAGCGATCGTCGTAATTGACCATGGAGCAAAAACAGTGGGCGGAGCTACGCCGACGACGCATCGATTGCGCGCATTGGGTCATGTGTCTCAAATTCACGCGTACGACTAGTCATGGCGACAGTAGTAACGATCAGTCGCATGCGAATCACGTGTACTAATCGTACATGTGTCCAGCGCTTAAAGCGAAGCGGTGGTGCGAGTTCTAGCTGGGTGCTGTTACAAATCGTCGGTGTGTGAGTGCGTCCGCGCTTGTGTGCGTGCGTGCGTGTGCCCGTGTGTTTGTGCGCGCGCGTGTGTGTGGTGTGTGGTGTGTGCATGCGCCTGCGTGCCGTGCGGGCCACGATAACCCATCGCGATAAATGCGCATTCAACTTCTCCATAACGCGAGCGGTGCTAGCTCGCCCAGCTTCGCGCGGCGCGGCGCGGCACGCAGGCGCAGCGTTTTGAAGCCATTGCATGTAGCACCCCTATGGCGCCCCCAAGAACCACACGCTGAAGGGCTGTATGCAGGATGCAGTCAGAATGCGTCACGAACGCTCTCACCCTCACCGTTCTATCGGGCTAGGGGGAAACGTACTCTCGGACTCAGCGGCCGCGGTGCGCGGACCGCCTTTCCCCCTCTCTGGAGTGTGCACGCCGATCACGGCGGGGCTCGCGCGGCTGCTCCTTTGCCTTGACTACGCTTTGTAGGCATCGCGCGTGCGGCTTTACCACTAATTTACGCATTATTTTATTGAAATGTTGCTAATAAATGGGCCAGACTAGCAGCTTCCGAGTGGCGCACTTAATAGCACACAAGATTTTTGGCAATTTTGTTCTTCTGAGCTCTTTCTGTACACTCCTACCTTAGAGTAGTGGCAGAAAATTCTTCTACTTTCTTTCCAAACTAAAATGGGTAACTGTGCCGCTGATTGATTGATTGATTGTTGGGTTTAACGCGCCGACGCAACGCAGGCGATGAGGCGCGCCGTAGTGGAGGGCTCCGGATTAATTTTGACAACCTGGGGATCTTTATCGTGCGCCCAAATCTCGTACACACGGGCGTTTTTGCTTTTCGCCTCCATCAGAAAAGCGGCCGCCGCGGCCGGGAATCGAACCCGCGACCTCGTTCTCAGCAGCGCAACGCCTTAGCCACTGAGCCACCGCGGCGGGTAACTGTGCCGCAGATGGTATTAGTTCCGTTTCCACTGCTGCCGCGGTTACATTGCGGCATACATGGCTCCAAGTATTACGTGGGCTGGCGTTGGCAATTTTCACATTGACTGCTAGTACATGCCTAGGTTGTCCCTTTTCCCAGCCAGCCTGAGCGAAAGGGGGAGGGGACTACTGAAGGGGATTCCACCTCCATTCTTCCCCCATCCACGACTCGGGCAAAATAAAGTTGTTCACTCGCTCACTTCAGCCAAGAGTTCAGTCTATTACCCAAATATGATGTCTCTTTGTCGACAACATCAAACCTAGATAAAAGCAACACAAATGCTTGTCTGGTTGCCAAACGGCGGACGCTTAAGTTGCGCAACGGCGGGCTCTCTCCAGGAGCGGTGTTGTTCATTTTTATTTATGTTGTACTTTAATACTGGAGAGCAGCTTGAAATTCTAGAGAGAGGAAGTTTTGTTCATAGTTGGCGACAGTGGTTGGCTGAGGGTGAGGTGTTGATATATTGATAATATTTAATACAAACTATGTAATATGCCAAATACTTACTAAGGCCACCCAAAACAACCTGTAATAAACCCTGCAGGGATATAAAGCCAGGAGTATGTTACGCTGACGTCGACACGCGCTTCTGCTAGTTGCCCATGGGTGCCGAGCGTATCACGGTTAGATCGTTTTAACAAACACCAGTTTTTGCAGTAAAGTGATCAAAATACCCGCTATAAGCGATCCCGGACGCAGAAACGCTAACAAAAAAAATTGTGACGGAGTATTGCAAACGTATGTTCGACACGGCATCGTTTACCCACCACGGACCACGCTGCCTTGAGGCGAATTTCAGCTGCACCACGGCGCAAAAAGCCGCCAATTTAAGCCAGATCGCTTAAACTGGTCCTATGCAACAACTTTCAAATTTAAAGTATACTACGGAAAAGAACGTACAACGCGCTACAACGAAAAATTCACCGAGCAGCCGCTGGCGCCCATGCGCCGCGGAGCAAACGCCCAAGCCAGCGAATCGGCCAGCTACGAGAGGGCGCTGCGCACGCAAGATGGCGGCGCCCTCGTTAGAATGGTCTATACAATGCGTCAGCTCGCTTTCACAAGCGCTCACCTGTGGCGCAACAAGCACAGGCAGCCACGCGCTCCGAGTATCGCCTTTCAATCGCTGAGCGCTGTACACTTTATTTACAGGAATATACAGGGTGCCCGAGCTATCATGCACCAACATTTAAAAAAAGAGTAATGGCGTAACTCGAAGAAAACCTAGTGCATAATGTTTGCAATACTGTGGAGAAGCGGGCACTAATTTTTTTCGTTAATGAGACTTTTTCGTTTTGTTTCGTTAACCATGAGTAGGATGCGGAGCATCGGGGGGGTTCCGTTTGCGTTTCCATTATGTTTGGTAGCCAAATTTGGTGGATATGTAGTAAACCCCGTAATGCTCATATATCCTACTCATGGTTCCCATCCGGGAGATTGGTGTAATTTTCCTTACTGTATGCGTATATACACGAGTGAGACGAGATTGAAGTGGTATCTAAAGGTCTTTATTTAGGTTTGCACGTCTTCTTACTTTGAGTATGACGGCCTTATGGTCGCTGAAGTGCACAGTCAGTGGATCTCGTAGCAGCGGTTGTATGTAGTCGTCGCCGTTGCAGTTGGTAAAGACGATATCGATACACGTTCCGTGGATTGTAGTTGGGTGTGATTGCTGTTACACTCTAAGAAATGTGGGGAGTAGTTGAAGAATCAAACAGCGTTCCTATTCCTGCCAGGGTCGTTTGACACCGTCCGCGCCACGCGTGGCGTTAGATGGCGTGTTCACTCTACTAGGCAACCAGAATAAAACTGCTGGCGAACTCTCCCCGCTCTTGATGGAGCTAAGCGGCGGTTGTACCCCTTTCGCGGGAGAGAATAGAACAGCGTACCGACTCTGTCTCGCATCGATGGAGTTCGTATATCCTCCGCGAGAGAGAATAGAACAGTATATCGACTCTATCAACTTCAGCTGCACGCTTTCAGGTGTGCAAAAAGGCAGACACCTCTATGGCGGACGCGACCTCTTTGAAGTCGTATGAAAAAGTAGTTACCTAAACAGCCACAGCACCGGGCCATGAAACAAAGCGTACTTAAAATAAAGTGCAGCGTATTCAAAAGAGCGTGCGAGGTAGTGTTACACGTCCTCTAGGAATGGGTCATTTGTGTGTTCTAACGCAACGGTGTCCGTCGGACTACTTGAGCGTTGTACCTTTGCGCGGTCTTTTCATCGCAGCGGGGCTGGCGGACGGACGTGTCTCTCCGACGTCTCCGTCCCTTTTGTGGCATTGAAACCGCCGTAGTACTCCTGTACGTGTCTGTGAGGGGCGTTTTGGTGTCGGTGGCTGTGTTTGAAGTATACCTGACTGGTGGAATAACATCGTTTGGCTGCTGCGGCCGCCGCTGAAAACGTAAGTCACCATTTCAGTTTTTCTGGCGCAGTACGGGAGAGCTCGCGCTCGTCCCCGCCAAAACTTCAGCTTTATTTATAACAACTGGCGCTCGTGAGTGCTGCTTAGCCTTGTTGGTTCTTGCGAAGAATTAAGTGGTCACATACATGTGCTTTCATTTGTGTGACACCAGTTCTAGCTATCCTTTTTCCGGCTTTGTGTTTTTCGAACAAGCGGCCGTGCTCCCATCGCAGGTTCACGACGTTCAGCATGCGTTGAAACAAGACCCGTGTGCAGTGTAAGAGTTGCGGATTTATTAAGCTGGCTTCTTTAGGCACTGGACACATGTACGGTTGGTACACGCGATTCGCATGCGACTGATCGTTACGACTGTCGCCACGAGTAGCCGTACGCGTGAATTTGAGACACATGGCCTGATGCGCGCATGCGATGTGTCGTCGGCGTCGCTCCGCCCAGGTCAACTACGACGATCGCTGAGCTGAATTTGTAGATTCCGCGCGTTTTTTCGCAAGAAATTGATAAAGCAAGCAATCTTGAAGCGTTTTCTGCCTTCGGGAACAGTCCGCGCTCACGCCGGCCGCGCCTGCCAGCTCGACACACTCAGCGGCTCGAACCGGCGCAGACCACGGTAGCAACCGCTTGTCGCTGCTCTCCCGAATCAATCTGTTCGCTAAGAAGAAGTTCCACATGCGAAAAAGTAGGTGTTAATGTGGTGAAAAATTGTGCTAGGGATTGTTGTCAGGGCTTATTTTAAAAGCGGCGATCAGATATCTGCCGCCATGCAAGCCTGCGCTGACCGGCCGTGGATGCCCCGGCGCGCGGTGCGCCGAGCGGTCGAGAGATGGCGATACCTGCGCGGAAGCATCTAAACAGGCTACGCAGATGTCTTGGTCACCGATCGCTCAAACGGCCGTTATAGCCCAAATAAAGTTTCACATGGGAGAAAAAGGATGATAGTGTGGTGAAAAGTTGTGTTACGGATTGTCATCCGCAGTTGCACAGATAGCGGCGATCAAATGTCCGCCAGAATGCTAAGCCTAAGGTTCCCAACACCCGAGCCGACCCGAGCAACGCAAGCCTGTTGCGGGCGGTTGGGGCTCAGCGGACTCTCGATCGCAATGATGGCACGACTGCATCTGGCTTGCCAGTCGCACGTCGTGAGCCTCCTCGGACCAGCGAACGACCCAAAACAGGCCCTAACGATCAATCGTAACGATCAGTCGCATGCGAATCGCGTGTTCTAATCGTACATGTGTCCAGCGCTATCTATAAATTAGGCTTCGTTTCATTATCTTCTTCAGCAACGTAAATACATTGTCGAGCGACAAGGTAATTACACTGCTGCCGGGCTTATCCGTCGGTTCCGTTCCCATCTGGCGCGTCTGACGAGGCAGAAGTGAGCGACGGCGACAGCAACACCATAATCAGTTTATTACCCAATCAGTTAGGTTGGTAGCGTCGCTTTATTTGGTTACCCCTTAAAATATAACGCAGTCAAAGGTTACAAGGTTTCAATTCAACCTTCAAGTTGGTATAGATGTCTTGCAAAAAAAAAGAACGTGAACGTTTGTGCGTTGCGAACCCATTGTGTAGTGCGTTACCTTGTAGCCTCTGGTCCCGTGTTGTTAGAAAACAATACTTAACGCTAATAAAACGTTGACGGTAGGACATTTCATCGCGATTAATTGTTTGTGTGGCTACAGTAGCCACAACAAAATTTCACGGAACCGCTGGCGTGTTGCTTTGTCTATTGGACTTTTTTTCTTATTACCTTGCGCGACTGCAATAAGAGTGAAGCCCATTTTCGGGCAAATTCCGTACTGTTTTCTCAAGAAAGAGCCAAGTAACGGCTACCGTAAAACGTAGCATTGAAAAATGAATACTGCAGTACGTTTTGTTTCATAGCGAGTGTTGACAAGCTAGAACTTTAGGCTGAATATTTTCACGCGGACATGTGGTAAAGCGGGTGCTAGGTGCTGTATTTAGTAAGCAGCGTGCATTTAGCATTATAGTGAACTTTTTTTTACTTATTACAGGCGCTACGACGTAAGGTGTTTCCCGTGGATGTTTCCAGGGCTATTCTACTATAGTGCTGTTCAACAACATATTGTGATCGCCTGGCGTTCGGAAGCAGAAAGAGAGCAAAGATGCCTGATGCGGCCGACAGCTGTAAGTATTAAACACTTCATCTTTGGTCACTTTGCCATAGTCATCTGGCAAATAAAAATGTGTCTTTTAGCCTTCCTGGTGTCATTTGCATACACTTTTGCTTTCTAGCATCGACTGACCTTAGTTGTGTTTTATTATAAATGTCATTAGAGACATAACATAACTGCGTAACCAACTTTCTGCTTGATTAAAAATGTGTCGCTTCCACTGCACTGCATTAATGCTGTAGATTTTTCAAACTGCCAAACACTGCAGTATTTTTTAACAAACTTATTTCGTCACGAGTAAGATTCGATGTGCAGCTTCAAGATTGATGGGGATTAGGAATGCGGTTGTGCGGCATTTATTTTCTGCTTGCCTCTTGTTACTCTCCATGATTCGGCCTTCTTACTGTTCACTGATCCCAAGATTAATTCCAATAATGAGAGGCTGACAGTTTTGCTGTAATATTGCTTGTCTTCTAGCCATCCTTTTTGATAACACCAAGTACTTGCAGGTTGGCCTGAGGTTACAGGTTCTCTTGTTGGTGTGGCTGCTTTTTCTGAAAGTGGTTGGTTGGAAAAAAAGAGGAGGAGGACCTTGTTGGCCTAAAATTTGAATAGGGGATCAGGACCCCGATGCTTTAAATTAATCCGTGCTCTCGTTTCTTCTCAGATGGCTTTTCAGTTGCACTGCTGGTGAAAGAAAAGCCAGAGGCCTTGCTCTCAAAGCTGGTATGCATATTTTTCTTCTGTATGTTGAGTAACTGAAATCCAGTGTAGTACTTGTGAATCAGGCTCAGCAATCACCATCACAGCAATTGAAATTTGCTAAAGGGAGCATTTTGCCTCATCAGTAGACAATTGTGAATGTCACATTGATGAATCGTTAGCGTAGTCACTAAATTGTTAGCTTTAAGTGTATAGACTACTAACTAGCGATTGGTTTTCCTGGGAATCGCTTTGTACAGTGGTTTGTCCACTGAGGAAGGAAGAGCAAAATACTGTTACTTGTGTTTCTTCTGGTACTTTCATTTGTGTGCTTTTTATGCAGGAGCCAGGAGAGACTTCCCTTTACCCCAGGATTTTGTTCTCGGGCCAAACTGCGGAGAAATCTGGAGCCGTGACCGTGCACTTCGAAGAGCTCCAGCTGACGGCTATGAACATAGTGGACGGATTCGCTTTGCTTTTGGCGGTCTACTGGACCTTCAACATCCAGGATGTCCCAAAGACAAAGCGGACCTGTCTGCTTTTTGAGATGATGCTCGGCCTACCACCGACAGAGCAGATGGTTTCGGTCATAAAAGCAGCAACTGCAATACAGGTGGAGCGACGTGTGTGAGGATGTCAAAATAAAGCATGAAATGCAGTGTGAAAACGATTTGTCTTATTTTTTTTTTGGCTAAGCACAAACGACAGCTTTTTTCGTAAAGACGCCTTGCTATGTTTACTTGTGAAGTAATTTTACTGTATTTCAGTTTGTAAGCATGAAGTAAAGAGGGCTGCCACTAATGCTGTTGTGGATGCTAAAGTGTAGTCTTGTTAAAGGTAACATCGTGCTGCCTCTGAATAGTAGAGTTCGGCAACTCGCTGGTAGTGCATAGATCCTGCTTCAAAGGAATACATTAGTTCTGACAAAGAGTAAGCTAGCCCCCCTTGAGGAGGCATTACGGGACTCTGGTTGAAAGAATACAATGATTCTGAAAAGAGTGCGCTAACCCTTCCTGGTGAAGTATTGCAAAATGCTGTTTGGTGGAATAAGGTAATTCTGAGGGGTGGCAGAGGTATAGCGAGATTCTGGTAAAGAATTATATAACTCCCTGACTGGAGGAATTATTCGATCCGTGGTGAGGGAATTGCCGGACGCGGTTCCCGCAACTCCTGTGAGAATACCTCGACCCCCTCTCCGCGAGAGGCCTGCGACTCCCTTGTGAAGGGTAAGGTTATTCTGCTAAAAAGGGAGTTACCTGATGCTGGAAAAGGGAATCGTATATGGGACAAGGGTTTCTATTCACTTTGGGAATTGGTGGGACTCCTTTAGTTCTTAGAGTGTAGTGTTTGCTGTGATGCTCTCACTTAATTGCTTCAGCACACTCACCGACGGCGCTGTTGCTTCTATCCTACTTCATCTGAAGAATCACGGAGTCAAGCGCAAGCACAACCGGAGTTGTTGTTCCTCTTCTATAGCACGTACACTCTAAGAACTAAAGGAGTCCCACCAATTCCCAAAGGGAATAGAAACCCTTGTCCCATATACGATTCCCTTTTCCAGCATCAGGCAACTCCCTTTTTAGCAGAATAGCCTTACCCTTCACAAGGGAGTCGCAGGCCTCTCGCGGAGAGGGGGTCGAGGTATTCTCACAGGAGCTGCGAGAACCGCGTCCGGCAATTCCCTCACCACGGATCGAATAATTCCTCCAGTCAGGGAGTTATACAATGCTTTACCAGAATCTTGCTATACCTCTGCCACCCCTCAGAATTACCTTATTCCACCAAACAGCATTTTGCAATACTTCACCAGGAAGGGTTAGCGTACACTTTTCAGAATCATTGTATTCTTTCAACCAGAGTCCCATAATGCCTCCTCAAGGAGGGCTAGCTTACTCTTTGTCAGAACTAATGTATTCCTTTGAAGCAGGATCTATGCACTTCCTTCGAGTTGCCGAACTCTACTATTCAGAGGCAGCACGATGTTACCTTTAACAAGACTACACTTTAGCATCCACAACAGCATTAGTGTCAGCCCTCTTTACTTCATGCTTACAAACTGAAATACAGTAAAATTACTTCTTAAGTAAACATAGCAAGGCGTCTTTACAGAAAAAGCTGTCGTTTGTGCTTAGCCAAAAAAAAATAAGACAAATCGTTTTCACACTGCATTTCATGCTTTATTTTGACATCCTCACACACGTCGCTCCACCTGTATTGCAGTTGCTGCTTTTATGACCGAAACCATCTGCTCTGTCGGTGGTAGGCCGATCATCATCTCAAAAAGCAGACAGGTCCGCTTTGTCTTTAGGGCATACTGGATGTTGAAGGTCCAGTAGACCGCCAAAAGCAAAGCGAACCCGCCCACTATGTCCATAGCCGTCAGCTGGAGCTCTTCGAAGTGCACGGTCACGGCTCCAGATTTCTCCGCAGTTTGGCCCGAGAACAAGATCCTGGGGTAAAGGGAAGTCTCTCCTGGCTCCTGCATAAAAAGCACACAAATGCAAGTACCAGAAGAAGCACAAGTAACAGTATTTTGCTCTTCCTTCCTCAGTGGACAAACCACTGTACAAAGCGATTCTCAGGAAAACGAATCGCTAGTTAGTAGTCTATACACTTAAAGCTAACAATTTAGTGACTACGCTAACGATTCATCAATGTGACATTCACAATTGTCTACTGATGAGGCAAAATGCTCCCTTTAGCAAATTTGAATTGCTGTGATGGTGATTGGTGAGCCTGATTCACAAGTACTACACTGGATTTCACTTACTCAACATACAGAAGAAAAATATGCATACCAGCTTTGAGAGCAAGGCCTCTGGCTTTTCTTTCACCAGCAGTGCAACTGAAAAGCCATCTGAGAACAACGAGAGCACGGATTAATTTAAAGCATCGGGGTCCCGATCCCCTATTCAAATTTTAAATCAACAAGGTCATCCTCCTCTTTTTTTCCAACCAACCACTTTCAGAAAAAGCAGCCAGACCAACAAGAGAACCTGCAACCTCAGGCCAACCTGCAAGTACTTGGTGTTATCAAAAAGGATGGCTTGAAGACAAGCAATATTACAGCAAAACTGTCAGCCTCTCATTATTGGAATTATTCATGGGATCAGTGAACAGTAACAAGACCGAATCATGGAGAGTAACAAGAGGCAAGCAGAAAATAAATGCCGCACAACCGCATTCCTAATCCCCATCAATCTTGAAGCTGCACATCAAATCTTACTCGTGACCAAATAAGTTTGTTAAAAAATACTGCAGTGTTTGGCAGTTTGAAAAAGCTACAGCATTAATGCACTGAAGCGGAAGCGACACATTTTCAATCAAGCAGAAAGTTGGTTACGCAGTTATATTATGTCTCTAATGACATTTATAATAAAACACAACTAAGGTCAGTCGATGCTAGAAAGCAAAAGTATATGCAAATGACACCATGAAGGCTAAAAGACACATTTTTATTTGCCAGATGACTATGGCAAAGTGACCAAAGATGAAGTGTTTATTACTTACAGCTGTCGGCCGCATCAGGCATCTTTGCTCTCTTTCTGCTTCCGAACGCCAGGCGATCACAATATGTTGTTGAACAGCACTGTAGTAGAATAGCCCTGGAAACATCCACGGGAAACACCTTTACGTCGTAGCGCCTGTAATAAGTAAAAAAAAGTTCACTATAATGCTAAATGCACGCTGCTTACTAAATACAGCACATAGCACCCGCTTTACCACATGTCCGCGTGAAAATATTCAGCCTAAAGTTCTAGCTTGTCAACACTCGCTATGAAACAAAACGTACTGCAGTATTCATTTTTCAATACTACGTTTTACGGTAGCCGTTACTTGGCTCTTTCTTGAGAAAACAGTACGGAATTTGCCCGAAAATGGGCTTCACTCTTATTGCAGTCGCGCAAGGTAATAAGAAAAAAAGTCCAATAGACAAAGCAACACGCCAGAGGTTCCGTGAAATTTTGTTGTGGCTACTGTAGCCACACAAACAATTAATCGCGATGAAATGTCCTGCCGTCAACGGTTTATTAGCGTTAAGTATTGTTTTCTAACAACACGGGACCAAAGGCTACAAGGCAACGCACTACACAATGGGTTCGGAACGCACAAACGTTCACGTTCTTTTTTTTTTGCAAGACATCTATGCCAACTTGGAGTTTGAATTGAAACCTTGTGACCTTTGACTGCGTTATATTTTAAGGGGTAACCTGATTACGGTGTTGCTGTCGCCGTCGCTCACTTCTGCCTCGTTAGACGCGCCAGATGGGAACGGAACCGACGGATAAGCCCGGCGGCAGTGTCGCTCGACAATATATTTACGTTGCTCAAGAAGATAATGAAACGAAAGCCTAATTTATAGCTAGCGCTGGACACATGTACGATTAGTACACGCGATTCGCATGCGACTGATCGTTACGATTGATCGTTAGGGCCTGTTTTGGGTCGTTCGCTGGTCCGAGGAGGCTCACGACGTGCGACTGGCAAGCCAAATGCAGTCGTGCCATCATTGCGCTCGAGAGTCCGCTGAGCCCCAACCGCCCGCAACAGGCTTCCGTTGCTCGGGTCGGCTCGGGTGTTGGGAACCTTAGGCTTAGCATTCTGGCGGACATTTGATCGCCGCTATCTGTGCAACTGCGGATGACAATCCGTAACACAACTTTGCACCACACTATCATCCTTTTTCTCGCATGTGAAACTTTATTTGGGCTATAACAGCCGTTTGAGCGATCGGTGACCAAGACATCTGCGTAGCCTGTTTAGATGCTTCCGCGCAGGTATCGCCATCTCTCGACCGCTCGGCGCACCACGCGCCGCGGCATCCACGGCCGGTCAGCGCAGGCTTGCACAGCGGCAGATATCTGATCGCCGCTTTTAAAATAAGCCCTGACAACAATCCCTAGCACAATTTTTCACCACATTAACACCTACTTTTTCGCATGTGGAGCTTCTTCTTAGCGAACAGATTGATTCGGGAGAGCAGCGACAAGCGGTTGCTACCGTGGTCTGCGCCGGTTCGAGCCGCTGAGTGTGTCGAGCTGGCAGGCGCGGCCGGCGTGAGCGCGGACTGTTCCCGAAGGCAGAAAACGCTTCAAGATTGCTTGCTTTATCAATTTCTTGCGAAAAAAACGCGCGGAATCTACAAATTCAGCTCAGCGATCGTCGTAGTTGACCATAAAGCAAAAACAGTGGCGGAGCGACGCCGACGACACATCGCATGCGCGCATCGGGCCATGTGTCTCAAATTCACGCGTACGGCTACTCGTGGCGCCGGTCGTGACGATCAGTCGCATGCGAATCGCGTGTACCAATCGTACATGTGTCCAGTGCCTAAAGAAGCCAGCTTAATAAATCCGCAACTCTTATACTGCACACGAGTCTTTTTCAACGCATGCTGAACGTCGTGAACCTGCGATGGGAGCACGGCCGCTTGTTCGAAAAACACAAAGCCGGAAAAAGGATAGCTAGAACTGGTGTCACGCAAATGAAAGCACATGTATGTGACCACTTAATTCTTCGCAAAAACCAACAAGGCTAAGCAGCACTCACGAGCGCCAGTTGTTATAAATAAAGCCGAAGTTTTGGCGGGAACAAGCGCGAGCTCTCCCGTACTGCGCAAGAAAAACTGAAATGGTGACTTACGTTTTCAGCGGCGGCCGCAGCAGCCAAACGATGTTATTCCACCAGTCAGGTATACTTCAAACACAGCCACCGACACCAAAACGCACCTCACAGACACGTACAGGAGTACTACGGCGGTTTCAATGCCACAAAAGAGACGGAGACGTCGGAGAGACGCGTCCGTCCGCCAGCCCCGCCGCGATGAAAAGACCGCGCAAAGGTACAACGCTCAAGTAGTCCGACGGACACCGTTGCGTTAGAACACACAAATGACCCATTCTTAGAGGACGTGTAACACTACCTCGCACGCTCTTTTGAATACGCTGCGCTTTATTGTAAGTACGCTTTGTTTCATGGCCCGATGCTGTGGCTGTTTAGGTAACTACTTTTTCATACGATTTCAAAGAGTTCGCGTCCGCCATAGAGGTGTCTGCCTTTTTGCACACCTGAAAGCGTGCAGCTGAAGTTGATAGAGTCGATGTACTGTTCTATTCTCTCTCGCGGAGGATATACGAACTCCATCGATGCGAGACAGAGTCGGTACGCTGTTCTATTCTCTCCCGCGAAAGGGGTACAACCGCCGTTTAGCTCCATCAAGAGCGGGGAGAGTTCGCCAGCACTTTTATTTTGGTTTCCTAGTAGAGTGAACACGCCATCTAACGCCACGCGTGGTGCGGACGGTGTCGAACGACCCTGGCAGGAATAGGAACGCTGTTTGATTCTTCAACTACTCCCCACATTTCTTGGAGTGTACCCACGTGGGGGATTGGCCAAGAAACGGTGGTGTGCGGACGCCAGACCACCGCCGACGCCGCGGGACATACCCCCGAGTATAGGACGTGGGGGATAGGCCAAGAAATGGTGGTGTGCGGACGCCGTACCACCGCCGACTCCGCGGGACATACCCCCGAGCATAAGACGCTCCGCATCAAAAAGAGTTTTAAATATCCTGTTTCCTATAGGACTCGTGCGCAGACACACCCTTTAAAAACACTTGTAATAAACCCACGGGTCTTCTTCAAGGCACTTGGTCTCAGAGACGAATCATTCCAATGAGAACGTAGTTTGCAAGAGGACTGTGGGTTGGGTGACTTGGTATGAAAATTCGTGAAGAATGAGTAGTGTATAAGATAAATACACGAAGGATAAGAACACAAAACAGCGGTGACTCATCCTATTTTTCATCTTCGTGTTCTCGTATTTTAGTTCTGTGTTCGCTCGTTACGAAGAGGAACAGCATGCCAGTAACGAGGCCCATCGTACGACATAACTAAGAAATGCCCTGTGCGCAGCCAGGCTAGGGGATGGAAGCAGGATATCACATTATAGGCATGGTGTCCCAGGGCAGATGAATTTTTTCAATGAAATCATACCTACGGCCTCCTAACTTATTCTATTTTCTCCCTTGGAGAAAATAGTCCATTTATTTGTCCACGAAAATTGACCATTCATTTGCATTACATGGAAGGCACCAACTAAATTTCATGATTGACAATCCAGCGTGCAAAAACACGGCACAAAAAAGAACGAGAGTTAGACAGGACAGCGCTGCACTCACAACTGATTTATTTTGAAGAAAACATTGGTCATATATAAAGATCAGTCACCCACGTGGCGGTAAATTATTGCACCCGATAACCACAAACAAAAAAACGCAATCATTAATCGGTTTGCACATGTGTAGTCTTTGGTTTACTTGGTCATGCAAAGGTGTCACTCAGATACGCGTATTCCCGGTCATGCAGCACTATTGAGGGCATACTTATACAACGGTCAGCAGTTCGTCTAATTTGAAAGGCCTCGATAATTTCCCGTGTTGTTTTATCTTTGTGTCTCGACAACACAGTGGTTTCATTAAAAAGCGGCTCAAAATCGTGTTTGCAGCTGTGTTTTGCCAGGTGGCTGTGTGGATTCTTTTTAAATGAACGCTGGTGCTCGGACAACCTGGTGTTCAGACACCTCCCGGTTTGTCCCACGTATATATGTCCACACCGAAGTGGCAACATATACACGACACCCATTGCACATTTCACAAATGGGTCTGAATGATTTATCGGGCACACTTTTTTTGTATTCCGGGAAGCTAATCTTCGGTCAACACTACTGCACAATTTTCCTAATTTATTTGGAGCCGAGAATACCATGTCGACAGCGTATCTTTTTGCCACGTTTTTTAAGTTATGAGAGAGCCGGTGCTTATACGGTATCACAACGGGGTATCTTTTTCTTTGCCTTGGTGGCTGCGTCACAGAACCTGCCGTATCTTTTCCTTTTATCCATTTGACTAACTTCTGCACGACCATGAGGAGAACATTGTCAGAGTAGCCAGCCGTCTGCATTCTACTTATCTGGTTCGAGAAGCTGCCATTCAGCTGATGGTCACATGACTTTGAAAGGGCTGAGCGTAATAAAGAAAATGCGATCCCATTTTTTATTACCTTCGAATGACCCGATTTGAAGTTTAGCACTGGTTTTTGAGATCTGGGACGGTAACACCAGCATACATGACCTGCTCAGCCCTTTCAAAGTCATGTGACCATCAGCTGAATGACAGCTTCTCGAACCAGATAAGTAGAATGCAGACGGCTGGCTACCCTGACAATGTTCTCCTCATGGTCGTGCAGAAGTTAGTCAAATGGATAAAAGGAAAAGATACCGCAGGTTCTGTGACGCAGCCACCAAGGCAAAGAAAAAGATACCCCGTTGTGATACCGTATAAGCAC
Organism: Haemaphysalis longicornis; assembly: GCF_048455015.1. Classification (NCBI taxonomy): domain Eukaryota; kingdom Metazoa; phylum Arthropoda; class Arachnida; order Ixodida; family Ixodidae; genus Haemaphysalis; species Haemaphysalis longicornis. The sequence goes on along the minus strand of NW_027526203.1, from coordinate 43,389,292 downwards.
CGGCTCTCTCATAACTTAAAAAACGTGGCAAAAAGATACGCTGTTGACATGGTATTCTCGGCTCCAAATAAATTAGGAAAATTGTGCAGTAGGGTTGACCGAAGATTAGCTTCCCGGAATACAAAAAAAGTGTGCCCGATAAATCATTCAGACCCATTTGTGAAATGTGCAATGGGTGTCGTGTATATGTTGCCACTTCGGTGTGGACATATATACGTGGGACAAACCGGGAGGTGTCTGAACACCAGGTTGTCCGAGCACCAGCGTTCATTTAAAACGAATCCACACAGCCACCTGGCAAAACACAGCTGCAAACACGATTGTGAGCCGCTTTTTAATGAAACCACTGTGTTGTCGAGACACAAAGATAAAACAACACGGGAAATTATCGAGGCTTTTCAAATCAGACGAGCTGCTGACCGTTGTATAAGTATGCCCTCAATAGTGCTGCATGACCGGGAATACGCGTATCTGAGTGACACCTTTGCATGACCAAGTAAACCAAAGACTACACATGTGCAAACCGATTAATGATTGCGTTTTTTCGTTTGTGGTTATCGGGTGCAATAATTTACCGCCACGTGGGAGACTGATCTGTATATATGACCAATGTTTTCTTCAAAATAAATCAGTTGTGAGTGCAGCGCTGTCCTGTCTAACTCTCGTTCTTTTTTGTGCCGTGTTTTTGCGCGCTGGATTGTCAATCATGAACATTCACCAACTCGCCCAAATCACAGTCCTCTTGAACCAACTAAATTTGTTTAAGAGGCGTGCGTCATGATCGACTGAGGCAAGGAAAATGAAAACGTAGCCAATAGATACAGCCCTTAAAAATTTACAATTCTACGGTAAGGAACTTCGGGCAGGTGGCTTAATTGGTGGTTTATTTCCAGTTACAGGTGAGCTACTGCAAGACTCGGATGTGAGCAGAGAAGGGTCAACCGAATGCTAAATACACACATATCATTGCTTGTAGTGTAATGTGTTCTGACTTCTAGAACAGAACTTGTGAGCTTTCAAAATTATTTTCGTTTTTTTGCGCATTGTAACTGATAGCCAGAAGTCAATATTTTAAATTAAATGAACAGTCCGACTTAACACCATGCCTGTAATTAGCCTGATCGAGATTTTTTGTTAACGTGAACGAACCCTGATCATTTATAGTTTAGTTAACGCGAACAGGTCAGTGTTAGTGATAGTCTCTTTGTATCCTATCTTCAGGACTTTTCAGCCAGTAAGGCTCCTTTCGAATTTGCCTGTAATTTTTACATTTTCAGGGTCGTAACGAATTCGTGTAGTGAAGCGGAGTATTCTAATGTGCCATGGGTTAGTCACTTACATAAAAAGGGCCGCGAGTGTCTAAGGCGAGGTAACTTGCCGGTACCAGTTATCCAGCGACGCTGTTGCCGACCAGCTGCATTGATGGGGTGGTGCTGGAATGTGTGGTGGTAGGTGCAAATAGGCGAATTTCGAGAAGTGGGCGTGTAGGAATCGAGAAAGATGTGACAAGGAGCCGCTCCGGCCACGAGAGGGGGCTGTCGATCCTAGTCTCTAACAGGGGCACTGTGGATCACTCTTGCGGGTACAAGAGTGATCCACAGTGCGTGATAACTGGTGTGTGATTAAACGTCAGCTGGAAAGGACGGAGCCATCCTCTGTGAAGAACTGTTCAGACATGGGAAGAAAACGCCAGAGTACCTAAGAAAAAGTAGTCGAGTTAAGGGCCACTTAAGCTTTAACAGCACGCAATAGCCAATTTAGGCTTAAAAACTAGCCTACTCTTAATGACATTTGAAATGACCCCTACCGTCCCGCACAAATTACGGGGCGAGATGTTGCGTTATCAGCTACGTCAGTTACTGAACATGCCAAGTGAAGTTCCAAAATATTGATAAACAATTCCATGTCCATAACCGTTTTCATTTCTTTGTTTTTTTTGTCTCTTGCGAAGCCCACACGCAGATTGATTTGCGCAGACTGTTTAATGTTGTATAAATTAAATTTTAATATGCCGGTGTGCTTCCTTCTATCTTTGTATGTAGATTAAAAATATGTGAAATTTACACGCGAAATTTCAGCTTCTACGAAATTGTAACTACTAAGTATTTATGCGTATCATGCGTTCACTACACCTGTCTTCTACACGGGGCACTCTCGTAGTCAAGTAGGGCAGCGTATTTCCTAACGCTTCGCTGCACAGAGTACCCTCGTGACATGTCTGTTTGTGCGATGCAGAATGGTAATTAAACGTCGTCATTGGCTGCGCCCCAAACATAACGCGACCTAAAACATACCAAATCACTATTATTATCAAAAAGAACCCGTACATTTCAGTTTATAAAAAAAATAAATTTAGAGAAAAAAGCGAGGCAATGAAAAAAAAAAACACAAAGAGATAGACCTGGTGGGGCTCGAACACAAGCCTTCAGCGCCAGTACTCAGTACTCTACATCGAGGCCACAGAGCTTTTTTTTTTGTCTTTATTTCCTTTTTTTAACATTTTTACAAGTCAGCGATGTAGTAAAAAGCGCCTGCCATGTTTCGGCTGGCGGAAACTATTGTAAATATCAAATGATGTCAATTTTTGAAGCACTGGCGAAATTCCCGCGTCAGGATTTTCCACTTCGTACAACTGGCACAGATAGTTCACTTTTTCCCTGAAATATGCGCTCACAGTTTGCGCATTGACATCCGCATGGCGCACCGCCATTCGAGAGCGCCAGATACTATACAATCCTAAAAGCATGATCATATCATGCGGTACATCATCTTCATTGTTTACACTGAGGAACCTGATTCCATAGGGTGTCACCGGATACTCCTTCTTTAGGGTTCTCATGAGGACGTCCCAAAAGAAAATGGCATCCCAACAGTCTATAAACACATGTTCTGTAGTTTCAGGTTTTTGACAAAGAACGCACAAGTTGTTCCAAGCAACAAAAACACCTCGCTCTTCCATCAAGTTTTCACAGGGAGTGTGTTGGTGTGCAATTTAAATAAGAAGGTTTTCACAGAGGCTGGGATTACCATAGCTTTCACCCTGGACAAAACATCCTGTCCTCGGCCTGTAGAGTACACTGCTCGGTACAGAGGTACTGGAAAGAGAATTTCATTCAGATCTTTTTTCAAACCCTTCCTGGAAACATTTGAGAGATAATCAAAAGAAAACCGCACAGAAAGGAATCTAACTGCGTCAATTACTTCTTTCTGATAACCTCTAATTGTAGGCCATTCCTCGTTGCATGAAGAAACGATGAACTGCGGTAAAGCATTTGCAAGTGCAACTTGGAAAAAACTTTGCAAGAAAGGGTCGTTTGAGTCCCTGAAGAACATAAAACGATTAACAATTTGTCTTACGTATATATGCGATAGCCCGAGCCCTCCCAGCTTTACTCTTCGAAAAAGAGAACTTCGGCTCGTGCGTTCCCAAGATGAATTCCAAATAAAGACAGCAAAAATACGATGCAACTTATTCACATGAACACGGTAACAGTGAATAGCTTGCATAACGAACCACACTTTCGCCAGAAAAAACAAGTTGCAGACAGTGGCCCTTGCAAAGACGGACAATGCACGGCCTCCCCACTTTGTAGCTTTGCCACGCAGTCTTTGGGTTTCGCCTTGCCAGTACTGATTGCTGTCCAAATAACTCTCTATCGGTACTCCCAGGTACCGCCCAGGCATGGTGGTCCAGTTTATGCGTTCAAATACAGTCGGTGTTGATTCCCAGGTTCCCTGCCAAAACCCGGCGCACTTCTGCCAATTAACTGAGCTTTGGTTGACGTCACGAAATTCTTTGGTTATCATGAAAGCTCTACTCACACTTTGTTCGTCTGTGCAGAATATGGCCACATCATCAGCATACGTTAGCAGCTTGACTTCGCTTGCATGCAACACAAAACCTCGTACATAACTATCATTGATAATCTTTAAACAAAAGGGTTCTAGAAAAATACAAGACAACAATGGGGAAGCAGAGTACCCTTGCCTCACTGATGACAACACTGGAATGTACTCGGTAACACTTTTGTTAATTATCAGCTGCGTGAAACAATCATGATACGCCATCTTAACGCCCTTTAAAATAACATCTCCAACGTTTATATGCTTCAAAACTGAAAAAAGGATCCCCTGACAGACGCGATCAAAGGCTTTCTCAAAATCTACCAGTAACATGGCTACTTTACAAAAAACATGTCACAGCACTGCAAGACACTTAGCGCTACGTGAATGTTTGTTACAATACTGCGACCTTTAATGCCACATGTCTGATGTGGCCCGACAATCCTACTGATTGATCACACTCTGAAGTCTTTTGGCAATAATCTTCATTAATATTTTATAGTCTGTGTTGGCCAAAGTAATGGGTCGATATCTTGTTACAGACTGCCTTTTCAAAGGATCCTCGGATTTTGGAATAAGAATGGTGTGCGTGCGAATGAGTTTTTGGCAGCGCACCATTTTTGAAAGCTTCCTCGAATACAAGAAACAAAAAAGGGGCAACCTTATTTTAGGGGCGAAGCTCCTTAGGGCGTGGGTCTGTCCATCCTCGACGTATGTATGTAGCCACCTCTAGTTTAGTTCTTGGATTGTTTACTAGATGGCGTGGCTACCTCTAGTTTAGTTCTTGGATTGTTTACTAGATGGCGGTACTTGTATATGATGAAAAGATGCGCTTGGATTGTTTACTAGATGGCGTGGCTACCTCTAGTTTAGTTCTTGGATTGTTTACTAGATGGTGGGGAGCGTTGTAATAAAATCCGTTCGCTGTTGGCGCGCGCTCGGAGTCGCCCGATGGATAAGGCTGCAGATGTGCGAGCCCGCGAGGCAGAAGCGCTCCGTGAAGCTGCGCGACGCCGCCGCCAAGATCCTGCCGTACGAGAGCGGGAGGCCGAAGCGTGTCGTCTGGCTGCGCGACGACGCCGCCAAGATCCCAGCGTTCGAGAACGAGAGGCCCAAGCGTCACGGCAACGGCGCGAGGACCCTGCCGTACGCGAAGCGGCACGGCTGCGGCGCGAAGAGGATCTCCAAAACGTCAGAGAACGGGAAGCGGCGAGAAAGCGCGCGTATCGGCAGGCAGACCCCGATGCAGTGAGAGCTCGTGAGGCGTCTGCAAAACGCATCAGGCGAGCTCAGCCCCAAGGTGCCGATGCGCGGTTTAAGCGAGACTTTCTAGACGTTACGTTCGGACACAGATGTAGTGGGCGAACTTTCACTGAAGAGTCACGGTTTTACCGATGATTTCCCCTCAGGAGCTTCGCCCACTCATCATCATTCACCCCGTGGAATGACAACCTTATTTTTGTACATCCTATACAAGTCGGAACCCAGACCCTACCGGAACCGGCGCATTCCCACGTTTTAACTCATCAATTGCTGTTTCCAGTTCTTTCAAACAAATGGGTTCTTCGAGTATTTGCCTAGTCTCTTCATCTAACGCTGGTAACAGTGACAGAAACTCTGGCTCAAAAACATCTACTTGGGGACTTGCAGGGCTGAAAAGTTCTGAATAAAACCGCATAAACTCTCTTTTTATTTCTTCCTCCTCGCGCATAGCAACACCCTGACATGTTATTTGTACAATTTTGTTGGCCTTCACATAACCCATCTCATCTTCTAAAGCGCGCTTTGTGGGCGCCTCCCCTGCCAGCAGCCTTTCTGCACGTGCTCTAATTGTTGCCCCCCTGTAGCGTTCCTGATCGATCGCCTCAAGCCTGCTTTTGATGGTTGCGATATCGTCACCGAACAATCCTGACATCTGGCACTCTAGCTTCACCATACGACTGAGATTGCGATGGAGGGTATCCTTTTCCTCCTTTTCAGGTCTTTTAATGCAGACCGCTCTTTCAATAGCCTTCATTTTTATGTCCTGCTTGAAAAGCTCCCATTTTGCACCCCACCCAATTTCAAATTCATCTCTGCACTTAACGAAAATCTCCTCCACTGTTCTATTGAAAGTGTTGTCCTTTAGCAACTTAGCATTTATTTTCCACAACTCCCAACTAAATTTCTTGCACCCCTTCCCCTTCCCCCCTACAAAAAGGGAGACAAGACAATGATCACTAAATGATACCTGGTCGACTGCATAATTATTGCACGTCGACAAAAGCTCCAGGGAGACGTACATCCGATCTAGGCACGCATGGCTGCTTCCCTGAAAGTGCGTGTAGCACACCGTGCTCGTGTTACCCGAGCAGTGGGCCACATCTGACACGTCAGACTCATTTAGCATATGAATAAGGGTCTCTACACTCTTATCGCTCCAAGTCCCCGATTCTACGCGGTCTTCCCGTGCGCAAACGCAATGAAAATCACCCAAAAGAATGATATTCCTATCACACTTCAGATGGTTAGAAATACTTAAAAAAAACTGATTCCTGTCGTTCACAGGATTAGGGGCGTAAATGCACATTACTCTAAATTTACCACCTGAAAATGAAAAATCACAAAGAAATAGCCTGCCATTGTCGCTGGACATGACACTTTCAATTTCAATGCCTATGGCGTTTTTAACAAAAATACAGCACCCTACCAATGAAGCGACCGAGTGACTGACACACACACTGAAAAAGTCCCCCGCATTTCCCCGAGGGGGAGAATGTGAAAGTGCGAATGCACGGTTGTCGGCCCGCTTGCGGCGCTTGCGCTCGGCACCCGCAGCCCACCGCCTCGCCGCCTTCTCTTCCATCTCTTCCATCGGGTTTGTAGTATGACGTGTACACCACGCAGTTATCAAGCCGCTATAACGCCGCTGAGTCGCCAACGCAACGCCGCTGACGACGTAGTTTGAATGCGTTAAAGATATAAGGAGCGTTCTTAACTCTGAAATCAGCGTGGCTTCCGTGGCTTGACCACTGTTTTGTGCTGTGCCGTGACGCGGTGTTTTTCTGGGACGTTTTGCAACGGACACTAAAAAAGGACATTGATATCACCCCATACACCATTCGCTTCTTGCCATTTGAGGACGTTAATCGGGTGCCGTATGACGTTTTTGTGCTCCTAGGTTTGTTTAGCTTGTGGAAGTGCCGCATGACTGATCGGCATGCTGAACCACCTAGGCCGACCAAGGTCATTTTTCGGGAACAGGCGGCGTTGGTACGGAGCGTTTACGTTGCGCAGAGTGATCCACCAGAGTGGCTGCATCTTTTGGATGCGTGCGTTTGCTTGCCTGAGTTTTGAATTGGTGCCGACCTTTGTTAGACTGAAGTGCTTACCCTTTGCTGTCTGTTAGTGTTTATATTGTGTGTCAATTGTCTTGGCTGACTTCTCTCTAAAATTTCCATGTATTAAAGAAAAAAAAAGTGGCTTCCGTGGCTTAGTCGGTAGAGCGTCGCGCTGCGGCCGCAACGTCCTCGGATCAAAACATGGCGCCTTATGCTCTTATTTTTTTATATAGTGTAGTGGCCTGGCTGGCGCGCCGAGAGAGGGTGTTGCGAGCTGGAGAGGAGGCGCTACGCGAGCGCCCTCACGCGTTGGAAATCCGGCGCCGTTGCTAGGCACGCTAGCTAGCTCCATTGCTAGGCTGCGGGCGGACGGACGGCAGCGGACGAAGTAGGCTCGACTAAGAAGTGCATTCGCACTTAAAAGATTTGCGAAGGGACGCACCGTGCCATCAGTACCTTCCCCAGTCCCAATTTTGGTCTCTTGCACAGCCAAAATATCTAGTTCCTTTTCCTTTATCAGGCGATTTAGCTGGTACTGCTTTCGCCGACTACCAAGACCTCGTACATTTAAGGTGCCAATATGAAGTGGCCGTTCAAGTTTAACCAATTTTCAAAATGGTACTACTCTGAAGGCGTGGCAGTACACCTTCAACAGCGCTCACATTGTTCATTTTCGTCATTACCGAGTACCTTGGACGGGGTGCACGAGGGCACGCTGCATTGCGCTCTCCAGAATGCGGTGTAGTAGCTCCGGAGCGGTAGCCTGGTACAGCCTTCATGCTTTAGCAGGTGCACCAAACACGCTTTGCTCCGCCATCCCGCCACCACCACAAACACTTTAGGGACACTCAAGTCAGCTGACCGGTTCCTTTGTGCCACTCAGTCTCAACGCTGGACTTGAGCTTTGTCATCTGCCGTCGCTGAGCGGCCGCCTTTGCAGGCGGTTCTCCCAGCTTAGGCGTTCCGTTGCCGTCCCCGTTGGCGTCGCTGTCACGCAGACGCTTGCTCACGCCCGCTGATTTCGCATCCATGGCGTCTGTGTCACCCTCAAACTTGGTGACAGGGGTTGAGCTGACGTCTCCCCCGTGGCCTTGCCCCGGGTCCGAAACACCAGCTACACGCACGCACTCGCTGGCATCATGACCAAAGCGGCGGCAGGACGTGCACCGCGGAACTTTGCATTCGCGCCGGACATGCCCGGTCGAGCCACAGCGTAGGCACTGTGGTGCCGTCCCGGGACTACTAATAGGGCTAGTTCTCCAGCTACTCTCAACTGGTGAGGCAAGTCGTCCACCTTTAGCCCAACCTTCAGCGTTATGTTGACCGTCCTGGTTGTCGAGCTTTTCTCCTGAACACCAGTGACTCGCCACCTCTCTTTGCACACTTCCCCCACTTTCTCGTACGGAGCGAGGGCGACGCGGACATCTTCGTCAGCTGCGTTGTAAAGTAAACAGTGCAGCTTCAGTCGTACCTTTTGGCTTGACGGGTTGACGACAATGCACCGGTGCCCCTTCACCTTGACTTCCGGGTTTTCCAAAATCTTCTTCATTCAGTCCGGGTTCTTGAAAGTAACCGCCCTTAAGTGGCTCATTTGATAAGTCCCAAGGGCGACTACTTCGGAAAGCCGTCCCAGTTGCGCCAGCGTATCACGAAAATCTTCGACGCGATACGGGCGGGCAACCAGATCGCCATGCAAAAACACGGTGTTCAACACACTTGGTCCTGTGGGCAGCGTGGGCAGCAAATCCTGATACTCGTTGTCATGCTCAATAAACCTGTTACCGCGGGCTGGCAGGCCCGCTGAAACCGCTCTAAAGAGCCCGTCATCTCACGTCCGCTCACTACGGTGGCCGGAAGTGGACTCGGCCGCAGAGCCCGAATGCAGGGCTTGTTTTAGCAGGCGCTCAAAAGTATAGCGCGCGCAGTGACATCACACATGTCACGTGGGTACTCTGTGCAGTGAAGCGCTTGGAATCACGCAGCCGGGCAACGGCTTTATGATTGTGCCCCCTAGCACCGAGAACTGTTGCAGTTGTTGATGTTGAAAATAAAGAGTTGATTTGATTTATTTTGATCTGGTGAATTTCCACTCTAAACACCATCGGCTAATGTCTTGAGCTTTCACAACACTTCCGAAGCCTCTGTCCGTTATATGTGAAAAGTTTTCAACGGAGCGCTGGTAGTGCGCGCACAGTTCAAAAAAATTTTCCCAACGACTTTTTGCCCATCAGCATCAGCATCTGAAAGTTTGAGGGGCTCACGTCTTTCGTGGGCCGCGCACTGTGACATAGGCGTCCACGATGGGCCGCAAAATCTCCTAGTTGTAGCGACATCATCATCATCGTATTCATCAGTGTCATCATCATGAGTGGTGCTCGCGCTGCAGCGTCAGTGGTGCGACGCACATCAAGCAGATGGAACGCGACGGAGCAACCGAAATCGCCAGCCCCATGAACTCTGAAACGCCGCCACCCCCGCCGCAATCTCGCGGACGCCCTTACAACCGGCAGAAGGGAGGTCTACAGGTCTACTGCAAGCTCAGGGTCACTAACAGTCGAGCACACCAAGTCCTCAGCGGGGAGCTGTAGGGAACCCTGAAGCAGTGTACGGCAGTAACAGCAGGGCCCCAACGGCCCCCAACAGCGCTCGGCCTCCGGCACATCAGACGGCCGCTGAAGCTGCCGACGCCCCTCCGGCATCATCGGGCAGGAACCACCGGCCACCCCGGCATGGCTTCCACCAGCCACGTGTCAATGCTGCCGGTGAGTCGCGGCTGTGGCTCCTACCACCATACCACGAGCCGCCTGCCGAGGCTGAACAGCGGTGCTACGCGAAAGGGCCCTGGGAGAGGGGAACCCTTTCTGGCCATCCCAGTTATAACAATGTGCCCAGCGCACATCAAATGTCGTCGCTCCGCCTGCGTAACATCACTCCTCTTCGACGCCATTCCTCTTCACGCCATTCCTCCTGCTGAACTTCACACCCCTTCTTCATCGTCCTCCACCTGCCACTCTTTCTTCCAATTTCCCTGTTCACCCTCACTTCTCTCCTTCAGCGTCATTCCACTTCTTGAACTTCACTACCTTTTAACGTCACTCTTCCCATTTCTTCCCGCAACATCTGTTCTCGAAGAGTAGACACCGCAGCCTAAGCAGAAGCCATTGTTGGTTTATTTGGAGCAGGCGACACAAGCGGCGCAGGGAGAGTCCTTGCTTTGCGTCATTGCAGCTCTACTGTGTCTGCCCGGTGTCTTCATGAACATGAACTGTAAAAGTTAACAGAAGCCATTGTTGGTTCGTTTGAAGCAGGCGACAGAAACGGCACCGGGAGAGTCCTCGCTATGCGTCTGTGCTGCTCTACTGTGTATGCCCGGTGCCTTCATGAACATGAACCGTAAAAGTTCTGAGTAATGTAGCTTTAAGAATAGTTTTTAAAAAACGTCGAAGAAAGAAATACATAGAATCTTCTTTATCTTGCCGACGAATGGTTGCCGCGTCCAAGGCTCCTTTCTTTCGCCCCGACACGGCGCCCTACATAGTCATGGTACTTTTCAGGTTTCGCTTTTCAAAGCGGAACTTTGAAGGCACATTCCCACTGGCGATTCGCCTCGTCGCGCGACGACGCGCGTCGCGCGATGCGGCCATCAGGCGGTGTTCGCACTTGCGATCAGCGATTACGCGACTACGTTCAGCGCAGCTGCTTCCCGACTTGTACGACCTCCTTAGTGCGTCAGCTATTCGCAGTCAAAGAAAATTATGTTACACGAGCGCGACAAAAGCAGGTACAAAGCAAACTAAAACACATGCTACAAACCTGGAATAATGCCGAAAGCATTTCGGGTTGCGGGAGGAGCAGAAAATAAACTCAAGAAGGCTCTTTTCAACATATTATTGCACGAAGAAATGCACACGCTTGCTTTCACGCCACAACACCCGCATCACGGCCCATAAATTTCACTTCTTTTCACGGGCGCAAAGTTCTGACGCCTCCAAACTCTACGCGTGTTTAACAGTCGCCGATAGAAGTACGAAGAGGCTGCAAGTCAACCTCCTGTCTCGCTATCCACCTGTATACGATGATTACCTGCTTTTACAATCCATACACTTTTCTCCACACTGATGAGTTCCACGCTATTCGTTGATTGGCGCACGCGTACTCTGAAGCCACTGACGAACGAACCGAAGCGGACGGGAAGTTGCTTGCCGGCCCGACCCGGCGGGTAGAGCCGGCGATAGCGGGCCAAGCGCTGGCCGAATGAGCCCAGCGGCGGCGGCTCGCCCGTCCGCCGCCGTTTCCATAGCCGGATGTAAAGAAACGTTTCGTTTCCGGTTACGTCAGCCTACTCCGCGGCCATGATTGGCTTACCGGTTTTGCGGGGCCATCGCGCGACGAGGGAATTCGGCCCAAGAGCGATCTGCTCCGCCGTCGCAAAGCGACGAAAAGCGACGGCCGGCTCGTCACTTTGCGCGTCGCTTTTCGTCGTGCGACTAGGCGAATCACCAGTTGGAATGTGCCTTTAGGCCTGAGCGTTCGCTTCGACGGTGGAATTTTTTCTGTGCGGCCTTTACTGCTGTGAAGTGGCTATGTAAGCCGCAGGCGAATACGACAAGCTCATTTGTGTATGTGGGGGACGTGTGCTACTTTGGTCATATCGTACGAAGGATGCTTTGGAACGTTCCTGGTGCCGTACAAAACCAAATGGTATCACGGCCACCTGTAGATACCTTCTCTTGAGATAAAACGCACGTCAACTTTATTTTGGGACACTTGGTTTTATCCGGCACAGAGGGGTGAGTAAGCAGGGTATTTTTTTTCTGCATCAACCACACTGCAGTAGTGGTCCATGATATTGTCGTGTCGTGTCTGATGGTACACGTCTTGTTCACCATCGGTAGTTAAGAAAGAACTTGAACGTATCATTTTTGCTCTTCACAAGCCACCTTGGGTGAGCGCATGAGTTTTTAACAGCGGAACTGCTGTAGGTGGAGCCCTTCCGTCCATGTGCTGAATGTCTTGCGTCACAGAGAGGTAGGAGAAGGTGATGATGATGATGATTGCTAGTGGTATAACTAATATACCTATGTTTTTGTACTCTTCGTTTCATACTAGCGCTGCTGTTAGGGCAGGCACGCAAACTTGTTAGGCACAAAATACTTAGTTTTCTGTTACAGGTGGTAACTGTGCTAGTTAATATTCCCCTCTCTGGTTTTCGTCCCCCAGCATTCTAATGTTCTTTTCGTCGCCTCGACAGCCTTGAAGTTACCACTCTATGTGCTACTTTTAAATCCTAGGTTTTCTGGAAGCCGAATATTTCCCTCATGTAGATTTGGATGTATACCCTCGCATTCTCACACTATGTGCCTCATGGTTTCTGTTTCCTTCCCGCAGACCACGCATAGCTCATCATTTTGTGGATACTTCTCTGCAAAACGCTTAGTTGGCAAGCCACCTGCTCTAGCCTTAAAAAGCACAGCAGTGAGCTTGGGCTTATCGAGGAAATCTTCCTTTCTGCTGTCCAATTTTTCACCCCTGTACATCTCTAACGACGTTTTAGCTTCCATTTTCTATCTTCATTCATTCGTTTCTATCTACCTTGCCTCTTTTTGGGTTCTTTTGGTTGTTTTGGATTTTCCACCATTCTTTGGGTATTTCATCGTTACCGTTATAGTCTTCCTTAACCTACTGGGTCCAAAAGGCAAGGCACAACTGATTCGACCTATCAAAAATTGATACAAACTAAGCAAAGTACCGGACAATTGGCGTAAGAGCAGGATGAAGATAATATATAAAGGTAAAGGAGACAGGGCTGATGCCAGTTCGTACAGACACACTACAGTTACCTCAGTGGCATACAGGCTGGCAATGTAAGCCATGAAAGCGGAACAACAGGCGTGGATAGAGGGGAACAGCATACTGGGAGAACTACAAAATGGTTTCAGACGAGACAGACGCTTATAGGACAATTTATTTGTCCTAACCCAATGCATAGAGGTGTCAATGGCTCAGGAGCGACCACTAAGGATATCATTCCTACGACAACGTAGATAGAGACGTTCTATGAAGCATACTGGAGCGGGAGGGATTAGGCCAGGACTTTATACAGCTGTTGCAGGGAATTTACAATTAGAGCGAGGTGTAACTTACCTGGGAGGACCAAAAGTGCACGGAACCGGTAGTCACAAATAGAGGTTCAAAGCAGGGTTGTCCTCTGTCGTCATTGCTGTTCATGCTGTACATGGCTAGACTAGAAAGAAAGCTTGAAGGCGGTAAAATAGGTTTCAATCTGTGTTATAGCCGCAAAGGAAAGGGAGGGGAACAACATATCCCGGGACTGATATATGCAGATGACATAGTACTAATAGCAGGTAGCGAACAGTGTCTGCAACAGCTCACAGATATATGCGGGGAAGAAGCCACTGAACTGGCATTAGAGTTTAGCACTGCAAAGTTGGGAGTTCTGGTTTTTAATGGCGACTCCCGTAACGAATCGGTATTCGTTCAACAAGCAGCAATACCGTGGTTAACGGAATACTAATATCTGGGCATATGGATAAATGAAGGTCAGGCGTATCTAAAAACTCATGAGGAGCATTTAAGAATGAAAGGCAAAAGAAACGCCTCTATCATGAAACATAGAGCACTGTGTGGATATAACAGATATTAAGTAGTGAGAAGAATCTGGAAGGGAGTAATGGTACCAGCACTCACCTTTTCAAAGACAGTAGTGTGGTAACTCAGATTCTACCAGGGCTAGAAGTAAACGAGAGGGCGAAGATCGATTAGCATAAGGAGCACACAGTAAAACAACAAATGAGACAGTGCAGGGAGACATTGGACGTGCTCTTTGAAGCGAGAGAAGCACAGACCAAAACACGTTTTGAAGAACGTCTTAGAAATATTGATGCCCAGATATTGGCGGCCAAAGTATTAGGGTATCGTAACATGAAAAGCGTGGACACACAGTAGAGGAAAAGAACCAGAAGGCTCCGAACAAAGTATATGAAACCTGGAAGTGCAGGGGAATGCACAGCGGATTGCCTTGCACGCAGTTCTATTTACACCTCAGCAGACACGCTGAAACGAATCGAATGTTGTCTCGGAATCAGCAAAGTATGCATGTGTTTATTTTTCAAGAAAGTAGTTGCTTCAAACGTGACTGCGGGGTTTGAGGCCGCTATTCATGCTTGCGCACATGCTGCTACGAAGGCCCGATCACCGTATCGTCCGCCATTGCCGTTTTCCGCAGCGCCACCTGTAGGGGCTGGAAAGAGCGGCTATTCCTGTATTTTTAGTTCGTGCTGAGCGCCTATCAGGCGATGGAAAGCCTTTCTGTATCAAGGTTGGTCATGAATTCTCGTAACTTGCCCGTACTACGCATACGAAGCCCGGCGCCAGAATGCGTGCCATGTACTGTCTGAGAATTGTGGAGTACCGCGACCCGCGATTCCGAGTCGGCGCGCTCTCCAAGGAGAGGCGCGTCACGCTGAAACCGGTCCCGTGCTCCGCTGGATTGTCGGCACACCCGAGAGATGACACCACCGGTCCGTGCGCCGCATAGGCACGCTGGCTGCGGGAACGTGCGCGCGGAAGACGTGCGGTGCGGTTGGAGGTCCCGTCGGGGCACAGAGCGGGAATTTTAAATGCAGAGCATTTCAGTAACTCACGATGTCACCCGCGTTGGCGTCCGTAGTCCGCGTCCGCATCGCTCCCCCTACACTATATAAAAAAATAATACTTGCCGGCGCCAGGTTTCGATCTTACGACTCTGCGGGCGGAACGCAAGGTGCACGGTACTCTACCAACTGAGCCACAAAGCCGACACAGAACAGAAGGTTACGAACGTGCCTTATATCCTTGACTCATTCAACCGTCGGCCAGAGGTGCGCCCTCTCCCCCGCGTCCTCCTCGCCTTCTCTCCTCTCGCAACGCCCTCTCTCGCCGCGTTCGGTTCGGGTGCACAACAGGTGGGGACGTGCGCAACACCCTCTCTCGCCGCGTTAGGTTCGCGCGCAAGAACAGGTGGGGCGCTCGCATCGCGCTCTCTCGCCGCGGTCGGTTCGCGCTTAAACCACATATGTCGTTCGCGCGCGCTGCGGTCGCTAACATCTGTGGCGTGATCGTGACGTCAGCATCACGCGTTCGCGTGGTGGCGATTTCGGCGCTATAACACTCTCGCGAGGGGCATTGGATTGGATTCGTTTGGATTGGCTTAGATTGGCTTGGATTTGGATTGGATTGGATTAAAGTGGATTGTGTTGCGTCATAGCCACGCCACGTTGCGTCATAGCCGCTCCACGTTGCGTCATAGCCGCGGCAGGGGGTTCACGGCACGTTTCACCATCGACTTCACCGACAATGTCTACGCTGGAAGACAACAATTACAACAACAACAACCAATACGTAATCCATACGACTTGCAGGCGCGCCCCCCCGCAGAAATGCTCTGCATTTGATCGTGCCCCTCGCGAGGGGGATGTTTTTTTTTTGGTGAGGCGCAATAGGACTTGCTCCGGCGGCGCGATAAAATCACAGGGCCGGGCACTTACCGGCCACGCCACCAACGCGCCGTCTGTCGCGAGGCGCCAAAGGGTAAAGGCTCGCCGCACGGCTAAGGTGGATGGAATGAGAAGGCGTGAAAACCGGCCGCCCGAAGCTGGCTCACTTGCGCGTGCCTCCCGCATGGTGGCGCTGTAGGTATCGACGCACCCGTAATGACGACGCCCGTAACGAATCGGTATTCGTTCAACAAGCAGAAATACCGTGGGTAACGGAATACAAATTTCTGGGCATATGATGTGGGGACCCGCGTTTCCCTGCGCCTTGCCTGCATATGCTTTCGCGAACCGGGAGCCGCCATTTTGAGGAGCCGGCGCGACGCGTGAGTCATGACCTCTCCGTGACCCCATGCGACGTGCCGAACCGGCTCGCTGCGAATGTGCGCGCGAGGGCGCGGGGGAAGGAGGACCGATTTGCGCCTTCCTTCGCACCACCCTCTCCCCGACCAGGGGAAGACCTCCTCTCCCCCGGAGCTTGCCTGCGGGACAAACGTGCATTCCGCCGGGAGTCGACTGAGCGATTTGGTCGGAATCGGTTGGTTCGCCAGTGCCTACTCCGAATGCCCCAATGACGGTGAATCCAGTTGGCTCCACGGACTCTGTTGAGAGATTATGCCCTGATCGGTCACTTGGGATGCCTCCCCTGCTCCCGTGGCCGTGATGACGGATATCGAGTTCTGAGTCCCGCGTCTTGAGCGAGCGAATGGAGCCACTGTCTCCCCGCAAGCGATAGTCGTGTTGTCTGGTATATTCCCTGTATGTGCCTGGCAATAAAGCCTCTCCTTGGATTGCCGGAGCCTGTCTACCGCATGTGAGTACTCGAACACGTGCGTGAGTCTTCGGATTCTGCAGGGGCTAGTGTACGGCGCTGCTGTAGCGTTCTCTAGCGAAGCTAGCCAGGGTCCTCTGTTATCCCGTACGTTAGCCCACAATGGATAAACGAAGGTCAGGCGTATCTTAAAACTCATGAGGGGCATTTAAAAATGAAAGGCCAAAGAAACGCCTGTATCATGAAGCATATATGAAGTAGTGAGAGGAATCTGGAAGGGAGTAATGGTACCAGTGAGACGAAGGAATCGCAGAGGCCGCAGTGACGTTGCGACAAACATATTTATTCTAGGAAAGCATGATGGTGACTACAACTGGAACGTGCATGTGGTGACTTCTTCTTCTTCACTTCTCCTTCGTCGCTTCTTCTCGCTAGTTTTCTGCATCTTCCCGCCCGCGTAATTCAATTGTAGCATCCCTCCATGGAGTACAAAAGCCGTACTGGTCTCCTGATTAAGTGGCGGTGAGGTCTCTTTAGCAAACATGCCCTGACTAGGCCGTCTCTGCCTGGAAATATCTTCTCAACTTTGCACAGCATCCAATGGGCTCGGTGTGGCTTGTGCCCTATTAAAACTATGTCCCATTCCTTAATCGTTGTGTTGGTTGACGACTTCAAGCTTACGCTTCTTAATTCTGCTAGGTATTCCTGCTGCCATCTTTCCCACCACGCTGCTCTTCTTTCCCGGGAGTTCTTCCATAAAGCTCCTAGGCATGTTTCGGCGGCTTTGGGGTCTTGATGAAGTCTCTGTCTACCGCCTATGACGTCGGCCGACGTAATTGACAAGGGTTCGTTTGGGTCGTCGCATCCATATGTGAGCGGTCTGTTGTTGATTACCCCTTCAGCTTCCACGACGATTGTCCGGAGTTGTTCCTTTGTCATAAGCCATCTTCCAATGGTCTTTCTGATGGCTCTCTTAAAACTTCTTATCAGTCTTTCATAAAACCCGCCCCACCAGGGTGCTAACTCGGCTATGTACTTCCACTTGATCTGAATATTCGTTCTGAATAGACGCACTTTACCGTCCTCCATCCTCAGTATTTTATTGATTTCTTTTTCCGACCTTCTGAATGATCTGGCAATATCGCTGTAGATGGTCTTGCACATGCCCCTTCTGGCCACAAATGTCCTAAAAGCGTGTATAAAGCACTCAGAGGATGTGCTCTTCATCAGCTCAAGATGTACCGCTCGCGTCACCGCACACGTTAAAATGACAATGTGTGTACATCTTTTGCTCAGTGTGTCCTCTTTCCTTTCTAGCGTACAGCGGCCCAGTGAAATCGACTCCTATGACTTCAAAAGGACTTGATTAGGTGATTCTGTAAGCTGGCAATGGCGCCATTTCCTGAGTCATCGGTCGAGCGTTGAATCTCCTGCATGTAATGCATCTCCTAATGATCATTCTAACTAACTGACGGCCTTGAACTACCCAAAACTTTGTTCGTAATCTGGTCAGCGTTACACAGACGCCGCCGTGTATTGTCTGATGATGCACATGTCGTACCAAAAGCTCGGAAATTTTACTGTTCTTCGGCAGTAGATAGGGTGTTTCTCATAGAAACTCATGTCGCTTCGCGCCAGCCGTCCTTTCACTCTGATTACACCTTCAGTGTCCGTGAAAATTCCGATGCCATGTAATTGGGATGCGCCTTTCCTCTCCGTCGCGCCGTTGCTGACCGTCTCGCCGGGATGCACGAGTTCTTTTTGCTCTTGCCTGATGAGAAATAATTCTGCTTTGTTGAGTTCTTCTGCTGTTATAGGACCTGATGATTTATTCTTTCGTAGCTTCCCAGCATAACGTAGCATCCATGCGGCGATCTTTAGTGCCTTAGTATTATATCCGAACCTGCTCATGTCAATAACTTTTTCTTGACTATCGCAAGACGTAAGCTTACAATGCTCCATGTTCGCGACCTCCTTTTCTTTCATATTGTTTATCTGTGCTCCATATGCCGGTCTCTCACAAGATCCTATTAGCCCAACTAGACCTTTCCACCAGGCTTCTGACGCAAGCAGTTGTTTCATTTTTATCCCTCTCGTCATCAGGTCGGCAGGGTTTTCCTCACTTTTTACGTAGCCCCATTGGTTTGGACTTGATTTCCTCTTGATTTCATTTACTCGATTTTGAACGAAAATGTCCTTGATTTTGCTTGATTTGACACAGCAAAGCACTATTTGTGAGTCTGTCCAGAACTTGACGTATTTGATTTTTCCGACAATGTTGTCCACGATGTATTTGGCTAACCGTGCTGCGACCGTGGCTGCCAGAAGCTCTACTCTTGCGAGTGTTACGTCCTTAAGCGGTGCAACTCTTCCTTGACTCATTAGAAGCTGGGTGTTCATGCTTCCATCAGTGTATATGGTCACAAGATATGCCGCTGCTCCGTATGCTCTTAGGCTTGCATCAGAAAATACGTGCAGAGTCGTTAGCTCTTCCGCTTTTCCAAAGGAGTGTGAGCATCTTGGTAACAAAAACCCGCCCAGCACCCCCAGCTCTGAAATATACTGCATACAAGCTGTTCGATATTTATCGGTTTAAGGATCATCCCAGGTGAATGACTCTTTCCAAACATTCTGTAATTGCAGCTTTGCTCGTACGAAAAAGGGTGTCAATAGTCCTAGGGGATCGTACAGTCTGGCAGTGGTTTGTAATAGCTGACGCTTTGTTATCTCCGCGACATCCATCTCCGAACGCCAGGCCGTGCTAGGAAAGGTAATTTGGTCCTATATGAAATTCCACTTCATTCCCAGCACTTTAGTTTTTCCTTCTTGTCTCAGTCGCCGGTCTAGGTCTTCCCCTTCCTTGTCAAATACACTTCGTAGGGTTGGATCGCTAGATGTCCACTTCCTTAAATTCATTCCGGCTGCAGCAAATATACTTCGTGCCTCGTTGTACATGGGTTCTGCTGTTGACATATCTTCAGCCCCTAGCAACACATTATCGACATAAATTCATTTCTTTAGTTCACCCACTGTGCTTGGGAACTTTTCTCTTACTGCATCTAGATGATGATAAATCGTTGCAGCTAACAGAAAACTACTGGTCTTCGTGCCGAATGTAACTCTCTTCATCCTCCAGGTCTCAACTGTCGGGAGTTCTGAGTCTTTGTTTGGTAGTTCCTTCCACCACAAGAAACAAAGTGCGTCCCGATCGTCTTCGTGGATGGCTATTTGAAGAAAAGCTTTCTCAACGTCTGCAGCCATCACTATTTTGTGTTGCCTGAAATTCATCAATAGGGATACGATGTCAGTGTTAAGGTTTAATCCAGTCTCTAAGTTGTCATTCAATGACCGACCTGCCGTGCGACTCCCAGATGCATCAAACACGATTCGACTCTTGGTTGTCGCTCTGTCCTCTTTAATCACAGCCTGATGTGGCATGTAGTAGAAGAAGTTTTGCCTTTCTTTGTCTTCTTCTGTGCTCACTTTCTCAGCTATACCTGATTCAATATACTCTCGTATTGCCTTATCGTATGCTTGAAGATTTTTTGGGGTCCCTAAGTAGATGTTTGGTTACTTGTAAAAGCCTCTTTTCGGCGACCGACTTGTTCTCTAACTTTGTTGAGCGCAGCAAAGAGAACAAGTGAACAAGAGAACAAGAGAGGGCAGCAAAGCGCTCGTCCTTGTATCCCTCGTCCTCTGTTCTCTTGGCTGCGCTCAACAAAGTTATAATGAATTACCAATTCGCTCTTACCCACACGTTGCTGGACTTGTTCTCGTCCTACGTGACGTGTTCCTTTCAAGGAAGCATGACTTCGTAACGTCCGTCCTGGAAAGCCATGGTGTCTTAGATGTACAGGCGTCCACAGAATAAACCGGACCAAGCGAGCGGCGCGCGATAGCTATCGGTGCGACACCTTCCGGCTCAGCGCCTGCTGTCGAGATAGCGGAGGGCGCATGCGTGTCTCTCGCTATAGGGACCGGGCGGCCGTTGTATGGCGCCACCGTCGTTTCAGCGAACAGCGCCGCCGGCGGCGAACCGCTCGTCAGTGGAATGCCGGTGGCGGTTAGCGCAGCGTAGTTGTGCATGGCTTTCTGTCGTTTTTCTGCTGTGCGGCTTGCAAAGCGTACGTAACCCCACGAGCATATTTCAGATCGGTAAATCTTGAGCGTGGATGTGACGTTTACGAGGCATGCCATGTGTGTTATTTACGCCCATACTCAGTATTTACAAATAGCAGACGACGCTCAACGCGCCAAGCTGGAAGTCAAGCTGGAAGTGAAAGTTCGTTGCTCCATGCAATTTTTTCATGCCTGCATGCAGTTTCGCGAATAGAGGAGTATATTGCCGCTAAATGCTCCCACAAATCCGGCGTGTGCAACCGATCTAGGAATGCTGCGGTGCTGGCCTTTGGCAGTTGATGAAGAAACGGCGTCGACGTCGTGCAAAAGCGAAAGACAAAGTTGGGGGGTGTCTTCGAAGATTTACCTCAAAACAGAAATTGTGACGGA
Source organism: Haemaphysalis longicornis (assembly GCF_048455015.1). Lineage (NCBI taxonomy): Eukaryota > Metazoa > Arthropoda > Arachnida > Ixodida > Ixodidae > Haemaphysalis > Haemaphysalis longicornis. The sequence goes on along the minus strand of NW_027526203.1, from coordinate 43,368,296 downwards.
CGACGCTTCCGTAACTTCCTTACCTACGGCTGAAACGTGTTTAATTTCACAGAAATGCTCTCACTACAATCAATGTATTAAATAAATAAATCGTTGATAGAATAAATACCGCATGATAGTGGAACGTTATTGCTTGTCGTGGAGAAGCATTGTTTTACAAGAATTCCAATGGTTGCTGGCTAGTTGGTCAATGGTTTTTCAAAAACCAATTCCTGCGTGGCTGAAAGACGCAAGACAGGAGGGTACCCGAAACCTGTACTCAGCTTCACAACTGAATGCTGTGGTCGGTCTACAAGCTGCCACGTATACGATTGAAAAATCATGCACACCTCCGTCTAACGACGATGATGGTTTATCGCAAAGCTCTATCGTATGGGTTTTCTTGGTTGCCTTCTGGATTTAAACTTTGTCTAGTTAAGTGTCCAATTTGACCAGCACGCAGTTTGGTCTTTTGATCGCAGCGTCTTTGACTTTGACCATTTCCCATTCGATTTCGCAAGAAGAAAGTTTTGTGTTCAACCGTCATAATCATTAAACGGAGGGTAGATGCTTTTTCTGTTTAATTTTGAACTTCCATGCCCCCTCTCCAAATCTAAACTTTTTCCAGCGTGTCGGAAATGTGTCTGTGGTGGAGGACTCGGGCTCATGCACCTATATTTGAGGCAACTAATCGCGCGTTTTTGGTGTCTTCACCAGGCATTACACGATTATTATAGGTACTCTGTAAAGAATACTTAAGCATTAAAAAACACCGGCTGACGTTAACACTGCCACATTTTTTTACCTATCGGTGCCAGCCTTTATTCTACGCAGGGGGTAAAACGGGAAGAGGATGAGGGATGTTTTGTAGCTTGGGCTGTTGGGTTGGTGAATAACTTTGGCTCTTGATAAAATGATTTCACAAACGTGGGAGTTCCACTTCGGCTTTCAGGCTCCCATGCTGTCACAGTGTCGCTCACCAAAACCGAAGGTAGAAAGATCACGGTTACAGAAAGTGTAAACTACCGCAACATTTCGACTGCTACACGGTAATCCATCTCGTATGCAGGTGCCTTTCTATTTAAAGCACACGTATCGAGGTATCCCAGCGCTAAGGCTGGCGTGAAAACCGTAGTCATTGAAACCAGTGAAGATAATTTAATGTGGTAAAAATGAATTCTAATATTGCTAATAGTTTTATTCCTACTCAGATCGCGTGGAGCCAGGCGCAGAGCGCTGCAAAAAACGCTCGTGTCAATGTAGCCCTTCCCCAACTTTACAAGCATCCAATAAGTTTGCGTAGCCGTTAGTGCATTTAAGAAGAAAATAATACTAATAATAGTAGTTTTATTCGTACTTAGAACGGGCAGCTTAGTAGACGTCTACGACGACGACAGAATAAAAAATTGGTCGCCATCTTGCCCTACGAAAGTTATTATTTGGCAGACCTGTTGTAAAGCACTAGAAATGGTGATGGAGGAGGTTATGAAATGTTTCTCCTCGTCTCGGTGGACTTGCCAGTTACGCTCGGGTAGTGTCACTAGATAAGGGTACAGAGTATCGAGACTCTTTTCTCCTATTGTTCCGTGCCGCCGCAACGATCGTTACTCAGTTCGCATTTCTGGTCATTTTTTTACACTGCGATGATTCATGGGCGCCGCCACTTTGTTGTATATGCGTTTTTGTCTGTCAACTCTGGTAGGCTTAGCTTGTCCTCCCTGCTCTGCGGCTGTGCGTGACTGACGTCGTTCAGAATGTTAATCAAACGTAACGCGTCTATCAGCATTTCAGCAGCAGAAGTGTGATCAACGATGCCCTTCTGCTGCACCTTCGGTAGCGTTATTAACAGACGACCCCGTCGAGGTTAAGGGCCAGGCCGTAGATGCGGCAATTTCGCAACATTGATAAACGACAAAATGGCCGCCGTCGCTGGTTTGTGTGCCTAAATGGCGGTACTAATATAATACCCTATCTATTGACATTAGTCTCGGCTTCTCTGACGGCAAATGCTGTGTCCTTTCTATAGCCTGACGCATGCGATCGGCGTCTCGACCAATTACTGCTCCATTTAGTGACACTAGTCCCGCCTATTCTTCAAATTTGATCTGCAAACTTATCTTTACCAGGAACACATGTTTGGGGAGACCTGCCATTGCTCACGGGCGTCCTATCATTCATAATGCGGTTTCGATGCTTGTTTTGTGGTTTCCTCAAACGAATTCTGAGCTCTATGCCACATGCTTGATTAGTCTGACGCATGCGCTCTGCGTCTTAGGCCTTGGCGCCATGGCATTTTCGCCCACACCGAGGAAACCGTTGTGGGTAGAGGTATACAGCTTTGCTGTAGTATGACGAAGACACCCGATCCAGGGTGGAACATGCGTCGTGACCGACTTCCCAGCACAGCGCAAACCGGGCAACTTCAGGAGATACCACCGCTGTAAAAATTGCCTGGACAAAGCGTCTTCAATATGAATCGAAGTTCAGCCAAATGACGTGGACTGTCGGTGTTCCGCTTGCTTACCTTTGAGAAGGATTAATCAGGGCGATAAGATAGACGCGCATGCGCGCTTAATGTTTGATAGGAGCAAGCGGTGCCCTTTCTTCTTTTCCACTTTCCTCTCAAGCTATGCTATATAAACTACTGCTGAATAAACCTACGTGCATTGCGTTCCAGAACTATGCTTGGTCAATAACGCATTCGACAGGACATCGTACAGCTGGCTATTCTTGAAAAGCCTCATAATTGGAACTCGATTGATTTGATTGATATATTTTGGGGTTTAACGCGTCGTAACAAAACAGGGTATGAGCTGCGCCGTAGTGCACGGCCCCGAAATAATTTTGACCATCTTTAACGTGCAACGGGGGATCTTTATGTGCGCCTGAATCTGGAACACACGGGAATTTCGCCTATAATTCGAGCTTAGTCGTTGCGTTATTAATACTTGTCACTTGTTCACAACGGAAAATATATGCTGCTGCACCACCACCACCTAAACGTTTAGGCCCATACATCGCTATAACAGTAAAAAATACAAAAATAAGCACGTCACGACTTCAAAAACAGACTCTTTTGTACTAAACAAATGTTCTGATTCAAGCAAGGGCTCAGAATAGAATGTCTTAACACTGCTTATTATTTAGAGTATAGCGTAATATAGTTTAGTAATTATGAAAAACCCCATTTCTGACGTGGCTGGTTGCTTGAAAGTGATTAATCTTGTAATACAGGATGCCTTCTTTTAAAGGTCTGGTCAACAGTAAATGGGCAATAAACTAGGTGTGGACTTTTCACCACTGTTTCTTGTTTTTATTCCTGTAGTTGAGGTATAAAAGGGTTCAAAATGTGATTAAAATTTGTGCCCAATGACAACATGTGATCTCGTATTGCCAAGAGTTACATATTTCATTTCATGGAGTAGCTAGAGGTGAGTGGGGTAGGCCTTCGTCCTGCAATGGACCTGAGTAGGCTCATGATGATGATCCTTAAGGTCCGAAGGCATTAGGAATTGGGGGGGGGGGGTTCAGGGAACAAGGTTTTCTGAAATGCATCTAAACCTAAATAGCGTAGGAAACACAAAGCACGACAGCACCAAAGTTGAAGTAATTGACTAAACCAAGAAAAAGCAATCGCAGTTTGCGTTTAGGTCTTAAGATGTATGACGCCATATCGTTTGTTGGACGTTGCCTGAGCATTTTCGAAATGAAAATGGTACATTTATCAGTTATGCTTTCCAAATACTGGAGCTGAGTGAAGGGAGGAAGACTAGTCGCAACAGTTTCTATTCGCCGCGGCACAGAAAAGACAACGGCCATCAACGATTGTGTGGCTTATATGCGTGAAATGTTCCGGCTTTGGGGTGTTGGTCACTTTGAGAGAGAAGGCGACAGTGGGAGAGTTTAAAGTGCTTATTCTCTACCGTCATTTCCAGATTGAACGTATCATTTTTTACTAACCGTGTCTAAGAGGGATATGGAGAAAATATTTAATGAGTAAGAATTTTACTTGAAGATTGAAAAAAGGGGGTAAACAGATGGTGCGGAGTTGAAAGATGAAACCCTAAGTCCTGAGCCTCAGAAGCACAAGCGCCTTCCTTGTTGACGGCGACCTTTAGGTAACGCGCTGGTCAGTTCTGCCGCCGATGACTCTATAGAAGTGGAATGTGCTGTAATATGTGAGTTGTCCTCTCAGCATATCGTTGGACATGACCATGTTGCGTGGAATGGGATGGGTGTTTTCCGAATTTAGAACGGTTTTAAGTTAGTGTACGACGTTTTTTGCCGAATATCTCCGCAGGCCTTTATTTATTTGTTGGCACTGTGGCGTTAATGTTCTGCCCCTCTTTGTAGTCTGGTGAGACAATACTGGCGTCACCTTAAGTGCCTGAAAGAGAGGCCTTTGATATGATATCGTCAGAAGCGCGCTATGTTTATTAGCATACTTCTGGCCCGACTGCCACTCTCCCTTTTAAACCAACCTTCTTCATGGTGAATGGGACAATCTCTCTGAAGCATTTAGGTATTCTCTTTGTAGCAAAAGCCTAAATCACCTTTTGAGACTTTGTAATGATGTATAAACTTCTATTCGATAGTTATGCTAGACAGACACCCTTAAAGGGTGGTTCCGAATTCAGCTTTTTCCATTCCTATCAAAATATCGCCCCGCACAGTAGTCTACTACGGCAATTGTTGCTTGGTAATTTCGCACACCTAGCCGTCAGTGTTTACTGCGTTTTTATGGCTTTGGAACTTCCCCAGAAGGAACTTGAGCTTGGCTTGTTATCCCGAAGTTGTGTCGCAGGAACTTGGATTCATGTTTTCAGGTATGGGGGGGAGTGTTTGATGATGATGATGGTTGGATGTTTATGGCGCAAGGCCAACTAGGGCAAAGAGCGCCAAAACAATGGTTATGTATGACGGTTGAAGATGTAATCACTAAGATTGCTCACCAAAAGCAGAGATTAAAATATTAAAATCAGTATGACAATGAGGATGGCTGGTGTAAAGGGCCAGGGTGTGATAGTGCAGGGAATGAAACTATGCAAGAATTACGCGTGATAGGAAATAAGCTGTAAAAATTTGATTTCGCTAAGAAACGTAAAAGTGCGTTGTAGAGGGACTATGGGATCATCCGCTAAAAACAGTGCTGGGTTGATGATGGTTTGATTTTATTGGCGCAAGGCCGACATGGGCAAAGAGCGCCAAACACAAAGTGATTTGATGAGGTGAGAACAAGAAATAAAATCAGTTAAAAGCTATGAGCACGGCTGGTATAACGGGCCAGGGTGAAGAACAAGAGTGGTTAAAAAAATAAATAAGGTGGCTGGTGTATAGGACCAGGGGTAAAACTATGGGTGGTATGAGATGAGTTGTAAAAAGTGAACTTCTGATAGGAACTGAAAGGTGCGTTGAACAGAAAACATGGCTTCGTCTCCTAAGAAGTATCACGGGTGTGGTGGAATATGTCGTGTGTGTAGTTGTGGGAAGTGTTTTCGTCGTGTAATGTCGAGTGCCTTACATTGTATGAGGATGTGCATCACGGATAGGGCCTCTCCGCACCTGCTGCACAGAGGTCTTGGAGACCCCGTGAGAAGGTGCGAGTGCGTTGCATGAGTGTGCCCTATCCGTAATCTAGCCAAGGCGACTTCAGTGTATCTATTACGTGTGTCGGTGGTGTATGGTCCCAAGTGTGGTTTTATTACGTGTAACTTGTTGTCTGTTTGTTCACTCCAGTGCGTTTGCCATGTTTCGCGAAGTTGTTGTCTGATGTGTGGTTTCACGTCGGTGTAGGGTAATGTGGTTATGTCTACTGTATTCGAGAGTGTAGCAGCAGCAGCCATTCGGTCCGCTGCTTCGTTCCCGGCTATACCACTGTGGCCAGGGACCCAGCAAAGAACCAGTTCAAATTTGCGTACATACACCGACATAATACCCTTGACTATTAGATTTACCACGTGATTTTTTGAAGACGTTGATGACGACAACGCCCGCACGACACTGAGGGAGTCTGTATATATAATGGATTGTGGGATGTGACTTTGAAGGATATGATTAACAACCAGAAGTACACCATTAGCCTCTGCCGTAAAGATACTGGTATTACTGTTAAGCGTTCTAGTGACATTAAGGCCGGGCCCATGCGCCGCGAAGGACACAGAGGTGGCAGTTTTAGAGGCGTCCGTATAAAATTCAGAAAATTGATACTTCTGCTGCAAATACAAGAAGTGCTGCAGAATCGCACATGTGGGAGCTCGGTTTTTATCTACATGTGTGAAGGATGTGTCGCATGATACAGGGCGGAGATGCCATGGTGCTATAAAATCTGTTTGAGAACTTTGTATGGTGTCTAAAAAGGAGACAGAAAGCTCTGACGCTTCCTCTCTAACTCTTTAAGAGAAGGGCGCAGAGAACGATGGTCGGTTTAGGAGTAGTGGAGTCTGAGACGTATCATAAAAAGCCGATTTAAAAGGATGGTGTGGCATAGATGAAATTTTAAAAGCAAAAAGAAGATCTGTGTATGCTCGCTGACGTTGTAGGTTCCACTTATTACACTCCACATAGAGGCTTTCGACCGGGCTAGTCCGGAAGGCGCCACATGCCAACCGGAGCCCCAGATGAAGCACTGGGTCCAGCAGTTTGAGGGATGTCTTACTTGCTGACCCATAAACAACGCTTCCATAGTCTAATCGTGAACCTATCAGGCTGGTAAAAACACGTAAAAGAAGTTGTTTGTCAGCCCCATATGAAGAGTGGGAGAGAACCTTGAGTATATTCATGGCCTTTAAGCATTTATGTTTAAGTTGTTTTATGTGTTGAATGAACGAGAGCTTTTCGTCAAGGACTACACCTAAAAACTTGTGTTCATTTCTGACTGGAATTGAGACACCATTGAGTTTGATGTCTGGATCCGGCCGAATGCCACGCCTTTTCGAAAACAAAACACAAGTACACTTGACTGGATTAAATTTAAAACCGTTGCTATCTGCCCAGCCAGCTAGCTTGTTAACACCAAGCTGGACTTGGCGCTCGCAGATAGACAGGTTACAAGACTTAAAGTATAATTGCACGTCGTCTACATAGATTGAGCAGGAAATGGTTGGTGGCAGAGCCTTCCGAAGAGAGTTCATTTTTACAATAAACAACGTGCAGCTCAAAACTCCACCTTGCGGAACACCGTTTTCCTGCACATGAACTCTAGATAGTGCAGTTCCCACTCGTACGCTAAACGTTCTTTCAGAGAGGTAACTGGCAAGCGTGTTCCACATGTTACCCGACATGCCAAAGGACTTCAAGTCGCTAAGGATGCCGTACCGCCAAGCAGTATCGTACGCCTTTTCAAGATCAAAGAAGACCGTCATGCAGTACTGCTTGTGGAGGAAAGCATCTTTGATATAAGACTCTAACGCAACGAGTTGATCGTTGGTAGATCGCCCCGCCCTAAAGCCCGCCTGGCAGCTCTCGAGAAGACCGTTGTACTCTAAGAAGTACACGAGTCTCCTGTTTATCATCTTCTCGAGGAGCTTGCACAGGCAGCTTGTCAGGGCAATGGGGCGATAACTGGCGGGAGAGGAAGGGTCCTTTCCTTCCTTCAGGAAAGCCACTACTATAGCCTCCCTCCAAGAGCGAGGAATGTGCCCCGAAAGCCATATGTTGTTGTATAGATGTAGGAGTGTTTCAACAGTGTCTGGGTGTAGGTGTTGTATCATGGTGTATGTGATTTTGTCTGCACCTGGAGCTGAAGGCTTACATGTGCTCAGAGCAACCTTCAGCTCATGAATTGAAAAAGGAGAATTGTAAGAAGTGTGCGTCTTGTTGTTATCACGCAGGGACTTCTTTTCTACAGATGTTTTGTGTTTCATGAAAGTGTTTGTGTAGTGTGCTGAACTGGACACGTGTTCGAAGTGTTGTGCAAGTGTGTTAGCCTGGTCTTCCAGTGTGTCCCCTGTTGTACTAACCAGGGGCAGGCTGTGTGTCTGTTGTCCTTTTAGTTTTCGTATTCGTGTCCAGACTTTATGTGTGTCAGTGTACGAGTTGATGGAAGTGAGGAAGGTGCGCCAACTCTCCCTTTTCGCCTCACGACGCACTCGCTTTCCAAAAGCCTTTGCCCGTTTAAAAGAAATGATGTTATCTGACGTGGGGTACCGGCGAAGGACACCCCACGCCTTGTTCTGGGCCTCTCGCGCCCGCCTGCAGTCCTCGTTCCACCAGGGCCTCCTTGGGCTGCGGGACCCACTGGAGGCCTGGGGAATGGACTTTTCGGCGGCGTCGAGGATGTGCGCCGTGACGAGTTGGGCGGCTTCCTCCACGTGTAGGTGTTTTATGGTTGTGTGGTGTAGTTTAGATGTTTCTGTGAATGTACTCCAGTTTGCTTTGGATTCATTAAACCTGTTATGGGAAGATGGACTGCTCGGGCCTATACCTATATACGTTAATGAAGTGGGGAAATGGTCACTACCATATGGGTCCGTGCCCACACCCCACTCAAGACATGGAAAGAGAACTGCGGAACCAATAGCCAAGTCAAGATGAGAGTATGTATTGTGTCCTAAGTTATGATATGTAGGCTGTTTTTTGTTGAAAAGGCATGCTCCGCAGGATGTAAGAAACTTCTCCAACAGGCGACCTCGGGCATCCGTTCTGGAGGAGCCCCAAAGAGAGTTGTGTGCATTAAGGTCGCCTGTTAGGATGTACGGTTCGGGTAGCTGGTCGACCAGCGCCTCGAAGTCAGAGCTCAAAAGTGTGACATCAGGAGGAATGTATATGGAGCATACCGTTATCAACCTATTAAAAATTATTGTGCGTATTGCTACAGCCTCAAGGACGGTGTTGAGAGCGACAGGGTGGCACGCTAGGGATTTCCGGGCTATTATGGCTACACCGCCCGAAGAGTGTGTGCAGCCATCCCTGTCCTTTCTGAAGACCATGTACCTATTTAAGAAATTTGTGTGCTTGGAATTCAAATGCGTCTCCTGAAGACACATCACACTTGGCTGATTAGCATGCAGTATTTCGTATACATCGTCAAGATTTTTAAGAAGGCCTCTACAGTTCCATTGAATTATGTTTTCTCTTCCCATTATTTAGTGTGAGAGCTACTGGAGTGTGTGTGTTTGTTTATGTGTCGTCTTTCGGGGCTGTGACTCTCGCCTTTTTTGGCTTGTCGGGAGGCTTTGGCGTCGGGACGCGTTCCTTGCGCTGCGTTGCAGGCAGGAACGGCCCGACATCCATCTCGTCGTCGGATGTCCGAGGGGTGCCCGACGGACCGGGCCCCCTGGACTTGGCCCCCCCTCGGGAGCCCTTCGTTTGAGCCGCCACCGCCGAGGGCGTCCGGGGCGCCAGAGGTGGCACAGGCGGTGCGGTGGCGGTGGGAACCGGTGCGGGGCCCGTGGTGTCCATCACCTCTGTACCCTCCAACGCACTGGAGGGCGGGGAGACAGAGGCGGGAGCGGCACCGGTCCCGACGGAAGAGGTTGCCACCACAACCGCTGCTGCCTCAGCAAGCGGCGTGGTGGCGGGTTGGGCTGCCAGAGGCAACCCCGGGGGGGGCGGGCGAGGGACCAGGTCAGACTCGCTGAACTGGGTCCCTGTGGAAACGAGACGCCGCTCCGCCCCCCGCCGAGCCGCGTCGGCGTACCTCCCCAGGGGGAAAGAGGCGAACCTCTTTCGCGCCTCTGGGAAGGTGATGTTTTCAGTGACTTTGATGTTGATGATTTTCTTTTCTAGTTGAAATTTTTCGCACTTGCGGGAGTATGCCGCATGCGGCCCCCCGCAGTTTACACAAGTGAGAGTTTCGGCTGAGCAGTTCTCGCTCGGATGATCGTGCGCCGCGCACTTTGCACACGTCGTTCGGCCACGGCAAGAGTTCGTACCATGCCCGAACCGCTGGCACTTAAAACAGCGCCGCGGGTTCGGGATGTACGGACGGATGGAGCAACGGATAAAACCTGCATTTATGTATTGTGGAAGAATTGCGCGGTCGAAAGTCAAGATAATGTGTTTGGTGGGAATCTCCTTGTCTCTGCGGATGGTGATGCGTCTCACGGCAGTGACGCCCTGATCCTTCAAGCCGGCAAGGAGATCCGCATCGGTTTCGTTCAGGAGGTCTGTCTCGGATATCACACCCTGCGAGCTGTTGAGGCTCCGATGGGGTGTGACCCGGATGTCAAGATCAGCCAGTCTAGTCTGAGCTAGAAGCTTTGCAGACTGCTGCTTGTCATTTATTTCAATTAAGAGTTCACCAGACCTTTGTTTTTTGCATTTATACGATTTTCCTACTATGGCTTCAAGATACTTGGCGATCAAGAAGACTGACTGAGATGCAAGAGGGTGGGTTGGATTGAGGGATTCCATCACAAGAAATCGAGAAAAATGGTCCGGTTCAGGAAAGGTTAACGACGGCAACGGAGGAAAGGATACTTCGGTGCGGCCCCTTTTCAGGGACCGATCACGGTTGGGGGGGGTTTTAGACAATACCATAAAGCATAGTATAAAAGCAGGGAGACGGGGGTACTTTCTTTCACAACCTTACCCTGATAGCTGAGGAGGTCCCGGAGCTCCCTGCCTGGTAAACAGACAAGGAGCCCATCCGCCGGAGCTTGACCTGGGCTCCGACGGCCACCGTTAGAGGTTTCTACCCTTCACCTTAAAAACACATCACCACGGTTGGATCCAGCTTATGTTTGGGGGCTCGGGGTCCGCGGTATCGCCAGTACCGTCACCAAGATTGCTCAAGGTGCCCCGTGCGGGGAGGGGGGGAGTGTTTAACAAGGGTCACTGAATGGGTGGCATGTCCATGATGTCGTCCACGCAGTGGTTTTTTTGGTACGACGGCCCGTTTTGAATTCGCTTTTTTGCAGGCGTTCTTTTTGTGCTATGAGACGCGTCTTCTCTGGCTCCCTCAAAACTGATGCAAAGACCCAATTTGGGAGCCTTTCCAGGGGAGTGAAAATTTGGAGGTTGAGAAGTGCGTTATACGCTGTCATGATGACACTGTTTATTTGGTTTTGTTCGGTGTGTGTAACTTAGGGGTACGGCAAGCTGTACAATATCTGGCTCATGATCAGTGACTGCGTTAGTTCCTATCGTTTCTTTTCTCATTCTTGGCATTTTGGTTGTCAGGAGTTTTACTTCTTAGGACTGCACTCAGGGCAGCTGCATGCACTGTTACTAGAGTGCCTGCACTTCAGGTACTCTTGGATATCCCAAGAATATCGTCTAATGTGAAGGCGGTCCTCGCACACCCTGATATCCAGAAAAATGTCAGACCGGTAAATTGAGAAATCAACAGCTGTTGAACCAATCGTCGTAATGATTTTAGTGAATATTTGTAGCTTTGAAAATTCATGGCCATTTCACCCTACGAATGTTAATGAAAAGCTGATCTCTATACCACCTGAGGCAGTTTGTGTGTTTTTTTTTCCCGAACAGACCAATGGCAAACCCCTGCACAGTCAGGCCATAGTTAAGAATTGCTATTGCTAGCCCGCTTAAACCACAATACTTGTGCTGGAACTATCAAAGGTTGATGTTGAGTTTAAAAGGCGTAAACAGAAATTATGAAGGCTTGATATTGTCACGAAGACAAGACGATGCAGTTGTCTTGAATGAGAAACACGTTTATTGGAGCGAACTTGTGCTCCCCTAACAACTCAAAAGAATACAGAGGCGGCGAAGCAGCGGTCAACAAAGTGACTTGCACAGGCGAGTGTCGTCGAATCTAATGCCCCGGCGTCCGCACTGCAGGCTTTTTATCTTTTGGGGAGCGTGGTTCTCGAAACGTCGATTCGCATCGAGAACATAGTAGATCCAAGAAGATTATTCTGGGCTGTTCACGTTAGATCGGAATGCTCTCCCTATCACAACAGATAACATATGCGGCACAGAAAGAAAGAATGGAACACGCGCTTCCCTTGGCGCAGAGATAACCCAGACCGGCGCAGCCGGCGGCAAAAGCAAAACACAAATAAACAAACCCAATGTATGGGTCGCGGCATTACCCCCTTCTCTAAGAGTGCATCGACCCGATGCTAACATAAGCGACAGTCCGAACAAACGAAAATAAAAGTTCGTCATCGTCCGTAGAAAGGTTTTAAGCAAACCACGTGGACGACTTCAGGCCGCGTGCGTTGTCGTGATGTGCCGGAGTCACCATCGGGGATCAATTCGTAAGTAAGTTGGCCAACACGTCGTAGAATCTGGTAGGGTCCGAAATACCGTCGCAGGAGCTTCTCACTGAGTCCGCGTCGTCGGATGGGAGTCCAAACCCACACACGATCCCCTGGTTGGTACTCGGCGTCTCGGCGTCGGAGGTTGTAGCGGCCCGCATCCACCAGCTGCTGGTTCGTTATACGAACTCGAGCGAGCTGGCGGGCCTCCTCCGCACGTTGAAAATATCCGTGGACGTCGGCGTTGAGGTCGTCGTCTTCTACGTGCGGAAGCGTGGCGTCGAGCATCGTAGTCGGCCTTCTACCGTAGACAAGCTCGAACGGCGTCAGCTGCGTCGTCTCCTGGATAGCCGTGTTGTACGCAAACGTGACATACGGGAGCACTTCGTCCCAAGTCTTATGTTCAACGTCAACGTACATTGATAGCATATCTGCGATTGTCTTGTTCAGACGTTCCGTTAGTCCGTTCGTTTGGGGGTGGTACGCCGTCGTTCTTCGGTGATCCGTGTTGCTGTAGCGTAATACTCCTTGCATCAGCTCCGCAGTAAATGCCGTTCCACGGTCTGTGATTAGGACTTCCGGGGCTCCATGTCACAGCACAACTTGGCTTATAAAGAACTTCGCCACTTCTTGTGCAGTCCCCCTCGGAAGAGCGGCGGTCTCTGCGTAGCGCATCATGTAGTCTGTCGCTACGACAATCCACTTGTTCTGTGATCGTGACGTAGGAAACGGTCCTAAAAGGTCCATTCCAATCTGTTGAAATGGTCTCGATGGGACGGCGATCGGTTGCACAAGTCCGGCGGGTCTTGTCGGCGGCGGTTTTCTTCGCTGGCACTCACGGCAGCTCCGGACGTAGTGGGTGACGTCAGAGGTAAGGCAGGGCCAGTAGTACCTCGCCTTGATTTTTCCAATACTGCGGGCTGTGCCCAGATGTCCAGAAGACGGGTCGTCGTGGCACGCTTCCAAAATTTCGTCACGAAGGTCCGCGGGGATGACGAGAAGGTAATTCGCTCTTGTTCCGAGGGTGAAATTCTTCTTCACAAGGACGGAGTTTCTCAGGCTGAATGCTGGTAAACTGCGTTTGAAGGTCCTAGGAACGGCAACGTTGCATCCCTCGAGGTACTCGATTATGACGCGTAAGTCGGGGTCGGCACGCTGCTGGGCGGCTAGGTCGCTCTCCGTCACGATCCCGAAGAACGCGCTGTCTTCATCAGAGTCTTGTGGTGGTGGGTCGACGGGGGCGCGGGACAGGCAGTCGGCGTCGGAGTGTTTCCTGCCGGATTTATAAACGACTGTAACGTCGAACTCCTGCGGGCGCAAGCTCCACCGCCCAAGACGGCCAGAGGGGTCCTTCAAATTGGCGAGCCAACACAGCGCATGGTGGTCTGTTACAACCTTGAATGGCCTTCCATACACGTATGGGCGAAATTTTGAAATCGCCCATATAATAGCCAGGCACTCTTTCTCAGAGGCAGAATAGTTTTTCTCCTTCTTCGACAGACCACGGCTGGCATAGGCGATTACCCTTTCGCAGCCGCTTTGCTTTTGGACAAGGACGGCACCCAAGCCTATATCACTGGCGTCCGTGTGCATTTCCGTTTCGGCATTTTCGTCGAAATGAGCGAGCACGGGCGGGCTTTGCAGGCGTTTTTGCAGCTCGCCGAATGCTTTTTCTTGGTCGTTTTCCCAGCTGAAAGGGGTGCTATCTTTCGTCAAGCGCGTGAGTGGCTCTGCAATTCGTGCGAAGTTTGCGACGAAGCGCCGGTAGTATGCGCACAGCCCGAGAAATCTTCGCACGCCCTTCTTGTCTTTCGGCCTTGGGAAGTTCGCAATGGCTGAAGTTTTTGCCGGGTCAGGTAGGACTCCCGCGGCGTTGACGACGTGGCCCAAGAACTTGAGTTCCCCGTAGGCGAAACGGCACTTTTCAGGCTTCAGCGTCAACCCCGACGTACGAATGGCCTCGAGTACAGACTCCAACCTTGCAATGTCTTCGTCGAACGTCCGGGCGAATACCACTACGTCGTCGAGGTATACGAGGCAGGTGTGCCACTTAAGGCCAGCTAGCACAGTGTCCATGACTCTTTGAAACGTCGCTGGTGCTGTGCACAGCCCAAACGGCATCACCTTGAACTCGTATAGGCCGTCTGGGGTTATAAATGCAGTCTTCTCTCGGTCTCTCTCGTCCACTTCAATTTGCCAGTAGCCGGTCTTCAGGTCCATCGATGAGAAGTACTTCGCGTGGCAGAGGTGGTCGAGGGCGTCGTCTATTCGGGGGAGGGGGTACACGTCCTTTTTGGTGATTTTGTTCAGTCGCCGGTAGTCAACGCAAAACCTTAATGTGCCGTCTTTTTTCTTTACGAGTACGACGGGCGCAGCCCAGGGGCTTTTCGATGGCTGTATAATGTCGTCGCTGAGCATGTCGTCGACTTGAGTCCGGATGGCTTCCCGTTCGTGTGAAGAGACGCGGTACGGTGGCTGTCGGGTAGGTCGGGCTCCGTCTTCAATTATTATTCGGTGCTTCGCTAGAGGGGTCTGGCGTAGTTTTGCGCTCGACGAAAAACATTCGCTATAGCGACGCAGCAAAGCCAATAATTTTTTCCGTTGTTCTTGCGGTAGCGTCGGATTCACGTCGAATGGCTGCGGGAGCTTGAAGGTTTCTACGGATGTGCGTTCAAAGTCGGCGACCGCGATCACATCACTTGCTTCTTGCGTTTCTTCGAGGAACGCAATTGCAGCTCCCTTGTTTAAATGCTGGTACTCTTCGGCGAAAATAGTGACCAAAACGTGAGATTGGCGTTGTTTAAAGTGCGCAATGCCTCTTGCGACGGAGACACCGCGGTCGAGAAGCAACCTTCGATCACTCTCTACGATAGCGTCGATGTCAGAAGCAGCATCCTCACAGTAGACAGTGATCATCAAGCTTGCGCGGGGTGGCAGGGTGATGTGATCGTCGGCGATCCTGACAGCAGCACGGTGATCGGGGTTCGGCTGCGGCGTCGTGGAGTGATCGGTAGAAAATGTTATCGACTTGGCCTGCAGGTCAATTATTGCGCCGTTGTCCGTCAAAAAGTCCATTCCGAGGATCACGTCGCGGGAGTAGTTAGGCAGAACGACGAACGCCGCAGGGTACGTTGTGCCGTCTATGGTGACGCGCGATGTGCACGTTCCACTTGGCGTCACGAGGTGGCCTCCTGCTGTGCGTATGTGCGGACCGTCCCATCTGGTCATAACTTTCTTCAGTTTAGACGCAAATGGTCCGCTCATTACCGAATAGTCAGCTCCCGTGTCTACGAGGGCGACTACGTCAAAGCCGTCGATGGACACCTTGACGTCAGATGCAGTCTTCCTCGAGTTCCGGGTTCGTCCGGGCGTCGTATCTCTGCTTGTACGTGTTGATGGTCGGGCACTGTGCATCGTCGTTGTCGTCGTCTTCTCAACGGACGTCTCGGTCAGGTCGGGTACGCGTCGCGCCGTGTAGCTGTCGTCGTGTTCGAGAGTCTCGTCAGGGTTAGGTCGGGTCGTCGGGATGAGGGCATGTCGTGAATCACTGTCTTCAGCGCGTCCTTGCGTCGTTGGAGGGTTTCCAGTTTTTCGCCGTAGAGCAACTTCACCTCCAGAAGTTGCCGCCTGTAGTTTCCCCCGCGTGGGCTGGGAGACCTTCCACGTGCGAAGTCAGCACTGCTACGGCGGTCCGGCGACTTGTACGGGTAGGGCGACGGCGAACGGTTGAAACGGGCTGGTCCACGGCTGGTGTTCGACAGGTATTCTTCAATCTCAGATGGGTGCTGGCCGGGTCGGTGGCGTGGTGCGTCGACGGAGAAACCACGTAGTCCGAGTCTCTTGTATGGGCAGCGACGGTAGATGTGGTCGGCCTCTCCGCAGTGGTAGCACAGAGGACGATTATCCGGTGTTCGCCATACGTCAGTCTTCCTTGGCGTCTGGGTTTGTGCTACCGGGGGTCGGGCGGGCGACAGTGGGCGGCGGTAGGTCGGGGCCTCTTGACGACGTACCTCTTGACGACGTGTTGTAGCAGGGCGGGGTCGGTGAACAGCCGCGGAGTACGTCATAGCTTGGGGCTCGCAGTGTACTTCGGATGCCACAGAAGTTCCCAAAGCGTTTTGAACTTCTTCCCGGATCACGTCAGTTAGGCAAGCGACTTGGTGTACGGCGTCGTCGAGAAAAGTTTCCACAGCTCCTCTCTCACTACTGCGCGGATGGTCTCGCGTAGGCTATCAGCCAGAATCCGCATGTTGTCGATGTAGTTCGCACTGGCCGCGCCAACAAAGTTCCGGTCATACTGCTTAGCACGCATTTCGAGAGCCTTTTAAATTGTGCTGGCTTCGGTCACGAATTCCGCGATGGTTTTGGGCGGGTTGCAGACAAGTCCAGCAAACAGCTCCTCCTTCACACCGCGTAGTAAGAAGCGTAACTTCTTTTCTTCCGCAATTTGGGGGTCCGCGCGGCGAAATAGTTGCTTCATCTCCTCAACGAAGATCACGACCCCTTCGTTGGGGTGTTGTGTCCGAGTTTCAAGCAAAAGCGCAGCTCGCTCTTTTCTCACAACGGTAGTGAATGTCTCCAGGAACTCCCTTTTGAAGTGAGTCCAGTCGGTCAAAGAACTCTCATGGTTCTCGAACCAAGTTCGAGCAGCATCTTCTAAGTAAAAGAAGACATGCCGGAAAGTTTCTTCGTCGTCCCACCTGTTGAAGATGCGGACGCGCTCCAGCTTCTCCAACCATTCTTCGGGGTCTTCAGCGGGGGCTCCCCTGAAGGATGGCGGTTCCCGGGGCTGCTGCAGCATGATTGGCGACGTTGTTTCTTGCACCATGGTGTTGGTTGCAGCGTTCCTTTTCTTGGGCCCTTCTGGCATGAAACCGAACTCGGGTGGTAAATCTTGCAGGCGGGGGCTGGCTCTTGTTGGACTGGCTTGGCGGCTTCCCGAGGTTGTGGTGAGCATGAAGGGTGCGTACCCAGCACCTCCACCAGATGTCACGAAGACAAGGACGATGCAGTTGTCTTGAATGAGAAACACGTTTATTGGAGCGAACTTGTGCTCCCCTAACAACTCAAAAGAATACAGAGGCGGCGAAGCAGCGGTCAACAAAGTGACTTGCACAGGCGAGTGTCGTCGAATCGAATGCCCCGGCGTCCGCACTGCAGGCTTTTTATCTTTTGGCGCGCGTGGCTCTCGAAACGTAGATTCGCATCGAGAACATAGTACATCCAAGAAGATTATTCTGGGCTGTTCACGTTAGATCGGAATGCTCTCCCTATCACAACAGATAACATATGCGGCACAGAAAGAAAGAATGGAACACGCGCTTCCCTTGGCGCAGAGATAACACAGACCGGCGCAGCCGGCGGTAAAAGCAAAACACAAATAAACAAACCCAATGTATGGTTCGCGGCAATATCATGAAATGTCGTCGCAAACCAGTGTGTACTCAATACATTAGTTGATGTTGTGGCTCTGAATGGCACCCAGGAAGTTTCATCCACTGGCATTTACTGGATGTCTGCAGTATGCATTGGCCTGCCTAATGAAGCAAAGGTCGTGTCTACCCCGTAGATGCTGAAAGGAAGGACCCCAGGTCGCAAAGGAGATTCCTGAGCAGCTTCACGTCATTGCCGGTGTCGAAGACCATCAAACTGCCCTCCTGGTCATCCACCTGGTTGGGGATGTGTGTTTTGAGGTCGTCAAGAGAGCGCTGATGTACTCGACAACCAAGAAGCTTGGCCACCACTACATTGCCCTAATGCAGTCGCTCACGACAACCACGAAGGTGAGCCTGCACTAGTGTACGTGGTGAATCGTTTGAGGCAGCAGGTGGTTGAGGACCTCATAGAGAGAAGCACCAAAAGGGCATTTTCCAGGGTGATGCACGTCCAAAACGATGAATACGAGTGTGTCTCTTGCGAGTGGCACATCTGTGTCACCCGGCTGATTGTTGTTTCCACCCGCCTCGTGGCTCAGTGACTAAGGCGTTGGGCTGCTGAGCACGAGGACGCGGGTTCACTCCCCGGCTGCGGCGGCCGCTTTTAGGATGGAGGCACAAAGAAAAACCACTCCTGTGTTCGAGAATTGGGGGCACGTTGACGATCCCCAGGTGGTCAAAATTAATCCGGAGCCCTCCCATACGGCGTGCCTCATCGCCTGCGTTGTGTCGGCACGTTAAACCCTACGATCAATCTGATGGTTGTTTCCAAGGTAGACAAAGCCGATGAGCCCCCAAATCTATGCCCTCATCTCGTTGAGAAGAATTGAAAAAAATTTCTAATGGGAAAAGTTGTTTTTGTAAGCCTCGTTCAAGTTTTGCACCGCTTAATCAGTGGACCTTGGTCAGCCACCGACAACCTGAATCCGCTGACTAGTAGTTGGAACGCAGAACATGGAAAATAGTGTGCACAGGTATGCATACGCACAACAAGAATATTAATAGACCACGGAGGCAAACTTCACCTTCCTAATGTACCTCCTCCCTCGTGGTTCCTTTGCAGCATTCTTGCTCCAGCTATGAAGAATTTCATTCGGAAGCTTTCAGAATTGTTGGAATTTCGCCTGTTTGCTTTTAACAGTAAGTGTTGCTCCTTCATGTTGGTTATGAATGCTCCCAATATGTGATTTTTTTGTTGTGGCACCTTGCTCTCTACCCCAGGAACTTCTTTTTTTTTGTGGCTTTCAAGCTCCCTGTTAGGGTGTTTACTGTCTCTTCAGGCCGCCTTGTACAGCTGTAGCTGTCGTCGTGCCTCTGGTCACGCCGCACTCTATTCGTTGACACCTCTCCATGCTGCGGTTAATACTGTGGTGTGCGTGGATTCTCTGCCTCTCTGTTTAATGCCTGCGTCAAATTATACTGCGTTTCCTAGATATACTATGCTGCTCTTGTCCCTGACGTGTCTCTTGTTTTACAGTCCTTTGCCTGATAAAGGCGCAGGAACCATCAGCTGCAGTGTTAGCGGGTCATGGTGAGCAGTCCAAGGGGTTGAGGAGGTGGTAGGCCTTCGAACTGTTTATCAGCATTGCCTTTAAAGGGTGGTGTGTCGGTGCACTTGTGATTGCAGTCTTGTGAAACCTTTAGGAAAAATCATGTCCCAGCCATTGGCTAAATTCTATTGTGAACGATTGGTTCATGTGCTCCAAATGTAGCTTTTTTGGTATGCACTGGTTCCAAAAAAAGTTCGAACTGGTGATCGCGCACTACAACAATATTTTTGTAACTGCGTTATAGAACTATCAGAAAAATGTTGAGAGAAAAAAAATGTAGAAAAAGTGTGAAACAGCTATATAAGCAAGACACCAATAAACTGAATTGTTGCAGAACATGACATCTCCACGGAGCCTGATTTCTTGAAGTTTACTAGCCACGTTCTAGTTTCCCTTGACAGGGCAAGGCATTGCAATCTGACTAACTCTGGTGCATCAAGGGACAATACCTGGGAGTTTTAAAACACAACATGTTCACGTCAATGGAACATGATGTGCCGTATGAAATTTTATGCATTCCTTGAGATCTGCAATAGCAGTTTGATTCTGCTGTTTGAAATTGCTTTCACCTTTCTTTTCCTCAATTTACGACCTGTATAATCCTGAAAATGCCACACAGCTACGACGTACTGATGTTGTAATAAGGCATTGTATCTTGGTCGTGTGCCTCCTTGGTTGCCTCCTCATATGCAACAATGAAGTGAGGGTGTATGCATACACACCTTTGCTTTCTTTAAAGGGACGTCCAGCAGTAACGGCGCTGCGTCCTCTCGTAGCCTACGCAATTGCAGGGCACACAAAAAATTGAGGGCTGTAAAAGTGCTGAGAAAAGCCTGTGGTGGCTTTTGGGCGCAAAATGTTCTTGCCGCACAGCGTGAACACAGTTCTGCAGAGGGTCTTCATCACCCAGTAGGGACCTGGATGCGTGATGGTTTATTGAAAAGGAAAACCAAAATTTTTGCAAAGAACCTGGCTTGAAAATTCAGTGGAAAATAAAAGAAATTTGACGGGGCTGAAAGAAAAATCGACTCGAACGAAAAATGGCTGGAATTAAAAGCTCAATATTTCACGGCATATAGTTGGTAATGGCACACTGCTCCTTTTGAAAGGCTACATGTGTGTACCAACCCAAATCATGAAAATGAACTGTATGTTCTGGAGGTCCTTGTCTATAAAACTCGTTCCTTATAAATAAAATTATGTCTGTGCTTCATTATAACCAATTGGAAGGACCGGCGCTGGTGAGCGACCGTCGGTACATTTTTACAATAGTACGAACCCGCAATGTAGGCACCTTAGTTTGTGGCAAGGGAGTTCGCTTCCCGTTATTGTTTTTAGTACCAGGAGATATGTTAAAGGGACCCTGCAACAGTTACCATCGACTACCAAGAATGTATTTTGGGGTAAAGTCTATTGTCCCAGCAATCTCCTCCCGTAAGAATTGTGAAAATCCGTTCATTATCACCGAAACGACGCGCGATGAGAAATCGCGCATAATCGTTCCCTCAACTCGACCGCGGACAACGCGACAAAAGCTGCGCGCTCTCTCCCGGAGAGGGGGGCAGCTCGCGGCGTTCTCTTCGGCGGCCTTCGATATCGGGACCGGGCAGCTGGACGGGTGGCGCCACCATTCGGCGCTACCCTCGTCAGTGGAATGAGCCGGTGCAATGGACTACACAGCCTCCCGTTGTTTTCGTCGTGTTTGCTTCTGTGCTTTGTATGTTTTGGTGGCGTTGTGAGCAGACATGTGAGATGAAACGAAGTCTAAACAGATGTGTTGGGTTCTTACATGCAGTAATGACTACGTAAACTTGTCGGACGCGTCTAAGGTTGGGTATCGGCTGCAATGGCATGAGCGCTTTTTGCAGCGATCTGCGCTTGGCTCCAACCATTCTGAGTACGAATAAAACTACTATTATTAGTACTATTTTCTTCTTAAATGCACTCACGGCTACGCAAACTTATTGAATGCTTGTAAGGTTGGGGAAGGGCTACATTGACACGAGCGCTTTTTGCAGCGCTCTGCGCGTGGCTGCGGGCGATCTGAGTAGGAATAAAACTATTAGCAATACTAGAATTCTTTTCTACCACTTTAAATTATCTTCACTGGTTTCAATGACTACGGTTTCCGCGCCAGCCTTAGCGCTGGGATACCTCGATACGTGTGCTTTAAATAGAAAGGCACCTGCATACGAGATGGATTACCGTGTAGCAGTCGAAATGTTGCGGTAGTTTACACTTTCTGTAACCGTGATCTTTCTACCTTCGGTTTTGGTGAGCGACACTGTGACAGCATGGGAGCCTGAAAGCCGAAGTGGAACTCCCACGTTTGTGAAATCATTTTATCAAGAGCCAAAGTTATTCACCAACCCAACAGCCCAAGCTACAAAACATCCCTCATCCTCTTCCCGTTTTACCCCCTGCGTAGAATAAAGGCTGGCACCGATAGGTAAAAAAATGTGGCAGTGTTAACGTCAGCCGGTGTTTTTTAATGCTTAAGTATTCTTTACAGAGTACCTATAATAATCGTGTAATGCCTGGTGAAGACACCAAAAACGCGCGATTAGTTGCCTCAAATATAGGTGCATGAGCCCGAGTCCTCCACCACAGACACATTTCCGACACGCTGGAAAAAGTTTAGATTTGGAGAGGGGGCATGGAAGTTCAAAATTAAACAGCAAAATTATCTAGCCCTCGGTCTGATGATTATGGTGGTTGAACACAACGCTTTCTCCATGCGAAATCGCATGGGAAATGGTCAAAGTCAAAGACGCTGCGATCAAAAGACTAAACTGCGTGCTGGTCAAATTCGACGCTTAACTAGTCAAGGTTTAAATCCAGAAAGCAACCAAGGAAACCCATACGATAGAGCTTTGCGATAAACCATCATCGTCGTTAGACGGAGGTGTGCATGATTTTTCAAGCGTAGGTAGCAGCTTGTAAACCGACCACAGCATTCAGTTGTGAAGCTGAGTACAGGTTTCGGGCACCCTCCTGTTTTGCGCCCTTCAGCCACGCAGGAATTGGTTTTTGAAAAACCATTTAACAACTAGCCAGCAACCATTGCAATTCTTGTAAAGCAATGCTTCTCCACGACAAGCAATAACATTCTGCTATCATGCGGTATTTATTCTATCAATGATTCCCGATGACTGTAGTAAGAGCATTTCTGTGAAATTAAACACGTTTCAGCCGTAGGTAATGAAGATACGGAAGCGTCTTCCGTCACAATTTCTGTTTTGAGGTTAATCTTCGAAGACACCCTCCAACTTTGTCTTTCACTTGTGCACGACGTCGGCGCTGTTTCGTTATCAACTGCCAAAGGCCAGCGCCGCAGCATTCCTAGATCGGTTGCACACACCGGCTTTGTGGGAGCATTTAGCGGCAATATACTCCTCGATTCGCGAAACTGCATGCAGGCATGAAAAAATTGCATGAAGCAACGAACTTTCATTTCCAGCTTGACTTCTAGCTTGGCGCATTGAGCGTCTTCAGCTATTTGTAAATACTGAGTATGTGCGTAAATAACACACATGGCATGCCTCGTAAACAACACATCCACACTCAAGATTTACCGATCTGAAAAATGCACGTGGGGTTACGTTCGCTTTGCAAGCCGCACCGCAAAAAAACGAAAGAAAGCCATGCACAGCTACGCTGCGCTGACCGCCACCGGCATTCCACTGACGAGCGGTTCGCCACGGGTGGCGCTGTTCGCTGAAACGACGGTGGTGCCATAAAACGGCCGCCCGGTACCTATAGGACAGGCCGGGGAGTTTTCTCCTTTTCTCCGCGGCGTGGAGGTGCCTATTTCCGGTCTGGTGCCACAAAAAAGCAGGCATGAGTGCCTGCTCGCAAGCGCGTGCACGGGCTAGTAGGGCGTTTTCGACCGTTTGTAGTCGAGTGTACTCGTTGAAAGGGAAGTATTGCGCTCATCACTCAAACTCCTCGCGCACTGGAAACACAATAAAAACGGCAAAACTGTGCCTACAGGTTCAGACATAGAAGAGGTTTGCACACAGCGATAATGACGGCGGAAATGGTAGAAATTAGCCGCGAAGTTGGCCACTGACAGCCGATCGGGCAGCCATGGCCTCAATGACGTCGCTTAGGCTTTGCCAGGGGTGCATAATGAGAACTGAAGAGAGCGCGGTTGGTTTTTCCGCGTCTTTCACAGTGATTTGCGCGCTCACCGCTTCACGTGCACGTGTAATATTTGGCTCAGGTATTTCTGGTAGTGTAAGCGAAGCATCGCGCAGGTTTACTTGCACTGCTCAAAGAGTGTTGCAGGGTCCCTTTAACAGCACCCGGACATCTTGAATGAGCGGGTAATATACCACCGCGAAAGTTCTAGCAGACGGTACGTGAAACGGTTCACTGCGAAAGCGATGTTTTCCTAGGCACACACATAAAACCTTTCTGCAGTTATAAAACATTTTTTTATTGTAATATTCGCAAATTGACAGTCTTTAAAGGAGCCATGCAGACAAAAAATTAAGTTTCGTTCATTCGAAAGATTGCCTCTTCGCTCAAATATGTTATATAATTAGGAAAAAAATGGAATGGCCATGCGAACCACTACCTCATTTTCAGTAACAGGACCTATGATGTCATATGTGGCAGCTCTGTGATTGGCTGAGGCCGCCAAAAGCAAACTCAAATTATGTAGGGCTAACAAGCTTGCCGAACGAGCTATTTGCGCTTACATTAAGGGCACATTCTTTTTATCTCAGTAAGAATGGTGTGGTAAACAGGAGCGTTGCGAGAGTACACGTAAACATAAAATTACCTGAATTAGCACCTCGAGTGGGGCCATTTGGTACATTCTGAACATACAAAACAGCGCAAAAAACGAGGACTACGAAAGAAGGGCAACGGCGAGCGCTGAAAGGGTACAGCGTTCGTATGTGCCCTCCTTTCTTAGTCCTCGTTTTTTGCGCTGTTTTGTATGTATAGAATTACCGATGCGTACAGCTGTTGCTACTGCGCGCAATGTGCTTGATTTAGCTGCACAGCACTGCGGCGCTTTGGGGTTGTCTCAGACGACACTGGCCGCTTGACGAAAGCGACGGTGTCTTACGTGGTCATATTTATCTACCGAACACCATGTTTCACGAAGTTATTATTTTCTACCTTAACAAAAACAAGCCGAATAAAAATGCGGTCAAAAACAAAGCAAAGGAAGAAAACGGCCCTTCGTGGTATGGTGGCGTTATCTAGGTTGACTAACGGTAAACAAGGCTCTGCAATCGGCTGCAGAGCAGTTCTTGTGATGTCATATCAGGCGTCACGAAAACACGCCATTTGGCAGGAGAATCTAAATTTTAACTGAAATTGATTACTTCCTCACTGAATAAACCATCGTTTGCTTTCGGACAAGCACTAGGGCACTATAAAACTCGAAATCTTTCGAAAAAGACAAACTTGCATTTTGTCTTCATGGCCCCTTTCTCGCTACATCTCAAGTTATTGTTAACTACCTGCTCGGTTTCAAAATAGCAGGCAAAACTGTTCTGGCAGCCTTTCAGTAAAGGAAATACCCTTTATTTCTATTTCCTTAGCTTTAAAACAGCGTGCTTCTTTTTATACTTACATAATTAGACGCTCTTTGCGCCTTTATAGCGGCGTATTTGAATCTGCGGTCATTAAAGCGTTTCAATCCAAGCCAATGACGAAGCTAAGGCGAATGTGGGACCGAATGGAGCCCCATGACGACACAGACGGCCTTGATTTGAGCCGCGTAGACGCTAGCGACAGATTCCTCTCTGCTGTATATAGTATGAAACTATGCATTCGCAGATGCTAGTGCAGCGGGCTATCTAGTGGGGCACCGCTGGTATCAGGGGAAGCCTCAGTGGAGATTTTTCACTGCTCGCGAAATGCTTCTCGCCCGGCTGGCAACTTACTTCGATTTCTTTTCGTGACTAGCTCATACCTGAATTGCTGCAGATGGCTGATAGATGTGCAAGCTGCGCCAAAGTTTCTGGCATGCGCTGCTGCCAACGGGCCCCGTCACCGTATCGTATATCACCGGCATAGGAAACTCAGATAAGAGCAAGTCATAAAAGGATGGTTTCCAGACGGGCAGAAACCTTCCGCCAACAATGACGGATTGTTTGACGAGGTGAGGATCGTCTCTAGAACATGGAGAAATTGTCCCGGATCCCAGTGGCACCGCTCCTGACGGCCCGCCGCGGGCGAACCTTAGGCGGCTGCCTCGCACGCGTACACACGGGAGCGTGATGTGCCGTCACATGATACGCGGCACAGGGAGGGCAAGTGTATGAATTTCATCGCCCGTGTGAATCCCCCTTAACGGGAAGCGGAACATCTGCTAGGCATCGCTGAATAACACCCCCTTTCCCGGTAACCGATGTCACGCCTGCATCATAACTGAATGTGGGAGTAGGGTCTCTTCAATTTTACCCAACCCATATTCGCTCACTGACTAGCCAGAGTCACTGCTGTTGATCAACGGCAATAAATCATTAAAGACTAGGAGATGTACCTGCCGCGGTGGCTCAGTGGATAAGGCGTTGCGCTGCTGAGCACGAGGTCGCGTGTTCGTTTCCCGGCCATGGCGGCCGCTTTTCTGGTAGAGGCGAAAAGCGAAAACGCCCGTGTGTACGAGATTTCAATGCACGTTATAGATCCCCCGGTGGTCAAAATTATTCTGGAGTCCTTTCACTACGGCGCAGCTCATCGCCTGCGTTGCGACGGCGCGTTAAACCCCACAATCCATCAATGAAAGACTAGGAGATGTAACCATAACGACACCCCAGCCAAAGTGAGCGAGCGGTATTCACCCGGGGAAAACATAAATCAATGTACGAAATAGTGATAAATAGGAGCAGTGACTACATCTTGCTAGTGAGCGGATGCGGGTCCGCCCGTTGGGAAAAGGTGAAGAGACACTACTCCCACCGTAAGTTATCATGCGGGTGTGACATGGAGTTGCCGTGAAGGGGGTAGGAGCATCATTTGGCGACGCTTACCAGATCCTTACCTCCCTTTTCTCGCGGGTGAGTGGATGAGCGCCGTCACTAGAGTATTGACACGTGTTATCATTGTCTAATCACAGTCACGCATACATTTTCTCGCTATGCACACGCACACGCACATGCGCACGCGCACTTGCACGTGCACGCTCACAAACGCACGAACGCACGCACGCGCACGCACGCACACACACACACACACACAAGAACGCGCTCGCACACGAACACACGCACATCTATAAAGCAGGGCGGCAGAATTTCAGGCACGACGGCACTTGCAACTACCGATGGTGAAAAATACTATTCTACTTAGTAGGACTTGATTGCTGGCTAGTTGGTTCATGATGTACGAAAAAATAGGTTTGCGCAAAAGACGACGAAGAGAGGAGAGGACAGGAAGAGCGCAATTTCCAACTTTATTTTACATGATATGGCAAGACACATTTATACCCGCCCCGGTGTGCCCCTCCTTCCCATCAACATTTGCACCATCCGATAAGGGGTAACAAAATCACAAATCAAATACAACAAACAAAACAAAGCTAGTCGATAAAAGGGCGTAACATAACATTACCAGATCACAGATACCACTTAGAATGTGTACGTCTTCAAAAAAAAAAAACCAGTGACGAACTTTAGAACAAAGATGAACTAGTAAAATCTGAGCCAAAAGGGGATAAAACCACTAAGAATAAGACGACATGATAACACGGGTATAAGAATGGAAGTTAAGAGCAAACACAGCTCGCGTTTGCCAGACGTATGAGCAGTTAAAACAGATCAAACTTTGAGCTTACACATGCTTTTAACAACGTATCCACCCTAAATCAAGCATGACCGAATAATAGCATAAACTTGCAGCCAATAGGCATAAAAACGCTAAAAATTGAATAACAGAATGGGCAGGATGGGAAAAAGGAAGTGGTGACCAACACAGAGTGCGAGTTGTAACATTTAACAAAGCCTAAAGTTACTAGAAAAATTGAAATCTTTTAAACATGAACTTCTAAGAAGGCTAACTCATTGGGTAGGAGGCTTACCGAGGGCGTGCTGACGCAATCTTTCCCAAAGTCTCTAATTTTGTAGGCTTCTATAATTCCTCTTTCTGTTTGATCCTTAACTCGTGCAAGGAATTCGGTATCTTCAAGCTTGGGAACGCACCCGCAGGTTTTACAATGCGCAGCCAGATGCCCCCCCCCCCCCCCCCGATTTATTTTTAACAGAAAGATTGTGCTCCAGCGCTCTCTCATTAAAACAGCGCCCAGTTTGTCCGATGTATACCCTTTTGCAGGTCAAAGGAATTTTGTAGATTACGTTTGAAACGCATTTCGTGTAGCGTTTCTCGTGTCTTTTTTCACACCCTCTATTTTTCTTGTAAGACATTAACGGGCACAGTTTGGCTAATTTACACGGGGCTGAAAAAACCATTTTTACATTGTACCGGCTGGCTACATTTTTAATGTTGTGCGACACCCTGTGGATGTAAGGCATGACGTGCAGATTCTTAGTTTTATCTTTTTGGTTTTCTTTTATGCTAGATGCTCCCTTGGTTTTCTGAAAAAGTGATTCACAGACGCTACTAATAAAGAATGAAGGGTAACCTGCTAACTGAAGTCGTGACACTTGAGCTTCGAAGCTTTCAGACTGTTTGTGCTGGCATGACTTGGTAACAGCAGCGCGACAACCATTCTTAACAATGCCCTTTTCACCAGCTTTGAATGTGCGCTGTCGAACCGCGGAAGGCCTTCTATTAACCTTGGTTCATATTGCCAGCAGATGTGATTACTTGAAATGCTGAGGTTTAAATCTAAAAATTGTAGTCGGTTGTGTTGGGGAATTTCATAGGTAAAATTAAGTCCATCCGAGGCTGAAATAAAATATTTGACAATTTCGCTGGCCCGTTTTGGAAGGTCAGGGTCAGCAGTTGTTACAAGCACGAGATAATCATCTTCATATCTTAGAACCTTCACCACTCCCAAATCTTTCAGCTCTCCTTCGAGGCGTTTATCAAATGATGCTAAGTAAATATCAGAGAGAGCAGGAGCTATTGATGACCCTATGCAGACGCCTGATTTTTGAAAATAAAAATGATCCTGATGCATGACAACTGTAGACTGCAGGTAAAACTGAAGAAGCCCGATAAACAGTTCGGTATTGATTCAAGTCTGGTTTTGAAAGTTAACTTCCCCACGTTCTTCCATAAGTTCTCGAACAGCTTTTAGAATTCCTTCGTGCGGTAAGTTGTAGTAAAGATCTTCAATATCAATTGAGAAGGCTGTAGTAGATTCCGAAATGATTTCATCTAATACTTTAGTTACCTCGTTAGAACTGCGAACCAAGAAAGGGTCACCTGGCTTTAACTTCTTCAGGTGCATCTGTCAACTGCCAGCTTCCCTGCTCAGTTACGATGGCCCGTAGGGGGCATTCTGGTTTGTGAGTTTTCGCCTTAAAAAAGATTTCTAAAACTCCTAGCTCAGCTTTTTCAGCTGCTTTGCCTAACGAATCCAGGTGAGCTTCTTTCAAAAACTTAACTGCCGCCAGTTTTTGCTTTTTTGGATTAAAATTCACCTGCTTAAAATTCTTCTGTACTGCTGCCAGGGTTTTTCATTAAAAAGACCTTCAGGAAGAACGACAAACGCGCTCGTTTTATAAGCCTGCAGCACATAAAGCTTTGCCTCTTTCAGGCAGGCTGTTATTCTCCGCAATGAAGGCACAGCACCAGTCCTATCACTTACTGTCCGCTGCAGACAGCTGACGCCATTGCTGATAGCTCGCTCCCGTTCCTTTTCACTGGTCTTGTTTCCCATTCGTCGCACCGTAGAAAGAAGCTGGGTTCGTGAGGTACAAGGCTCGAAGGCGAACTTGGGTCCTTTCTCTAGCACCTTTTGTACGTCGCCAGGAACGGATGCTCCTCCGAGGACAGTTACCGGGCAGACCGTCGTAGCACGCCTTGGCCTTTGCGGAAGGTGCGTTCTCGTCAGCAACCATAGGAACTCTGTCGTTTGAGCAGCTGTCCTTCTGAAGCTCCCGAAACAAAGACCTGCAGTGTAGCCGTCTTCACCTTCGAAGGTCAGCACCTTGAGCCAGTCTTCGTACAGCAGAGTCTTTCGCCACATTTCTTCTACGCTGAGCTTTTTTTTTGTTCTCAGACAAAGCACAATGCGGCTCTCACCTGTGTCGACCTCATTGCCCTCGCATCATGCCGAATCCGCTACTTGGCCTACTGCCTCAAGCTAAAATCATCCCAAAGGACCCGCCGCGGTGGCTCAGTGGCTAAGGCGTTGCGCTGCTGAGCACGAGGTCGCGGGTTCGATTCCCGGCCGCGGTGGCCGCTTTTCTGATGGAGGCGAAAAGCAAAAACGCCCGTGTGTACGAGATTTCGGCGCACGTTAAAGATCCCCAGCTGGTCAAAATTAATCCGGAGCCCTCCACTACGGCGCGCCTCATCGCCTGCGTTGCGTCGGCGCGTTAAACCCTACAATCAATCATCATCCCAAAGGAAAATCAAGACCTGTTCGGGTTGGTTCAGCCATCCTGGGGGCATGCAGCAAGGATCACCAGAATTATGAAGTCCGAATCCTGGCGACAGACTCGGCTGCACGAAGACTGGCTCAAGGTGCTGACCTTTGAAAATGAAGACGGCTTCACTGCAGAACTTCGTTTCGGTAGCTTCAAAAGGACAGCAGCTCAAACGACAGAGATCCTGTGGTTGCAGACGAGAACGTACTTACCTTCCCCAAATACCAAGATATGCTACGACGGTCACCCGGTAACTGTCCTAGGAGGAGCATCCGTTTCTTGCGACATCCAAAAGGTGCCAGAGAAAGGACCGAAGTTCGCCTTCGAGCCTTGTACCTCACGAACCCAGCTTCTTTCTACGGTGCGACGAATGGGAAACAAGGCCAGTGAAAAGGAACGGGAGCGAGCTATCAGCGACGGCGTCAGCTGTCTGCAGCGGACAGAAAGTGATAGGACTGGTGCTGTGCCTCCATTGCGGAAAATAACAGCCTGCCTGAAGCAGGCAAAGCTTAATGTGCTGCAGGCCGATAAAACGAGCGCGTTCGTCGTACTTCCTGAAAGTCTTTTTAATAAAAAATCTCTGGTAGCTGTACAGAAGAATTTTACGCAGGTGAATTTTAATCCAAAAAAGTAAAAACTGGCGGCAGTTAAGTTTTTGAAAGAAGCTCACCTGGATTCGTTAGGCAAAGCAGCTGAAAAAGCTGAGCTAGGAGATTTAGAAATCTTTTTTAAGGCGAAAACTCACAAACCAGAATGCCCCCTACGGGCCATCGTAACTGAGCAGGGAACCTGGCAGCGTGTAGTGGGGCTGTTTCTACCGAAGCACCTGAAGAAGTTAAAGCCAGCTGACCCTTTCTTTGTTCGCAGTTCTAACGAGGTAACTAAAGTATTAGATGAAAGCATTTCGGAATCTACTACAGCCTTTTCAATTGATATTGAAGATCTTTACTACAACTTACCGCACGAAGGAATTCTAAAAGCTGTTCGAGAACTTATGGAAGAACGTGGGGAAGTGAACTTTCAAAACCAGACTTGAATCAATACCGAACAGTTTATCGGGCTTCTTCAGTTTTACCTGCAGTCTACAGTTGTCATGCATCAGGATCATTTTTATTTTCAAAAATCAGGCGTCTGCATAGGGTCATCAATAGCTCCTGCTCTTTCTGATATTTACTTAGTATCATTTGATAAACGCCTCGAAGGACAGCTGAAAGATTTGGGAGTGGTGAAGGTTCTAAGATATGAAGATGATTATCTCGTGCTTGTAACAACTGCTGACCCTGACCTTCCAAAACGGGCCAGCGAAATTGTCAAATATTTTATTTCAGCCTCGGATGGACTTAATTTTACCTATGAAATTCCCCAACACAACCGACTACAATTTTAAATGCAGAGCATTTCAGTAACTCACGATGTCACCCGCGTTGGCGTCCGTAGTCCGCACGCTCACTGCGCATGCGCGTCGAGTCGAGGCGATAGCGAACACTCTCTCGCGACGGGCATTCGATTGGATTCGAACACTCTCTCGCGAGGGGCATTGGATTGGATTCGATTGGATTGGCTTGGATTGGCTTGGCTTGGCTTGGCTTGGCTTGGATTGGATTGGATTGGATTGGATTGGATTGGATTTGGATTGGATTGGATTAAAGTGGATTGTGTTGGATTGTGTTGCGTCATAGCCGCGGCAGACGCGCTGGGGCCGGCGCATGTGCAGTACTCTCTCTTCCGCGGTTTCCTCTCCTTCGGGCGCGCTGCGCATATAACCGGTGTGCCGTTCTCCGGCGAAGCAACATCCGCGCTTGGCTCAAACACCTAGAGTCCACGCCGCTTTACAAGTACGCCAACGTCGTCGACTGGGACCGGCTTACGCAGTCCACTCAACGTATATAAGCGGCGGAGCGCGCGTTCGGAATTCAGTCAAGGGCGTCTTTGCTTGGCTTTCGCTTGACGTGACGCTTTGGTTGCCTCGAGTAGATGCGACGCATTTACTCGAGCTCCCCCCGTGGGAAGATGCGGGCGGCTTTTTTTAGATTTAAACCTCAGCATTTCAAGTAATCACATCTGCTGGCAATATGAACCAAGGTCAAAAGAAGGCCTTCCGCGATTCGACAGCGCACATTCAAAGCTGGTGAAAAGGGCATTGTTAAGAATTGTTGTCGCGCTGCTGTTACCAAGTCATGCCAGCACAAACAGTCTGACAGCATTGAAGCTGAAGTGCCACGCCTTCAGTTAGCGGGTTACCCTTCGTTCTTTATCAGTAGCTTCTGTGAATCCCTTTTTAAAAAAAACCAAGCGAGCATCTAGCATAAAAGAAAAGAAAAAAGATAAAAGTAACAATCTGCACGTCATGCCTCACATCCACAGAGTGTCGCACAACATTAAAAAAGTAGCCAGCCGGTACAATGTAAAAATGGTTTTTTAAGCCCCGTGTAAATTATCAAAACTGTGCCCGTTAATGTCTAAAAAGAAAAATAGGGGGTGTGAAAAAAGACACGAGAAACGCTACACGAAATGCGTTTAAAACGTAATCTACAAAATTCCTTTGACCTGCAAAAGGGTATACATCGAACAAACTGGGCGCTGTTTTAATGAGAGAGCGCTGGAGCACAATCTTTCTGTTAAAAATAAATCGGGGGGCATCTCGATATGCATTGTAAAACCTGCGGGTGCGTTCCCAAGCTTGAAGATACCGAATTCCTTGCACGGGCTAAGGATCAAACAAAAAGAGAAATTATAGAAGCCTACAAAATTAGAGAATTTGGGAAAGATTGCGTCAGCACGCCCTCGGTAAGCCTCCTACCCAATGAGTTAGCCTTCTTAGAAGTTCATGTTTAAAAGATTTCAATTTTTCTAGTAACTTTAGGCTTTGTTAAATGTTACAACTCGCACTCTGTGTTGGTCACCACTTCCTTTTTCCCATCCTGCCCATTCTGTTATTCAATTTTTAGCGTTTTTATGCCTATTGGCTGCGATTTTATGCAATTTTTCGGTCATGCTTGATTTAGGGTGGATACGTTGTTAAAAGCGCGTGTAAGCTCGAAGTTTGATCTGTTTTAACTGCTCATACGTCTGGCAAACGCGAGCTGTGTTTGCTCTTAACTTCCATTCTTATACCCGTGTTTTCATGTCGTCTTATTCTTAGTGGTTTTATGCCCTTTTGGCTCTAATTTGACTAGTTCATTTTTGTTCTAAAGTGCGTCACGGGTTTTTTTGGAAGACGTACATAGTCTTAGTCGTATCTGGTATCTGTGAATGTTGTGTTACGCCCTTTTATCGACTTGTTTTGTTTTGTTTTGTTGTAATTTATTTGTGATTTTGTTACGCCTTACCGGGTTGTGCAAATGCTGATGCGAAAGAGGGGGACACCGGTGGGGGTATAAATGTGTCTTGCCATTTCATGTAAAATAAAGTTGGAAGTTGCGCTCGTTCTGTCTTCTCGTCTCTTCGTCCTCGTCTTCTGCGTAAACCTATTCTTTCCTACTATTCTACCGCTGTGCTAACCTGTATCCTTGCTTGCCTGCCGTATGGAATACATAGGTTCTTTCTATAATGGACGTGATAAACGGAAAGAGAGACACTACATCGTTTTGAATACATAGTGAGCAGTCCTGAAGTTGCCACTGCTGCCGTGAAGTGGCCATTGAATATGTGAAGTTTCTTTTTCCTCTGTACTAGGTTTAATATGAATGAAGCCGCATATGGGCCCATTCCATGATCTTGACATTTAGAACATTGTAACAAACCGAAGCGAAAATTCCGTACCGTAATAGCCAAATTTTCATACGAACACCCGCAGCACTACGCTCAACATGTACCGGATAAGACTGCTACAATACTCTCAATCGCGGCTGTCACCCGTTTTCATAATAGGGTGCACTGTCAGAAGATATGGGGAGCCGACTCAAGCTGGCGAACAACCCCACCTAATCTACAGGGCACAGGTGACGAAGGGGGTGGCCTTCTGATGTGCGGCTTTCGCCAACCAGAGCTGTAAGATTGAGTCAGAGCCTTGTAGGAAAACTGCACAAAGACTTATATTTAGACAGGCAAAACCCTGCAAAAGCACGAGGTAACGAATCGTAATCACAGACAGCTTAAATCGAATTCAAATACAAGAAAAAGTTCAAAATTAGAAAAAATGATACAATCCGGAGCGTTAACGAATGGATATTACGAAGGGGAGCAGTTAACTAAAAAGAAAAAAAAACGAACAGTTCGATGCATATGAGAGACAGATTCCCACAATATTCACTGACCGGGCAGGACGACGCACCGCTGTCAGAGGCGATTCGGCTACCTGGGAAGCGTGGCTTCGTTGTAGGCCAGGCTGTCCGAGACAATCACGGTGATTCGAGGCCCGGGAGTACTTTGGAGTCCTCCAGGGCGCGGGTCGCCGATGGTGTGACGCACAAACTGGCAGGTGCCTTTGTCACATCACGACTTCCAAACGTAGCCCCTTTGCTTAGGCGCGGCTTCTCTTTTTATAACCGCGCCGGCGCGGAGAGAGAGGGCACAACACACATTGCGCCCGCCGCCGTCAGCGAATAACTTCCCTCTTTCTCCCTTCTAGATTCTAGAATCATCGGCGCGCTTTAGCACAGGCAAGGCCACGCGTGCCCCCTCGAAAGAACACGAAGCTTCGGTGTCAGCTGAGCGGCGG
The DNA here is from genome assembly GCF_048455015.1 of Haemaphysalis longicornis. Classification (NCBI taxonomy): domain Eukaryota; kingdom Metazoa; phylum Arthropoda; class Arachnida; order Ixodida; family Ixodidae; genus Haemaphysalis; species Haemaphysalis longicornis. The sequence goes on along the minus strand of NW_027526203.1, from coordinate 43,333,988 downwards.
AGCTTTTGTTTTTGGTGTTTTCTTGCCGGCGTGCCGGCGAGCGGTCGTGTTACCGCCTCTTCGTTCGAGAGAGTTCCAGCATTGTCTCGGGGCGAATAGAACCGAACTGAATGAATCGGACTACTCTAACAAGAACTAGGCGCTGTACAAAAAATTAAAAAAATATACGGTGCTTTTAGGCGTCGTACGCTCGAGTTTGTGATACAGCCCCCCAGTTTCAGAATATTATGCAATAATATTCTCAAAACTCACAAAGTCGTGCGTACGCGTCATTCACACTTAGCCAAAAAAGTTGCAGTTCATACAAGCACAAAATCTAGTACAGTACAATATCTTAATGAACAATAATGGCACGTACTTATCTCGCGTACAGTCCAAGGGGTTGCCACAGATTCCTCAAAAAATACGCATCCTAGGGACAACTGATAAGTTTAAGAACAATACAGTTCCACTACTCGAAATAAGCTAGTGACCATAATAAGTGTCCGGACCGTAGTCATTACAAGTGCGAAACTCACGAAATATACAGGGGGCGCTCCAGTGTGAAGGTCTCGTCGGATCCAATACAATGAGTGTACGTCAGTACTCAGAAACACATACAATGCACTGGTACAATGGAACTCATCAGAACCCTAACTAATATGCTGTTCACAAACAATAACATGCAACCGCAAAGTTTCCGAATGCCACCACTAGTAACACCAACAATACACGGCAAATGTACTGTACAATAGGTAATACGCATAATTACAAAGTTCAAGTTTGGTACAATGTAGAAGTCGCGAATGTAAAGGTCAGATACAACCCGAAAATTCTATTCGCGGTACACATTTACAGGCACACCTGGGTTTTCACTCCGCTTAGGTAGTCTGCTCCCATATTCTCGCTCCCTTTAATATGTTCTACTGTGAACTGGTATTCCTGTAAAAGCAGACTCCAGCGGAGGACTCTACTGTTCAGCTGTTTAGCTTGCTGAATGTAACGGAGCGGCTGGTGGTCGGTTTGCACGATAAACGGCCGACCATACAAGTATGCGATGAACTTTTGCACTCCCGAAACCAGGGCAAGACATTCTCTTTCAATGGTGCTATAAGAGACCTCTCGGAACTCAAGTTTCCTTCTGGCGTATGCTGTAGGGTGAAGCGTGCCCTCGCAGCTTTGAATGAGCACGGCGCCGAGGCTGGTTTGAGAGGCGTCAGTGCCGAGCACGAATGTCTTAGTGAAGTCCGGGAGTCAAAGTGTAGGAGGGCTGGAGATGCGCCGTTTGAGCTCCTGGAAGGCTCCTACTTGAGGGGTACTTCACTCGACGATGTTGTTTTCCCCTTTTTTTGGTGAGTTCGGTGAGCGGTGCGTTCATCTCGGCATAGTTCGGAATAAATTCGCGATAATAGCCTGTTAGGCAGAGGAATGCGCGAACTTGCCGTTTTGTTTTGGGTGCCGGCGCTGTCTGGGTCTTTTACATATTCTTTTCCAGCGGTGCTAGTTCTCCTTGTCCAATTCGATGCCCGAGGAAGTCGATCTCTGTTGCCCCGAACTCACACTTGCTTGGGCGTACGGTCCGTCCAGCCGCTTCAATTCTGCTGAAAAGTTCTCGAAGTGATGCAACGCGCTCTTCCCACGTGCTGCTGGCAATTAACAGGTCGTCATAGTAATGATTAACACCGGTGACACCGCTTACGATTTGTCGCATCAGCTTGGCGAAGACAGCGGGAGCGGTTTTGATTCCGAACAGCATGTAACGGAACTGATAAAGTCCCGACGTTGTGGAAAAGGCAGTCTTGGGTTTGGATTCCTCCGAAAGAGGAATTTCCCAGTACCCCTTTGCAAAGTCTACTTTGAAAAAGTACTTTTTGCTGCCTGCGGCCGCAAATACGGCATCGGATCGGGGCATTCGTTCTGAATCCGTGACTAGTATGTTGAGTTTTCGGTACTGTACGACGAACCGATTGGTGTGGTTATACGGGGACCCCGATTCTTCTCTGATGGCCAGGCCCTTCATGCCCTGCACTTACTTTTCCGTGTTCTCCACCGTAGCAAACGGCAGGGGTATGGTTTTATGTGAACCGGGGTGTCGTTTGTGAGCTCCAGGTGACATTCCACCAAATTAGTTTTTCCCGGAACGTTCGAAAAAAGCCGCCCGCATCTTCCCACGGGGGGAACTCGAGTAAATGCGTCGCATCTACTCGAGTCAACCAAAGCGTCACGTCAAGCGAAAGCCAAGCAAAGACGCCCTTGACTGAATTCCGAACGCGCGCTCCGCCGCTTATATACGTTGAGTGGACTGCGTAAGCCGGTCCCAGTCGACGACGTTGGCGTACTTGTAAAGCGGCGTGGACTCTAGGTGTTTGAGCCAAGCGCGGATGTTGCTTCGCCGGAGAACGGCACACCGGTTATATGCGCAGCGCGCCCGAAGGAGAGGAAACCGCCGAAGAGAGACTACTGCACATGCGCCGGCCCCAGCGCGTCTGCCGCGGCTATGACGCAACGTGCCGCGGCTATGACGCAACACAATCCAACACAATCCACTTTAATCCAATCCAATCCAAATCCAATCCAATCCAATTCAATCCAAGCCAAGCCAAGCCAAGCCAAGCCAAGCCAATCCAAGCCAATCCAATCGAATCCAATCCAATGCCCCTCGCGAGAGAGTGTTCGAATCCAATCGAATGCCCGTCGCGAGAGAGTGTTCGCTATCGCCTCGACTCGACGCGCATGCGCAGTGAGCGTGCGGACTACGGACGCCCACGCGGGTGACATCGTGAGTTACTGAAATGCTCTGCATTTAAAATCTTAGATTGTTGCTTCAATTCTGCCTCAATTTAGGCATTTTGCATTTATGTAAGGTTTGGACAAAGTTTGACGTCAGCGATGCCTTCCGTCTTTACAAAGTCAGGAACCGGTATGCCGCTCTCGTCACTTGGTTCAGATACGCCGCATATCGCGTTGCAAACCGTATTTTCGAGGTTGAGTTTCCTTTCTTCGTACTTCTTCAACAGGTTGGCGTGAAAGATTTTGGGCCCACTGCGTGTCTCGATGACGTAGTCAGCTTCCCCTTTTCTTTCTTTCACCTCGAATGGTCCTTTCCAGTGGAGAAGAAGCGTGTTGTTATATGTCGGGAGCACACTCTTAGTCGCGTCCCGGATGGCGTCCTAGTTGTATGCGGTGGGCAGTCTCAATACCGTGATATAAGAGGCCCTGGCAGGTTTCTTTTCCGTCACAAAACCTCATGTGGTTGCATCACGCTTATATGCTGCACCAACGGCCAGTGTCACGGCTATAAACTAGCAGACAGCCTGACGCCAGAAATAAATTAAAAAAGGGGGGCAATCGTGAAGCTCCGAGCGATATGTGTGGCTTGCGGCGCATGCGCGTATTCCTCCTCACACAATCGCCCACGAGCTACTTTTGCCATGGCCGACGACGCGCGCCCGACGACGCGGCGAAAGCCGAAAAACCTTCAAAAATGTCTCGCGCGCACATGCGCAGTAGGAGTGGAAAAAAGTTCGCGCGCGGCGAGTTGTCGTACGGTGATTTGTCTCTATCGCGCACGTGCGAGGAATTTGACCGCAGAGCAAGTTGGGGTCCCGCGCTTTGACTTCTGGTCTGTGTAGTTCATACTTAGTTCCGAGCGTTCACACTTCCTTGACCACGTTCGCTTCCGCTGACATCGAATGTGTGCTTCGAGGTTCGTACAACAGTGGAAACAACTGCAAATGCGATGGGAATATTAGGGCCACCGGTCACGCAAGCCGAACAGCGACGACATTTCAAGCCGGCTCGTGTGTGTATTGCGGCCATAGCCCGGTTGAACACGAAAGGATAGATCCCTGGACTTCTTGTTTTTTTTTCCCGAGGGGTAGGGGGCGCAGACTGTAAAAAATAGGTGTTTGCAGACAATTAGTAAAGGCCATGAAATTATGCCTTTTTCGTCGCCGTAAGAAGCCCGCGCCAAAACCGTTCTGCGATACCCGGGGCCGTACGGTAAATTTGAAGGGCTTTATAGAGATGATTTGGTTTCCCTGTGCGACGGCCGTTTTGGGATCCAGGCGAAAAATGAAAACGATTGCACATGTGATGCACTTCCGTTGCCGTAAAGAGTACCGTGGTGTCGTAAAGAAATTGCATTTTTCCATGCGTTTCATTGTCCACGTCAAGGCACATAAAACCCAGTTTGAATTTTGTATTTTTCAATATTCCATGGCCACTGCTTGCCATTTTCGGTAGGCGTAGCAAAAAGTTATGTAACGTTTTTTTATAACTAGGTTTTCGCGTCATCGTTTCGGCTCATGACTTTTCTGGCGCGTTGAGTAGTCTGGCTTCTGCGGCGATTTGTAAAGTTCATTACGGTGCGTTTAAGTGGTAAAGTTTTCACATGAAGCAACATGTATGAGTAACACCAGCACCGATCTTGTTGTGTTCGACACAGCTGTCGTCTGTCTGGAGTGTCAACTCGCGGTTTGCAGAAACATGATAGCACTGGCAGCGCACACGCGGCGCGTCGCCGGCGTGGAGGTCGCTCGATGTTGTGGCTTCTAATGTTGTTACAGATGAGCTGGCTGTTGCTCGGTGCGCGCAGTTTACCTATGCTGTATCAAAAGATATTGCTAGCAATTTTCTTCCATCTTTAATAAAATGTTTTGCGCCATACTATTGGTGGCAATTGTTTCATAAAAATAAACTAGGGCACATTACCCTCCGTATGTAACAGCGAACAGACTTTCTTTTCGACGTGCAATTGACGTGTCTCCGTCATATAAAATTATGGCAACGTTTTCTCGCACGCCTTTGCACTGAAAAAGCGCTCGGCCTTCCTATGTATATGAAGAAAACGTCCTTTTGGAGTGCGTTTGAATCTACAAGCAGTAAGAAAGAAATAATTGCCTGAACTACAGCGATGCACTTACCTGATTTATATTTTCGCATATCTGCTAACGCGTTGGTAATACTTCTGCTGCGCCCCTTCAGGCTATACTGTTTTACCACCGATAAATAACGCCACCCTTTTGTACCTGGTCACTTATTCACCTGCCGTTTCTTCACGCAGTGCCAACACAACAAATTGCTACCCGTGACTCAACGTTTTTAAGATGTTTACAACGCTGTTTCGATTCCAGTGGTGCGAAATTCCCGAAGCAGCAGCTCCCGGCCCAAAGATTGCTTGGGGCGATTCTACAAAGGCCATCTACATCATCGGAAGTGGTGTACCTGGACCATAATTGAAGCCCAGAGAATGTACTTTTTATTTGTTTGGTATTATATTGCATGAAGGACATGAGATACCCGTCAGCTTTAGGCCAAACGTTGGGCGTTATACAGTCAGTAGCCTGAAAAAAGACGAGTTTCCTCCCTGTTTTGTAAACAGCAAGCTGCTGAAAATTCTATAAATAAAAACAATAATTTTATCTTGACAGGCCGTTATTTGCTCTTGCACAAAAATATTTTCATTTGTGTGTTCCATAAGGGCAATCTGCTAATATTTGTATTTGTTATTTCAGTATAAGTCGTTTGTGTTCATATTTGTATTTTGGATATCAAATAAAAAGAAAACATCGCTACTTCGACATGGTGTCATTTTGTAATTTTCATCTCACACTTGTGCATGCTCATGAATTCGAGAATGACAAAATACTTAACATTTACCTACCCAACTCAGTTCTCTGTTCGTGTCCCAAGCTTGTATGAGTATAAACTATCAGTTCAAGATCCGGATAGGTTTTAGGTATACAGATACTTGCTTTACAGCTTTGCTTGTAACATGGCATTATAAATAAAGGGAGTTTTTTTTTCGTGGTATGCGCATTCAGGCCTGATAAATCAGTTTGCAATATACTTAGATTATGAAGGTAAAACGTCATTGCATAAAAACAGGTCATGAAGATGTTCCAGAAGGGCACAAATTAAAAATGATTTATGGAAATTGCAGCCATTGCAACCCATTTATTTGTGGCATTGTTTTATACGGCTTAAACTTTCGATGCTCTAGGGTGCGTTCATCCCCAAGTGCAATGGTTTTGGTGAACTGCCTTTAAAGTATTGAAAATGGTGAACCGCGACCTTGCGCTTCGGCGTACAATAATATAACTCGTTAATAACGGAAGCGCGAATGAAACGAGGCCACTTAAAAAAATTGCACGAATTCCGCGAATTGTCTGCTAATGCGCCGCATTTTTATGCCGCTTCTCTTGAGTGTAAGTCTGTTAGAGCCAATTTTATTGGTTTTTCAAAGCCCGGTCCGTCCAATTATCTCCATTTACCCTATCAATCACTTACTTGCGCCAAATCTGCATTTTTTGTAAATGAAGGGCGTAACAAGGCTCAGCATTTCCGTAATTTTTACTGTCCTTGTTCTTTAGTTTTTCATAATTCTGTTCGACCAATTATCTCCATCTACGCTATGATAACAATTAAAAGCGTTATTTCAGCTAAATCTGCATTATTGTGGAAATGCAAATCGTTATACAGGTCGCCATTTTTCGTCATTGTTTTATATTTTTCCTAATTTTTAGTTTCTCAAAATTTTGTTTGACCAATGATCTTCATTTACGATATTATAATGAATAAAGGTGAAACTTCCGCGAAACCAGCATTTGTCTGGAAATGCAGGGCGTTACAAGTTACACGGCCGGGCGCTTATCTGGCCTGCGCGAGAAAACGCTAAGATATTTGTTGTGTGCTCACGATCAATAAAAGAAAACGCAGTATCTGGCCTCCCAACGGCTCTTTACCTGGGCGTCGACGCAGCAATTCTGCAGGCGTCGCGACACAATGTTAGGTAGAGTGGGTGATTTAATATTGCTTCATTACATTACCAGATGCGTATTTTACTACCGCACCCCTATTACAAAAACAAAGGTCAAAGCATGTAACCGCACCATCAGAAGAGCTACGACGAGCAGAAAAAATATAGTACACCATTTCATGCTTGGTATAATTGCCACTCGTGACGAGACAGCTCTTATTTGCAGTACAACAGTGCGCTTTACGTGTTAGTTATTTGCAAGCATTGCCATATGGGACACTTTCCACCAATGGCCAAGAATACTTTCGGTAACCAGGCAGAATACCTGTTATCAATTCCGTTTGCATCGATTGAATAAATCCCCGCACGGCGCATCATACTGTTGGAACGGGCACACAGCATGACAAAAGGTTTCCGCTCGTACCAGTGTACTTAAATTCCCGCAAACCATATAGTATTATGCCTCTTTGGTAGAGCGATTCAAAAACGGTGGTCTAAAGAAAGCCACCCGCCGCCGAATGTGTTATTTAAGACTCATGCTTGACGCGCAACAGCATGCAGAATACTTATAAGCCCACGCTTGCACTACCCAGCAGCCCGTGGGTCGTGGCGCAGTGGTTATGATGTCCGCCTCTTGATCGCCCCTTGATGTGTTGTAGTAGACCCAGGTTCGATTCCCCGTAGGGTTACGTGAATGTGCTTATGAATACTTTGTGTGTCTTTTATAACGTAGCGTATATTAGAGCATTCACCACGGGGTGCTGGCGTTGGCTTGTCAATGCGGGCGAAAAAAAAAAACGGATAGAACCGATCCTGGCTGAGTGCATTGATTGTTTTTCCTTTTTTGATGAAAAGCAACAAGGCCGCTTATTTGAGGGGCGGTATGATTTGGGGGCCGCTCGTAAGCGGGAATATATTAGCATAACGGGCTAATAGAAAAATTACGGCTACGGTAGAAAAATTACGGCTAGCGGCCCGCCGAACACATGGCCCGGGATTTAGGTGGCCCTCTAGTTAGGCGGCCCTCAATATGGCCGCTTAAACGCCGGGCCGCGTGTTCGGTGGGCCGCGTGTTTTGCGGGCCGCTTGTGCTCGAGTCCGCCTGAACTGCCGCTTTATACGCGGCTTTAAATTGACGCGGCGGCCCGCCTGCATGCGGATCGTATAACCAGGAATTGACTAAGAGTGCAGGACTGAGACCTTGTCTCCGGTCTGGAATCGTCGATTCCTCGTATTTCTGTTGTACATCTTCGCATAATGGGCACCTGCCTACTCGAGTTCGTGCGCTACGTGACAGGTTTCTTCCAGCCTGTTACGAAGGTCGAGAACATGTTGATAACTAGTTTTGGTCTCCTCATTTAGACTTTCATTACTCCACATCTCCTTAAGGATGGACAGGGGACATCGAATGTTGCGACCGTACAGTAGCTCGAAGGGAGAGAATCCGAAGCTTGCTTGCGGCACTTCACTGTACGCGAAGAGCAGCAGAGCTAGGTAGCGATCCCAGTCGCGGGGTTTCTCCGCACACATTCGCTTCAACATAAGTTTTAAGGTTCCATTGAACTTTTTCAACCCTCCCGTTTGCCATCGGGTGGTATGGGCTAGTGTGGAGTTGGCGTACTGAGAGCAGTTATGCCGAAGAACAAGAAAAGGACCACTCTTTGAAATCCTGCTTCGCACAAATCGGCAAGGAGACGAAAAACTCGAAGAATAAGCATAAGATGGAATTCAAGATGGAAGATAACCTTCTTTACAGGCGATTCACCGAGAAGACCGGTCGGGAAGTACGGCAACTACTAGTCGTCCCCATAGGCCACCGACAGGCCGTCCGAGACGATCACGGTGATTCGAGGCACGGGAGTACGCTGGAGTCGTCCTGGGCGCGGGTCGACGATGGTGTGATGCAAAAACTGGCAGGTGCCGTTCTCACACCACGACTTCCAAACGTAGCTCCTTTGCTTAGGCGCGGCTTCTCTTTTTATAACCGCGCCGACGCGGAGAGAGAGGGCACAACACACATTGCGCCCGCCGCCGTCAGCGAATACCTTCCCTCTTTCTACCTTCTAGAATCATGGGCGCGCTTTAGCACAGGCAAGGCCACGCGTGCCCCCTCGAAAGAACTCGAAACTTTGGTGTAAGCTGAGCGGTGGAGCTTTTATTTTGGTATTTTCTTGCCGGCGACTGGTCGTGTTACCGCCTCTTCGTTCGAGATAGTTCCAGCATTGTCTCGGGGCGAATAGAACAGAACTGAATGAATCAGACTACCTTAACAAGAATTAGGCGCTGCACAAAAAAATGAAAAAAATTGCGCCAATCCACCCTGTGAATGTGGCTAGAAAGCAAAGCTGTAAACGACACCCACAACGATTATCTATGCGACGTCACTGAAATTCACTCACGTCGCAGTCGCACTACAAGTTGTGAAACCAGAGAGAAGTGAAATGCAGTTAACCACACCCTTTATTACTCCAAACAGATATTCCTAGTAAGATTCAATCAGCGCACGATGCATGAACGGTGTTTAGTGGAGTTCTATTGGTGTATCACATGAGTGGAAACTTTTTTTATATAAAATAAAGGAAGCTCGAACCCGGTGTTAGACGATCTCACTTATCCGTCTCCGCCGCTGTGGACGGAGGCGCCGAGATTGGCGGCAGAGACGAAGGAGAAGGAGGAGCAAGAGGTGGAGGAGGAAATACTTGTAATCAAATTTCTGAACGACCCAGAGTGCGGCCCAGGGGAGTAGTTCCTTCTTCACTGGAGCCCATAGTCTGCGCCGCTTGCGCTCTGTCCACCAGCTGAAGCTGGGTAGGCAGAGAGGGGCTGGACAGCGGTATCTCTCATTGCTCTGGTTGGGAAGTTGACAGTAAGAAAGAAGGGTGATCAGGGATAAAGTCGCACACCCCCATTATGTGGCGGAGTGTTCCTACTTCTGAGCAAAATTTACATTCAGCGTCGTAGCCATTCGGGTGCATTAAGTGAAGACGCGTCGGGTGTGGGAAGGAGCCGGATTGTATGAGCCGTAGGGTAGTTTGTTGTTCTGTGGAAAGGTTAGGGTAAGGCAAAGTTAGGGTCTGTCTATGAAGGCGATAATGCTGGGTTATGTCTCTAACAGGGTGGCGAGTTGGGCGAGTCGGTGTACTTGCATCTTGGGGGAACAGCGCGAACTAACAGGGACACAAAAAGAAAGAAGTGGACAGGACTAGCCCTGACTTTCAACTCGATTTATTAGAAAAGACGTAACTACTTATACATACACAGAATCCTCCTCCCCCACCACGCCACGCGCCCACACCAGCCAATGACATACTATCAAGACCAAAACACTCCACTGCTGACAACGCACATTTCCTAACACAGGAACACCTTATCGCGACGACCGCTCCAAATAACCAAATTCTTTTTCGTGCAGGACAACTGATGTTTCACTGATACAATCTCTCCCCCACTTTCTGATGTAGTATGATTCCATCAAGTCTCTAGTACGCCTGTCTTTATGCTTAAACAGGATATCAGTCTCGTGAAAAAGCGGATAGTGTCGGGGCTCACACGTGCGGCAATGTTCGGCCAGACGTGCGTAACCATCTTTTTTAAGCTTGTTGCGATGCTCCAACAATCGAACGTTTAAGCAGCGACCTGTTTGACCAACATACACTTTTACGCAAGATAAAGGAATCTTGTAAACAACAGCCACAGAGCACAGTACAAAGGGTGATACATGATTTACTACACACGCACTTTTCTTCTTTCCCAGCTCATCTTCAGCACGCCGCTGGACGGCCGGACAAACGCTATTTAATTTAACCGGGGAAGAAAACACTACGTCCACCCAAAACCGTGCTGCTACCTTTTTCAGCCCGTGCGACATCCTATGTACGTAGGGCAAAACAGCAAACTTTTTGCTCCTTTCCTTTGAGGACCCAGCCTCTCCAGCACCTCCCTGCTTTTTTAGCAGCCTTGCCAGTTTATCTGCCGTCATCCTGAGTGTGGTACCAGGAAAACCTGCCTCTTTAAGCCTAGAAACCTGACCATGAAAAGCCTCATGTCTCTAAACCAGACAAGCGGGTGACTGTCCTCGTGCAGCTCCATAGCACGGGGGGTAAACGCGCAGGCTTGTTGGTGGGCGTATTCGTTTCCCTCCATGAAAGCCTCAGCGGGTGTCGAGATGAGCTAAATAGAACCATTTGGGTAGTGGTTTTTAGCACACGCAGTGCAGGTTGGGACACGGAACCCGACAAGTAATTCTGGTAGGCGTGTTGGGAATCGGTGAATACCTTTCGATCCCTTGGTTGAGTAAGAGCGAAGACGATCGCTGCCTCTTCTGCTGCCGTGATGTCTTGTGTCTTGAGTGAGGCACACTAGAGGAAGTTGGTTCTGGAGGTAGCCACCATGATGGCGTACTGCTCCGCGGTCCCCCGTTTCCGTTTCTCCAACAAATATGGTGATGTGACCAGTATAGAAAGACCTGCACAGTTGAAGAAACGGTAGCGGGGGACCGCTGAACACTGTTTAATTTAGCATTTTCCTGTGCTAATCGCGCGCCCAGGAGGATGTTGCACATATTAGAGAAAGAAGAGGTGGCCATCGGCAGCTGCCCTCCAATATCACCATCATTTCCTCGATGTTGGGAGGCGTCTGTGTAGATAACTGCATGATCCCCACCGAGGGTAGTGTTGAGTGCTTGAGTCAGTGCTTGTTGGCAACTCTCGTCGTGTGAGGGGTTCATATTGCCCCGAAACATGCTTAAGTTTATTGTTTGTTTTGTCCTGCCCGGCCATGCCCGGCTGTGTTATCTGCGTCCCAAGCGAAGCGCGTCTTCCATTCTTTAGTTTTATGCCGCATGGGCTATCACATTCAGATAAGCAGACTTTGTCGCCCTAGCGTCGCTAGCCCAGAATGATCTTCGTTGATCTACAATGTTCTGGATGTAAATTGAGGGTTCCAGAAACACTCGCGCCAAGAGATAAAAGCCTGCAGATCAGACGCCATGGCATTCGAATCGCCGAAACAAGTTTACGCATTGCACTTTGTTGATTGCTGTATCGCCGCCTTGTATTCTTTGACTTGTTAGGGGAGCACAAGTTCGTTCCAATAAACGTGCTTTTCCTTCAAGACGGCTGCCACATCTTTGGCTTCGTGACATATGGTGGAAGTGCTGGGTACATGCACCCTCAACCCTCTTCAAGTCGTCAAGCAAGCCCAACTCGTGCCAGCCGCCAACAGCAAGGCCTAGAGCAGGAGTTTATACAACTGCCACATAAATAGAAGGCGGAAGACGTCACGGCCGTTGCCATGAACAACGCCTCCACGATCACCACGAGCCATCCTCTAGTTCTGCAGCAACCCCTGGAACCACCATCAACTTATGGATCACCCATGGAAGATTCTGAGGCCTGGTTGGAGAAAGTGGAGCGTGTTCGAATATTTAACAGGTGGGAGGACGAAGAAACGTTTCGGCATGTCTTCTTCTATTTGGAGGATGCAGCTCGAACTTGGTTCGAGAACCATGAAAGCTCTTTGACTGAATGGACTCTCTTCAAGATAGAGTTCCTTAAAACATTCGCCACCGTCGCGCGAAAGGAATGAGCCTCACTTATGCTACAATCGCGCACGCAACACCCTAACGACGGGGTAGTGATCTTTGTAGAGGAGATGAGGATTGTTTCGACGTGCGGATCCGGCGACGACAGAAGAAAGGAAACTAAGGTTTCTCATGCGAGGGGTAAAGCATGAGCATTTTGCTTGCCTTGTCCGCAACCCTCCTAAGATGGTGACCGAATTCGTGTCTGAGGACGCCGCGATGGAGAAGACGCTGGAAGTTCGAGCGAGGCAGTACGATCACCCGGTCAACGCGCTGGTTTCCGAGACGATCGTTGCCGGGGCTACAAGCTCCGACCCACTGCGCGAGACCATCCGATCAGTGGTGAGGGAGGAGCTTCTGAAGCTTTTTCTGACGACGCCGCAACCTCAAGTGGCTTCCCTGACTGACGTCATCCGCGAAGAGGTTCAACACGCTTTGGGCACTTCTATGCCATCCGAGGCACCCCGCGAGCCACAGGCGATGACCTACTCCACGGCTGTTTGTCGACCCCGCTCTGCTCCAGCCCGTCTACAAGAAGCTCCGCCATACCGCCGTCCACTCTCGCCACCGTCCCCACTGTCACCGCCATCCACCGTACCGCCGTCCACAGCCCAAAACCATACGCCAAGGAAGACTGACGTTTGGCGAACCGCCGATAATCGTCCGCGGTGCTACCACTGCGGAGAGGCCGATCACATCTATAGTCGTGGCCCATACAAAAGACTCGTACTGCGTGGTTTCTCCGTCGACGCACCTCGCCCTCTCCCTGGGCAACGACCTCGTGAGATCGAAGACTACCTTTCTCATACCAGCTGTGGAACAGCCCGTTTCAACCGTTCACCGTCGCCCTATCCATACCAATCGGCGAGCCACCGTAGCAATGCTGACTTCTCACGTGGAAGGTCCCCCAGCCTACGCTGGGGAAACTAAAAGCAGCAACGTCGGAAGGTAAAGTTGCACAACAGCGGAAAAACGAAACCCTGCGGCGTTCGTCATTTTCCCTAACTGCTCCCGCGACGTTATCATTCGAATGGACTTTTTGACTGACAACAGTGAATAAATGATCCCCAGGCCAAGTCCATAACTTTTTCCTCCGATCACTCCATGACTCCGGAGCTTATGCAAAGAATCTTACGCTACAGCAACACGAATCACCGAAGAACGACGGCGTACCATCACCAAACGAACGGACTAACAGAGCGTCTGAATAAGACGATCGCGGATATGCCGTCAATGTACATCGACGTTGAACATAAGACCTGGGACGAAGTGCTCCCGTATGTCACGTTTGCGTACAACACGGCTATCCAGGAAACTACGCAGACGACGCCGTTCGACCTTGTCTACGCAAGACTGCCGACTACGATGCTTGACGCCATGCTTCCTCATGTAGAAGACGACGACCTCGACCGCGACGTCCAAGGATACCTTCAGCGTGTAGAGGAGTCCCGCCAGCTCGCTCGAGTTCGTGCAACGGACCAGCAGCTGGTGGATGCCGGGCGCTACAACCTCCGATGCCGAGACGTCGAGTACAACCTAGGGGATCGTGTTTGGGTTTGGACTACCATCCGACGACGCGGACTAAGTGAGAAGCTTCTGCGACGGTATTTCGGACTCCACGAGATTCTACGACGTATCGGCCAACTTACCTGCGAAGTGATCCCCGATAGTTATTCCGGAACATCACGACGACGCAAGCGGCCCAAAGTCGTCCACGTGGTTCGCTTGAAACCTTACTATGCAAGATGACGGACTTTTTTGTTGTTGCTATTTGGACTGTCTTTTATTTTAGCATCGGGGTGATGCACTCTTAGAGGGGGGTAATGCCGCGAACCATGTATAGGTTTATTGTTTGTTTTTGCTGACCGGCAATGCCCGGCTGAGTTATCTGCGTCCCAAGCGAGGCGCGTCTTCCATTCTTTATTTTTATGCCGCAAGGGCTATCTCATTCAGATAAGCAGACTTTCTCGCCCTAACGCCACTAGCCCAGAATGATCTTCTTTGATGTACAATGTTCTGGATGTAAATCGACGGTTTCAGAAACACTCCCGCCAAGACATAAAAGCCTGCAGTGCAGAAGCCGTGGCATTCGAATCGCCAACACCAGTTTACGCTCGTCACTTTGTTGATTGCGGTATCGCCGCCTTGTATTCTTTGAGTTGTTAGGGGAGCACAAGTTCACTTCAACAAACGTGCTCTCCTTCAAGATGTTTGCCTTATCTTTGGCTTCGTGACAATATTTCTAAGCAAAGGGAGGATCTTTAGTTCTTGTCGCCAAGAGTCCGCGAGTACATCAAGCGGAGTGATATTCTGTGCTGCCCAGCCAATATGGTGAAGGATGCTGCGACCCACCGCAGTTCTGGTCATTCGGAGCTTCTGGTTAGAAAGATGGCCCTCTACAGCTCTTCCACCGAGTTATGGAGCCCCGTGCTTAACAGCCTTTCTGTGAACGCACTCTTGGGAGGATCAATGGCCTGCTCAACCATTCTTCCAATCATTATATAAAGCATCTTTATGTCCTCCTTGCCTAGAAGAAGACAGGGGTTGACTTAAGTGATTCTCGAGAGGACAAAAGCTTGATATAATCGAAAGGTATCGGATTCTTTAAGGCTTCGCTTCTTGGTGGCAACTCATCTTATCATGTGTATGAGTTGATTGATCTTGTGTTTGAAGCGGTGAAAGGTTGCATCAGTCTTGGTGTTGACCTGGAGATATAGGCCTAGGATCTTAATGCTGGAGCTTAGAGTGATGGTCTGGCCATGAAGACGTATTTCAATGTGTTCCTTGATAGGCTATATGGCGTGAGGGCGGACGAGAAGGAGCTGTGATTTTTTGCGTGAACACTGAAAGCCGCAGGCTTTAGCACATTGGCGTACTAGAAGTGAGATGCCATGAGTTGGTGTGAGCTTTCTTTAATTTTTCTAACTCCTAGCACATGCGCAAGGCCTGCAAAGCGCCGCTAGACGTGCCGTGGGCGGATCCCACAGCGGTGCGAGAGTTCGCGTGACGCTTTCTAGTGGCATTCAGCGAGAATGCAGGGGGGTAAACCCGTAGATGAGATTGGTGAGTGCACCGCCTGTCTTCCCCCTCTCCGCTTGGGCTCGTAGCTTAATCAGTAGGAGAACGGGCTCTCACTTTGTTACTGTATTAGGTCTAGGTTCGATTCCTGGCGGTGCCAGTAATTTCTTTTATTTGTTCGCTGGAGTTTTCTGTTGACACCAACGGTCGTGAAAGAACCCATCTGGGATAGAGGTAAAAAGCTTTGCTTTAAAATTATACCGTACTTTTAGGCGTCGTACGCGCGAGTTTGTGACAGCAGCTGTTGCGAGCTTTGTCACCCATTAGAAATACTTCAAGAAAGCCATCGCGAGGTTACAGTTTCGAGTAAAGTGAAATCAAAGTTCATTAATGTCGACAAAAATGCAAGGATACATAGCGGAGGTCCCAAAGTGAAGCACTGCTGAGGAAACCTCATACAATTCAGTCTGTAAATATGCCAATACAGCAGCGCCATAGCTTTGTAAATCTTGTAACTTTTTTCAGCAAATGGACAAAACAAATACAAACAAAGTAGTATTCTGTACAATGTTTTACTAGAGTGTTTATTTCGCTGTATATATTTTTACCACAATACATTGCCAAGAAAGATTACCGAAAAAGGACACATGTTTCCCTATGTATAAGGATACCAATTCGGAATTCTCGTCTACATAAATTGGTAAAATCAAAAACTTCATAAACGACAACACAAACATCAACTAGTGCAAGCATGAATATTTATCAACAGAAAAAAAAAACAAGATGTGTATAAAACAGCATCGCTTAGAATTAAGCACAGTCGTTTCATTCCAAAACAATGCTCACGCGTACGTAAGCTGACCAAAAAACCAAGTAGTTGTTTTGAAAGATTTGGCAGAGCATATAGACGAGGACCCTAAAGGGAGAAAAACAGGGCACAGCGGTACACTGCAACTGGTGTTTATTTGAACAAGAATGACTTTATACCTTACAAATCCAAATAGGAAAAATAACAAAACTAGACGTAAACACTCACCATTTCACTCTCTGCTTGCTACAGTCGTTGCTGCAGATAAGTTATTTCTTTTTTCGAAAGCACAATCGAGGGCATACTGACGCAGTTGTAATTAAGACGATCAATTTCGAGCCCCTCGATTACTTCCTGCATATGCTTGTTCTTTTCTGTGGATATTAATGCGCACTCTCCACATAGCAGAGCAAAAGCACATTTACAAACCTAGTTTGACCGACACAACAGTCAGGTTCTTTTGCTCTCTCAGCTTATCGTTGACACATCTGCCCGTCTGGCCAGTATAAGTGTTGCCGCAATCCAAGAGGAGAGAGTCAACGACGCCTTGCTTACATTCAACAAATGGTTCCGTGCTTATTCGAGCAGCCTACTTTTTTAGATGCGACTGCATCTCATTCACTCGCCTTGTCCCTTCATACAGCGTTGTTGTTGTCCGTTCACACCCCTCTCGCATTCTCCTCGCCGCGCGAGCTGCGCTCTCCGCCGCTCACCCCCTCTCCTCTTCGATAGGGAACACTCTCTCGCGAGGGGCATTGGATTGGATTCGATTGGGTTGGCTTGGCTTGGCTTGGCTTGACTTAGATTTGGATTGGATTGGATTTGGATTGGATTGGATTAAAGTGGATTGTGTTGGATTGTGTTGCGTCATAGCCGCGCCACGTTGCGTCATAGCGGCGGTCGTTCCAGCACAGGCGTTACGATTTCCATCGATGCGTTGAATGGAGCCTAACAATTCTGCTATCACCCGCGCAATCGTAACAAGCACCGATCATTGGGATAACAGGAATGCTAGCACCAGTGAAGACAAGGCTGCGAAGCGGCGTGAACGTGATGCTGATGATGATGATGATGATGGTTTAAGTTTAATGGCGCAAGGCCGACATGGGCAAAGAGCGCCAAACACAAAGTGATTTGATGAGGAGAGAACAAGAAATAAAATCAGTTAAAAGCTATGAGCACGGCTGGTGTAAATGGCCAGGGTGAAGAACAAGAGTGGTTAAAAATAAATAAGGTGGCTGGTGTATAGGACCAGGGGTAAAAGCTATGGGTGGTATGAGATGAGTTGTAGAAAGTGAACTTCTGATAGGAACTGAAAGGTGCGTTGAACAGAAAACATGGCATCGTCTCCTAAGAAGTATGACGGGTGTGGTGGAATATGTCGTGTGTGTAGTTGAGGGAAGTGTTTGCGTCGTGTAGTGTCGAGTGCCTTACATTGTATGAGAATGTGCCTCACGGATAGGGCCTCTCCGCACCTGCTGCACTGGGGTCTAGATGATCCCGTCAGCAGATACGAGTGCGTCGCATGGGTGTGCCCTATCCGCAGCCTACCCAAGGCGACTTCCGTGTGTCTGTTGTGTGAGTCAGTTGTGTACCGTCCCAAGTGTGGCTTTATTACATGTAGTTTGTTGTCTGTCTGTTCGTCCCAGTGTGTCTGCCATGTTCTGCGCAGGTGTTGTCTTATGTGTGGCTTGAGGTCTGTGTAGGGTACCGTTGTAATGTCCACAGTGTTCCTGAGTGCAGCCGCACCGGCCCTCTCGTCTGCCAACTCGTTCCCAGAGATCCCTGCGTGTCCTGGGACCCAGCAGAGGACCAGCTCATGCTTTTGTGCATACACGGACATGATAGTGCAGAATACAAGATTAACTATGTGGTTTCTGGGGGGTGTATGCGATGACAGTGCGCGAACAACACTCAAAGAATCTGTATATATGATGGAATTGGGAATGTGATTTTCAAGGATGTGTTGTACAATCAGTAAAATTCCATACGCTTCTGCTGAAAAAATTGATGTGTGCATCCTCATGGTTCTGGCTGCATTGAAATTAGGACCATGAGCAGCGCACGACACCATACTGGAGGTTTTAGAAGCGTCACTATAAAATTCTGCACATGTGTATTTAAACTGCAAAGACAGAAAGTGCTGCAGTATTGCAGCTCGTGGTACACGATTTTTGTCAAGTCTCATAAAAGAAAGGTCGCACGACACAGGGCGAACTTGCCAAGGCGGTAAACTGTTAGAAAAGGATGACCTGTACACATCTAAAAACGAAGCACTGAGATCCGAGGCTCGCTCTCTCACTCTAAGTGAAAAGGGCAGAGGAACGGATGGGCGATTTGCAAAGAGCAGAGATGTTGATGTATCGTTAAAGACAGGATAAAAAGGATGACTATTCAGTGATGAAATTTTAAAAGCATATAGCAAGTCCATGTACGTTCGTTGGTTCTCAAGGCTCCACTTATCACACTCGACATACAGACTCTCGACAGGGCTAGTGCGAAAAGCACCCGAGGCGAGACGAAGCCCCAAGTGTAGCACTGGGTCAAGCATTCGCAACGCTGTTTTAGTCGCCGACCCATATACCACACTGCCATAATCTAAACGAGACCCAACCAAAGCAGTATAGAGCCGTAGTAGGAGTTCTTTGTCGGAACCATAAGATTGATGGGAGAGAACCTTAAGTATATTCATTGTTTTAAGACATTTATGTTTAAGTTCCTTGATGTGTGGAATGAATGTGAGTTTGTGATCAAACACCACACCTAAGAACTTGTGCTCCTTGTTCACAGGAAGCGACATGCCATTAAGAGTAATGTCTGGGTCCGGATGGACCCCGCGCTTCCTGGAGAACACAACGCAGGAGCTTTTTGCAGGATTCAATTTAAACCCATTCTTGTCTGCCCAGCCGGCAAGCTTCTTGACGCCGAGCTGGACTTGACGTTCGCAGATGGACATATTACATGATTTAAAAGATATCTGCACGTCATCTACATACATGGAGTAAGAAATTGTAGGCGGCAGTGCCTTCCCAAGGGAGTTCATTTTTACTATGAAGAGAGTGCAGCTTAGAACTCCGCCTTGCGGCACGCCATTTTCTTGCACGTGTACCTTTGACAGTGCAGAACCAACTCTGACGCGAAAGGTTCTCTCAGACAAATAGCTAGCAAGGGTGTTAAACATATTACCAGAAACACCGAATGACTTCAGGTCAGTAAGGATCCCATAACGCCAAGCGGTGTCATAGGCCTTTTCTAGGTCGAAAAACACAGTTAAACAGAACTGTTTATGAATGAAGGCATCCTTAATATATGACTCTAGTGCCACAAGTTGGTCATTCGTGGATCGCCCCGCCCTGAAGCCTGCCTGGCAGCTCTCGAGAAGGCCGTTATACTCCAAAAAGTACACGAGCCTCCGGTTTATCATCTTCTCGAGAAGCTTGCACAGGCAGCTGGTCAGGGCAATGGGTCGATAGCTAGCGGGAGAAGAAGGGTCCTTCCCTTCTTTCAAGAATGCTACAACTATGGCATCCCTCCAAGACTTTGGAATGTGCCCCGAAAGCCATATCTTGTTGAAAAGGTGAAGAAGTGTTACAAGAGTGTCTGTGTGTAAGTTCTGTATCATTGTATATGTAATGTTGTCTGGGCCTGGAGCTGAGGGTTTACACGTGCTCAGAGCACCCCTCAGCTCATGAAGCGTGAACTCGGAGTTATAAGAGGTGGCTGACCTGTCATTGTCATGTAAAGGTTTCTTTTCGGCCACGAGTTTGTGTTTCATGAAGGTGTTTGTGTAGTGTGCTGAACTAGAAACGTGTTGGAAGTGTTGTGCGAGTGTGTCAGCCTGGTCTTCGAGTGTGTCCCCTGTTGTACTGACCAGAGGCAGGCTGTGTGTTTGATGTCCCTTGAGTTTGCGTATTCGTGTCCATACTTTCCGTGTGTCTGTGTAGGAGTTAATTGATGTTATGAATGTACGCCAACTCTCTCGTTTTGCCTCACGGCGCACACGTTTTCCTAACGCCTTGGCCCGTTTGAACAAGAGGAGGTTACTCGACGTGGGGTACCGGCGAAGGATACCCCACGCCTTGTTCTGGGCCTCTCGCGCCCGCCTACAGTCCTCATTCCACCACGGCCTCCGCTGGTTGCGCGGGGCAACAGAGGCGTGGGGAATGGACTTTTCGGCGGCGTCGAGGATGTGCGCCGTGAGGAGTTGGGTAGCTTCCTCAACGTGTAGGTGTCCTATGGATGTGTGGTGTAGTTTGGATGTCTCTGTAAATGTGTTCCAGTTAGCTCGTGCTTCATTGAACCTATTATGGGAAGATGGACTGCTCGGGCCTTTACCTATATACGTTAATGAAGTGGGGAAATGGTCACTGCCATATGGGTCCGTGCCCACACCCCACTCGAGAAGAGGAAAGAGAACTGCGGAGCCAATAGCCAAGTCAAGACATGAGTATGTGTTGTGACCTATGTTATGGTATGTAGGCTGTTTATTGTTGAAAAGGCATGCTCCAGAGGATGTAAGAAACCTCTCTATCAGGCGACCTCGGGCATCCGTACGAGAAGAGCCCCAAAGAGAATTGTGAGCATTAAGGTCGCCTGTTAGAATGTATGGTTCGGGCAGCTGGTCAACCAGCGCCTCGAAGTCAGAACTCAAAAGTGTAACATCAGGAGGAATGTATATGGAGCATACCGTTATCAACCTATTAAATATTATTAAGCGTATTGCTACAGCCTCAAGGATAGTGTTTAAAGTGACAGGGTGGCATGCTAAAGATTTCCGGGTGATTATGGCCACACCCCCAGAAGAGTGTGTGCAGCCATCCCTGTCTTTCCTGTATACCACGTAACTATTCAAGAAATTTGTGTGTTTGGAATTCAGATGTGTTTCCTGGACACACATTATACTTGGCTGATTGGCATGCAGAATCTCATAAATGTCGTCAAGATTATTCAGAAGGCCTCTGCAGATCCATTGAACAATATTTTCTCTTCCCATTATTATGTGTTCAGAGCTACTGGAGTGTGACTATTTATGTAGGGTCTTTCGGGGCTTGCACTCTTGGAAGGGGTTTTCTGACCTTCTCTACTGACCTGGACGTCGCAGCCCGTTCCTTCCGCTGCGATGGAAGCCGGAAGGGCTCGACGTCCATGTCGTCATCTGAAGGCAAGGGGGTGCCCAGCGGACTGGGCCCCCTTGACATGGTACCCTTTCGGGTGTTCTTTGCCTGCTCTGCCAGTGCCGAAGGCGTGGGGAGCACCCCAGATGGCACAGGCAGTGAGGCGTGGGAGGGGGTCGCTGCGATTGCCTCCGCCTCCATCTCGTTCGGGCCCTCGCGCGTGCTTCGGGCCGGTGGAGAGGTGGAAACGGTGGGTGCAGCAGCATCCCCACTGGACGTGGATGCCACCACAGCCGCTGCTGACTCAGCGAGCGGTGCGGAGGCGGGTTGGGCTGCCTGAGGCAACCCAGGGGGGGGCGGGGGTGGGACCAAGTCCGACTCGCGGTACTGGGTCCCCGCAGAAACCAGGCGCCGCTCCGCCCCCCGGCGAGCTGCGTCGGCGTACCTCCCCAGAGGGAAAGAGGCGAACCTCTTCCGCGCCTCTGGGAAGGTGATGTTTTCAGTGACCTTGATGTTAATGATTTTCTTTTCTAATTGAAACTTTTCACAGCTGCGGGACCATGCTGCGTGCGGCCCCTGACAGTTTGCACAGGTGAAGGTAGTAGAGTCACAGTTTTCAGTAGGGTGGTCATGTGCGGCGCATTTCGCGCAGGTCGTTTTGCCGCGACAAGAAGTTGTAGCGTGCCCGAATCGCTGGCACTTGTAGCAGCGGCGCGGGTTAGGTATGTACGGACGTACACCACACCTAATGAAGCCAGCATTGATGTGCTCAGGAAGTTTTGATTTGTTGAATGTCAGGATTATATGCTTTGTGGGGATTTCCTTATTGTCTCGTCTGATGGTGATACGCCTGACTGCAGTTACACCCTGATCTTTCAGGCCTTCCAACAGATCAGCTTCGGTCTCATTCAACAAATCGGTCTCCGAGATCACACCCTGAGAGCTGTTGAGGCTACGATGGGGAGTGACTCGGATGGCCAGATCTGCCATGCAGGTTTGCGACAGGAGGTTAGTGGCTTGTTGCTGCGTCTTGACATTGATAAGGACTTCTCCGGTACGGAGTTTCTTAGCATCGAACGATTTTCCGAGGATGCCTTCCAGGAACTTAGTGATCAGGAATACGGACATTGAAGAAACAGGGTTTGTTTTGTCAACTGCCTCGATAACCAAGAATCGAGGATAGTTGTCAGGTTTCGGACTGTGGATTATTGGAAGGGATGGAAAAGATACTTCGGTGCGGCCCCTTTTCAGGGACCGATCACGTTTGGGGGGGGGGGTTTAGAGAATGCCATACATCATAGTATAGAAGCAGGGGACGGGGGTTCTTTCTTCTCAAACCTTACCCTGATAGCCTGAGAGGTCCCGGAGCTCCCTGCCTGGTAAACAGACAGGGAGCCCATCCGCCGGAGCTTGACCTGGGCTCCGACGGCCACCGTTCGTGGTTTCTAACCCTCCACCTATAAACACATCGCCACGGTTGGATCCAGCTTATGTTTGGGGGCTCGGGGTCCGCGGTATCGCCAGTACCGTCACCATGAATACTCAAGGTGCCCCGTGCGGGGTGAACGTGATGCTGAACGCAAACGATTGAAGCGAGCAGCCGATTCCGAACTTCGTAAACGTGATACCAAACGCAAACGGTTGAAGCGAGCAGCCGATGCTGAACAAGTGAACCCCCAAGATGCATCGCATCTACACAGGGTTCCCCTCGCGGGAAGGTGGGGTAATTTTCTGTCTCCGCCACTATATGCCACCCTAAACCGCTGGGAAAGTCCGTTAGGGCCAAAGAAAATGACGTGAACGCCTGCGCGCATGCCAATATTTCTAAAGCGGCCATAAAGAGAAAAAAACAAGTTGGATTTATGCAAAAAACGGGTATTTTATATAACCTTCACTGCTTGTCGAGCCGTAAACGATGCTTTATTCACTGAGAAATATAAACAACTCAGCCAAAATTTCGTTACGTCCGTTCTATCGTATATTTCGTGACGTAGGGAATGACTTATACAGGGCAGATACCTACAACAAAAGATAGTATGTTGACCGGCACTGCCGGCTTCTTACAGAAGCCCCCTTTCGTTACCGTTGGTCGTCCGCGTTTCTAGGTGGTGCAGCAATACCGGCGAAGGAAAACAACGCAGTAAAACAACAACTGAGGCCGTCCAGTGAGACATGGGATGGGCCTGCGTTGAAGTGAGAGAAGCACAGGGCAAAATATCTTTTGAAAAACCTTCGAACATTGATTACCAGAGTGGACGGCCACAGTGCTACGGTAACTCTGCATGAAAAGCGTGGACACACAGTGGAGCAAAAGAACCAGAAGGCTCAGGAAGCGCAGGGGAAACGACAAAGGCAATTAAAAATGAAGTGAAAGAATCAGAGACAACGACCTTGAAAAAGAAGTTGAACGTAGAGAAGTCCTTAAACATCTACAGGATCGGGAAGTGGGTGATCACGAGAGAAACGTTCTTTTACAATACGAAAAGGGGGTGCTTTGCTTTTCGAAGCCATGGCGGAATACTTGCAGACAAAAACACTCATCCGCGACACGGTACCGGAAGAACTGTACGCAGGTTGCGGCAGGGAGCCAGAAACCATGCGACATATTGTAAGGAGTGCAAATGTATTCGTCCAGTCCTAAGTGAGGAAAACATCCAGCTTCCGGAAGTCCTTGGCTTTAAGGATAACGGGAAAGTGAATTGGACCGCAGTAGAGCTTAGCCAAAGAAGGTTAGAATGTTTGCGTCAAAAGAGCAGCGAACAATCTGAGAAGACATGCACACAAATTCACACAAGCACAAAAACTCCATAAAGGTTTTTTTGGCGAGTTGTTTGCCCAGTGGCTTTACGACTAAGGTCACTGTGTAACGCCACCCCGTTACAAAGGGGAAGCCGCTAAGCATCATCACCATCACCATCAGGACCGTTGTTCGCAATGTGCTTCTTCTGACCGGACTTCAATACCTGCCGTATTTGTGTTACGGGTAATAGTAATTATTTCGTAAATTTTCAAGTATTAGTCGACAAACAGGGTCACGTTAGTGGCCGTGCCGCTTAAGTCAGTTGGCCTGTGACGTGTCAGACAAGTCCAACATGCCGAAGTCTGTATTTAGGCAGTGTCGGAAGGAAAAGTGACCCACTAACTGCTCACGATGATGGCTTGGTGAGCTAGTTGGTGTAGCATCAAAAGGGTTACCAGCGCAAAAATACGATGATACACAAGGAAGAGAAGACAGGACAAGCGCTGAACTACGACTGATTTTTATTTCGCCACGAAAGACATATAAACGAAGACCGATTCAATAACAAGGCCCAAATAAATATGACATGAACACTTATCGCGCGCCCCGCCTTCTACGCTCGTTGCTCCAGACACTGTTTTAAAGCAAAGCTTTAAAAGCCTTTTACCTCTACCCCCCAAGGGCTCTTTCACCACCGTTGGTGTCATCAGAAATCTCCCGCAAACAAATAAAAGAATTTGCTGCATCGCCAGGAATCAAACCTGGAACTAACAGAGTAACAAAGCAAGCGACCGTAGTCTTAACGATTCAGAATTTACTGCACCGCCAGGAATTGAACCTGGAACTAACAGAGTAGAAAAGCTTGAGACCGTAGTCTTAACGATTTAGCTACGAGCCCACGCGGAGACAGGGAAGACAAGTGGTGCACTGACCAAGCACATCTACGTTTTTAACCCCTGCATTCTAGCTAAATGCCACGCGATAGCGATTAAACGAAGCTCACACTAACCCATGGCATCTCATTTCTAGTACGCCAATGGGCCTGTGGCTTCCAGTGTTCGCGTAAAAAAATATCAGTTCCTTGTCGTCCGCCCTCAAGCCAGACGATACCTCAAGAAACACATTCAAATACTTCTTGATGGCCAGGCCATAACTCAAAGCCCCAGCATCAAAATCCTGAGCCTACTTCTTCAGCCCAACGCCAAGAGTAATGTATCCTTACAGTGGGTTAAACACAACATCAATAAATCCTACACATGATCCGGCGAGTTGGCCCCAAGAGGCGAGGCCTCAAGGAATCCGATACCTTTTGATTAGCTTTCGTCCTCTCCAGAATCACTTACGTCAACCCCCTGTCTTCTAGGCAAGGAGAACATAAAGATGCTTTATACAATGATTAGAAAGGCAGTTGAACAAGCCATTTGTCTTCCCATGAGTGCGCAAAGAGAGGCTGCTTAGCACGGGGCTCTAAATAGCTGAGAGAGGGTATTCTCTCTATCCATAAGCTCCGAATGAGCAGAACTGCGGCGGGTTGTCGAATCTTTCACCAGATTGGCCGGGCAGCACAGCATATCACTCCGCTTGATGTACTCCTGGGCTTTTGGCGACAAGAAATAAATATGCTCCCTTTGCTTCGAAATATGAACCCCTCAGACGACGAGGGTCACCGACAAGCACGCACTCAAGCGCTCAACACCACCCTCGGTGGGGATCACGCAGTTATCTACACAGACGCCTCCAAACATCGATGGCAGCAGTACGCCATCATCGTGGCTACCTCCAAAACCAACCTGCTTTCTTGTGCCTCACTCAAGACCGAAGACATGATGGCAGCAGAAGAGGCAGCCATCGCCTTGGCTCTAAACCAGGGGTTCATAAAGTAGTTACCAATACGCAACAAGCCTGCCGGAACTACCTGTCGGGTTTGGTGTCCCGACCTTCGCTGCGTGTGCTAAAAAATCACACCCCAAATGGTTCCATTCTGCTCATCTGGACACCTGGTCACGCTTCCATGGAGGGCAATGAATACACCCACCAAGCCTGCACTTTCACCCCCGTTGCTATGGAGCTGCACGAGGACAGTCACCCGCTTGTCTCGTTCAGGGACATAACCCAGAATTATCGCCTTCTGAGTCAGACCCTACCTTTGCCTTAAGGGTGGTTTCTTCTTAGTCCGACTGAGCCTGACATGGTCTGACTGGGCCTGTGGTGCCCTGTCGGAGAGGCCCTGTCGGGCCAAATTGGACGCCGAGGCCGAATTCGAATTCATCCAGCTCAGCAGTCCGGCTCGGCCATTCGACTCGAGTTGACCCCGCCCATCGGCCTCCTGCAACATGGCGGCGGCGGCCTGCGGGGAAGGTGTGCGTCGCACAACATGATTGTGATATCAAAACCATAAGCAATTGCAGAATTTACGACAAACCATGCCGGTCGTGAGTCGAACTGCGATACGCGTTTATCGAAGGTCTATTTAAAATGTTCGCGCTTTGTGTGGAGCCGAGGCAGAAAAGGCACCAGTACCAGCGTCTGCACTGTGGTGCGCCATGTTTTCGTTTTCTATCAGGTGGGTAGAGATACGCTCGTCATGCTGATCGTTAGTGCGAGACGACTGATAAGTCCAATTAATCGTGGCCCGCCTCTCGCGCGCTCCGATCCTCAGATATATTTTCCTACTACTGCCATTTTTTCAAATGTTCCTGATATATTTCATTCTCCCTCTTATTCATTGTTTCTAAGTACACTTTCCAAGTTTTTTTTTTCTTTTGCTGTGTTTACCCCCTCTGACGCAGCAGGCAACACCAGTTGGGGGGCTAACATCCTCAGTATTCATTAAAGCTTTCTCTCTCTCAAATCAATTATTTAACATCACTTTCATCATCTGGGGGGCTCGCGCGCATGCAGCAATGGCCTCGGTCGGCCTTGCGTGGTTCTTCCACTACACCATCCCTGTGGCACCAAGCTCACGTGCTTGCGCTTTGTGTATAATTTAACCAACAGCCGTCCAGAGCTTGAGAATGCCTAGATTGCGCTATATGTCGAGCTGCCATTCCAGCTTCAGAAGCACAAATGAAAGGGTGTAGCACTTTTGTCTTCTGACTGGCGTCAAGCGTAGGGAGAAGTGGAAAAGGGCACTAGAATGGTGGGCAGCTGACTGTTTTAGCTGTGATTCTACCAGCGTTTGCTTTTAGGAGGAGTACTTTGATGGTATTGGCATTATAGTAACTTGCTGCTTTATTGGCAGCGGGCATGTGTTTTTGCAACAAGAGAAAGCAAGGCGCTGCAAATGAATTGTGTTTTCTACCTGTCAACTGCTAACATTGATTTGAGTGATTGTGGGGTTTAATGCACCAAAGTTACGCTTGAACTATGAGGCGCGCCGTAGTAAAATACTCCGGATTAATTTTGACCTCCTGAAGATCTTTAAAATAGGCCGAAATCTCGACATGAGCATTTTTGCTTTTTTCCTTCGCGAAAAAACCCGCCACCATGGCCGGATTAAACCCACAGCCTTTGGCGCAGCACAACACCTTTGCCACTGAGCCACCGCGGCGCTGACTCCTAACATGCACCTGACATAAATAGTTTGCACATTTTTCCAAGCTCTAGCCCAGCTATAGCCCAATCACAAGGCCAAAAAATCTCGGATTTATTGCATGCATGCTTGAAACTGACCATTGCACTCCTCACCCCTCTTCGTCCTTCTAGAACAAAACGGCTATATTTTCATGGTCCCCCACTAGGCGGCAGTGACACAAACAACTAGCTGCAACCATTCGATGAATGAGAGGTTTGTTAACTAGGCCGTCACGTCATAAAAAAGCTGCTAGTTAAAATAATATGGTATTTGTCTGTAAGCTTCTGTTACAAATACTCAGAACAGTAAGCACTGTTGGAAACACACAGGGCGCCCCATATATTGTGATAAAAGATGTGGTCGATCACATTATGCATGGAAGGATATATTTATTTGAAAAAGCTTCCTAATGGAGGCATGCTAGCAAGAAATAGCCCGGCTCCCAACAACTCGTGGTTTATAAGTCCCCACAACAAGGGGATGATTAGCGTGCACAAGTTCACTCGAGGGGGTCTGGAAACAAACTTGTCGCTCGATTATTCAGTTACCTTGAATACTTAGTGAAATAAAGGTTGCTGTGCATAAGAGATGAGTTTCATGACAGCCCTTGTCCTCCTCATTCATATTTCATTGCAGTTGCACCGTTATGGCTTTTTATTTATTTGTTGAAGGGCAAGTATAGAAGGCTCACTAATTCCGTCAGTGGAATTTTTCACTGAGCTATTTGAAAAGAAAAAAAATCACGCCAATCCACCCTGTGAATGTGGTTGGAAAGCAAAGCTGTAACCGGCACCGAAAATGATTACCCATGGGACTTCACTTAAATTGACTCACGTCGCTCTACATTACGGAAACCAGAGAGAAGTGAAATGCACTTAACCACACCCTTTATCACCTGAAATAGATATTTTTGGTAAAGTTAAATCAATGCATGATGCATGAACGGTTGTTTGTTGAGTTGTATTGGTGAAGGGCATGAATGGATACTTTTTTATGAAATAAAAGAGAGCTCAAACCAGGTGTTAGAAGATCTCACTTCTCCGTCGCTGCCGCCAGGGACGGAGGCGAAGAGATCGGCTGCAGATGCGAAGGAGGTGGAGGGGGAGAATGTGGAGGAGAAAATACTTCTATTCGCATTTCTGAATGGCCCAGAGCGCTGCCCAGGGGAGTGGTTCCTTCTTCATTGAAGCCCATATGCAGTCCTCGCCGCCTGTGCTCTGTATACCAGCTGATTCTGGGTAGGCAGAGAGGGGCTGGACAGCAGCATCTGCCATTGCTCATGTTGGGTAGTTTACGGAAAGAGAGGAAGGTTCTGAGGGCTAAAGTTGCACACCCTGATTATGTAGCGGAGTGTTTCTACTTCAGAGCAAAATTTACATTCAGCGTTGTAGTGATTCGGGTGCATTAGTGAAGACGCGTCGGGTGTGGGAAGGAGCTGGATTGTATGAGCCGTAGGGTAGTTTTTTGTTCTCTGCAAAGGTCAGGGTAAGGTGAAGGAGGTTAGTTCTGGAGTTCGCCACGATGATGCCGTACCGCTGCCATCGATGTTTTGAGGCGTCTGTGTAGATAACTGCATGATCCCCACCGAGGGTGGTGTTGAGCGATTGAGCCCGTGTTTGTCGGCGACCCTCGTTGTGTGAGGGGTTCGTATTTCTAAGCATCTATAGTTCTTGTCGGCAAAAGTCCAGGGGTACATCAAGCGAAGTGACATTCTGTGCTGCCCGGCCAATCTAGTGAAGGATGCGACGACCAGTTATGCTCAGTCGTAACTTCTGGTTAGAAAGATGGCCCTCTACCAGCTCTTCCATCGTATCGTGCAGCCCCGTGCTAAGCAGCCTCTCCGTGGACGCACTCATGGGAAGACGAAGGGTCTGCTCAACCGCTTTTCTAATCATTATATAAAGCATCTTTATGTCCTCCTCGCCGAGAATAAGACAGGGGTTGACGTAGGTGATTTTCGAGAGGACAAAAGCTTGAATTTTATAGAAACGTATCGGATTCCTTGAGGCCTCGCTTCTTGGTGTCGACTCGCTTGATCATGTGCATGATTTGATTGATGCTGTGTTTGAGGCGCTGCAAGGATACGCCACGCTTGGTGTTGGCCTGGAGATGTAGGCCCAGGATTTTTATGCTGGGGCTTGGAGTGATGGCATGGCCATCAAAGGGTATTCCAATGTGTTCCTTGGTGTGTCGTTTTGCGCGAGGGCGGAAGACAAGGAGCTGTGATTTTTTGCGTGAACAGTGGAGGCCACAGGCTGTATCACATTGGGGTAGTAGAAGAGAGATTCCATGCGTTGGCGTGAACTTCCATTACTTTTTTAACTCCTAGGACATGCGCAATCCGGGTACAGGGCCGCTAGATGTGCCGTGGGTGGAGCGCCCAGCAGCGCGAGATGTCGCGTGAGGGTATCACGTTGCATTCACCTCGAAAGCAGGGGGTAAACACGTTGGTGTTCTTGGTGAGTGCACCTCCTTTCTTCCCCGTTTCTGCGTGGGCTCGTAGCTAAATCGGTAAGACGACGGGCTCCCGCTTTGTTATACCAGTAGTTCCAGGTTCGATTCCTGGCGGTGCCAGTGAATTGTTTTATTTGTTCGTGGGAGTTTTCTGGTGACACCGACGGTCGCAAAGGAACCCTTGGGGGGTAGAGGCAGAAAGCTTTGCTTTAAAAAGAAAGAGAACTCGACGGACTGCGCTGGCAGCAGTGGCTCGCATCTTGTGCATCTCCAACTCTGCTAAGCTATCGCTTTGAAGCCTGATATGCATGCAAGTAGTTCAGTCCCAAGGTATCTAATAACACAGAGTTATTACAATGCCTGATAATTTTAAGTAAAGAAGCTTCCTTATAAAGTATGCCCACACTGATCAGTGAGTAGTATGCCTGCACTTGTAAGTAACGTGCAGAAAGGCCCTCATTCATTGTCGGCAGTGGACAGTGCTTTGATGGATCTTATGTGGCGTTGTTCATCCATTCATTGACATAACATATAAGGAGAGGAGCAGGATGCACACATGAGTGCTTGCACGACTGGTGTGTTAATGCACTTCCATCTTCTGTTCAGTTTATCACTTCAATTTTCGACTTCATGCCTCCTTCAGTTTGTGCAATCATAGTAACTTATAAGCTTGTTTGCGAGCTGAGAAAAATAATAATGGAACATTCACAGTGCCTTTGTGCCATTGCACTCATTGAAGGGCAGCTCCCGTAGAAACTAGCAGCAGATTTCCTTCCGGTACAGTTGAACGGGTTATAGTGAACAGTAATGTAGTCAAAAGTTTGACAAAAGTTCATTTGGTCAGGCATTATTTCAAGAAATCGTAAAACGAGTACAATGGTAAAAATGACAAGCAATCGAGATTGAAACGTGAAACTTGTGGCATGATGATCATGAGAAACCCCTATATCATGAACCAGAAGGAAGGGACAATGCAGTAATCTGCTCTGCATCATTACGTCACAAGCTTCATGGTAAAATCTTTATTGTTTGTTCCTTTTTGCCTCATTGTAAACAAGGAACCTGTGCGGGTTTTGAAACATCTTGCGACAATTTTTACTTGATGAGTTACTGTTTTGCTGTTTATTCTCATAGTGAACAGGTTGAACTCTGTTACAACCAGTTTGGTATGCTGACTAATTCAGTACGTCTAAACCCATTTAAAACGAACTCAATTTCTGCGATGCATACATTATATGAGGGCTTGTTATCTTCAGTGGTTAGAATGATCTTATTGCAGACAAAGGTACATATAGTAAATTAATGTGAACTTGAGGCTGCTGCCTAATGGCATTAAAAATAGTGCTTTTGACACATGACTTCGTGTGAAGATGCTCTAGTATACTTCCTTCAACGTGAAAGAAGTTCCACTAAAACATTAGAGCAACTTACTTACCTAAACCAATAGCAAATGTTTGCAGCTTAGATGAATCATCTATGTTGAATGTGTCTGCCTTGTTATATGAGGACACGATACACACTACACGGGGTGGATTGCAAGTAATGACTAAAATTGATTTAGGAAAGGAATCTCGGTACAGGCAGCAATGTGAGTGACTACGAAGTAAAGTTTGACATCCACCTCAATGCAGCTGTACGGCTACAAAGGAAAGCTGTACAGCTCTCCCAGAAACTTCGCAGTTCAAGAAAAATTAGTCCTGGTCCAGGATGTGGTGTGTATCTAGAGTGGTGTGTGGATATACTGTGTGATTCATGGGAACATTCGGCGAATCGTACCTATCAGAAAGGTAGGGAATTTGTTACTTTGTAGAGGAAATATAGGGGATAATAATGCAAATGATTTTGTTGCTAGGGGTTATTGAAAAACCCTACCAGGTTTTTTACACCACGTCCACTCGTTTGAAAATGACTTGTGCTTTGCACATGCATGTTATGCACAAAGCAGCACATTGGGCAAGTCATTCAGCTTCTGTTGAACATAGTGCTTCATGTTTTTTAAGGGAGACAGGCAGTCAGTACAACATACCGGTTCTTTTTGCCTTCTTGTGACCAAAGAAAGTTGTGAAACAGGATTAACTAGAAGCTAATAAACCAACGTGATAAAACAAGGACATTGTGAGCTACAAAAATTTGGCATATCTGTACGTTCCTAATTGCTATTATTAGTTGGTATCAAAGTTTTTGCACGCCACAAAAGCAGAGGAAGTGCAGCGTTCAACTTGGTTTATTCTGACTGTCCACTTTTCAAAGCCATTGTATTGATGTTGAGTGCATAGAATTTTTAATGATTGCAAGAACATAGTGTATGTGATGATGTTCAAATATCGATTTAAATTTAAGGAACCAAGAACAAGAAAAATATGGATAGTGCAAAATGAAAGGGCTCAACATGCGTGGGACTACTTGATCATTACGAGTTGTGTGCGCATTGATGAAATGTCAATAAACCGTGCTGCAGTTTAGAGTCATCTAGTGCTGATCTTTTTTTTCAAGTCTGCATAAACTTAACTTATTGTTGTATGTAGTCTTGTTCACTTAACCTTGTGTGTTTCAAGTCAGTATTACTACTTAGTACATTTGGTAGCATTCAACAAACGAACTCCTTTTGTTGTGCTTTTCCTTGCCTAACTTTGGCTGAAAGTGGCGTTATTTCAAAACAGAAGGCAGCGTTAAAGGTGGAAATTATGGAAATGAACTAGATATTTGTAACTCATTGAGACACCACTGCTCCTAATTAACAAAACATAGCCATCTTTGCTTATAACTAAGCTTAATTCGTGTATCTATAGATCTCTGGGGCCTATTTGTTTTTTTACCTGGCTGTGTTGTTTTCAAATAAAATTTAATCTCTGAGTTTCATTTCGTGTGCGGTATACACGTTGTGTTCTGCTAAGAGCCTTCTGCAATTAGTGTGATGCCAATTTTTCTTCAGCGGCTCGAGCGGGCCTTCTCCCTCATTTTTTAAATTTTTATTGAAGTGAATACCGCAAACCAGAGGCCCAAAGAGGAGGGGCATAAAGGTGGGAACAAGATCAGAGATACCAGCAGTTCAGTATACGACATGTGCCAGCAAGGAGAAGGTTAAAATAAACTAAACATTTCAATGAATCAAAACATATGCTCAGGTGTGTACAACTGGTGAAAGAATGGAAATGGTAATGACGAATAATATTTTGGAGTATGCCGTGGTCTTCTATCTAGGCCAAGTTCATATCAGAACAACGGGAAAAATTTAAGGCATTAGGACCCTTTTTTTTCCTAGTGCTTGAATCAGACCAGTTTGCATGAGCTCAGAAACAGAACCCGTGCGACCATATTGTGCGACTATAACTATAAACCTGAACAGTAAATAAATTTAGGATGTAAAAACTTTTTTTTACTAATATTTGAATCTCATCAGCTTACCTGATATCACAAACAGAATTTGTGCAATTATATTTAGAATAAATAAATTCAACAGCCTTTCTTAGAGCCTTTTCAAGCAATTCGATATATTTTCCTGTATAAGAATCTGAGACCATGCAGGCATACTGAAGTTTCTGTCCAATTAAAGTAGGGTACAAAAGTCGTCTAACTTTTGCTGGAGCATCGGTGAGTTTATACTTTATAAAACAGACTTCACGACAAGATGAGGAAACATTGGTGTTTACATGCGGCTTCAACTTGAGTTGCTAGTTAAGCAATAGCTAACTAAGTACATTTCTGAGCTTCGGGCAACAGTTTTCCTGAAAAAGGGTAAAAACATGTGACTGGATTCAATTTGTCCACGATATGAAGGGAGGTTGGATCATCCGGTTTTAATCCCGTAGCCCATTCATGACTCCAGGAGGGGATATTATCAGAAATGGTGAGGTTGCGTGTATATAGCCGAATCTAGATGGGGTAATTTACAGTGGAACCCATTCATTACAGAAAATTTACAGAAAATACCAAGGGCGCTACCAAGGGGACCATTAAAAGTACGAGAAGAGTGTCAGCTCTACTCGCTCCAACAAGCAGCAACCCAGGCTACAATGAAGGAGCGGGGAGGGTGGGAGGCCGTTAGTGAATTTTTTTAAACTAATTTGGCCAGAAGGCAGGTACCACCAGTAGGTGCAGGTGGTGGGTCTGACCTGCATCTGTGAGTGATTAAAAAAATTCCATTCTGTTGTATGAACCCTCCATGCGTTCAGGTATATGGCCACCATATGCTGACGTGTACGGGCACCTGTTTTTTAAATCCTGCGCCAGGTTTGAAGCCTGTGCTAATTTGCAAACAAAATCTCTAGTGTAGGAATTAGCATAATTAACTGTACAAAACTGTACTTTAAGTATGCAGCTAAGTGTAAAATGCGCGCCTAGTTGGGTCATGTGCAGCTTTCCCGCTCATGGCAGTCCTTTCAACAGTGATTACTCTGCAATTTTTTAGTGAAATGAAAAGTTCTTTTCACAGCTAATATTTCGGGTGAATACTTTCTTTGTGCACAGTTTCAAGTCGCGCACGTTGCGTGACTGGGTTCCTGAGCCATGGGAACTATCCCAAAGAAATGCATGGGGAGTTAGATTTGACAGCGAATTACACAAAAGAATATTCAGAAACCTGAAAGACACTTTTAGCGTTGTAATCTTCACGTTGACTTCTACCTTTATGCCAAATATCATTTTCCTTAAGTGGTTTGTCTAGGTTCCCGAGAGGTTGTAATTTTGAGCGAGCAAGCTGGGTATGTTTTCTCTAAATGTTATTCACTAATTAAAATTATTGACCTGGATGGGAGCCTTCGTACAGTCGTCCAGAAAAGGTAATCTCGTTGTAAAACACAAAAATCAAAGCCGGCATCGCAATTAAAAAAAAGAAAACACCACGGCGCCGGTCGGTAGAACTATTCCTGTTTTTGCCAGTCACCATAAATACGATCGCTGGCTGCCGTAGTTCCACAGGCGCGTAATCGCAAGTAGAGTACGATGCGATGCGATGAGGTTTTACGGGAGGGGGCAAGAGGGAGAGAAAAGGGCCCGAAACTGTCTGGCGTGGGGTGCCGACACCTTATCAATATGTGTTTAAGAGATGCGGACACGATGTTAAGGAACAGCTATGCTGCCGATATTCCCGTACCAAAATTTTGTACCCTGTGTCGCAGAATTTAAGATACCAGCGCTCATTGCAGTTGACGAAAGAAGCGCTAACATTTGCCGCAACGATACAAATAGACAGCCCGTGCGCACCGTAACAGAATTGTTTCTGCGTAATTATAGAGCGCTGCTACGTGGACGCATGTTACATCCCTGGGAGAGCGGTTATGCTTCAAAGAACAGTCTTGCCGCGTGACATCGGAAAAGCGGGGAGGATAGATTTTGTGCCGTCGCAGCTTCATAACCCGATCCTGAGTGACCGTGCCCGAGGCAAGCTGTAGCATCGCCGGGAATGCACCGGTTTATGGGAAGCGCTCCAATGCATGCGCTTGCATCTACGTAAACGTTACGGCTCCTGGCTGATTAAGTCTAGCGAGATCAACATTCGCGCCATGCTGAGGGAAATAAACTCAAATTTTCTCAAATTACCACAACAGCTGTTTGAGCGTAAACAAAAAGTACTATAAGGTCGGACGAACCAATCACAATATTCGATTCAAGTGACGTCTTTGGCCCGACAATGCTGTCGGGGTCCTGCTCCCGAATGCAAAAGAAAACGGCCGCCCGACACAGACTCGCGTGTCGCACCGACAAGTGGGACCCGACATGTCGGGTCCGACTTGCCGGACGAAGAAGAAAGCACACTTTACCCTGACCTTTCCATAGAACAACAAACTGCCCTACGGCTCATACAATCCAGCTCCTTCCCACACCGGACGCGTGTTCACTTAATGCACCGGAATCGCTACGACGCTGCATGTAAATTTTGCTCATAAGTAGGAACACTCTGCCATATAATCGGGGTGTGCTACTTTAGCCCTGAGCACCCTCCTCTCCTTCTGTCAACTACCTAACAAGAGCACTGGGAGAGGCTGCTGTCCAGCCCCTCTCTACCTACCCAGATTCAGCTGGTGGACAGGACACAGGCGGCGCGAACTGAATACGGGCTACAGTGAAGAAGGAACCACTCCCCTGGGCCGCAGTGTGGGCCGTTCAGAAATCTGAATAGAAGTACTTCCTCCTTCTTCTCCGCCTCCTCCGTCTCTGCCACCGATCTCATCGCCTCCGTCCGCGACGGCAGAGGCGGAGAAGTAAGATCGTCTGAGACCGGGTTTGAGCTTTTATTTTATTAAACAAGTTTCCACTCATGTGCTACACCAATACAACTCAAGCAACCACCGTTCATGCCTCATGCAATAATTTAACCTGATGAAGAATATCTCTTTGAAGTAATACAGGGTGTGGTTAAGGATATTTCACTGCTCTCTGGTTTCACTAATTGTAGAACGACGTGAGTGAATTTATGTGATGTCGCATGGGTAATCATTGTTAATGCCGTTTACAGCTTTGCTTTCCAACCATATTCACCGAGTGGATTGGCGCCATTTTTTTCTTTTTCTGAGAGTGCAACAGATGGCCTGCTGACACAATTTTCATCAAGACGTTCAATCTCGAGTGCCTCGATTACCTCTCGCGTATGTCTGTCCTTCCCCCTAGCCATTACTGAGCACTCCCCGAACTGCGGCACGCAGGCCCAATCTTTGCAGTGCGCAGCTAGGTGGGCCGAAATAGCCGTCTTTCCTACGAGCTTTTATGTTCCCTTAGCCTATCGTTAAGGCTGACATAGGTTTTTCCACAATCCGTTGGGCGAGAATAAATAACGCCTTCATCGCATTCAACAAATTGTTCCCGGTGTTTCTTCGAGCACCCCCTTTTTTCTCTGGCACCGCCATTCACCATCGGACAGAACTCCGAAAGCTTGTTCGGAGCACAGAAAATTACATCAACACCTGCGCGCATGCCAATCTTCTTGAGGTTATGCGCAACCCTGTGCATATAAGGAACAACTACAAATTTTAAAGCAAAGCTTTTTACCTCTACCCCCCAAGGGTTATTTCGCGACCGTTGGTGTCACCAGAAAACTCCAGCGAACAAATAAAATAATTTACTGGCACCGCCGGGAATGGAACCTGGAACTAATAGACTACAAAGCAAGAGCCCGTTGTCTTACCGATTTAGCTACGAGCCCACGCGAAGACTGGGAAGAGAGCTGGTGTACTCACCAAGCACATCTACGGGTTCCCCTGTGTTCTCGCTGAATGCCACGTTAAGGCTTCACGCGACCACGCACGCCCGTCTAGCGGCCCTGTGCGCACCTTGCTCATGTGCTAAGAGTTACAAAAATTAAAGGAAGCTCACACCAATGCATGACATCTCACTTCTAGTACGCCAATGTGCTAAAGCCTGTGGACTCCAGTGTTCACGTAAACAATCACAGCTCCTTGTCGCCCGCCCTCACGCCAAACCAAGGAATACATTCAAATACTCCTTGTTGGCCAGGCCATCACTCCAAGCCTCAGCATCAAGATCCTGGGCCTACATCTCGAGGCTAACACCAAGATTGATGTCTCCTTGCAGCGCCTCAAAAACAGCATTAATCAAATAATACACAAGATCGGGCGAGTTGCCACCAAGAAGCGAGACCTAAAGGAATCCGGTACCTTTCGAATAATTGAAGCTTGTGTCCTCTCTAGAGTTACTTAGGTCAACCCCCGTCTTCTTCTCGACACGGAAGACATAGAGATGCTTTATATAATGATTAGAAAGCCGGTCGAGCAGGCCATTGGTCTTCTTATGAGTGCGTCCACACAGAGGCTGCTTAGCACAGGGCTCCACAACACGGTGGAAGAGCTGATAGAAGACCATCTTTATAACCAGAAGGTCCGACTCAAAACTGCGATGGGTAACCGCATGCTTCACCAGATTGGCTGGGCATCCCAGAATGTCACTCCGCCTGACGTACTCCCAGTCTCTTGGCGACTAGAACTAAAGATGCTCCCTTTGCTTTGAAATATGAAACCCTCATATGACGAGCGTCACCGAAAAGCATGGGCTCAAGCGCTAAACACCACCTAGGTGGGGCTCATGCAGTTACCTAAACAAACGCCTCCAAACATCGAGGGCGGCAATACGCCATCATCGTGGCTACCTCCAGAACGAACCTCCTTGCGTCTACCTTGCTTAGGACACAAGAAATCACGGCAGCAGAAGAGGCAGCCATCACCTTGGCTCTAGCTCAACCAGGGGTTCGGGGGGTAGTCATCGATTCCCAGCAAGCCTACTGGAATTACCAGTAGGGTTGGGTCTCTTGACCTGCACTGCGCGTGCTAAAAAACCCCTCCCCAAACGGTTCCATTTAGCTTATCTGGACACCCCCTCACGCTTCGCTTCAATGGAGGGCAATAAATACGCCCACCCAACAAACCTGCGCTTTTACGTCCCGTGCTATGGAGCTGCACGAGGACAGTCACCCGCTTGTCACGTACAGGCAGATAACCCAGCATTATCATTATTGCCTTCTGGGACAGACCGTACCTTCGCCTTACACTGACCTTTCCAGAGAACAACAAACTACCCTACGGCTCATACAGACCGGGCTCCTTCCCACAGCCTACGCGTCTTCACTTAATGTATCCGAATCGCTACGACGCTGAATGTAAATTTTCCTCGGAAGTAGGAACACTCCGCCCCGTAATCGGGGTGGGCGACTTTAGCCCTGAGCACCCTCCTCTCTTCCCGTCAACTATCCAAAAAGAGCATTGGGAGATGCTGCTGTCCAGGCCCTCTCTACCTACCCAGTTTCAGCGGGTGGACAGAACACAGGCCGCGCGGACTGCATATGGGCCCCACAGAAGAAGGAATCACTCCCCAGGGCTGCACTCTGGGCCGTTCAGAAATCTGAACAAAAGTATTTCTTCCTCCTCCTCCTTCTCTGCCGCAAATCTCGTCGCCTCCGTCCGCGGTGCAGAGACGGAAAAGACGGACCGTCTAACACCGGGTTGGAGCTTAATTTAATTTTATAAAAAAAAGTTTCCACTCTTGTGCTACACCAATACAACTCAACATAACACCGCTCATGTTTCATGCATTGATTTAACCTTAACAAGAATATCTCTTTGAAGGAATAAATGGTGTGGTGAAGTGCATTTCACTTCTCTCTGGTTTTGCTATTTTTAGAGTGATGTGAGTGATTTAAAGTGACGTCGCATGAGAAATCGTTATGGGGCCCGTTTACAGCTTTGCTTTCCAACCACATTCACGGGGTGGATTGGCGCGATTTTTTTCTTTCCTTCGCATTATCTCCGGGCAGTACTGGTCACCACGTTGTAACTCTCTTAGTAAGTCACGAGCCACTGCGGTCAGCAAATGTTGCGGGTACCCAGCAGACAACAGGCGCTTCATTTGAGCCATGAAGTTTTTTCCGCTGAATGTGCACATGACTTCAAAAATGACTTTGTTAGACAAGACTTATAAATGCCCCGTTTTACCAGGTTTGTGTGATTGGAGGTATAGGGAAGTAGCGACTTTGACGCATGGGGCTCGTACACCCAACACACGTGAAAATTAAACATCATATCAAGAAACTTGAGAGAACCGAGAGAAACTTGAGGTTCCACTGGACGGTTCTCTCAAGTTTCTTGATATGATGTTTAATTTTACTCAAGAACATGTGCGTTGAACATTAGGGTAACAGAGTGTATCCCTCCTAGAGAAGGCAAGCGTGGCAGGGGGCGGCAGAAAGTTAGATGGGGAGCTCAGATCAAGAAGTCTGCATGGACAAATTGGTCGCGGTTACCCCAGGACCGGAATAATTGGCGATCTAACGGAGAAGCCTTTGCCCTGCAGTGGGCGTAGATAGGCTTAGGATGTTGATGACACCGGCGAAAATGTCGACCGTAAAGCATTTTAACTTGAACAAGAATGATGCGCTTGCGCGGGCGTTCAAAACAGGTAAACGTTCTTCGACAGGGACGTATTCACAGCTACTCACGGAGGTGGAATTTGAGGCGGCAACTGCGGCGGCTGCATGTTCGGTGGCGGGGGCGTTTCAGGCGTTTTAACGCACATTCTCGCTCCTCTTCACTGATAACGGTGCACCACCGTTGTCAACCGATTGCGAAAATTGTTTAGGAAGCGTCGTTGATGACGAGGAGAATAGCAGTTGCGAAAGACGGGTTGGTGGTGGCAAGGAGGAGCCCCGGAGCGGCGCCTAGTAAATCGGCTTCACCGGAACGAAAACTGGGGGCGGGGCCGGGTTAGCCATATACTGCTTCACAGTAAAAAAGAAGACGAAATATGCGTGAGCTGTCCATGTAGTGAGGAGAACCGACAACCGGTAGACAATTCGAGTAACAGAGTGTATACCAAGAGATGGGCATAGAAGAAGGGTAATGCCATTAAGCCAATGTAGGGATCAAATAAAGGAATTTGGGGGTAAACTATGGATTCGAGCAGCACAGGATAGGAGCTGTTGGAGGTCAATGGGAGAGACCTTCGTGCAGCAGTGGATTTGAGTAGGCTGATAAATATGATGAGTCATGATTTTAGAATGAGGAGTTCGGGAATCACACAGGCCCTCGGATGGAAACCCTTTTGAGCGCACCGGGAAGTTGGAAGAACCAACTTTCTTTAAACTATTTACCACGGTAAGACTGAAATAAATGAACAACGGTATTCAAAGACTACTAATTATATGGCCGAACGACGAGATCCATATATAGAATTAGGGAATGTAACTGCCGATTGAATGTATTGAAATACTCTTTTTTTCTGAACTCTATTGACGACGGGAACGCGCTAAAACTTGTAATAGTCTTACCTTCTTATTTCTTAAAAGGCCCCTAAAACCACATTTTGAGTGCGCGAAACACCCCACACATTATTGTTTTGTATTGCCGTGCATTTTGCACTTTCTGCAGTTATTGGTGCTCACTTTGGTTTATGTACCACTCCTTTCATTGTTTTCCCGCATTTTGCACGTTGTTTAACATTGCTGTGCTGGATGTGCTTATATTCCTCTTGGAAGCTGTTATGGGAAATGTTGTTGAGGTTTATTTGCAGTTCTCACTGGTTTTTTTTTCTACTGTAACCCCCCTACAACAATGCCCAATGGGCGATGTAGGTACTTCGATTAATGATGTATATATAAACAAAAAGAGATTTTCTTCTTCGAGTAGACACTCTGCGTTTTTTGCGAAGCGGGTTTCTCATTTGGCTTGCGTTCCACTTTGACTATTTCATTCGTCTTCCAAAGATTAGAAGCTCTAATCACTTAACCTTCGTGGGCGCAAAGCCAGCTATACACTGAAGATCAAGGTCCAAAACAACACCACTCCTTATCCACAGTCGGAGTCGGCGGTTCACAAAGGTAAACAAAATCAGTAAACGGAAAACACAGCGGGTCTATAATAATGATACTATCAGCATGCGAAAAAGTTTGAATCCCTGGTACATCGTTCCCCATCTTTTGTGCTCAGTTTAAATGGCTAAAAAGAGGCACGATGTCTTGTTCAAATATGCCTTGAAATATGCCTGTTGCAGGGCTGACGAAGCAAGCCGCTGCTAACGAAGAAAAGATCTCGAACAGGGGCAGAAACACTTTTGCTACGAGTAGTACGAAGCACCAATTTAGTGAGGTCGTGGTAAAGAACGACATCAAAAAATGGTTCGGCAGCAGCTATAAGTGATTGCGATTTTTTTCTTGAATCCACGTTAAAGTCGCATGTCAATAACAAATTACAAGAATATTCTCTGCGGTGACATAGGAAGTTACTGATTGCTGGGAAAAACTTTGGTCAGCAAATGGTGGGCGATAGAAACCGCCAACAATCACAGAAAGCTCTCCTAGAAATACCTTGAATAATACGCATTCGACGCCAGTCAATTCAGCCAACCTGAAAACATTCAATGACTCTTGAAAAAGTACGGCTAAACCCCCGCCCTAGAATCACTAGTGGCCCGTATTCACGTCTCGTGACTAACGCCTGACTAGCGGCCGACTATTCTACGTCACTGACTAAATAAGACACGTGACCCGTTTAGTAGCCTCTACTAGCGTTGGTCGTATTCAGAGGTCGTGATTAGTGTCTAGTAGCCCTGACTAACTAGCGCGCGACTACGAAAATTTTAGTCGTGCTCGGGGCTTGTTTTGGCAGTGACTGAATATGGCCGACCTACGCCAGCTGAATGAGCTGCACCAGTTTAATAAATATTGCGATGAATTTCCCCTTTCAACGGCGCCGCGACTCTTGCGGGATCGCCTCAACCCGCTCGAAACGTGGAGCGAGGAAGCATTTCGACGCCGCTACCGTCTGTGTAAGCGGACTGTCGTGCTCTTGACGGACTTGCTAAGCGGAAGCCTAGAACCAAAAACAGTGATCTGCGATGCCGTACCGCCCCTTCTACAAGTGCTCTGTGCGCTGCGTTACTTTGCGAAGGGCAGTTACCAAGACGAAGTGGCGGACATTCACGGCATAAGCCAGCCGACACAGTCAAGAATCGTGCGGAAAGTTTCGCAGGCGCTGTGTGAGCGGCGAACGCAATTCGTCCACTTCCCGACCAGCCGGCAAGACCAGAGAGAGACCGCCAGAGTATTCTTCGAGAGGTTCGGTTTCCCCGGTGTTGTCGGCGCTATCGACGGCACACACATACCGATAAAGAACCCTGGAGGAGACACACAGGCCCTCTACATCTGCCGCGAGAACTTCCACTCCTTGAACGTTCAGGTGACCGAACCTACTGAGTTAGGCTTAAAGGAGCCATGAAGAGAAAACACAAGTTTGGTTCATTCGAAAGTTTGCCTCGTTATAACCATAACAACACCACTTATAACGCAAACTTCGCTCAAATAAGCTACATAATTAGGAAAAAAGGAAATGACCATGCGACCCACCAGCTCATTTTCCGCAACAGAACCTATGATGTCACTCGAGAATGCTCTGCGATTGGCGGAGGCCGGCAAAAGCAAACGCATGTTAGGCAGGGCGTACAGTTTGTATAGCGAGCTAAATGCCCGTGAAACATACTGCACATTCTTTTTATAACAAAGAACGGTGGAGTAAACGGTTGAAGTTCCGAACGAACACGCAAGCGTGTATGCCAATGCGTACGAAACTACCGCCAGCCGAACTCGACATCTCGCCGTCGCCACCGTCGCGCAGACGAATTTTCGGGTTCAAGGCTCTTCGGGGCCAACGAACCGTCCCAGCACGCACAGCCGCGACCTTGCTTGGTATCGTAATCCCTTCACAGGAGGTTGGCCGTCATATCGCCAACCAGCAAAGGTAAAAATAGAAACAAGGGGAGTAAGGAACACAGAGCAGCCACGAGATAGTGGCACCCGTCGCACAGGTTTCGGTATGGAGGTCGTGTTGGCTTGCTGCTGTCGTTACGAGCTCGTTTACAGTTTACAACCACTGAAAACTTGAGTTTGTTCGAATACTTTACAATGAAATTTCGTTGCTGTGTTTTGAAATGCGCATGCACTCTAAGAACTCGAGGAGTGCTGGGCACTCTGTCTAGGAGTAAAAACTTTTGTCCCATATTTCACTCCCTTTGGAAGCATTGGGCGACTCTTCCGAGGAGTAGCGCGTGGCGGCCAAACGAGAGGCGAAACACTCCCCGTGGGATTTACTTGCTGCTTTCGAAGCGGAGTACTTGAACCCTGTTTGGGAATTGCAATGCCATCTCCAAGGCAGCGTTCCGTCACTCCGTTTAGGCGTGAATAAGCTCTATTGGCGGCGTTCCGGGATACTGCAGACGGGTACTACTACTCTCTCTTGGAAAGCATCTCGTTACGCCTCAAGAGCGTTCTACTATTCCCCGCGAGGCAGCGTGTTTTCGCTCCGCCTGCTACTAGACCCCCCCCCCTTCCCCACGATGGTACTATAGGCAGTTACAAGCAAACAAAACAGGACAAGCTATTTTGAAACATGGAAAAGAAGAAAAAACAAGCTCAGACTTTATTTTTCAAAATACCACAACAATCGGTTCATTCTGCAATTTCACACAAAATGCAATTTTTTGGGAATTAAAATATCACGGCATAAAAACGGTTTCTACCCCACATGCACACAGGAGACGTAGCGCCTATTTAGGATACATCCAAGAAAAATTCACAAATAATAAATAAAGATGCAGCAAAGCAATTGAAAACACTGAAATACAAACATTGAATTATGACAATAAAAATGACATTAACATCCACAAATAAAAAAGTACTGGCATTAGCACGAAAAGCGTCAGTAGAAATACAGCATTGGGATAATAGTTAGCAGTATTAAAATAAAACAAAATGGCCTTAGTACATCGGTGAGCGCATCACATGGACTGGAAAAGCCAGCTCTTATTTAGCACACAAAAAAATTTACAAATAAATTTTGCGAAAGAAAAATCTGGGACTAAAACAATTCAGCGTGGATTACTATTAACGCATTAAAAGGTGCAATCAATACAAAGATACAAAGCCATTGACACGGCAGCTTTGCAACAGATATATGTTGGTGGAACAATAGGAAACCGCCGGAAACATTCCCATTGGGTTTTTAAGGCGAGTGGTTCTCAAAAGAGGATGCGCTAGTAAGATTTAAAAAGGCATAACTTGGTATTAAAAACAAACACGTTCGAGCTGACTGCTTCATAATGTCGGTGGCGGCCTTCAGAACAGTACCGACCAGGGCACCGTGCTTGAGCCGAAGTAACGTCTACAGAAGCAAGAAGGTGCGCTTCGCCTTTGAAGCGTATTACACAATGAACGGCCAAAACACAGACAGCAGCAATGGGAACCCATCCACGATGTCCAAGGGTGTGAGAAGTGTCTTGAATGCGAAGGCCACTGTTGTTG
Source organism: Haemaphysalis longicornis (assembly GCF_048455015.1). Taxonomy (NCBI): domain Eukaryota; kingdom Metazoa; phylum Arthropoda; class Arachnida; order Ixodida; family Ixodidae; genus Haemaphysalis; species Haemaphysalis longicornis. The sequence goes on along the minus strand of NW_027526203.1, from coordinate 43,289,169 downwards.
TTGTTGTTGGTTGCGAAGGTTGTTGTTCTTGTTGTTGTTATTGTTGTTGTCTGTTTTTTTTTTCCATGGCGCAATGGATGCCATGTTTCTAAGCGGCTTTTTTTTTATGTACTGAGAACACCGTTGTACGCTGGCGCCAAAACGGGGGCCCGCAGCTCCGTCAAGCTATCCCTGAGATGGCTTTTTCTGCCGGCCTCCGGCATTGTGTACTATGTACATGTACATGATGTCAATAAAGTTCACTGTTCACTGTTCACTGTTCACTGCTGCTGACGCCTCGGGGATCTCTCCCTCTCTCTCTCAAAAAAAAAAGAAATCTTCGGGCAAGTAGCGTCTTCCCGTGGTTCCTACATACACAGAAAGAGGGAGAGCGCAAGGATAAGTTCTACAATGAAAAAAATATTAACGAGTTTGACAACGTTAAATGAAGTTTATTGGGTGATAGATTAGTTTTTGCGCCGAGAGCACGCACTGAACCCGTACTGGAATGCCATACTGCTTGGCGCAGTAACCAGTCTAGATTCGAATGTGTGGTGACCTTGGATGCAACAACGCTCATTGTACCACTTGGCCAATGTCATGTCAGACAGCCCGCCCTACAGCTGTCTGCCTACGCACTGCGCCCCAAACCCATTAGTGCTTACGTGTCCGTAGCTTCACATGCCCCGCTATCGTTACCGGTATAAAAACATTGCACAAAATTTAAGGAAACATAGCTCGTTTTGTAAGGTTATAATCTCTGAATGATTTGCATTGGATTTTGTCCTCAGCCGACTGCAACGTAGGGCCAATTATACGTTCACAAGAGCAGCGTGGAAAAGTTGCTAATGGGTCATATAGATACTGTTTTCTTCATTCTCGAGTACGCTTCGTCGCATGCACGCTGCAGATCGCAACATTTCATGAGAACCCATATGTTTGTTATTGAACGATCAGAATGCTCGAACATTAAACCACATGCAGCGACGGCGACAACCGACGCGAAAAAAGTAATGTAGTGGGTACAACAAACAGTGTGGGCGACAGGGGAGGAGTGGAGGAGGAATATTGGCCGGGCCCTCTGCTGTCCACTTAGCTTCTGGTCAACAGCGGGGCGAGGCGGCCCGGCCAACTGTAATCTTAGAATGCGGGCACTGGCTTTCTTTTGGACTGGAAAAGTTTATTCTTCTTCTCAGTAAACGTGTTTCGCACAACACGCCTCTGCAAATCCCAACATGTCACTACTAATCACCTGCACTACCTCAAATATGTCCTGTAAATCAGTAATTAGCTCCCTACCGCGAATTAGGGCCTCCCATGGGCACACAGAGCATATTCTGACCTCCTGGGCCCTCCTTTTGCAATTTCTTCCGTATTTGATTGCACATTGTGGCCGTGGCTAGCACAGTTCTGGCGGTAGCTAGCGCCCCGTCAAACATTATCCCCCCGAGCGGTCCACCATGTATCTCCTGCCATTCGTCGCTGGTGGAGAACGTCTGCCCCAACCGTTCTATTGGCGGTGAGCGCGACCACGGGCGGCGCTGCGAAGCGCGCCTCCATGACGTCAGCTTAGGGATTCTCGCATTTGTCGTCTGCTTCGCTCGGGCGCTTTTTTTTTTTTTTTTGCACTCGGTTGACGTCTGATGCTTGTCCGCATCAGATTTGGCATGTGCGTAACTTTTTATCGTAATAATAGACATAAAATCGCATGCACTAGCTCAAGGCGTGAGTTAAAGTGAAGTTTTGGATACCGCTACGGAAGAAACATTACCGGCGTAGCCCCATTCCTTGCGATTCCTAGCCGGTCCTGTGCGGAGCACGAAGAGTCGGAGCTAGGGGTCAGCTTCTGTATCAAGCAATCTTAACAAAGGGAACAGCCAGCTGCTAATAACCGAAAACCGCGAAATTGCAAGACCAAAACAATTACCAGGCCGCCAGGGCTGTCGGCTTTGGCAGATGGCATTACGATTCCCGGTAATCGTATGTAAGGTTCAACAGTTTTTGCAACCTTGCCGAATGCTCGAAAGTGTTCAATCACATCACTTTACGTCGCGATGACATGAAAGTATGCCGACATGCAATAAAGGGCGGCAAGGACTGTAGGTTGAGTCCCGAATAACCCACTGCGTGTATAGGCGCGTGCTGGTTTTATACCACGCTTCTAACCAGTATGGAGGCTTATTGATCAAAACGAGTCACGTCTACGGTAAAGATACAGTAACAATACAATTTTTCAGACCCATGGAGGGATATTTTAGAGCATTCCCCGCAGCCATCTTCCCAGTATTCAGACTTGCGTTATAGGAAAACTGCACTCAAGAGGAGGAGCAGGAGGAGGAGAAATCACAATTTAACAGTAAAATCGAGTTGATTAGTTGTCCGGGTTTTCAGTCTATGACAAATGAGTAAGAGTACTTTTTTCCAATTCAGAGATCGCTATCCATTTGTTGTTTACGCCTTGAAGAGTTAAAAAAGCATAAGAGAGCTTCTTGGAAATATTCTTCGGTTTCTTTTCTTGTAATATATGCACGTATACTATTTATTGCGTTCGTTAGCGAGTATATAAAGCCTTAAACACCGTAATCATGTCATAATTGTTCGGGTTGAGATGCAGTTCGTTATGATATATAACGACGGTTACGGTAGAAATTCGGGGCACAAAAGCCGCCTTGAAACTGAAAAGCCGCATTGACAACGTCGCCTAGGGCGCGATCGCGGTGGCGTAGCAAAGACATTCTCATTGTATTCGCATTTGAATAAACAACGCACGCTGCGGATATGCCCTTTCTTGCAAGTAGCCATACGGAAGCCAATTCGTGAAGAAGGTAATGCATGCCATGCATACAGCCTGAAGAAAGTATCCCCACGATCTTTGTGAGCCTCCCAAACATCCCGAAACCTACTAATAAGATACTTGTGACAGTTAATAAGTAATCAATTAATATTAAAATTAATGCATTGGGCACAGATAAAAAAACATTCATCTGATACAAGTCAACAACAACGAAAAAAAATGGTAGACAACCGCTCTATTTCCTGCTGTGCGATGCGCGTGTGCGTAGCACAAGACTATAAAGTCGTCATAAGAGTATCTCAAAAATACTGTAGGGAAGCCAACACATTTTGAATAGTGATCTGTGCGCTGAATCTCGCGAAAGGACGGGGTGAACACGAGCTTCTGACCGATGCTCTGAAGAAAGTTCTTTCTTTCCTCGGTTGTTGCAAACTTGTGGGGGATACAGCTTGAAATTATTCAGATGTGTGAGAAGTTTGCAAAATGACTGAATTACTAAAAATGCACTTTTTAATGCGCTAAAGCATCAAGGCGGGCGATTTCGAGCACAGGCACTGCTGCCCCTCGCAAACGGAGTGTAGCAGACGACAGCGGCGCGAGTCCCTAAGCCGACGTCACAGCCAGGGGGCGCCACTCAAACATCTCACCGCCAATTCCCCTGTTGTTTCCCCTTTCTCTGTCGTCGCTGTTGTAGTGGCCCTTGCTTAACTTTTCCCTCCTTTCGCACGGCGGACACATGCCAGCGCTCGCAACGAGGTGCCGCCATGCACATTTGTTTTATTGTTCTCTTTATAAATATTACCTGCTATTCCCATGATCCAGGTTTGATTTACGCCCCCATCCCCGTAGCACAAGTGGACTTGATAAGGTGGCGGCTCCCAACGCCATACACTTTTGAGCCCTTTCTCTCCCCCTCTTCCCCAACGCAATAATCAAATTGCTTGCTTGCTTGCTCGCTTGCTCCGAGTGGAACAAAAACTACGAATAGAATCTGTGCTGGGTTACAATGTATTATTTTCACTCAGCGTGGCACCTCCGCTAAATAGCTTTCATTGCGTTGTGTTTGGGACGTTCTTCCGAGATTAGCTCTGCATGTAAAGCACATTTCATTGGAATAATAGTCAAGCGAACTGCCTTGCAGGAAGTGAACGGTGTTCTCCTGGGCGACAACGGATACGCCTGTAGCCAGCACCTGCTGACCCCCGTGCTTTCAGCCCAGGCGCGCACTTCCGAAGATGCGTACAACAGGGCGCATAAGTCCACCCGAAACGTCATCGAACGGGTGAATGGGCAGCTGAAGAACCGGTTCCGGTGCCTGATCCAGAAAATGGAGGTTTGCCTTGACACATCCAAGGCCGTGATCGTAGCCACGTGCATTCTGCATAACATCGCCAAATTGCGGAACGGTAATGCGAAAATGCAGATGTTTGTTCACTACTAACAGAATTAGCCTGTGATAATTCGTTTTGTTCCTTTTAAGATGACTATGACAGTTCGGAGGACTCCGACGAGGAGGTGGATGTTAGACAGGAACCAGGACGAAGTGACGACGACGACGGCAGCTCCGATGTGCCGGCAGACTACCCGAGGGGAGCAGCACTCAGGGCGCTATACATACGGACCCACTTTGTGGCTGGTAGTGTGCTCGTTATTCTTGAAACGTCGTTGTCCCACAATGCTACCTTGTCCTACATTCTATTCATTGTGCAGCGAAACAACTTTGCTATGAATGGACGCTATCATGCAAACTAATTAGAGACGCATAGCCTATGTTATACTATACCCTGCGGACACTGTCGTTGTTCAGGAAAGCTGTAAACTGTTATTTTTTCTACAATCATTTGAGGACTAGTCGAAATTGAAAGCTCAGCAACCCCCTAAAATTTTCTCCATATTTTTAAAATAGCAGGTATAAATAAGCGAAAGCAAAATGGACAATTTGTTATCTAGAGTAACACGTTTTTAATAGAGTTGACAGAGAACAAAAACGAAAAAAGAGTAGTCATAAAAACCAAACAAGTATAAATATCCAAAGGACCGGTTACGTTTTGTTGAGGGAGGAGTGGGTAACAGACTTTAGTGATAACTACATAATGCTACTGTTTTTCATCTCCCAGTACTTGAGCTCTTGCTTCAAAATGGCCATCTTCATTTCGTGCTCCTCGTCCAGGTGCCTTCGCTTGGCGTCCTCCTGCTCCAGTTGGCGCTCCTGGAGTTTGACTTGCAGTTCGTGCTGCTGTCGCTCGTACGTCATCTGCATACGCAGTCTGTTTTCGTAGCACTCGGATACCACCGGGGACTGCGCCGACCTCGGAGTCCCTTGGCGCCTGGAAGAAATGTTTGAGTGGAGATCCAATAAAAATTAGTAAACAAAACGAGTGGTGGTGCTGCTTTACATTGCTGAACGCGTTGGAGTCTTTCTGGTAGATCTGTTAGAGTAACACTACGTTATCTGGGCCATAAAATGATTGGAAACCGTAATAACGTAAGGTGGGTTTCGTTATACGAGGTACGTTAAATTTTTGTTAGCCCGCTGCAGATTTCAAAGTTGGCGCGCCTGCTGGAACCGCATCACTTGGAACAATAATCCTCAAACGAGGAATTCAGAGCGGCTTCATTGTTATATGAAGGTTGAAAACCAGGCGTTGTTGTTGTGCATACGGGGTGAGGAAAATTGTCCCCCTTTTTTTTTAGCAGCCGCACATGTTTATAGAAATTTTCACTATGCACGCCCTAATGATTTGCCTCAACATCGCCTTTCAGGATTTCACTTGTTGAGCATATTTGTGAATGTTTTTGTAGTTTCCACGCTTATTTGCTCTTCTCTGTTCTTGCCTCCAGCTTCCTCTCCTTCCTGAAGCAATCACTGCGCAAGATCACTCGCCTAATAATAAACTCACAATTGCATGCTTCCAGAAGAATGTTTGGTACGAAATGGGAGAGCGATATTTTGATTACTGCAGGGTACCCTCCAAAATAATTTGATATAAGACAGATACAATAGATTGGGGATCGGATTAGAATCTTAAAAACTACCCGAGAACTCGCCACTTCCCCGTCAATGTAATTACCGATTTCGGCGGCTCCTTGACGCCTCTGCATCGCAGACGGCTGGTGTGGCTGAGGAGGCTGCAAGTGGGTCACTCTGTTGCCCTCCTTCGTAGGGGCCTATGTTTGTACGCTGAGTTCCGCTGTCTTCAGCGGCTTCTGCTTCTGCTGGCCCGAGCACGCAGCTGTCGCGTGTGCGGCATGAAAGCGAAGTTTATTGTTCGACCTCTGTATAATCTGGCCAATGGCATCTGGCTACCTTTCACGATCACGCGTAGGCTCCACAAAACTGGAACTTGAAGCGAATGGATTGCAGAGCAAGTCCTCGTCCCTGCTGAAAAAAAATATACCAGACAAACGGTTCTAAGCTAAGTAAACACTGCGCGCAGGAAAGTAGTAATCTGAGCACCAGCATCGCGCCGGTATACGCCACCTTGACGCATTTCCGGTGATTTCTTTGAATATTCTGCTGGCAGAAGTGACCACACGCTGCTGGCTCGAAGCCGGCCTGCATGTTTCCGAAATGTGCAGGTTAAGCAAAGGTGATTCGAGTATCGCTCTGCCGGAAAACTGCGCCGCAAAAATACAAAATTCAGGGAGTAAAAATTTACAAGCTACTTATTGTCACTTTTATACGTTAAAATAACTGTTTTTGCTTTTTACGCGGCACTAACACAGATGGAACCAGCGTAAATACAATATTTACCCATCTGTACCCAGCACACTGTCGTCGTCATACGGGCTGGTGTCACGTTCAAATTCTGCCGGCAAGGCATCCTTGATGGCAGTATCCATTGGAGAGGATTGTTTTGGAGGTGGGCCTCCCCCCGTGGAAGAGCGTGCGGTCAAATATTGCCGCCAGTTGTTTTTTGCCGTGACTTTCATCCGGCGCTACTGCTCCTTCATACGAGTCAGGTCGCGGTCCTTCGCTGGCACAGCAGCGCAAAATTCCTGGTAAACAAGCTGCCAGCTTCTTTTTTTTCTGCAGTTGACAGCATGGTCGTTAGACGTGTCTTCTAAAACTGAAACTCTGGGAAGAATGGCGCCTAACAGCGCAAGGCGTTCGCGTTCCTCCTAGTTCTCGTTCCGCGGCCTCTTTGTTTTCTGCGGTGCCATTAGAATGGCATTCTACCACACACACGCACACAGGACAATAAATGACACCCGAAGAAAGGCGAATAAGAAATAAAGGGAAGACAGTACTGAGCACGACGTTCACAACCAAAAACAGTTCACTTACGCGGCTCACACAACACGAACACAGTTGACGCACTAGGAATCGGTCTTGTTACACGCGACCGGAACGAGCCGTAACATAAACTGCAGACGATCAAAAAAAAGCCTGCGCCGACGATAGAAAAACCGCCAGAAAAATAAAAGCAAAACAAACACAAAGCAAACCTTATACGCGATCTTAACTATAATAAAGGCTTAAAATTAAAGTATATTGGTAATCTGCACGGTAAAATCGGAGGCGCACATATTGTAAACAAATGGGAAGCGTTGTGCAAACGACCGAGAAACGCGCGGAGAAACTGGCGGGGAAGCAGACGATACGGCGGGTAGCGAAACCGGAACAAAAAGAGGCCCGGCGGTGGCCGTAATTTAGCCGCAGTCACAGCCACAGCCAGGTTGCTATGGGAAAATCTCTAAGGCGCATGCGCAGCGGTTGGGTATATACGTCACAGTCGCGACTACCCCTTGACTACTGTGAATACCGTTTCGGTTAGTCAGGGCCTAGTGAGCGCTGACTTACGTAAGACTTGATTAAGTAGTCAGGCCTACTAAGTGTAGTCAAGCTTTAGTTAGTCACTGTCCGTGAATAAGGGCCACTCTCTTTACAATGTAACGTATATTGGTTTGATTTCATTTGATTGATTTAAAGGTTTAACGCACCGACGCAACGCAGGCGATAAGGCGCGCCGTAGTGGAGGGCTCCGGATTAATTTTGACAAGGGGGATCTTTAACGTGCGCCGAAATCTCGTTCACACAGGCGTTTCCGCTTTTCGCCTCCATCAGCAAAGCGGCCACCGCGGCCGGGAATCGAACCCGTGACCTCGTGCTCAGCAGCGCAATGCCTTAGCCACTGAGCCACTGCGGCGGGTGAAATCTTGGGAGGGGCGAAGCATGCAGTGTATAAGTGTATTTTTTGCGCCTTGGCGTTTCCGGCAACGGAGATGAAACCGTTGAGGGGAGACGTATACAGCTTTGCCGTAAAAGCCTATTGTTTTTGACGCACGCCGCCGCGGCGGCTCAGTGGCTAAAGCGTTGTGCTGCTGAGCACGAGGTCGCGAGTTCGATTCCCGGCCGCGCGCGACCACTTTACTGATGGAGGCGAAAAGCAAAAACGCCCGTGTCTACGAGATTTCAGCGGACGTTAAAGATCCCCAGGCGGTCAAAGTTAACCCGGAGCCCTCCACTACGGCGCGCCTCATCACCTGCGTTGCGTCGGCGGGTTACACCCTACAATCAATCAATATTTGACGCACGAAGCTCTCTAGCGCAAGACGTAAACGTGTATCCCCGCGTTTTTTAGTACGCGTTACGTTCTAGCACGAGGCGTAAACGAGTTTCCCGGTGTTTTTAGTACCGTTACTACATAAAACCACGATTACGACTACGATTACGGCGTTGACGACAGGAGGCGCCGACAGCCCCAGCCCCTTCTTGTTCTTCAGTAGAATAAAACTTCATATCAAGAAACGCGAATGAATAATCTTCAACTTTATGCGTCAGCTCCGAAGGCCTCATACCCTATTTAAAACTGGCCAAAACACGGAAAACTGATACGACACAGTTACAGGATTCACCATTTAAAACTCCGGTAGTCATCGACCTGCCTAAAATCTAGTGTTATTTCCAATCCAGCTAGGTGCTTAGTTAGAATACAACCATGAAAGGCTGCAAACAAGTCACCTAAAATACGCGCGATGCATGAACCGTTGCAGTTACAGTTTTTTTCTGAATGAACCTGCCCTCTTGCGAAATATCCCGGCGTTCATTTCACACAAAACCTTTCATGGTCTTCTTACAGCACTACCATTTGCGCCAATGCCTCAAAATAAGTGATATACCTACACGACAATCTACATTCTTCTCCGCCTAATATCCGCTAATTAGCTTACGACACATTTATCTGCCCCCAACTCGATATTTCCCCACCAGTCTGGTCCCCTCACCCAACTTAGAGAATATGGTTGAAGCAGTGCAAACAGGGCTGTCCGTTTTATTTCCCGCAATTACGATTGCTGTTCCAGTGTGACACACCTTAATTAAAAAGATTATTCCCTTCAACTCTTAGTCGCTTGCCACACCTTTCTTTTACGTACACACCAGTAAAATAACCAGGCTACCCATTCCATAGATCCGCGAGAAACTAATTTGGTTGCACAGTGTAGTTGATAAGTGGGTGGGAGGTTGGAGGGAGGGGGTTTAATGGGTAAATGGGTAGCTTGGTTATTTTAACGCATCCCGCATTCCCCGGTGCCATCACGTTATTGAATGATCTTCCTGATAACACGGCATCTGACACTAACCAAGAGTTGTTTCTTCGAAAGTTACTCTTACATTTCTCTCGCTAGCTTTATATTTCAACAGTCTGTTTTGTGTATGTGGGGTGCATATATTACGCCGTGAGCTTTAAAAACCATGTTGCACTCTAGATCTTCTTTGAGTCTAATTTTAGTCTGCTCTTGTCTTCATGCTTTTGTTCATATACTATTGTACCTCTGTTAATGCTATATTCGTATATTGTTCAATGTTTTCCCGTTCTTGTTACACATCCCGCATCGCTTGTAAACTGCTGTGTTCTGTGAATTGCATTTTTCTCGGTCTTGATGCAATATGCGGATTGATCTCTCTCGTCTTGCTCCGCTGATGTTAGTTTTGTTAGTTTTTTGTCTACGCACCCTTACGCCTTAATTCTGTATCTTGCGGTAAAACTTGCGCTTCACTTTGTCGGCCCCCTTACTCAATGCTTTACACAAGGGCCTTTAAGGTACTGGTAATGAATAAGTAAAGATGAATGTTGTCGTCAAGTACAAGTTTATAACCTCCACGAAGGCAGCGTCACACATACCAGCCCAGCAGTACCAGCAGAGTTTTGGAAGCTCACTACCCCATTGTTTTCATTGGTGCTTTGCACGCAGTGTAAAACCAGTTTTTAATGCAGCGTGCGAAAAAGATGCTTAATATCATCAGAAAGCTCTAAAAGGCCTTCGTTGATGGCTTTACTTCGTAGGAGTTTTCAATCATAATTTCAATCATACTTCGTGAGAGTTAATTACTTCGTGAGAGTTTTCGATCATAATGGTGTCATCAACAGTTAAAATCTGACCTTTTGCTTCAAGAACATCGCAAAGGGCTTTTGCCCCGCTTCATTCGGAGAGAAACTGGCACAAAACGAAAAGTCACATTTGTGAATCTCCGCCGAAGAGAATATCTTGCGCGCACGGACGCGCACACACACACTCACACGCACATGCACACACACACTAGATTGTTATGTCATCTACAAACAAGTATTAGCATTGCTCAGGATTGGCAATACTCGGGCTTTGTGCCCGTTATTGTGCAAAACAGTACGATTTTCTCCTGCTAATTTGTGTAATATCATGTCAGTGTTGAAAACAGCCGATAAATGGCTTCTACTTGCAACGAAGCGGCCCGTGCATCTATAGAGATCGCGGCTCCACTTAAGTACGGCTTTACAAAGAAAAACAGAAAGCTTAGAACAGAACACGAAGAACGCCGTATGTCCAACAGCATCTAAATATTCTTCACCTGCACATGCGAAAAGACCATGACGTATCCGACGTAGAAACAACATAATTAAAGCGCCTGCACACAGTACCAACAAAACTAATTCAGGAAACACACATGGACCGAAATAAATCGACTGCTGCAAGAAGGGACCCACTACGCTCGGAGCAATCAAAGGGCGCAGACGCGAGGCGGGGAACTAGAAATTAGAGCACGACGGGTAATTAGCTGATGCCCCTCACTGAAGGAGGGAGCAGCGAAGAGGAGATAAAAGCAAACGATCCTGTCCTAACGGCGTCATCAGGAGGAAGATAGAAGAGCGACAGCGTTTCCCCGCAGCCATCCCGCCGGCCTGTCTTCTCATTAGTGTCGGAAGCTGTAGGGCAGATGAACCAGTAGACGCGGACGGCCCCCGCCGTTTCGCTGGCGGAAGGCGAACCATCGCGAAAGTATTCTTTGCTGCAGCAGAGAGAATGCATTGAAGGAGCATTGAAAAAAAAAAACACAACTCTCTGCAGTTTGAAAGATCTAGCCCTTGTAAAACCACTGAACTCCATTACCAGCCACGAAAGATGTTCGAATTTCGCGCTGCAGTGAGGTAATAAGGGCAGGAGGGACGTAATATCGGCTAGCACTACAACTTAATCAACAGCGTGTTTTCTGCACGTTACGATTCCAGCGACACCCCCAAACGGAATCAGGGGCCTCACTACAGTCGCCCAGTCATGTTTCTTGGCGGCGGCTTTTCTCGGCCGCCATCGATCACACAAACAAGATCCTGTGACGTCATACACAAGTCGCCGGAAAGTGGCTGAGGGGCCACCGATGTTTGTTGTGTTTCTTATTATCAAAAACATTTTGTAATCTTGCTATAATCTTGGCGTAAATTGTTTCCTGGAGAAAGAAGCATTTTTAAGGAAGCAAACTTGCATTTTGTGTTCATCGACCTATCAAGTAAAGATTAAAATTACCGAGAAATTCTGCAAAAGTGACGGTTGAATGCTTTTGAAGGGCCGCCGAAGTTATTTTCTATTTTGTTTTGTTTTATGCCTAAGATATCTTGCAAGATTGGGTCACGCTAAATGCGGGCCACCGTTTTGGTAACCGAGTGTCGCATTTGGGGATCGCTGAATCAAGGTTGGCATTTTATGCTGAAAACACCCGTGCCTAGAAACCAATAGACAAAACCGAGTTAAAAAAATCAATGTACTTCGAAACAAGAAAGCGACTATTCCTAAGTTAAGGTTGCGTCAAGTATCGTACCTGATTTTTGCGCTTTAATAAGCAGCTATCAAGGAAAACAAGATAAAAGCTTTCACTTCTTCCGAGGTATTGTTGCCGAAGTTTTATTACCTAGAAGTGGTAGAGCAGCTATTAGCGTGGCAAATACTGAAGTTTCTGAGAGACTCATTTGAGAGGGAGAGCACCTGTGGCTCTCAAATAAAATATAAAATACATTGCCAAATGATCATAAAGTACGTTAGAGATATTCAGTGCCACCTCCAGCGATAGAACATGACAATATTTTAAACGACGTCATGCTGCAGGGACGGCTTTTAAAGGATGGGAGCATGGCACCGAAAATGACTTCACTCGTATTTTCCTCTAGAAATGTGAGAAGGGGAGGGGTGTACAGGACGCTTTCAGCTACTGCGAATCTTTGACAACAAGCGCCCCTGTCACGATGGACACTCCGGCAAAAAGCTCAAGTTTTTGCTTTTGTTATATTTAAAGGCGTGGCGTGTATGCGTCTCAGTTTCGAAAAAACCCCTCACAACCAGAGCCGACAAAGCATTTGGTAATGAGCTTTCTCCATGATCATTCCCAGACCATCCGTGGACTGCCGCGGATGAGATTGGGGCTCAATTATCCCAAGAATTCTTATAAGACGCCCGGACCGATGGCAGTCCTCGAACTGCCCGCGGACAACCACGACTTGCTAGTTGAACACACACTCTGTAGGACGCCCAGTGAAGGCATGCGCCACGGTACCCAAAACAGTAAATTCCCAGCGAAGTTGCGCATAACTATTTCTAAGTGATATATTGATGTGAAGAAAACTTTCCCCAAAGGCACCTCACCAAGACCCGGAGTACAGGCTATCATGGCACTATTCCACAAAGCCACCTGAAAGGCGTGGTAGTGGCCTGTTTTAGGTTACAGAAGGCGCGGGTGTGAACATGTTATGGGTAGTCTGCGCTTTCTTGTTCCCCATGAAAGTTCGCCTAAAAAAATTCAGGCCAATCCACCATATGAATGTGGTTGGAAAGCAAAGCTGTAAACGGCACCAACATGGATTACCCATGCGGTGTCACTTAAATTCTTCCACGTCGCTCTACAAATACTCAAACAAGAGAGAAGTGAAATGCACTTAACAACACCCGTTGTTACTTCAAAGAGATATTCTTGGTAAAGATTAAATCAATGCATGATGTATGAACGGTGGTTGGTTAAGATCTATAGGTGTAGCACATGAGTGGAAACTTTTCTTTTATAAAATTAAAGGAAGCTCAAACCCGGTGTTAAAAGATCTCACTTTTCCGTTTCTGCCGCAGCGGACGGAGGCGACAAGATCGGAGGCACAGACGGCGGCGGCGGCGGCGGTGAAGGAGGAGGAGGCGGAGGAGGAGGATGAGGATGAAATACTTCTATTCCGATTTCTGAATGGCACAGAGTGCGGCCCAGGGGAGTCATATGCAGTGCGCGGCGCCTGTCCACCAGCTGAAGCTGAGTAGGCGGAGAGGGGCTGGGCAGCAGCATCTCCAATTGCTTTTGTTGGTTAGTTGACGGAAAGAGAGGAGGGTGCTCAGGGTTAAGTCGCACACCCCGCGTATGTGGCGGAGTGTTCCTACTTATGACCAAAATTTACATTCAGCGTCGTAGCGATTCGGGTGCATTAAGTGAAGACGCGTCGGGTGTGGGAAGGAGCGGGATTGTATGAGCCGTAGGGTAGTGTGTTCTTCTCTGGAAAGGTCAGGGTAAGGCGAAGGTAGGGTCTGTCTCAGAAGGCAATAATGATGGGTTATGTCCCTGAACGAGACAAGCGGGTGACTGTCCTCGTGCAACTCCAGAGCACGGGTAGCAAAAGCGCAGGCTTGTTGGTGGGCGTATTCGGTTCCCTCCATTGAAGCGTGGGCGGGTGTCCAGATGAGCTGAATGGAACCGTTGGAGAGTGTGTTTCTAACACACGCACTGCAGGTCGGGACACCCAAACCGACTGGTAATTTCGGTAGGCTTGTTATGAATCGGTGACTACCTTCCGAACCCCTGGTTGAGTGAGAGCCAAGGAGATGGCTGCCTCTTCCGCTGCCGTCATGTCTTGGGTCTTGAGTGAGGCACACGCAAAGAGGTTGGTTCTAGAGATAGCCACGATTAGAGCTTACTCCTGCTCTCGATGTTGGGAGACGTCTGTGTGATGTTGAGAGACGTCTGTCTGTGGGAGAAGTCTGTCTGGGAGACTTCATGATCCCTACCAAGGATGGGGTCGAGAGCATGAGCCCGTCCTTGTCGGCGACCCCCGTCGTTTGAGGGTTTCATATTTTTAAGCAAAGGGAGAATCTTTATTTCTTGTCGCCAAGAGTCAAGGAGTACATCAAGCGGAGTTACATTCTGTGCTGGCCATTAAGGCGTTTTGAATGTCTTACTTGATGTGTCGTTTGGTGTGACGGCGGACGACAAGGAGCTGTGATTTCTTGCTTGAACACTGGAGGCCACAGGCTTTAGGACATTGGCGTACTAGAAGTGAGATGACATTGATTGATTGATTGTGGGGTTTAACGCGCCGACGCAACGCAGGCGGTGAGGCGCGCCGTAGTGGAGGGCTCCGGATTAATTTTGACCACCTGGGAATCTTTATCGTGCGCCGAAATCTCGTACACACGGGCGTTTCTGCTTTTCGCCTCCATCAGAAAAGCGGCCGCCGCGGCCGGGAATCGAACCCGCGACCTCGTGCTCAGCAGCGCAACGCCTTAGCCACTAAGCCACCGCGGCGGGTAAGTGAGGTGACATGCGTTGGTGTGAGCGTCGTTTACTTTTGTAATTTCTGGCGCACCGGCAAGGCGCGCGCAGGGCCGCTAGACGTGCCGTGGATGGAGCGCACAGCGGCGCGAGATGTCGCGTGACGCCATCACGTGGCAGTCAGCGACAATGCAGGGGGTATACCCGTATCGATGCGCTCGGTGAGTACACCACCTGCCTTCCCCGTCTCCGCGTGAGCTCGCAGCTAAATCGGTAAGACCACGGGCCCTCGCTTTTGTTCTGTATTATTTCCAGGTTTGATTCCCGGCGGCGCCAGTAAATTCTTTTATTTGTTCGGGGAGTTTTCTGTTGACACCAACGGTCGCAAAGAAGCCTTGCGGGGTAGAGGTAAAAAGCTTTGCTTTAAAATTAGTGCCCTTTCATTCTGTGAAGAACGGTGACCTCTGAAGCTGCGGGCAGTACGACGAGTGCACGAAACCAACCACGTTCCTTTGTAACACGCGATTGGCCATATTTCGT